>NC_059159.1:133299064-133956227 GCF_019923935.1 Bubalus bubalis
AGGTATGTGTTAATCTTTTTATGATGTTTTCTTAGTATGCTATGAGGCAACATCTCTTTTGTCACCAAGTTTAAATTGTAAATGATAAAATATTAATATTCACTGATTTTGCTGAAAACATAGCATAGAATTTGGACTAGATTATGGTTAATCTTGAGATTCAATAGTTCTATAAAACGCTGTATTAATCTTAAGTACTCTGATAGATGGTGAGAAGGATTTTACTGAATATCTGCAAGGCAGTAGACACCATGTTTGAGCAAGCTCCGGGACTTGGTGAAGGCAGGGAAGCTTGGCATGCTGCAGCCCATGGAGTCACAAAGAATCGGACATGACTGAATGACTGAACTGGAACTGAGACAACATGTTAGCCATTAGCCACTTTGTGTATTAGCACGCTTAAAATTCTATATTATCTCCATTTAGTGGTATGAAAATTGAGATTAATATCTGTAAATCAGAAAGATTAGACATATTACTCATGGTCATGTATGTGTGTTCAGTTGCTCAGTCATGTCCAACTCTTTGCAACCCCATGGACTGTAGCCCACCAGGCTCCTCTGTCCATGGAATTTCCCAGGCAAGAAAAATGGAGTGGGTTGCCATTTCCTCTTCTAGGACATCTTCATAACCCAGAGATCAAACCCATATCTCTTGTGTCTCCTGCATTGGAAGGCAGATTCTTTACCACTGCACCACTTGGGAAACCCCACTCATAGTCATACTGCTAATAAACCAGTAAAACTCTGGTTCCAATAAGA
Source organism: Bubalus bubalis (assembly GCF_019923935.1). NCBI lineage: Eukaryota > Metazoa > Chordata > Mammalia > Artiodactyla > Bovidae > Bubalus > Bubalus bubalis. The sequence goes on from NC_059159.1 coordinate 133,299,826, forward strand.
ACAGATTCTAAAAGCCTATGCTCTTTCCTTTACATCACTCTGTAATGGGGTTGGCAGGGCTCATCTGACAGATGATTACCAATCTGATAGGTAATATAGAAATTATTTTAGCACTGATTCAAAATATCTAAAATCCCTTTCACATGGGAAAGTCTTACATTTAGCTATGAGAGTTGTCTTCAAATACAAATGCCCCATAGAGATAAAATCAGTAATTTACATTAAAACAAACTATTGCAGTGACTGGCTTCAACAGGAGGCAGGATCCAGAGACAGGCAGGAGAAGACAAAGGTCGCACCTGCAGAATAAAGTGAAAAGATGTAGGAAACTGAAGGACCCCAATCTGTTTGCCTACTTTCCAATGGAATTCTCCAGGCAAGAATACTGGAGTGGGTAGCCATTCCCTTCTCCAGGGAGTCTTCTCAACCCAAGGATCGAACCTGGGTCTCTCACATTGCAAGCAGATTCTTTAGTGTCTGAGCCACCAGGGAAGTCCATATTTTCCTAACTTAGATATATCAGTCTCAATTTCCATACTTGTAAAGTGGGGATGCTCTTCTACTGGGAACAAATGAACTCCATGAGAATAATTCTGTTATCCAATTACCATGGATCAATGTTAATGTCAAATATATCTCCTCCACCCCTGGCCCCCTGCTTATATTCCCTTTTAGAAAAGGTCATCCTTGGAGTAGAGGGTCAAGAACTGGTTCATCCTAAAAGGCTTCCTCTGATTCAGAAGCGAGATGTTTGGCACATCCATGAGGATGACATACAGGTATGGGCTTTGATTTAATAAATGAAATGCATTGTTTCGCAGGTATGCAGAAAGCAAACAAGTGCCATATCGTGTCTTTTCTGAGGATTCTTACTCCTCTTAACACATATGCTTGGGTGGAGAGTGGAGTGGGGCGGGGAGACCAATCCCTTAATGGATTAGAAAACAAACAAACAAAAAAAGTTCAGGTTTGTTGGTGGGTGGATCCTCCAGTTTACATGAAGAGTTCCACTAACAGTTTTCCAGGCTGATTCAAGACAGCCTCATTTGTTCTGAGCTGATGGCCATGGAGTGTCACTCTTGAGCATTTTCTCTCCCAGTGATCTGATCTGCAGGTTTATTGACCTCACAGATTCTACAGCATGGCTGAACAACTTTCACAGGAATACAAAGGCCTGCTGCTGAGCAGAGTGTTTATTTCAAGTGTTAAAATTTAAAAACATTTAAAATGTTAATCCCCAAAATAATAAATATTTATGTAGAAAATGCACAATACTCCTAATGGGGAGGAAGCTTCAAAATTAGGTTCTTTGCAATGCCCATTATTGTCAAAAAGGACTTCTCTGGTGGCTCAGGCTATAAAGAAGGCTGAGTGCCAAAGAACTGATGCTTTCAAACTGTGGTGCTGGAGAAGACTCTTGAGAGTCCCTTGGACAGCAAGGACATCAAACCAGTCAATCGTAAAGGAAATCATCCCTGAATATTCAGTGGAAGGACTGATGCTGAAGTTGAAGCCCCAATACTTTTGCCTGATGTGAAGAGCTGACTCATTGGAAAAGAAACTGATGCTGGGAAAGATTGAGGGGCAGGAGGAGAAGGGGGTGACAGAGGATGAGATGGTTGGATGTCATCACTGACTCAATGGACATGAGTTTGAGCAAACTCTGAGATGGTGAGAGACAGGGAAGCCTGGCTTGCTGCAGTCCATGAGGTTGTAAAGAGTTGGAGATACTTAGCAACTGAGCAACACTGCATTGTCAAAGACATTCAATGATTGTTTTTATTTTTATTTTTAAATTACTTTGTTCAATTTTTAAAAATTTTTTATTTTGTATTAGGGTATAGCTGATTAACAAACAATGTTGTGATAGTTTCAGGTGAACTGCAAAGTGACTCAGCCATACATATACATGTCAATGACTGTTTTTAGATACTTATTATCAGGCATTTCCATTTTGAGACTTAGGTTTTTCATTTGACCCATGGAGCATCCTGACTGTCACTTTGCCTCTGCACACCTTGAGAAAGCCGGCCTTTCAAATGCAATGACTTGTTCTCCCTCCACCATAACAGGAGCTCACTTTTTAGGTTTCTCGGTCACAAGTAAGACACAGTTCAACTTTCCAAATGGTCCCATAAGGCCTCTTTCCCATGGCTTGAGATGATTAAAAAAGTAACTCTTCATCTACTGCCATAAAGTCTATGTTTTTTTTATAATCTCCTTGCAAATAGTTTTTCTCTGTCCTTCTCTTTTCTCTGTCCTTTTCTCTGTCCTTCCTCATCTTCCCAGACCTTTTAATGGTTGGACATTGGTGCTCAGCCAAGAGGTCAAAACCTGCTTTCTACTCTCCATTGTGCAAAAGCTGGTGGGCTCTTTTGGTATCTATTGTCTGAAGACTTAATCCAGACTAAGATGAAAAGTTCCAGGATGAACCTACAAAATAAGCCTGGACAGGGCAGGAAATATGAGTTTGGAGCATCTTGCAGCTGTAGAAAGTAAGGAAGTTCTCAAACAAACCCAAGCTCACATTTATGGGAATGTGTCAAGAAAACAGAGGGATCAACAGAAGGATCTCCTAGTTTCCAAAAGAAAAATTTGAGCAACAAAGTCAATAATGTGGTTTTAGACCATAACGCAAAGTATCAGTCAATATCCATGAGCCCATATTTGCATAAAAAGTGATTGAACAAGGAAATTAATGAGGGAGAATAGACAAATCTCTCTTAAAGAAGAATCAGAAACTTGATGCAGAAATTTACCCCCCTCCCCAGGAGGTGGAGCATAGCACCCCACCTTTGAGCATGGGCTGTACTTCATGACTTCCTTCCCAAGAGTAGATAGAATAATATGGAAGAAAGAAAAAAGTATAACTTACAGTGAAGAAGGCTGAAAAATGTTGCCTCAGTGAGATGGTCCAGGTTAACATCAGTAATAAGTCATATTGACAATATATTCTTCTGATATGATGCTATGAAAAATGACATTTGATTTTGTTGTTTTCTATCAATTCTCCATAACTCCAGTCTAAACATGAGAAAAACATCAGATAAACCTAAACTGAGAGACATCCCACAAAAAACCTGACCAGTATTTTTGACCAGTACTGTTCAAAACCATCAAGCTCATTAGAAATAAGGGAAGTCTGAAAAATTAACACGATTTAGAGGAGCCTCAGAAGAAATGACAATCCCATGGACAGAGGAGCCTGACAGACTATAGTCCATGGGGTCACAAAGAGTCAGACACAACTTAGTGACTGAAAAACAACAACAACAAAAAGATATAAATTGAAAAGTCATATACAAATAAAAGGAAAATATCATTTTCAAAAGTAATCAAAAAGAACAATTTATCATAAAGTTATCATGTCATTATTCAAAAGACTTTTATTAGCAACAATATCTAAAGCAAGGAAACAAGAATGACTATAAATTTCTGTTGAAATTCTAATTTTGAACTTCCTTTATTCAAAGCTATCTGGTAATATTTACCAAAAGCTTTACATTCCCACCCCCCCCATTGTTAATAGTGAAATTCTAACTGCAGTGAATATCCCAAGTGAAATTTCTAATATAGATGTAGATTAAATAAGTTCATTTTGTGTCTTCAAGTAAAAAAAAAAATACATACTGTAAAAGAAGATATATTAGAACAGGAAATGCTCATGGTCATGATTTATTTTTATGTGAAGATGTAGAGTATAGGATAGTGTATACCAACTGTTAAGAATACATAAACAGAAGATCCAGGGGAGTAAAACTATAAGGATATATAGTAACTTGTATACCTCTGAATAAGGGGAAAGTATGCATTTTTTTTTTTCATTTAATTTCATTTTATAACTGGAGAAAAAGTCCACCAAAATTAAAAAAAAATAACTTGACAATTATCCTGCAATTAAAATAAATACATTTTAAAAACTGTACTCCAATATAAAATAAAAATTTAAAAAATAACTTGGGGGGACTTCCCTGGCAGTCTAGCAGTTAAGACTTCACTTTCCAATGTGGGGAGGCTGGTTGGATCCCTGGTTGGTGATCTAAGCTCCCACAGGCTGAGATCTTTGGATCTTGGCCAAAAAAGTAAAATACAAAGCAGAAGCAATATTGTAATAAATTTAATAAAGATTTTTAAAATGGTCTATGGAAAAAAAACTTAAAAAAATAACTTGAAAACAAAATTTTTCATAGAAATTCAGCTTTATCAGTATTTATTATTTTGCCTGAAAGGACTTTTGGGTTGCTGGGTAGAATGTGAAAGATCTGTAATTTTCCCCTCTACCCACCACCAACACAGACTCAATGGGCACACATTTAAGTCACATGATGGATACTGTTTTTCAGGAAGCTTATGAAGAAGAATTGTTGTATCAACTAAACCTAAATAGAAAAATCTTAATAATTCACCTTCTAAAATCAAGGTAAGTTTTATGATAATTCAATAACTTATAGACATATTAGTCTATAGGATCCTAGTTTTCATAAAAAACTTCTGGTAAAGTGAATTCCTTAAGCCCTTCTTATGTATATGTAATCTGAATTCTTACTCTTCTAAAATAAGCTTGTATCATTTCAACAATTTAATAACATTTAACAACAATTACAGACAATGTTCTCCCATTCCTAAATTACTTCCTATGTGGGGCACCTGGAGTATGCTCACTTTAAGAGCTCATACATTAATGCTTTGGAAATCAGTGGGACAAAAGAAACTTGAAAACTAAATTTTTTTAAAGTGACTTCTAAATTATTGAAAATAGACATCAAATAGAGTTCTGCTGGAGAGGACTCTAAGGGATGGGAAGAATTTAGTTTATCAAGCTATTTTGTGTACCTTAAATAATTCTAATGCATTAAACTTTCTTCAATAGCTCTCTTCACAACTGTTGCTGCTGTTTTTATTGAATTTTATTGAATTTCTGTTGGTCCTACACACAATAGCTCTTCCTTCCAGCCTCAAACATTGAAATCATGAAGAATTGTCAAATGTGTAAAATATTTATAAGGATAACTCAAGAAGAATTGTCAAATGAGTAAAATATAAGGATAACTCCACTGAAGAATTGAGACTCTGGCCTATTAGCTAAAAAAATTAAGTAAATAAATAAATTACAACAAAATCTCCTTCCACTTTGAGTCTCCCACTGGACAAATGTACAGAAATATGAACCTATTAACATACTTATATTAATAAATTTGTTCAAAATCTGCATATTCTAACATCCTCAGGATGGAAGGAAGCTAATATTTATTGAGAAATTTCTATGTGCCTTTCCTCAAAGTTCTCTTTTAGTCCCCATAAGTTCTGAAAGTGTTAACCTCTGCATCCATTGAAATGTCCACATGGTAGTTTACACTGATTGATATTTGAATGTTAAACCACACTTGCATCCTTGTGATAAAACCCTCTTTGCTGTGTTCAGTTCACTTAGATTTTGTGAAAGGTTTTTGAAACCATGTTAATGATGAATATTATTAAGCATTTCTACCTTTTTGTGATGTTTGTCACATTTTTATATTAACATTATGTTGGCCTCAAAAATGAGTTAGAAAGTATTCTCTCTTCCTATATGTTCCAAAAGATGTCAGTTTTAGAATGCTTGATGGAATTCATAAATGAAACTACCTGTGCCTTGAGGATTTGTGTGTGTGTGTGTGTGGGAGTGGTTTTATTATTACAAATTCAATTTTATTCAGAGAGGGTTATTCAAATTTTTTACTTCACTTTGTATCAGTTTTAAATTGTAATTCACAAGGAAAATGTACATTCGTGTAAGATGTCAAATTTTTGGTATAAAGTGTTTTTTATAATATTCTCTTATTATTCTTTTAATGTCTATAGTATCTGATAACACTTTTATAATTTCTAATGCTAGTGATCTGAGTTCTCCATCCTTTTCTCTTGACAAATCTGAAGAGCTTTATCAATGAGTTCATCTTTTCAAATAGCCAAAATTTGGATTTGCTCATTATTGCTCTATTTATTTCACAGAATCCATCTATTATCTTTATTATTTAATTTTTCTACTTATCTAGGGTTTACTTTTCTCTTTTTATAGAAACATTTCATCTTTTCTGTCATAAGTATTTAAACTATTTAAAACCATAATATTTCCTTCAAGTATTAATTTAGATGCATCTAAAAAACCTTGACATGTTTTATTTTTATTATCATTCCTTTCAAAATATTTTCTAATTTCTTTTGAGACTTCTTTGACTCATGGATTACTTGAGTGTGTTATTTATTTGATGCCAATATCTGATAGTTTATGGTATAACCTTTGTCAAGATTTGTATGATATCATTTTTTTAATAAAAATTTATTGCAATTTGTTTTATAGCCAAACCTATGTTCTAACTTGTTAAACATATCATATGCCCTTGGGAAAGAAAATATTTTTCAGTTACTGGATGAAGAGTTCTAGGTTGATAGAATTATTTAGATCTTTTATTTTTACTTACATTACTCTTTTATTTGTTCTGTCAATTGCCAAGGGATGAGTATTAAAACATCCAATTATGAATTGGAATTTTTATCCTTTGAATTTTAAAATAATTGCTTCATGTATTCTGAAGCTTAGCAGTTAGACTCATACATATTTATCGTTTTTTCTTTATGGTGTACTGACTCTTTTCTCATTATGTCATTATAAAATGTCACTCTTGCTGGGAAGTGTATTTTACCTGATATTAGTACAGTTTAGCTCTGTCTTCACATGTTTACTGTTTCCATAATGTACAGTTTTTCATCCATTTTCTTCAACCTACCTGTGCTTTAACATTTAAAATGTGTCTCCTGTAAGATGGCAAGTGGTTGGTCACTGCCTTTTAGTGACTTCTGACACTATTTCTAATTGGAAAGTCTGATTTCTAATTGGAAAGGTTAAGCCATTAATATTTAATGTAATGAATGATACATTATAATGTTATGAAAGAATGATATGGTTGTATTTAATTTCTGTTTGTCTCTATTTTTGTTTCTCTGGCCTTCTTTTCCTACTCTTCTTTGGATCTTTGAATTATTTGACTTCTTTTTTACTTTATCTACTGGCTTTTTGTTGTCTATTGTCTTTTTTAGCAATATCTCTCTGTTTTAATTTAAAGTTTTTGTTTTGGAGATTAAAATATATATTTACAGTTAATATTGTATGAAAGTGAAATGAAAGTCTCTCAGTTGTGTCTGACTCTTTGCGATCCCATGGACTGTAGTACATGGAATTCTCCAGGCCAAAATACTGGAGCGGGTAGCCTTTCCCTTCTCCAGGGGATCTTCCTAACCCTGGGATTGAACCCAGGTCTCCCACATTGCAGGCTGATTCTTTACCTTCTTTACCAGCTGAGCCACAAGGGAATATTGTATAATTTTTTATAAAATGTAAAACCTGCAATCATTTTAAGTCCATGTGTCATATGTACATGATACATATATCTTAATGCACATTAACCCAATAGATATATATTTTGATAAAATATATACTATATATATACATATATATCACATATACATATATGATATATAATATCACAAATATTTTGCATTAATTTTGGCACTTAAGGCAAGAGATTTTTCCTTAGATAATATTTTTCCTAGGTTCTTCTCAAAATGATGCAGTTTTAGAACTGCCAGGATCTTTTTCTGTTTCTTTTGTTGCCTGTACCACACTCTGAAATCTAGATAGAGAGTCTTCTCATGTGACCGGGATTGATTTTGCTTATGTTTAGCATAAGAGGATCTTGCTGAGAATTGAAAGCAGCCTAGAGGCATCTCTCTCACATAATAGGCTTTATCTGTTCACTTATTAGAATAAATGAATCTCACCACCTCCCTGTCCTCTTTTCCAGGGAGCTTTTAGCCTTAAATTACAGTGAGACGTACTACTCCACAAAAGGAGAGGAAATCACCAAACATCCTCAGATCACGGTATCTTACAGGACCTTCCTCTGTCTCTTCTTTGAAAATATTTATTTCCTTGCATAATTTTGAAACCATTCTAGCTTTACAAGTAGTTGCAGAAAGCATTACATCAGAATCAGAAAGTTGTGGGAAGTGTTAGTTAAAAAATAATAGTCATAAATAATTTTTAAAAATTTAAAAAACTGAAGAGTTAACTTGGTTCTAACAACTCATGAGAGCTTCTAAGCACTACTGTCCACTTGCTTCTCCCACTAACACTGGTCAAAGAGTGTGGAAAATACATAGAATAAGTATAAAATTAAAAAAAAAGAAATTAATGTTGCATTGACTACCATCACTGAATGAGCCTAGAATAGAAGCTATGATCCTCTGAATGCTAAAGGAGGCTGATCACTGCCTAACAAGCAAATCAATGACTGCTAATGTATCTTATTGATTTCTTTGTCCCCAAATGGTGTTAAGTCTGGAGGAAGGGTAAAGCAGGACTCCAAAGAAGTATGAGGTACCTGATGGAGTAGTAGTTAAGCTAAAGGATAAAACTTAAAGATATGGAACAATTTTAAAACCTCCATCTATTTGACTCTTAGGTGAATAAAATCCCCTTGCCCAGTCCTTCTGATGCACCAACACTGAGTCCTCTCTTTCATTCTCCAAATGAGTTTTGGTTCATTTACTATAGTATTATTTCAGTGGATACATGTTCTGTTTTTATATTTATTTTCCATTCCAGAAGATGCCCACTGAAGCCTTCTAGCCAAGGATGACTTTATTCTCTTCTACCAAATGTATACTTTTTAAACCATATCACCTCTATTTAAGGCAGTTATCAGCTATGAAATCTAAGTCATCATGCACTCTTTGCAAAATAGAACAGTAAGAAAGCTGGATTACATTCTTCTACAAAGGGAGTGGATATTAGTCTGTGAAGGTCTGAGGTTTAGGGCCATAGAAATTGTCACACATAGACAGGAACTGAACAGAAGGAATTGATAGAAAGAGAAATTATCAGTGGAATCACCATGAATGGAGCACCAAGGAGGAAGTAATAAAGATATCAACTGATTGAAGCAGAGAGGCAGGGAAGTCATGAAGGAACCTGGTTAAAGAGTGAGACCTGATTTTTGCAATCATCAAAAACTGATTTGATTTCATATGCAACAGGGGGAAATGTATAAGGATAGCACAGGGAGGGTAATTTGATAGAGATATTAAGATGGATTAAGGAATAATATTTCTAAGTAAAAGGTCACACTTCTGAGGTTAGCATCAACTCATAGACTGTTAAAATTGTGAGGGAAGAATTTATATACTGTTTTAAACAAAATAATCAAGCAATTAAAATAAAAGAATTCTAAAGTAGCTTTAAAATCTTCCAACACAAGAATGCAATGAATGAATGCATTAATGAATATAAGTGTAATTTGTGAAAATAAAATAATGATTATTATTATGAATATAAAATGTATATATATTAATATTTATATAATACCAAAACATGTACTTTTGTCAATAGCCTCTTCATCTCTTTTAGGATCACTGTTTTTACCAAGGATCTATCTTACATGAGTTTGATTCTGCTGTCAGCATCAGCACATGTCATGGTCTGAGGTATGCACTGTATCTTTCTACTTAAATGAGTTATTCTATGAATTTTCAAAGACATTCTCTTTTATTTTTTTATTTTTTTAATTTTTTTTATTTTTTTGCTTCATTCATCTGTTGAGTTTATTTTAAATTTTTTATTTTATTTTTTAACTTTACAATATTGTATTGGTTTTGCCATATAACAAAATGAATCTGCCACAAGTATACATGTGCTCCCCATCCTGAACCCTCCTCCCTCCTCCCTCCCCATACCATCCCTCTGGGTCGTCCCAGTGCACCAGCCCCAAGCATCCAGTATCGTGCATCGAACCTGGACTGGCAACTTGTTTCATATATGATATTATACATGTTTCAATGCCATTCTCCAAAATCATCCCACCCTCTCCCTCTCCCACAGAGTCCAAAAGACTGTTCTATACATCAGTGTCTCTTTTGCTGTCTTGTGTACAGGGTTATTGTTACCATCTTTCTAAATTCCATATATATGCATTAGTATACTGTATTGGTGTTTTTCTTTCTGGCTTACTTCACTCTGTATAATAGGCTCCAGTTTCATCCACCTCATTAGAACTGATTCAAATGCATGGATTGGAAGCATCAATATAGTGAAAATGAGTATACTACCCAAGGCAATTTATAGATTCAATGCAATCCCTATCAAGCTACCAATGGTATTCTTCACAGAGCTAGAACAAATAAGTTCACAATTTGTATGGAAGTACAAAAAACCTCGAATAGCCAAAGCAATCTTGAGAAAGAGAAATGGAACTGGAGGAATCAATCTGCCTGACTTCAGGCTCTACTACAAAGCCACAGTCATCAAGACAGTATGGTACTGGCACAAAGATGGAAATATAGATCAATGGAACAAAATAGAAAGCCCAGAGATAAATCCACGCACATATGGACACCTTATCTTTGACAAAGGAGGCAAGAATATACAATGGATTAAAGACAATCTCTTTAACAAGTGGTGCTGGGAAAACTGGTCAACCACTTGTAAAAGGATGAAGCTAGAACACTTTCTAACACCATACACAAAAATAAACTCAAAATGGATTAAAGATCTAAACGTAAGACCAGAAACTATAAAACTACTAGAGGAGAACATAGGCAAAACACTCTCCGACATACATCACAGCAGGATCCTCTATGACCCACCTTCCAGTATATTGGAAATAAAAGCAAAAATAGACAAATGGGACCTAATTAAACTTAAAAGCTTCTGCACAACAAAGGAAACTATAAGCAAGGTGAAAAGACAGCCTTCAGAATGGGACAAAATAATAGCAAATGAATCAACTGACAAACAACTAATCTCAAAAATACACAAGCAACTCCTACTGCTCAATTCCAGAAAAATAAACAACCCAATCAAAAAATGGGCCAAAGAACTGAATAGACATTTCTCCAAAGAAGACATACAGATGGCTAACAAACACATGAAAAGATGCTCAACATCACTCATTATCTTTTATTTTTTTAAAGACACTTCATACAGAAAAATTAATGGCAAAAAACGTACTGTATATTTTTGGCATGAATATCCAGCCTAGCCCATTTTTAATGTTCATTTTAGACAAAAAGATACAACATGCTCTAAGCAAGACTGATTTTTCAATATATGATCAAGGGATTCAGAATTGGAAGATAACTGAGATTTATCCAGCTTGGCCTCTCATGTTATCAATCAGGATACTGACATCAGAGATTTGTTCCTGAACATTCATTTTGCTGGTGGTTGAACTCTGTCCAAAAACGGGCCTTCTACTTCCTAATCCCATACATTCCTACCACATCACAGCACAATGCTTTGCAGCTTTTTACTAAATTAGGCAGTGTTTCCAGTCTCTGGAAAGTAAAAAAGTCAGAAGTAAAGCCTTTATAAGATGTCTCTAGCTCTTGGGCTCAAGGACAAAGGAAGAAGATGTTGGGAGGCAAAGTAGAAAAACAAGAAACTTGTATCTTCATTTATGAGGATTTTACGTGTTCAGTTTTCAGTATTTGCAAAGAATAAAAAACCCTTTAACAACACAATTACCACATAGCAGTGTCTGTACTTCATATATTTACTTTTTAATTAATACACACAAATTCACAAAATTTTTGCATGAACTCAGACTTGCCAGGGGTCCTCCCCATGAGTGGGAATTGCTACTCTACTCATGCTTCAGAGGAAAGATGGAGCTGTCAAACTTCTGAAATCCAGATGAGTTGTCTCTTAGCAGAGTCACATGCCATATCACCTCTTGTTGTTGTTCAGTCTCTAAGTCACGTCTAACTCTTTGTGATCCCACGGACTACAGCATACCAGGCTTTCCTGTCCTTCACTATCTTCGAGGGTTTGCTCAAACTCATGTCCGTTGAGTCAGTGATGCCATCCAATCATCTCATCAGTATGTCACCTCTTATTCACTCAGAATACCTGGCTACCTGCTGACATGAGGCCTTGACTCCACTTTCTTATTTTTTAAATTTATTTATTTTAATTGGAGGATAATTGCTTTATAATATGTTTCCCTTTCTTAAAAAGGCAAACTCCATAAAGTGGAACAGAGAAATACTGTACTAGAAATATCAATAATCTCAGATATGCAGATGACACCACCCTTATGGCAGAAAGTGAAGAGGAACTAAAAAGCCTCTTGATGAAAGTGAAAGAGGAGAGTGAAAAAGTTGGCTTAAAGCTCAACATCCAGAAAACGATGATCATGGCATCCGGAACCATCACTTCATGGCAAATAGATGGGAAAACAGTGGAAACAGTGTCAGACTTTATTTTTTGGAGCTCCAAAACCACTGTAGATGGTGATTGCAACCATGAAATTAAAAGACGCTTACTCCTTGGAAGGAAAGTTAGGACCAACCTAGATAGCATATTAAAGAGCAGAGACATTACTTTGCCAATATAGGTCCATCTAGTCAAGGCTATGGTTTTTCCAGTGGTCATGTATGGATGTGAGAGTTGGACTGTGAAGAAAGCTGAGCGCCAAAGAATTGATGCTTTTGAACGGTGGTGCTGAAGACTCTTGAGAGTCCCTTGGACGGCAAGGAGATCCAACCAGTCCATTCTAAAGGAGATCAGTCCTGGGTGTTCATTGGAAGGAATGATGCTAAAGCTGAAACTCCAGTACTTGGCCACCTCATGAGAAGAGTTGACTCATTGGAAAAGACTGTGATGCTGGGAGGGATTGGGGGCAGGAGGAGGAGGGGATGACAGAGGATGAGATGGCTGGATGGCATCACCGACTCGATGGATGTGAGTCTGAGTGAACTCCAGGAGTTGGTGATGGACAGGGAGGCCTGGCGTGCTGTGATTCATGGGGTCGCAAAGAGTCAGACACGACTGAGTGACAGAACTGAACTGAATGTAGCAGTAAAATGAGAGAGATTTTAAATAGACATTGTATTCCCAATTTCCACAGGGGGTTCTTCAGGGTGAGAGATCAAAGATACCTCATTGAACCAGTGAAATATTCAGATGAGGGAGAACATTTGGTGTTCAAATATGACCCCCTGATGCAGCAGCCTGCCAATTATTCTTGTACAGAGCTCAACTTTACCAGGACAACTGTTCCAAAGGGTAATACTAAATCCCTGGAAGATTCCAAAATGGAAGTGAGTGCTTTATTTTTAAATCATTTTTATCCCATGTCAAATGCCTCTTATTTTTCGTCTCATCTCAAGAGAGAGATTATAAACCCAATGAAAGCAGCGTACATGCTACCTGAATCTGACTCTTCACTGTTTGAAATCTGAAATGTGAATTTTTTGTTGTTCTTATCTTTATAGGAAGTGTTCATTTCTTATAGCAAATCTCAGTTTGTCTCACCAAGTTCAAAGAAGGTGGATATCTACAACCCTAAATATATAGATTTATAGTATTAGAGCTAAATGTGGTTGGAAGGAATGAAATTTATATCTTGAAATTGCTCCTAAATATTGTCTTTTCTTTCCTTGTCTTTCTTGCCACATTTTTTGGGGGAGGAGTTGTTGATGATAAACCAGATTATCTCCCTCACATCAAGCCAAATAGTCTAATTGTTAAGGTGGAATTTCTAGTGGAATGACACTACAACTATAGTCTGCTGTGTTTTAGGCTTTTCTATACTAGCTCATCGGAGAAGGTGATGGCACCCCACTCCAGTACTCTTGCCTGGAAAATCCCATGGATGGAGAGGCTTGGTAGGCTGCAGTCCATGGGGTCGCAAAGAGTCAGACACAACTGAGCGACTTCACATTCACTTTTCACTTTCATGCATTGGAGAAGGAAATGGCAACCCACTCCAGTGTGCTTGCCTGGAGAATCCCAGGGACAGGGGAGCCTGGTGGCTGCCGTCTATGGGGTCGCTCAGAGTCAGACACGACTGAAGCGACTTAGCAGCAGCAGCAGCAGTATGCTAGCTCATATCTTAAATCCCCACGAGGTGTTAGCCTTAAGATCTGTGAGTGTTTGTCTTCTTCACATATCCATGGTTTAGACTGTGTCTGAAACTTTCTAGATGCCTAAGAGGGGTTTTCTGATTAAATCAATCAATTAATAAATGATTAGTTAGAAAAGAATAACTTAGTCAAATAGTTGAACGATATGCCTCTGGTTTATACTCAAGAGAATATGCATGTACCTAGCGCCTGATACTGAAGGCTGAAAACTTAGAATTTCCTGGAACTGTGCTTTATAAAATAAAGATCTATAATTAGCAATGTTTTACAAGTTTTCTTGGAATTGAATTTCAACAAAGGGAGATTGGGAGACAGAAGAGTAGGAGGAATACAGTCAGTCCTATCGACTGGTTATATGTCCTGCTCTCAACTATAGATGGCCTTTTTTTATATGAACTTACTTAGTAAGTGTTTACTTTATAAAAGAAAAAAAAAACTAAATGTTAAAAACTATTCATGATTCCTTACTTATAACTCTTATTTTACCTGAAAGACTAAACAAAGAAATGAAGGAATATAAAATATGGAATGTTGCTTCAGTTTCACTAAAACCTGATGAATAGAGCCACATGTTTTAATAACATAATGGGTTTTATTTACCTAAATTTCTAGAATAATTAGATATATTCTTGGACCTCACCTTACATAATACCAACATTTTTCACCTTGAAAATTTTAACTTAAAATGTTAAGATAAGAAATATTAACCATACTTCATTTAATTTTCCATACATTTCCAGAGCAAGGAAAAAGAAAAGCATATTGAACTATTCATTGTTGCCGATGATAATGTGGTAAGTTTTCACTTAAACATTTGCTGTCTATTGTAGTTGTGATCTTTTAGCAAAGAGAAAGTAGTATTTTCATCAGAATTTCATTCCAGGTTCAAAGTTCTGTTTTTAGCTTCCCCGGACATATGTAAGAGACTATAAGGTCCTTTGGGTATACAGCAGACTAAGCCAAAATAGAACTCTCTCTCTCCATTATGAACATATGGAAATGATAACAACTTACAAAAAAATTGAAAATGTGTTTACAGTCTATATGTGGGTTTGTGCTCAATTGCTCAGTTGCGTTTGACTCTTGGCCACCCCACGGACTGTAGCCTGCCAGGCTCCTCTGTCTTTTGCAGGCAAGAATGTTGGAATGTGCTGCCATTTTTTATCCAGGGGATCTTCTTGACCCAGAGTTGAAACCTGTATGTCCTGCATTACTGGCAGTCTCCTGCATCACAAGCAGATTCTTACTGCTAAGCCACCAGGGAAGCCCAAGTGGAAAGAAGTGGGGTGGACCACAGTTTCTTGTCCTTCTCCATCATATCTCTGGCTCCAGGATGATCCTTGATTATATGCTCCTGAGCCTGTGGCCACCATGGATACAGGAGGGCTGATGAAGTTGTTTTTTGCAATATAGTGGTTGCTATGCAGCTTTAATAAGTTTTGTTATAAATATGGACTCTAAAGCAGCAGTCCCCAACCCATTTTGGCACCAGGAATTGGTATCTTGGAAGACAATTTTCCCATGGACCAGGAATCGGGGAGATGGTTTCAGGATGATTCAAGTGCATTACACTTATTGGGCACTTTATTTCTATTATTATTACTTCAGCTCCACCTCAGATCATGAGGCATTTGATCTTAAGGGTTGGGGACTGCTGCTTTAAAGAACTGTTATCACTTGGCTTAATAAATAAGTATAATGCTATATAATGTAATGTGAAGAGGGAACAGAGTTATAAAGAAACACCTTTAAATAGGGCCAAGTTAAAGCTGTCTTTAGAAACTGCTATATCTGGTTCTTTTTATTATTATTTATTATTTATTTATTTATTATATATTTATAATATATTTATTATTTTATTATTAAAAGTGTATTTCTGCATAAGTTGTCTAGATTTTTCAGCTCACTGGAAGGAAAGCCAATGAATTTTTTTCTTTGAAATATACCACGATGGGAATAATTTTGTTGAAATTGCATTCAGTTTCTATGATCAATGAATGTTAATTGAATGTCTATTTTTCCAGTATCGCAGAAATAGTCAACCTCATAGTAGACTGAGGAACCGAGTTTGGGGAATGGTCAATTTTGTCAACATGGTAAGATTTGACACAGTTTGAATCAAGCCAAAAACACAAATGAAAGAAACTTTTAGGCTAGATCTCTGCTGGATTTTTGTAGTAATCCTGATACTGATACAGCCCAAAATACAATTCACCAAGGCGGCTAATTAACAAAATTCCATGGGGGGGGGGGGAAATCAAAGCAACAAATGAATCACAACTGTAAGTTTTAAGTTTTCTAAGTAAATGACTTTTAATATTTACATAAGTTTCAAATATTCGTTACTAAGCACAAAATTTACAAGGCAATGTACAAAGACTTGACTACCCACCAAGAATAATCAAACCCATTCTTTGAAATTACTGTTCCATGACCTTGCATTGTATAGCAGAAAGGCTTTCAAGCACTAATTTATAATCCATCTTCAGACAGAGAGATCAGGGGAAATATTTCTATGAAAAGCCGCAAAATGATTACTTTGTCTAACTTAGAATGAACTAGAACCCTTTTAAATAAATAATACTGTGAATTTTACACATCTTTTAAAAACTGACTCCTTCTGAGTTAACCAGCTCCTTTACTAGGATAAAGAGGGCCCCCCCAAAAGACACTGTAGAAATCATCCCTTTAGGTCAGTGATTTTTTTCATTCACCAGCTGATCTGTTTCTAGTTTTTCACTAGAATGTTTGGGGACCTGAACCATCCCTGACTGTGCACTTTCCCGGGGTTAAGTGAGGCCACCAGTTTTGCTCTGCACATAGGGGAAGTCATGAGCTGACCTCTATTCAAATTCTACTGGGCCTAGGGCTGTTGAATGGGCTATGAAGATTCCATGGTGAGGGTCCCTGGTCAGACAGATTGAAGTCTATATTCAGCAATGAGCAGGGCTGCAAATCAGATTCCCTGTTTGGGCACAGCATGAGAAGCAGCTCTGAAACTGGTAAAGCTCTGTTAGCTGTCTTAAGTCAAGTTGACCCCCTTTCCTAGCTGAACAGGATCACTGACTTTGCTTGAAGACTATTAGCTCTGTCTGCCCATCTCTTAGGCCCATCTTTCAGGGGTTTTCACCAGTCCAGAAGGGGGTTTGCTCTGGGGGAATCTCAAGGGCTGCTTCTCCTGTTTCTTGCAGTTATCTTTATTACTCCCCTAACACAGATCTCTCTCCTTGAGTTCCCATCCACAAACTGTTGCACATTGCTGAATTAGTACTAAATATTTTCAGTTCAGTTCAGTGATATTTTCTCACTAGAAGAGAATATATCCAGAGAATGGCAAATATCATTTCCATTTGCACTTGATCACAATTTTATGAACCTGAAGTCCACCCAAGAAGCTATCAAAGAGTCCAAAGAACCCAGGTTAAGAAAAAATCTTACAGGACCTAACTCATCAAGAAAGACAAAGGAGTGGACATCTAGTTAGGTTTGAGATCATGGTTTAACTAAAGATCTAACTTTATAAGAGTTTATGAAAACCATAGTTCTTCATGGTTATGAAATGACCATGAGTCATGATTATGGTGTCAACACATGAAATTCTATATAGTCGTATTAAAAAAGTGAAAAATTAGTACACGATTATTGTTATAGCAATGATGTGAATATTAAACTTCTTAATAGTCAGTTACATCTTCTATGAATATTATCAAGTTGACCTCTCTATTTCTGTTCTTAACTCAGTGTTTATAGTTTATCATCCACTCCTCCTTTCAAGTGACTTGTACTGACTATTTTGAGATATAAAATTGATTTAACACATAGTTCTTTGTCTCAAAATCTTCATAATATTTGCTTAAATTCTTTTTGTCCTGGCATCAAAATATCTACCAACTATGTGTTTACAAAAGCAGATGGGAATAAGGGTGACAAGGCTTGAGCTACAACTATTTTTGTCTGCTTTGAGGCTTTGAGCAATTCCCAATAAGTTTTCTTACACAACAAAGTAATTCCAAAAATCAAACATGGAGCACAAACATGACACCTAGGTTACTGTTTTGTTTTGTTTTAATTTCTACAACTTTTTATTCATAGAAAATTTTAATCACATACAAAGTAAGCAGAACAGTATAATGAACCTCTGTATATTCATCATCCAATTTCAACAATTATCATCATTCTACTCTTTATCAATATCACTAGCCAATGCCCACCACTTGCATTATTATTATTGTATTTTTACAAGTTTGGGGAGGTAAATTCAATACTTTGAAATACACAACTCTGCATTCTTCTTCTTCTTATTTTACAGGTTTGAGAGTGGTAAGTTTAATAGTTTGAAATGCACAAAGTCTTAGCTATAAAAATTTGAATAATGAACCCATCTATGTGAGCCACACTCCTATGACCATAATAGAATCCATTTCCCGCAAAATTCCTGTATCCCTAGGAGTAACCTGCTGGCTCTCCACTTTTCTGAAAAATTTCTCTGTAGATTAGTTCTACTCTAAGAGTTTCACGCAAATGGAATTACACCATGTGTCCTCGTCTGTGTCTGACTTCTCTTGCTTAGCACAATGCCTGAGATGCATTCATGTTGCTGTGTGTATATTGGTGGTTTGTTCTCTGACATTTCTAGGTAGT
This sequence comes from Bubalus bubalis, assembly GCF_019923935.1. Taxonomy (NCBI): domain Eukaryota; kingdom Metazoa; phylum Chordata; class Mammalia; order Artiodactyla; family Bovidae; genus Bubalus; species Bubalus bubalis. Next base: position 133,318,429 of record NC_059159.1, read on the forward strand.
TTTCTAGGGTATGGAAATCACAATTTGTTCACGCATTTTCCCATTGATATTCATTTGAGTAGTTTCCAATCTGGGCTACTGTGAATGAAGCTGTTATGAACATTTTTGCACAAATCCCTTTGCAGACAATGCAATATCAACATTCTAGTCTACTACCAAACCAACTCATGACCTCAGTAGAGAGATGGATAAGGAATATTCATTCCGTTGTGTGCCAGTGTTCATAAATTCATGTTTTCAGGCCAGGTATTATCTCAGAGCTTTACTTATGTATTTATTTTAGACATATCCTGAGCCCAGTGCCTATCAGAATTATAATTCAAAGAGAATCAGATGTTTTTAGTCAAGTTTCTTGGTTGGCCATGGCAGTTCACCCAATATTCTGGATGATTCAACCTCACATTCTGTTTCAGTACAACTATTTATAAAATGAGGCCTGAACTTTTGACTATGTACTTCACACATCAAAATTACTTTTTTAATATAAAGAAATACAGTCACAATAAAGGATCCTTCTGCAATTTGACATTGTGAAAAATTGTTTCTCCTTTGAACAGATTTATAAAACCTTGAGCATTCATGTGACATTAGTTGGCCTTGAAATATGGACAAATGGAGACAAAATAGAAGTAGATTCAAACATAGAAACTACCTTATTGCGTTTTTCAGCTTGGCAAGAAATAATCCTTAAAAAAAGGAAAAATTTTGATCACAGTATGTTACTCAGGTATGTAACTGCTCTATTTTTCTGCATATTAGATGGATTATTTTTAAAAAGAAAATAATACAAATAAACTAAAATATTTTTAAAGCAGTTGACTTTTGGATAAAAATCACAGGAATAAAACATTATGTGTGGTTATATAGAATATTTCCAAATGACCTTGTAAATGATCTTTTTCCTAATAATGGTCTTTCAGCATCTCTTTTGATGTCCTTAAAGCTACTATATAAGGGTGGTACCAGCTTTACTTATTTCATCTACCTGTAATCCCAGTATTTCTCCTAAGGCCTACAAAACAGCCCACCAATACACTTTCTAGAGATTTCTTCAAAAAAATTGGAAATATCAAGGGAACATTTCATGAAAGGATAAGCAAGATAAAGGACAGAAAAAAATAAGAACCTAACAGAAGCAGCAGAGATTAAGAAGAGGTGGCAAGAATACACAGAAGAACTACGCAAAAAAGGTCTTCATGACCCAGATAACCATGATGGTGTGATCACTCAACTAGAGTCAGTCATCCTGGAGTATGATGTCAAGCGGGCCTTAGGAAGCATTACTACAAACAAAGCTAGTGGAGGTGATGGAATTCCAGCTGAGCTATTTCAAATAGTAAAAGATGATGCTGTTGAAGTGTTGCACTCAATATGGCAGTAAATTTGGAAAACTCAGCAGTGGTCACAGGACTAGAAAATGTCAGTTTTCATTTCAATCCCAAAGAGGCAATTTCAAAGAATGTTCAAATTACCGTACCGCTGCTGCTGCTAAGTCACTTCAGTCATATCCGACTCTGTGTGACCCCATAGACAGCAGCCCACCAGGCTCCCCCATCCCTGGGATTCTCCATGCAAGAACACTGGAGTGGGTTGCCATTTCCTTCTCCAATGCATGAAAGTGAAAAGTGAAAGTGAAGTCACTCAGTCATGTCTGACTCTTAGCGACCCCATGGACTGCAGCCTACCAGGCTCTTCCATCCATGGGATTTTCCAGTCAAGAATACTGGAGTGGGGCGCCATTGCCTTCTCCAAAATTACTGAACAGTTGTGCTCATTTCACATGCTGTTAAGATTATGCTCAAAATCCTTCAAGCTAGGTTTTAGCAGTATATGAACAGAGAGCTTCCAGATATATAAGCTGGATTTAGAAAAGGCAGAGGAACCAGAGATCAAATTGTCAACACCCATTGGATCATAGAGAAAGCAAGGGAATTCCAGAAAAACATCTACTTCTTCACTGAATACACTGTATGGATCACAACAGACTGTGAAAAATTCTAAAAGAGATGGAAATACCAGCCCACCTTGCCTGTCTCCAGTGAAACCTGTATGCGAGTCAAGAAGCAACAGTCAGAACCTTACATGGAACAACTGACTGGTTCAAAATTGAGAAAGGAGTACAACAAAGCTATATATTGTCTCCCTGTCTGTCATATGCCCAGTAAATCATGCCAAATACCAGGCTGGATGAATCATAAGCTGGAATCAAGATTTCCAGGAGAAATATCAACAACTTCAGATATGCAGATGTATACGTGTGCTAAGTTGCTTCAGTTGTGTCCAGTTCTTTGCTACCTTGTGGACTGTAGCCTATCAGGCTCCTCCTCTATCCATGGGATTCTCCAGGCAAGAATAATGGAGTGTGTTGCCTTGCCCTCCTCGAGGTGATCTTCTTGACCCAGGGATAGAATCTACATCTCTTAGGTCTCCTGAATTGGCAAGTGGCTTCTTTACCACTCACACCACCTGGAAGCCCAGATATGCAAATGATACCACTCTAATGGCAGAAAGTGAAGAGAAACTAAAGAGCCTCTTGATGAGGGTGAAAGAGGAGAGTTAAAAAGCTGGCTTAAAACTCAACATTCAAAAAAAAAGATTATGGCATCTGATCCTATCACTTCATGGCAAGTAGAGGGGAAAAAGTGAAAGGAGCAGCATATTTTCTTTTCTTGGATTCCCAAATAACTGTGGACGGTGACTGCAGCCATGAAATTAAAAGACATTTCCTCCTTGGAAGGAAAGCTATGACAAACCTAGACAGTGTATTAAAAACTAGAGACATCACTTTGCCTAGTTTTAGTGTGTAGTCAAAACTATGTATAGTCAAAGCTATGGTTTTTCCAGTAGTCATGTAAGGATGTGAGAGTTGGATCATAAAGAAGGCTGAGTGCCAAAGAATTGATGCTTTTGAATTGCAGTCTTGGAAAAGACTCTTGAGAGTCCCTTGGACTGAAAGAAGATCAAACCAGTCAATTCTAAAGGAAATTAACCATGAATGTTGGAAGGACTGATGCTGAAGCTGAAGCTCCAATACTTTGGCCACCTGATGCAAAGAGTTGACTCATTGTAAAAGACCCTGATTCTTGGAGGACAGGAGGAGATGGGGGCAACAAAGGATGAGATGATTGGATGGCATCATTGACTCAAAGGACGTAAGTTTGAGCAAACTCCAGGAAATAGTGAAGGACAGGGAAGTCTAGCGTGCTATAGTCCATGGGGTCACAAAGACTCAGACACGACTTGGTGACTGAACAACAATAACAACAGCATTATCTCAATGTTAACTTTCAGTCTGAGCTCAGAACTATGAGGCTTGCAAGGCCCATAATTGGAGCTCAGGTCTAGTCATTTGGCAGATTGATGAGCAAACCAGAACTCCAGATATCATTTCTGGTATCACAATGGCTGTAACACATAGCTCCAGGGGAATAACTGTATCTGGTTTAGTTTCACACATTCATGTACTGCTATGTTCCAAAATCATGGGAGGTAAACTAAAATATCATCATGACCTTCATAGCAGGCAAGACTAGCCCCTTTGCCTAATCCATGGATGTATGTCTTAAAATACCTAATAAATTAGTCTAGGAATATTAATTTGTTTTACGTAGACAAACTTTTACTTCCATGAATGTCTCTTATTCTGAGCAGTAGCTTCACACACTAATAGTATGTCTACAAATAGGAATATGGGGAGGGGAATGCTAAATGTTTAACTGAGCATCATATTTGGAACTTCTTATGTGTTGGGTTTCTTATATGTCGTCTTTCTATATTCACATAGATCTAGAAGTGATTGGATACCATATATGACATTATCATGCTGTGACTTGGTTTTCAGTGACCATGAGCTAAGTTAGAATCAAGATGGTGCTTTCTCTGGTGTTTCATCTCCATAGGTGATATTATCTCAAGATCCCCCAAGTCTAGAAAGATCAGAATCCTAAATTCTTCCAAGATGCATAGTCAAGACTTTTAATATAGGGAGATAAATATTTCAGTAGTGAAGACAGAAAAATAACATCTCTTCTTGATGAAAAAATTTGAAGATTGAGAGTGGTCACCTGACCTGACAACCTTTCTTGTATTTGAACTCTCTGTATTATTCTCTGAGTTTCCTTGGTGGCTCAGACGGTAAAGAATCCACCTGCAATTCAGGAAACCTGGGTTCAATCCCTGGGTGGGGAAGGTCCCCAGGAGAAGTAACAGCTACCCACTCCACTATTGTGGCCTGGAGAATTCCATGGACTGTATAGTCCATGGCATAGCAAACAGTTGGACATGACTGAGTGACTTTTACTTTCACTTTATTATACTCTAAGAATGGCCCTCCAACCTATGATAGTTCTTTTTAGAGTGGTAAAAACTCTAAATGTTCTTCTTGAAAGCATATCAGATTTGGGTCCCTTTAGTATATGCATCTACATCTGTCTTTTTAGACAATCCAGGAATAGGCCTTTTTTTATATGACATGTGTTTTTAAATATCTGATAATAGTTATCAAATTCTCTATGAGTTTGTATGGTTAATTATTTTTGTTTTAATTTTCAAGCACAACAAACTAATCATGGTGTTGAGTCTGTTCACTATGCTGCATTTTCCCCTCTGAACCCTTTTAAATATTTCGGTCTTTTAAGTGACCTTATCCGAAGTTGAGTGTAGGGCAAATTAAAGTTAAGTCAAATGGACTCTGACCTTATTATTATTTTTTTTGGAAAGGGCATTTTTATGATTTAATTTCAAGATTACATTGACTTTCTCAATGCCTCTAAAATGCCACAGGTTTAAAATGAGCTTGATATCAGCTAAGGTCATCCTTCATTCCAGAACTCCAGGAAAAAGAAAAGGCACTTTTCATGTGCCAGGGTACTAGCACTGGGGGGTTCACTTCACTTCAGTCTTTGTGTTAATTGAACTATGGGTTTATTTGTGTCTTGTTCATAGTGGAAAGTGGCTCTACGCACAGGCACATGGAACTTCCTATCCAGGGGGGATGTGCCTGCCCTATTATTCCTCCAGTGTTGTTAAGGTGAGCTGTGTTTTATTTATGTTACATTACTTAATTAGAAAGTTTACCTTAAATTACTGTAATTTTCTGTGTTCTATTGAAAAGAACCACGTATGCATCTTATCATACATTCCCATCAAAATATGTCATGATGAAGCTCTCTTGTTTCTTTTTTAAGTGGGAAATGTATTATAAAAACTATAGATACATAATGAAGATAAACCAGTGTTTTTCAGAATCTAAAAAAACATTGGATTTTGGATGATTCTTCCTGCCTTTGAAACCTTCTCTAGCATGATAAAAATAATCACACTGATAGAATTTTGGTATATATTTCTATTTTTTTACAAAGTCAAATATGAAATCTGAAGATTTCAGCAGCAACTTTCTGTCAAACTCCTATTAATGGTATAAGCCTACTTAATGGTTCTTACGTATGAAAAGAGCATTCAGGACTTATGTTAATATATGAATTAACATGCAAAGACTAGGAAAGCTCTTTTGCCTATTACATATAGTTATTTATAAGGACATGTGATGTACATAAAACTTGATGGCTGGTTTAGCAAGTGAACATAACTGCTTTTATTCAGAAAATGTATTAACTACTTCAAATATCTTATCTAGATGGCCTTATCATTCAATTTTAGCAAGCCTACCACCTACAAACTGCCAACACCCCTTGTTTACCTGATGCCTTCCCAAGTCACTAGGCTTCCAGTAAATTCTGTCCAAGTAACCCTAAGATAAGCTTTAAAATATCAAAGTTGATTTCCTTTAGTGTCTTTACCTAGCTGTTGCTATGCTCAAGACAGTCTTGTAAGACCTTGAACTTAAAAGCTAGTACTTATTAAGATGACTACCTGATTTTTCATTCCCATGGTTCTTTTTATGATTATGATTTTGCCTATAGTATTTCAGAAATAAAATTTTGTATAATAGAGTCAAATTAATCTAATATAGGCTGTGCACTCCAATTATGACATTATAACCCATCCAGGATACATTTTAAATGTCATATGAGTAAAACGAAATTACCAAATTAGGGGTGTTTTTCCTTTATAGTAACCTGATATCCCACCCCTCTTCAGAAATTAAAATTTTCCACTAACATAGAAATTAAAATATAAAATAGAACTAAGAACAGTGATAGCAATCAATGCTGCCTTTGATTTTCCATTACTGATCTTCTGACTTTTTTCACAGTAGTAACTCCCTCCTCATGATTGTATCACATTATTGCCTAATGTGAGATTATAAATTGAAAACCCTAAACTCACATATTTTTATTTTTATGCCCTTTGAATATCTAGTAATAGGAGATAATCAATAATGCTTATTTTATTGTTAGGATGTTAATTAATAAGTTTGAGCTATTTGTAAGAATGAGTCTATATAAAATCAATAATGACTATTGTTTCACACACAAAAAAATTACAAATGTTAGAGTTAGAGACCATAAAAAGGTTTTGTCCAACTTCATTATGTAAGTGAGGAAATTAAGGTGCAAGAACGGAAGATAATTAAGTTCATAATCTCTCAGATAAGATACTAATTAGCCAGAAGCTAGAAACCAGATCTTAGTGACTACTTCAAAGTGTAGTGTGCTATTTTATAGAAGTTTCTAATGCAAGACTCTTTTGGCCTCAGGATCTCTTACCTGACCTCAATGCAATTGCGAGCAGAATGGCACACCAGCTGGGGCATAACCTTGGGATGAGTCATGATGATTACCCGTGTACCTGTGATTTGGAAAAATGTGTGATGAACAGTGGTGGAAGGTGAGATTCCAACAATATAGAGAAAATATTTCAATATTGGAGGAATGACTTTGATTAAAACTCAGTGTTACAGGGTTATATGGTTATTATATGGCTATGGTTTCCCTGGTGGCTTAGAGGGTAAAGAATCTGTCTACAATGCAGGTGGCCCAGGTTTGATCCTTGGGTCAGTAAGATCCCCTGGAAAAGGGAATGGCAACCCCTTCTAGTATTCTTGCCTGGAGAATCCCATGGACAGAAGGAGCATGGTGGGCTGTAGTCTATGGGGTCACAACTGAATAACTAGCACTATGGTTATTATCTGGAATTTTCCTAATATATCCTGGGTAAGAACTTAGTAACTGATATCTAATTTTACATCATTACCTATATAATTAGTAATATTTGGGAGGGAAACACACCATCCCTCTCAAATGTCTTTAAAAATCCATCTGTAGTTAATCATTGTATCAATAATAATGAGCAGGGAGTCAAAACCAGAGGAAGATAGAAGGGAGGTGAGTTTCAATTTGAAAAGAAGTATATCACATTCCTAGGATGTTTATGAAAATAAATTGCTTCAAGAAATGTTATAGAGAATAATTTTTGCCAGGTTTCCTGTTAGCTAGTACTTATTTTTTTAAAAACTTGAACATGATTCAGTCCCTGTATTGAGAAGCTAGTAATCTTGCACTCATGATAGACAAAAATATAGATTATTTCAAGTGGAACAATAAGAAGTGACATGGAAACAGTAGGTACAGTTGGCCTAGATGTAGGCTTCAGGGTGCTTCCCAGGTAGGACTAGTGGTAAAGAGCCTGCCTACCAATGCAGCAAACACAAGAGACGTGGGTTCAATACCTGGGTTGGGAAAATTCCCTAGAGGAAGGCATGGCAACCCACTCCAGTATTCTTGTCTGGAAAATTCCATGGACAGAGAAGCCTGGTGGGCTACAATCCATAGGGTCACAGAGGTGAACAGGGCTGAAGTGACTTAGCACGTATGCACACAGGCTTTAGGAAGCATATTCTGGAAGATATATGTAGTCTGAATATTTTCACTAAACTAGCCTGTGTTGGCAGTATTTCAAAAAGACATTTCATATAATAAAGAGCCCAGTTACTGCTCTGCTGTAACAGTAAGGCAAGAATAAGAAAGGTAAATGGACTTTGAGTCCATCATTTCTATTTGTTTTGTTTTGGCTGCTCTGGGTCTTTGTTGCTGCGTGTGGGCTTTTCTCTAGCTGAGAGGAGCAGGGACTACTCTCTAGGTGTGGTGCATGGGCTTCTCACTGCAGGGGCTTCTCTTCTTATGGTGAAAAGGCTCTAGAGCATGGGTTCAGTAGTTGTGGCGCATTGACTTTGTTGCCCTGAGGTATGTGGAATATTCCTGGATCAGGGATCGAACCCACGTCCCCTGCATTGGCAGGCAGACTCCCAACTACTGGACCACCAGAGCAGTCCTCTCTTTGTTTTTTGTTCTCATTTCTTCATAGGATTTTCACAGCTGTTCTACCACTATGCATTGATATGATTAATCTTTATTTTTAACTTGTCCTATTTCTAGCATTCCTGCACTGAAATTCAGTAAATGCAGCAAAACCCAGTACCAGCAATTTCTCAAGGATTACAGCCTAACATGCATGTTCAATGTTCCATTTTCTGACAAGTTTTCTGATTACCCATATTGTGGAAACAACAGGTTGGATGATGGAGAGGAGTGTGATTGTGGCCTTCTTCAGGTATTTGCAAATGATGCTGTTTTTCAATTTACAAAGTGTCAACTCAGCTAGAACCTAGGCAGGGATGTAGCCATTAATCAACCGTGGTAATCCTTGTAAAGCTTCAACAAGTATGTTTAAAAAAAAAAAAAAAGAATTGGAAACATGCTGTTGGGTAGCCTCTTTGCAAAGCTTCTTCCCAAGTCCTGAATTGTGTGTAGTGATGTTGCCTCAGGTCCAAAGCGTCTCATTAGCCTGGTTTATATGCTAATTGGCTTTTCTAGTGCGAAGGGCCCATAGGTCTCCTTAAGTCCAATCTCTCTTGCACAGTAGGATTTGTTCTTCAAAATCCCTCACAGTCAGTTGAGTTTGATTCAAGGCCTTATGACACTAATCTATATCCCTGTTGACCAGTTCACATTATTAGAAAGTTTAATTGAGCAGAAACCTTCCAAATGTACACAGATTTATAGCAGTCTCTGGAACATTTAGAGTAAGCCTTGCAGGCATATTTTAAATTAATTCTTAATCTGCTTTTCTCCTACATAGAAGCTCTTTCTTTCAAGAGCTCATCATATAGATATGTGTCCTAGATAACGACTTCTCACATTATCAAGTGCTCATCAGTCACCCCGGCATGTTGTTAGAATGTGGACTCTGATTCAGTATGTCTGGAGTAGAACTGAGATCCTATTCCTACCAACCTGTAACATTGTGATGATGCTGGAAGTCCAAGGACCACATTTTTAGTAGCTATTCTGTAGACATTGCACAATTCAAAAGAAGTGTAGTAAGATGGCCGCAAAGAGACTCCATGATCAGAGTGGAAACTGTGACAGGTCCAGAGGTAACAGCTTCTAGTTTTCAAATGTCTAGGATTAAATGTGAAGAAAATCTTAACTTCGGAAACTGATGCTTTTGCCCATGTGCATTATTTGGAATACTACTACAGCTTCATTCTACCACTTGAAATACCTTACTTCGGGGTTCCTAATTCAGGCCATGGACCAGTCTGTAGCCTGTTAGGAACTGGTCTGCACATCAGCAGGTGAACAGTGCAAGAGTGAGCAAAGCTTCATTTGTATTTACAGCTGCTTCCATTGTTCACATTACCACCTGAGCTCTACCTCCCATTGTATCATGGGAGGTATAATAAATATAATGCACTTAAATCATCCTGAAACCATCCCTCAAACTGTCAGTCTATAGAAAAAGCGTCTTCTATAAAACTGGCCCCTGGTGCCAAAAAGGTCACAAACTTTGGGCTTGTGAGAATTCACTAGCTGTGGAGTACTGAACAGCTCCAAGGGAAGGAAACAAAGTAAAAGTCCCAAACACTAGTTGTAAGCAGTACCCTTGATACACATATCATAGTCAAGGACCATGCATTTAAATTGGACTCTGAAAAACAACTAAGGCTAAGTTCCACAGAAACACAGTAAATGAACTCTTTAAACAGGGGCCAAAGTACAAAGCACTTCTGATCTTTCATTTCTGATAATTGCCAGGACTGCACTAATCCTTGCTGTGATGCACGCAAATGTATGTTGAAGCCAGGGTTCACTTGTGCTGAAGGAGAATGCTGTGAATCTTGCCAGGTAAGAGACTTTGCTAGGACTGGGTTTCTCTATAATCAGTTTATTAAGTATACATAGAACCAAAGAGTTGTCTGATCACTGAGTGACCTTACGTTACCAATCCCAGATTGCAGCCAGATATGCTGGTACTCAATAGAGCCTCTTCTGAAATGCTCTGACTTTTAAACCCTGATCTGTGCTGTGGTTTGGGAAGTGGAGAAGTGGGTAAGCAGTGCTTAGAATTTTAGAAGTGGAGTCATACAACCAACATTATTTTTGGTCTTTTTTCAATGACTACTAGCCGATTTCACCTTAGCTGAGGCGGCAAATGGCACCCCAACTGCAGTGAACTAACAGGGAAAACAGTTATACTGGAATTGGAAAGCGACAGTAACTAGCACCTAGAGATAGAGCCCTAGGAAAGATGACCAGAAACCCAAATGCTTCTCTCCAAGCATTCACTGACTCTTCCTTAATGCCACTGGATCATGAACTAAAAAAGGAAAGGAAGTGTGTTTAATTCATCTTCAAATCTCTCCAAAATCCCAGCACAATCAAATACGTATTGAATGACTAAATGGAGAATATTCCCATGTCATGCCCTCCCTAAATGAAAGCCAGCATATATATATGGCTTATATATATATAAGAAACTAATATATATATTAGTTTCTTCTGAAAAGATCTGATTTCTTGGAAATGGTGGAGATTTCTCATTAGAGTCAGGGGTTCCCGGTTTTCTGTGTATGGTGGGCTGGGGGAGAGGGACAAAGGAATGAAGAAGGCAAGATGAGACGAACACAAGCTCATTTCCCCATTTTATAACCATTCTAACTCTGCCCCAAGGCTGTTCTAATACCAAATTTCAATACCACCAGCTTGTCGTTCCTAAAATTATATACAAGCCAATAAAGATAGTAATTATCAGTGGAAAGGAGAAGGAAATCATGATCTCATGACCCATCCTTAAAACTTCTTTTAGTTAAATTAAATGGGTCAACCTACTTACTTCTTCCTACCAACAAACCCTTCCTTGCCTGCCTAAGGATGCCCAAAAATCAATCTCTTCATTTTTCTTCCACAGATGAAAAAAGCAGGGTCTATATGCAGGCCAGCAAGAACTGAATGTGATTTTCCTGAGAGGTGCACTGGCCACTCTTCGGGGTGTCCTAAGGACCAATTCCAAGTAAATGGATTTCCTTGCAAGAACGCAAAAGGCTACTGCTTCATGGGGAACTGTCCCACCCAGGATGATCAGTGCTCTGAATTGTTTGATCATGGTAAGAGACACTGATAGTGAATGATGGATAAAGATAATAGCTGCTATTTCTCTGTTACTGTCCTTTAGGAATTTGGGGGCAAGATTGGATATAATGTCATTTATGGCAGATATGACCTGGCACCTTTCTAAATAAAACCTTTAATATTCATTGATTTTACCTCTAGTATTAATTGACTGGCCTCCCAGGTGGCTCGGTGGTAAAGAAGCCACCTGTCAATGCAGGAGATGTAAGAGACACAGGTTCAATCCCTGGGTTGGGAAGATCCCCTGGAGGAGGAAATGGCAACCCACTCCAGTATTCTTGCCTGGAGAATCCCATGGACAGAGGAGCCTGGTGGGCTATGGTCCATGGAGTCGCAAAGTGTCAGACACAATTGAGCAACTGAGAAGGCACACACACACACACACACACATTAATTAGCTATCTAAGTATGTGGGTTAAGGTATGTTTGTTTCTTTTTTATATCCACATTCCTTCCTAAAATATCCTCCTGAGGCAATAAGATAGCTTTAAAATTATTTATTTATCCCATTCTGTTTCACTACTGTGTAAGTGATAATGAAATTTTGATGATATGAGAAAAGTAAGGCATTTATGATTTGTCACATTCATGTTGTCATTGTTTTACTTTTATCATACTGCTTTGGATCCCAGAAGCGAAAGCCAGTTCTGATATTTGCTACAAGATGAATACAATTGGAAATAAATTTGGATACTGCAAAAACAAGGGACGCATTTTAATTCCTTGTGAAGAAAAGTAAGTACATTGTGAAGAAAAGCATGTGCCCTCTCAAAGCATTTTGCAAAATCAGAACAGCTTTTATTCTAATAGCCGACAGTCTCTCTTTTTCACTCAGGGAATTAGGAAGAGAGGGCTTCCCTGGTGGCTCAAGTGGTAAAGAATCTGCAAGCAATGCAGGCGATCTGGGTTTGATCCCTGGGTCAGAAAGATCCTGTGAAGTAGGGATTGTGACCTACTCCAGAATTATTTCCTGGAGAATTCCACAGACAGAGGAGACCCGTGGGCTACAGTCCATGGGGTGACAAAGAGTTGGACATGACTGAGCAACTAAAATTTTTGCTTTTTAAAAAGAAAGAGGAGAGAGAAGGGAGAGAGCACACTTCCCTGATGGAATTAACTGGTTTTTATGTTCTGTATTTTGTAACCGAAAATCATGGAATGCAAGGAAGACAGATGGGAAAGAGTTAAGATTCTTAGAAAGAAAAGGAGGGGAAGAAACCACAAAAAAGAGAGAAAGAGATAGAAGGAAAGAGAAGGAGGGGGAAATAGGTAGAAAAGGGGAAAAGAAAAAGAAAGAAGGAAAGTCATAAGAAGAAAGAATGATAGACACTGACATTGAAGACAGAATGGGAAAATTGAATATTAGATCTAATTTCTAAAACACATGTGCTAAACCCATCTTCTGGGTTTGTTTCTGATGTATGACATGGTTTCTGTATTCTCCTGAACAGGATCTGTACTGAATGCAATGATAAAAACTTAGAGTCAAGTTCAACTTTGCTTCTAAATACACTTCTAAAAATGGGCAGTCTCTTAATTTACTTTATTTCCAACTGTTACATCATCTGTGAAAAGGGGGTTATGATAATAGCAATCTTATAGATTTTTTAAAATGAGAATCAACTGATGTGCTCTATGCAAGAAAGAAAAAAATTTACTGTCCTGACTCAAGTTCAGTCAGTTCAGTTCAGTCGCTCAGTCATCTCCCAATTTTTGTGACCCCATGGGCTGCAGCATGCCAGGCTTCCCTGTGTATCACCATCTCCCAGAGTTTACTCAAACTCATGTCCATTGAGTCGGTGATGCCATCAAAACATCTCATCCTCTGTCGTTCCCTTCTCCTCCTGCCATTAATCTTTCCCAGCATCAGGGTCTTTTCAAATGAGTCAGTTCTTTGCATTAGGTGGCCAAAAGTATTGGAGTTTCAGCTTCAGCTTCAGTCCTTCCAATGGATAGTCAGGATTGATTTCCTTTAGGATGGACTAGATGGATCTCCTACCTGTCCAAGGGACTCTCAAGAGTCTTCTCTAACACCACAGTTCCAAAGCATCAATTCTTCAGCACTCAGCTCTCTTTATAGTCCAAATCTCACATTCACACATGACTACTGGAAAAACCATAGCCTTGACTAGACAGACCTTTGTTGGCAAACTAATGTCTCTGCTTTTGAACATGTTGTCTAGGTTGGTCATAACTATCCTTCCAAGGAGTAAGCATCTTTTAATTTCATGGCTGCAGTCACCATCTGCAGTGATTTTGGAGCCCCTAAAAATAAAGTCTGACACTGTTTCCACTGTTTCCCCATCTATTTGCCTTGAAATGATGGGACCAGATACCATGATCTTCATTTTCTGAATGTTGAGCTTTAAGCCAACTTTTTCACTCTCCTCTTTCACTTTCATTAAGAGGCTCTTTAGTTTTTCTTGGCTTTCTGCCATAAGGGTGGTGTCATCTGCATATCTGAAGTTATTGATATTTCTCCCGGCAATCCTGATTCCAGTTTGTGTTTCATCCAGCCCAGCATTTCTCATGATGTACTCTGCATATAAGTTAAATAAGCAGGGTGACAATATACAGCCTTGACATACTCCTTTCCTGATTTGGAACCAGTCAGTTGTTCCATGTGGAGTTCTAACTATTGCTTCCTGACCTGCACACATATTTCTCAGGAGGCAGGTCAGATAATCTGGTATTCCCATCTCTTGATGAATTGTCCACAGTTTGTTGTGATCCACACAGCCAAAGGCTTTGGCATAGTCAGTAAAGAAGTAGATTTTTTTTCTGGAACTCTCTTGCTTTTTTGATGATCCAATGGATCTTGGCAATTTGATCTCTGGTTCCTCTGCCTTTTCTAAAACCAGCTTGAACATCTGGAAGTTCACAGTTCACATACTGTTGAAGCCTGGCTTAGAAAATTTTGAGCATTACTTTACTAGTGTGTGAGATGAGTGCAATTTTGCAGTAGTTTGGACATTCTTTGGCATTGCCTTTCTTTGGGATTGGAATGAAAACTGACCTTTTCCAGTTCTGTGGCCACTGCTGAGTTTTCCAAATTTGCTGGCATATTGAGTGCAGCACTTTCACAGCATCATCTTTTAGATTTGAGATAGCTCAACTGGAAACCCATCACCTTCACTAGCTTTGTTCCTAGTGATGCTTCCTAAGGCCCACTTACTTCTCATTCCAGAATGTCTGACTCTAGGTGAGTGATCATACCATTGTGATTATCTGGATCATGAAGATCTTTTCTGTATAGTTCTTCTTCTTTTTTTTTTTTTTTTATTTTTATTTTTAAACTTTACATAACTGTATTAGATTTGCCAAATATCAAAATGAATCCGCCACAGGTATACATGTGTTCCCCATCCTGAACCCTCCTCCCGCCTCCCTCCCCATTCCATCCCTCTGGGTCGTCCCAGTGCACCAGCCCCAAGCATCCAGTATCGTGCATCGAACCTGGACTGGCATCTCATTTCATACATGATATTTTACATGTTTCAATGCCATTCTCCCAAATCTTCCCACCCTCTCCCTCTCCCACAGAGTCCATAAGACTGTTCTATACATCAGTGTCTCTTTTGCTGTCTCGTACACAGGGTTATTGTTACCATCTTTCTAAATTCCATATATATGCGTTAGTATACTGTATTGGTGTTTTTCTTTCTGGCTTACTTCACTCTGTATAATAGGCTCCAGTTTCATCCACCTCATTAGAACTGATTCAAATGTATTCTTTTTAATGGCTGAATAATACTCCATTGTGTATATGTACCACAGCTTTCTTA
This sequence comes from Bubalus bubalis, assembly GCF_019923935.1. Taxonomy (NCBI): domain Eukaryota; kingdom Metazoa; phylum Chordata; class Mammalia; order Artiodactyla; family Bovidae; genus Bubalus; species Bubalus bubalis. Next base: position 133,333,586 of record NC_059159.1, read on the forward strand.
TCCATTCATCTGCTGATGGACATCTAGGTTGCTTCCATGTCCTGGCTATTATAAACAGTGCTGCGATGAACATTGGGGGTACTCGTGTCTCTTTCCCTTCTGGTTTCCTCAGTGTGTATGCCCAGCAGTGGGATTGCTGGATCATAAGGCATGTCTATTTCCAGTTTTTTAAGGAATCTCCACACTGTTCTCCATAGTGGCTGTACTAGTTTGCATTCCCACCAACAGTGTGAGAGGGTTCCCTTTTCTCCACACCCTCTCCAGCATTTATTACTTGTAGACTTTTGGATCGCAGCCATTCTGACTGGTGTGAAATGGTACCTCATAGTGGTTTTGATTTGCATTTCTCTGATAATGAGTGATGTTGAGCATCTTTTCATGTGTTTGTTAGCCATCTGTATGTCTTCTTTGGAGAAATGTCTATTTAGTTCTTTGGCCCATTTTTTGATTGGGTCATTTATTTTTCTGGAGTTGAGCTGTAGGAGTTGCTTGTATATTCTCGAGATTAGTTGTTTGTCAGTTGCTTCATTTGCTATTATCTTCTCCCATTCTGAAGGCTGTCTTTTCACCTTGCTAATAGTTTCCTTTGATGTGCAGAAGCTTTTAAGGTTAATTAGGTCCCATTTGTTTATTTTTGCTTTTATTTCCAATATTCTGGGAGGTGGGTCATAGAGGATCCTGCTGTGATGTATGTCAGAGAGTGTTTTGCCTATGTTCTCCTCTAGGAGTTTTATAGTTTCTGGTCTTACGTTGAGATCTTTAATCCATTTTGAGTTTATTTTTGTGTATGGTGTTAGAAAGTGTTCTAGTTTCATTCTTTTACAAGTGGTTGACCAGAGTTCCCAGCACCACTTGTTAAAGAGATTGTCTTTAATCCATTGTATATTCTTGCCTCCTTTGTCGAAGATAAGGTGTCCATATGTGCGTGGATTTATCTCTGGGCTTTCTATTTTGTTCCATTGATCTATATTTCTGTCTTTGTGCCAGTACCATACTGTCTTGATAACTGTGGCTTTGTAGTAGAGCCTGAAGTCAGGTAGGTTGATTCCTCCAGTTCCATTCTTCTTTCTCAAGATCGCTTTGGCTATTCGAGGTTTTTTGTTTTTCCATACAAATTGTGAAATTATTTGTTCTAGCTCTGTGAAGAATGCTGTTGGTAGCTTGATAGGGATTGCATTGAATCTATAGATTGCTTTGGGTAGTATACTCATTTTCACTATATTGATTCTTCCAATCCATGAACATGGTATATTTCTCCATCTGTTAGTGTCCTCTTTGATTTCTTTCACCAGTGTTTTATAGTTTTCTATATATAGGTCTTTAGATTCTTTAGGTAGATATATTCCTAAGTATTTTATTCTTTCCGTTGCAATGGTGAATGGAATTGTTTCCTTAATTTCTCTTTCTGTTTTCTCATTATTAGTGTATAGGAATGCAAGGGATTTCTGGGTGTTGATTTTATATCCTGCAACTTTACTATAGTCATTGATTAGTTCTAGTAATTTTCTGGTGGAGTCTTTAGGGTTTTCTATGTAGAGGATCATGTCATCTGCAAACAGTGAGAGAGAAGAGCTAACACCTATCCTGCTCAAACTCTTCCAGAAAATTGCAGAGGATGGTAAACTTCCAAACTCATTCTATGAGGCCACCATCACCCTAATACCAAAACCTGACAAAGATCCCACAAAAAAAGAAAACTACAGGCCAATATCACTGATGAACATAGATGCAAAAATCCTTAACAAAATTCTAGCAATCAGAATCCAACAACACATTAAAAAGATCATACACCATGACCAAGTGGGCTTTATCCCAGGGATGCAAGGATTCTTCAATATCCGCAAATCAATCAATGTAATACACCACATTAACAAATTGAAAAATAAAAACCATATGATTATCTCAATAGATGCAGAGAAAGCCTTTGACAGAATTCAACATCCATTTATGATCAAAACTCTCCAGAAAGCAGGAATAGAAGGAACATACCTCAACATAATCAAAGCTATATATGACAAACCCACAGCAAACATTATCCTCAATGGGGAAAAATTGAAAGCATTTCCTCTAAAGTCAGGAACAAGACAAGGGTGCCCACTTTCACCATTACTATTCAACATAGTTTTGGAAGTTTTGGCCACAGCAATCAGAGCAGAAAAAGAAATAAAAGGAATCCAAATTGGAAAAGAAGAAGTAAAGCTCTCACTGTATAGTTCTTCTGTGTATTCTTGCCACCTCTTCTTTATATTCTTGCCACCTCTTCTGCTTCTGTTAGATCCATGCCATTTCTGTCCTTTATTGTGCCTATCTTTGCATGAAATGTTCCCTTGGTATCTCTAATTTTCTTGAAGAGATCTCTAGCCTTTCCCATTCTATTGTTTTCCTGTATTTCTTTGCACTGATCACTGAGGAAGGTTTTCTTATCTGTCCTTGCTATTCTTTGCAACTCTGCATTCAGATGCTTATATCTTTCCTTTTATCCTTTGCTTTTCACTTCTTTTCTTTTCACAGCTATTTGTCAGGCCTCCTCAGACAGCCATTTTGCTTTTTTGCATTTCTTTTTCTTGGGGATGGTCTTGAACCCTGTCTCCTATACAATGTCATGAACCTCTGTCCTTAGTTCCTTAGGCACTCTGCTATCAGATCTAATTCCATGAATCTATTTGTCACTATTTGTCACTGTATAATCATAAGGGATTTGATTTAAGTCATACTTGAATTGTCTAGTGGTTTTCCCTACTTTATTCAATTCAAGTCTGAATTTGGCAATAAGGAGTTCATGATCTGAGCCACAGTCAGTTCCCAGTCTTGTTTTTGCTGACTGTATAGAGCTTCTCCATTTTTAGCTGCAAAGAATATAATCAATTTGATTTCGGTGTTGACCATCTGGTGATGTCCATGTGTAGAGTCTTCTCTTGTGTTGTTGGAAGAGGGTATTTGCTATGACCAGTGCGTTCTCTTGGCAAAACTCTGTTAGCCTTTGCCCTGCTTCATTCCGTATTCCAAGGCCAAATTTGCCTGTTACTCCAGGTGTTTCTTGACTTCCTACTTTTGCATTCCAGTCCCCTGTAATGAAAAGGACATCTTTTTTGGGTGTTAGTTCTAGAAGGTCTTGTAGGTCTTTGTAGAACCATTCAACTTCAGCATTCTTGGTCAGGGAATAGACTTGGATTACAGTGATATTGAATGGTTCATCTTGGAAATGAACAGAGATCATTCTGTCATTTTTGAGATTGCATCCAAGTACTGCATTTCAGACTCTTTTGTTGACTATGATAGCTACTCCATTTCTTCTAAGGGATTCTTGCCCACAGTAATAGATATAATGGTCATCTGAGTTAAATTCACCCATTCCAGTCCATTTTAGCTCGCAGATTCCTAAAACGTCACCGTTCACTCTTGCCATTTCCTGTTGGAGAAAGGAACAGTGACCCCACAAGACACTGACCCAGAGTTGCCTGAGAGTGTCCAGGAGTCTCCAGTGAAGGTGTGGGTTGATGGTGGCCTGCTGCAGGGTTGTGGGCACTGAGTGTAGCTGTATATGCATGGGATCTTTTGAAGGAGGTCACCATTATCTTCATTACCTCCACCATAGTTTGGCCCCAGGTAAATAACAGGGAGGCAACACAGCCCCACTGGTCAACAGAAAATTGGATTAAATATTTACTGATCATGGCTCCACCCATCAGAACAAGACCCGGTTTCCCCTTTTCCCATCAGGAAGCTTCCATAAGCCTCTTATCCTTCTCCATCAGAAGGCAGACAGACTGAAAACCACAATCACAGAAAACTAACCAATCTGATCACATGGACCTTGTCTAACTGAGCACAGCCTTGTCTAACTCAATGAAACTATGAGCCATGCCGTGTAGGGCCACCCAAGACAGATGAGTCATGGTGGACGTTCTGACAAAATGTAGTCCACTGGAAAAGGGACTGGCAAACCACTTCAGTACTCTTGCCTTGAGAAACCATGAACAGTATCAAAAGACAAAAAGATAGGGCACTGAAAGATGAACTCCCCAGGTCGATAGGTGCCCAATATGCTACTGATTCAAGTTATGCTCATCCAAATTACTAATAATATTCTCCTGTAAGCTTGAGCTAATATTGCTTTATGAGAATTACCTAAGTATCATAAAGAAATATAGTCATTTAGTATCTTCGTCTGCTCATCTCAGTTTTCAGGGTCAGGACTTTGTCCAGAGGCTTACCTGACCTCTCCTAGGCTCTGACAAGCCTAGGTTTAGAAAAAATAAGCAGGCCACTCCACTGCCAGCCTAGTTTCTAAAGTTCTATTTCTTGTCCCAAGTGTGAGAATATTCTTGCTTCCCTTCAGAGATATCAAATGTGGAAAGATATTTTGCACAGGTGGGCATCACTCTTCTGTCCTTGGAGAAGAGAAGATCTACCACCTTAAGAAGCATCTGAAACAGAATACCAGTGAATGCAAAACCTTCTATTTATACCATGATTCTAAGGATTTTGGCCTGGTTGCACCTGGCACAAAATGTGGCGATGGAATGGTAAGATGAATGCCCTTTGTTTTATTAAAACTTCTTGTTCAGTCACTTAAAACTTCATTGGATCCTGTAATTGGCCCCAGAGGACCTATCTATGGGAACACAGAAAAAAATCTGCAACATTTTTTAAATGAGCAGAATAGCAATAACACTATTAGTAAATATTCATTTTAATATTTTCATACCAATTATGTAAATGTTACAAATGTGCTTAGTATCTTACAGTAGATGCTTAATGAAATTATCATGCTTTGAATTTAATTGACTATGAAGTAGCCATACAGTCTTCATTTATTTTATTCATTCAGATGTATTTACTGGGCCTGCACTACAATGTCAGTATCTGTGCAAGACACAGATGATGTAAAGATGTGTGTACTTGAGAATTTCTTAGATTAAATCAAGTGTATCATTACAATTCAACTCAGTTGCTTTCATTGTGATGTGATCAATATGTATGAGTCCAAAGGAAGTGACTGACGTTTCTTAGAGACATGGAATGGCATCTCCAGATGCCATTAAATGAGAGACATTTCAGTTTTGACTTTATGAACGTTTTTCAACATACAGAAGAAGAGAAAGACATGTTTCTATGTTTTAACTAACTTTTATTGGTGTATAGTTGCTTTATAATGTTGTATTAGCTTCTACTGTACAGTAAAATGAATCAGCTCTACGTTTACATATATCCCCTCTATTTTGGATTTCCTTCCAGTTATATCACCACAGAGCACTGAGTAGGGTTCCCTGTGCTTTACAGTGGGCTCTCATCAGTTATCTATTTTATATATTGTATCAATATTGTGTACATGTCAATCCCAATCTCCCAACTCCTTCCACTCCTTCCTTTCCCCCTTGGTGTCCACATGTTTGATCTCTACATCTGTGTCTGCTTCTGCTTTGCAAATAAGATCATTTTTCTCAATTCTACATATACGCATTAATATATATTTGTTTTCCTTTTTCTGACTTACTTCACTCTGTATGGCAGACCCCAGGTCTATCCACATCTCTACAAATGACCCAATTTTGTTCTTTTTAAATATTATTCTGAATAATATTCCATTGTATATATGTATCACATCTTCTTTATCCATTCTTCTGTCGATGAACATTCAGGTTGCTTCCATGTCCTGGCTATTGTAAACAGTTCTGCAATAAATATTGGAGTGCATGTGTCTTTTTGAATTATGGTTTTCTCTGTGTATATACCCAGTAGTAGGATTGCTGGACCATATGGTAGCTCTATTTTTAGTTTTTTATGGAATCTACAGTTCTGCAATTTTTATGGAATCTACAGAATCTGCAGTTCTCTATAGTGACTGTATCAATTTACATTCCCACCAATAGTGCAAGAAGGTTCCCTTTTCTCCACACCCTCTCCAGCATTTATTGTTTGTATGTATTTTGATAATGGTCATTCTGACTGGTGTGAGGTGATATATCATTGTAATTTTGATTTGCATTTCTCTAATAATTAGTGGGAGAAGGCGATGGCACCGCACTCCAGTACTCTTGCCTGGAGAATCCCATGGATGGAGGAGCCTGGTGGGCCAGGTTGTAAAGAGTCGGACATGACTGAGCAACTTCACTTTCACTTTTCACTTTCATACATTGGAGAAGGAAATGGCAACCCACTCCAGTGTTCTTGCCTGGGGAATCCCAGGGACGGGGGAGCCTGGTGGGTGCCGTCTATGGGGTCTCACAGAGTCGGACATGACTGAGCAAATTTTCATGTGTATGTTGGTCATCTGTATGTCCTCTTTGGAAAATGTCTGTTTAGGTCCTCTGCTCTTTTTTTTAATTGGGTGCTTGTTTTTTGATATTTGAGTAGCATGAGCTGTTGCTATATTTTGAAGATTAATCCCTTGTCCACTGCTTCATTTACAAATATTTTCTCCTATTCTGAGGGTTGTCTTTTTGTCTTATTCATGGTTTGAGAAAATGCTTTTTTTTTTTTAAAGGCATACCTACATAATATACAGGGTACAAAGTATAATATATGGCATATCCAGGTAACTGACAGTTTGAGTGTGATTGGGGTTCTAGGTGAAATGGTAGAAAACTAAGTTGAACAGGTAGAATGAAGCTAGATTTGGAAAGGTTTTATCACTCTGAGATGAAAACTTGAGAATGTATACTAAAAACAATAACCAGCGCATCAAGGTTTATAAGCACAAGAGTATTTGAAAAATATAATACTGTATTAAAATCAGCAACTTTGAAACTGAAAAGTATCTATGACATGGCTCTCCTCTCTAAACCACCACCCACAAACATTACAGTAGCATTCATATAATGAGATATAAAAATTAATTGGAAAGCAAAAATTCAGCATATAAAAAAGGAATCAGAAGTTAATTTCATAGAGACCTATATTTCAAGTGCATAATTTTAAGTATAGAGGGACAGAGGAGCCTGGCAGGCTACAGTCCATGGGTCACAGAGTCAGACACAACTGAGCTACACACCTCATGAAAATGACTAAATAAATATAAAAATGGTGAGGAGTCAATAGTTATGAAAATTTGTTTGTGTATCAAGAAAGGTCAAGAGCTTTCAATAACAGAGTGTATGAGGCATCAGTTTAAAGAAAACATCAAATAGTTTTCTGTTCACTTCAGGTAAGGAAATTCAGCCAGAGGTATCAAGCAAAAGTATGAGGTCCCCTTCATAGAGTGACTGGGATTCAACAAAGAGGTTGAAAGGGGAGCTTTTGTTAAAGAACATTTGGTGATGGTGCAAACACACTGTGACTAGGTACTGCCACCGCACAGAGTATCTGATTCCTTCAAGAGAAAGCTTAGTGCAGAAGTGCACCACTCATAATGCTGTTGGTTCTTGAACTAGTTCCTGTGCATAGCAAATGCTAGTCTATAGAGATATCACAAAGACACTACTTATAGAATTTGTCATTTTCATATTTACACTATTTTTTAGACATGAGTTACTATTTTTTTTAGACATGAGGAACTTCAAATGCCTTAAAAGCATTCTAGTTTCTCTTAGCAGTTATTCTTTCTTGGTCAATTTAATATGGCATAGCAAAAGAGGGCAAACATATGCCATTACTCCTAGGTGCCCTTTTCCTTAGTTATACTACAGAATTTACAACATAGATAAGAAAAAAAAGACAAAAAGAGAAGGGAAGGTAAGATAGAAAGATAGTAGACTGCAGAGAGATTAAGAGTAGAGAAAAGAGGAAATTCGTTGGTTCGTTCTCTCATACAGAATTGCTCAAAATTGGTCTCTGTAGCTATCTCTTTAGTAAACATTTAAAATTGCAAAATAAAAATAAGAAACATCTCAGTATTTTCCTTTGATTGAGCCTGAAATCCTTGAAAAGAGGTCAGCATGGGTTTTAAAACAAAGTTTCTCAGTGTTTAATCATGTATATAGAAAACCCATTCAGTAAACATAAGGAAAGAAGACTGAAAAACAGATATGAAAGAAACCAGGATGGTGAACAAAGGAGACAGTATGAGAAATCAAAGATGATAGTTCCTGTGAAACTGATACATTTTTAGAAAGAGGAAAATCCTTTAGAAATAAATTAAATTTATATTTTAATGGATATATAACATTATATAGCAACATAGAAGAAACATAACATATATAACATATAATAAACATAATATAAAGCAACTATGTGCCACTAAAAATTAATCAAAAAAATAAAAGATGCTATTATTTTAAAATTTTTAAAAAGGGTACTAAATTTATAAAAATGATACAATTTGAAATCCAGAAGCACTGCCTTCAGAGTACAAAATGAATCATGATTGCTTTTATGCAATTTATGCAGTAAGCCATGGAATCAAAACTATAAAAATCAGTAAATTGAAAGCTACTTTTCTTAAAAAATAAAACTAAGATGAAATTTCTAAAAAGAGTGAATTAAAGTAAGATATGTAGTTTTAAGAAATCTGATACAGATTTAATAGGAATTCTAGATAAAGAAACTGTTTAGTCCCTTAGTCGTGTCTGACTCTGCAAATAAATGAGCTAAGATAAGCCAGGTAATAACCAAGAGCAACAGAACAGTAATTTGGTCATAAAACTTACCCCCCCAAAAGCATAATTTAAAACAAAATTAATAAGTATAAATCATAATAATAAGATTAATGGATATTGACAAAATGCCCAGCTAGCAACTGTGATATAACAAACATGGATCCTTATCAAATTAGAAGAAAATGTGGTAGAAATAATAGAAGAAATTGCTGCAATTACAATGGTAGAATCATTGATAGGTTAACATTTGAAGAAGTCATGAGGACATAGACATTATAATGATTAATGTATTTGTATATAACAATATTTGATTGTACAGTGCATTTTTTTCAAATACCCACTTAACATTTATAGAAGATTTCCTTTTCCACAGAAGACTCTACATGTGGTTTTTCATTAGGACAAATAATGCAAATTCTGAGTGAGTAATTCTAATTGATCTTGGTGACTTCATTTCTAGGTGTGCAGCAATGGTGAATGTGTGACTATTGAAAAGGCCTACAATTCAACTGATTGCTCTGCTCAATGCAATGAAAATTCTGTAAGGTTTGACCCCTTTTTAAATTAATGTCTTACCAGTCACTTGTTTGCACAAGACTTCATTCCCGAGCCTGTGTATAAGTACAGGTGCACCCATGAGTGTGTGTGTATGTATGTATATATGTATGCATGGTGATTTTTAAATCAAATATGCATTTGGGATCCATATTTTTTCATGCAGTAATAATACTGAATCAAATAGCCAAACCAAGTGTTATGCATAGATAATGCCAATATCACAAGTATATGTTTTATCATAACCAAGTGTTATACATAGATAATGCCAATATTGCAAGTATATGTCTTATTATAACCAAGTGTTATACATAGATAATGCCAATATCCCAAGTATATGTCTTATCACTGGACTGGTAATCTAGAAACCCAGTAATTTATTTATGTATGTATGATGTTTAAACCAAAAGTTTAAAATTGGGTCTATTGGGACTTCCTTGGCAGACCATGGTTAAGACTTCAAGACTTCACCTTCCAATACAAGAGATTCAGGTTCAATCCCTCATCGGGGAACTGAGATCCCACATGCCTCTTGGCCCAAAACCCAAAGCATAAAACAGAAGCAATATTGTAACAAATTCAATAAAGACTTTAAAAATGATCTACTTCCAAAAAAATCTTTTTAAAAAGTTGCTTCTATCATAATTTCTTTTACAGTTAAATTATACCAGTATTAACATTAGCCCAAAGCTTTTGAGAAAAACAAACAACAAACAAAAAAAGCAACAACAATTTTTTCACTCATTTTGATGCTGTTGAATACTAGCAGTATCTAGCAGTTTACTTTTGTGGGTAATATCTTTCCTAAATCAAATTAATCAGTAACACTATATAGAGTTGTACTCTTTCAAGAGTTTTATGTATATATTAAATTTTAAAAGTTTCATAATTGAAAGATAAGTAATATTCCTATGCCCTCTTTTAGAGATTGTGAAGCAATCACACTGATATTCTACGAAAGGAAAATCTGAGCTTTCAGTATAGAAACAGTGTATGTCCTTAACCATTACACGATGCTTTTGGATGAAGTAAACATTTATGTCACTGCTTTTTTTCCCTCACATTAATGTCATCTCACTAAATCTAGTTGAAGTCTTCTCTTTGTCTATGATATGCCCAAATTTAGCAAGAGCTATTCATTCAATAAGATTGATGGCTTCTGGAAAGATAAGCCAAACCATCTGGTTCATTGAGTTTCAAATTTGTCAGAATCCTTCTCTTGCTCCAAGGCCATCTTCAAAGATAGCTGCCTCTTGTATTTTATTGCCTTATTTTTCCCAACCTTGATTTTGGATTAGTAAATTAGTCAATAAAATGTTCATGAGTGTGTGAGTGTGTGTATTTTGGGTGTGTGTGAACACCAAGCTGAATGAGGTGGAAAACACAAGTTTTATGTCAGTCATGTGATGAATTATTTGATTGATGGCTCTTGCAGGTGGATGACGGTGAACTTGAGTGTCAGTGCGAGGGAATTCAGGCCTCTACGGAATGGGAGGAAACCTTAAATATTACCAGTGAGCATCCCGAAATAATATACTATCTTAGAATGTCCTGGTGGTCCTGTGGCTAAGACTCTGTGCTTCCACTGAAAGGGGCATAGGTTCAATCTTTGGTCAGGGAAGTTCTGCATTTTGTGAACTGTGACCAAAAAATAAATAAATAATAATCATTAAAAAATATATAGGGGCTTGCCTGGTGGCTCAATGGTAAAGATTTTGCCTGCCAATGTAGGAGACATGGGTTTGATCCCTGGGTTGGGAAGATCCCCTGGGGTAGGAAATGGCAACTCACTCCAGTATTTTTGCCTGGGAAATCCCATGCACAGAGGAGCCTGGCAGGCTACAGTCCATGGGGTCACAAAGGGTCGGACATGACATAGCAACTAAACAATAAAACAACAAAGTATATGTACATAATATCTTGCATATATCAGAAACCTCACCAGTGAGAATACTTTCTGCTTATATGCCAGGTCTGCTACACATGTGTTGTATTTCTGTATGGATTTGTATGATATTTTTCTTATTGTTAATGTTTAAATACCCAAGTTTGAATTTACTACAATTAATCTGAATGAATGTATCTTCTTCCAGTTAAATGTGGATTAGTTCCTTCAAGAACTCTTAACCTAGTAAGACCTTTTCTAGTTAGTTAAACACTGATAATCCAAATTTTCCCACTGACTGGGATTCTCTTAAACATAATGGAATCTTGGGTGGAGAGTCCATTCCTAATACAGATAATAATTTGTACAATGTCCTGGTCTTTGACTTTATTAAAAACAAACAAACAAACAAACAGAGGAGGGTAGAATTAAAGTCCTTCAAGGAAGACAGAAACATAACTGTAACTTCTCAGTTAAATGTTAAGATTCCACTGTTCCGAGGTTGATGTCTTGGCTGAAGCTCACGTGTTTTAATGTTACAGATCTCTCCATCCTGGTGGTCGTGCTTGTCCTGGTTATTTTTGGTGTTGTGGTTGTCATATTACTAATTCGTTTCAAAAAGTGTATTAGGTTGAAGCAAGTTCAAAGGTAGGTCTGTATTCTTATGTGTTGAAGGGGACCATTACCAAGACAGTATAAACTTTGTGGCCACAAAGAATATTTGATGGGAAGAAGGTATAAACCTCTTACTGAAGACCAAGTAAAAGTGTAACAAGTTGAGCTTTTACACACTTCATTCTCATTCAGATGTTAGCCCCATGGTTCCCAACTTGTCTGCACATCAGAATTACAAGTTTGTTTTTTTTTTTTTAATGCTAAATTTGATTCCTCCTTCAGATGTAATTGTTATAGAGTGGCACATGAATATCAATCAGTCTTTTAAAAATCTCCTAGATGATTTACTATTAACCAGAGGCTTATCCCATACTATAGCTGGTATCAATATTCAATTCCTTCTTGACAGCCCACCTCAAGAAACCGTAGGAGTGGAGAATAAAGGATACTTTGGTGATGAGCAGCAGACAAGGAATGAGCCCATCTTACCTGATATTCATCCTCTACATGTAAGAAAATATTGATTGCACTAGTTTTAATCAATTGCAAAAGTAGCTGTATGTATGTTTGAAGTGAACTATCCCTAAGCTAAGTGAAGTGGGAAATGTAGAAGAATAGTCTAACATGATTCCACATCAATGATCTTCTATTGACAGGTAAGGAAGGAAAGAATGTCAGGACTGAAATAAATCAAGACATTATTTCTGAACAGAATATATTGGTTAAATAAAATACTAATTTGTGCACAGCTGGAAAATTTTACAAATATAAATCACCACTGGGATATAAGACAAGTCTTAATAAATCTAAAAGAGTTGGTGTCATACAAAATATGTCCTCAAAATAAAATTCTATTAGAAATCAGTGGCAGAAAAATATTGGGAAAAGTCTTTTTCTCATAAAAATTAAAAATGTACAGTGTATAGTGTTAAGAGATAAATATTCAGGGGTGAAAGTATAATTGTGTGCAAGGAGGAGGTCATTACTTTAATATTGGAAAGTGGTTAATTTAGAGGGGTAGGAAGTGGGTGGCAATAATGATGGGAAACTTGAAATTTCTTAATCAGTTTAGTCATTACAAGCATATTTACCTTAAATGTTTCATTAAGCCACGAATCTGTTTTGTGTATTTTTTTATCTGTATTGTATTTTGTCATGAAATGACTAGAAATGAATAAGGATGATAATGCCAATTATTAGTGGGGATATACAGAGTGGAAACTCTCATAAAAGCTAATGAAAATTTGAATGGTACAACCAGTAGGTAAAACAGATACTATGGCCTAAAACTGATCATACACATTCCCTATAATCCGGCAATTTCGGTCATATGAATACACCCAACAGAAAGAGGTACATGTGCATATCAGAAAACATCAGTAATAATGTTCCAACAGCATTATTTGAAAAAAGCAAAAATAATACAAAATATCTAGTAACAAAAAAGGTGAACGATTCACTATATATTCATACAATGGAACACTACAGAGAAGGAAAAATGGACAAACTACTGAAGTTTACAACATATTATTGTAGGTGATGTAATACTACCACAAACATACTGCTAGACAACATGTCAAACTCAGAGGTAAACTGTACAATTCAACTTACATAAGTTCGAACTGACAAAACCAATCTATGATATTAGATGTCAGGGTAGTTGTTATCACAGGGAAGAGTGGATTTTTGGGGGCAGGGGGTGGCAGTAAAGTTCTTTTTTGGTCTTGGTGGAGCTTGGTTACCCAGATGTGCTCATTTGTGAAAATTCACCCATCTCAACATTTTTTATTCATATATTTCTTTGTGTATCTTTTTACCTTAAAGGGAAAGCTTATTAAAATAATACCCATAGAAATAATAATAATAAAAAAAGATGACAGTCCTGGAGAAATCCCAGAAAGTTATGGCTTGTTTAGTACCTTTAACAATAGTTATGATTTCCAATGTATTTGGCTCAGTGGGGGGAAAACAAGTGTGAGTGCTGATTAAGAAGCTATGAAAGCATTCTTTAAAAAAATTAACCAATGAAGAAAACTTGGTGATAAGATTATACCAATGAAACTGCCCACAAGGACCTATTTCTTGGAGGAAGTATGAACTGATTATTGATAGATGCAAATGCCAATGAAAATATAGTGGTGTTAGTGTTTAAAATTGGAATTTTTTTTTGGTTAGTGATCTTGCCCCAACTCTCCATTTCTGATAAGTCCTGTGCTTTTTACTGTACAGTATTATAGAACATGCTCCCACCATACCCCCAGGGACATATCTATGACATGATAGTAGAAAGGTTTTTACTGAACTTCTCTTACTCAGGATTGTGTACTCCTTCTGTGGTAATATGATGGTTTATCATTTTTATCCATGCTTACTTTTTATTATGACAATAGTGACCCCAAGAAACAAGTCTTCATTGTCCACTCAGATGAACAGGAAATATTGTGTGGTACTTTTTTAAGCTTACACTGAGATTTTCTGATATGGAAACACAGGATGTCAATGTCAGGGTTAAATAAGAAACTGTATATAACTGCACTTAGCCCCGTGTTTATATATATTTAGCACTTAATGTCTGTTAATTATCTACTATGCCTCATGCACTGTTGCAGTAGATTTCCCAATTGTATTTTCTTTAAAGTAATATGCAAAACAGTTTCACTCTCAGAGAAGGTAGTCGGGAGAAGGTAGTCTGACTATATGCTGTTGTTCAGTCACTATGTCATGTCTGATTCTTTGCAATCCCATGGACTGCAGCACGTCAGTTTCCTCTGTCTTTCATTAACTCCTGTTGTTAGTGTTAGGAGAAGGCGATGGCACCCCACTCCAGTACTCTTGCCTGGTGAATCCCAGGGACGGAGGAGCCTGGTGGGCTGCCGTCTATGGAGTCGCACAGAGTTGGACACGACTGAAGTGACTTAGCAGCAGTTAGTGTTAGACACTCAGTTGTGTCTGACTCTTTGCGATCCCATGGACTGTAGCCCATCAGGGTCCTCTGTCCATGGAATTCTCCAGGCAAGAATACTGGAGTGAATAGGCATTCCCTTCTCTAGGGGATCTTCCCGACCCAGATAGTGAACCAGAGTCTCTGCATTACAGGCAGATTCTTTGCTATCTGAGCCACCAGGGAAGCCCCTATCTCCCAGAGTTTGCTCAGATTCATGTCCATTGAGTCGGTGATGCTATCTAACCATCTCATCCTCTGACCACATGGTCAATGATAAATAGTTACCAGAAGTTCAAATAGAGCCTGGGGCATATTTATTGCACTTCTAGAATACAAAATCCCTAAGAGCTATCCAAAATTTTAGTTAAATGGGGGAACTTAGAAAGTGAAAGTGAAGTCGCTCAGTCATGTCCGACTCTTTGCGACCCCATAGACTGCAGCCTGCCAGGCTCCTCTGTCCATGGGATTTTCCAGGCAACAATACTGGAGTGGCCTGCCATTTCCTTCTCCAGGGGATCTTCCCAACCCAGGGATTGAACCCGGGTCTCCTGGATTGTAGGCAGATGCTTTTACCGTCTGAGCCACCAGGGAAGTCCGAAATTTTAGTTAAATGGGGGAACTTAGAAGAAGAGTTTAATAAATATTTGGGTGAATTTAGCTATATAGAATAATATGGGGCTTCCCAGGTAGCAGGGTGATAAGGAATCTTCCTGCCAATGAAAGAAACATGAGAGACACAGGTTTGACCCATGATTCAGGAAGATCCCCAGGAGGAAGAAATGACCACCCCTCCAATATTCTTGCCTGGAGAATCCCATGGACAGAGAAGCCTGGCAGGCTACAGTCCATGGAGTCACAAAGAGTCAGATATGACTAAGCGGCTGAGCACACACATGCACATAGCATGATATATTGTAAGTGTAGATTGTACAGGACTGGAGAAGGCATTGGCAGCCCACTTCGGTCCTCTTGCCTGGAAAATCCCATGGACGGAGGAGCCTGGTAGGCTGCAGTCCATGGGGTTGCTAAGAGTTGGACACAGCTGAGCGACTTCACTTTCACTTTTCACTTTTCACTTTAATGGATTGGGGAAGGAAATGGCAACCCACTCCAGTGTTCTTGCCTGGAGAATCCCAGGGACGGGGGAATCTGGTGAGCTGCCGTCTATGGGGTCGCACAGAGTCGGACACGACTGAAGCCACTTAGCAGCAGCAGCAGCAGATTGTATAGGACAGTTTGAGTCCTTGCATCTCTTGTTTAGGCTTTTTGTATTATTTGTCATAAAATTATATAAATAATGATTCAACTGATGCCTGTTTGATACATTAGGTACCCATCAAAAGGCTAGTTCTTAGGAAAACTGTGGTTTGGGGAAGGATGGTGTTTGGGATCCTTTTTTCAGTTACATTAATGATGCTTGGTTAGATTTTTGGTACCCAGGGCCTCTCCTGGTTCTGTTTCCACTGAACCATTCTTTCTGATTGTATTATAAAAACCACTGAAGGTTAAGAGACAGCACTTAACAAAGGGTAACTTAGGCCAGAACGTAAAGAAACTCCTGGGCTTCCCAGGTGGCACTAGTGGTAAAGAACCTGCCTGCAATGCAGGAGACATACAGAGATATGGGTTCAATCCCTGGGTCGGGAAGATCCCCTGGAGGAGGGCATGGCAACACACTCTAGTTATTCTTGTCTGGAGAATCTCATGGACAGAGGAGCCTGGCGGGCTGCAGTCCATGGGGTCTCAAAGAGTTTAAAATAACTTAGCACTAACACATGCAAAGAAACTCCCACTCTCTCAAAAGTATGATTGCTTTATAGGTAGGTTCTTAGACTCATCCTTCACAAGAGAACAACCTAGGCAAGAATGTTATCTCTGTGTGTTTCAACATTTGTACATTTACTAAGACTATATTCTAGGGAGGACTCAAAAAATGATTTTGTAGGCATGGGAAACAGTCCTATTTGAGCATTAACTGCAGGCTTAAGAGTATCTCTTTTCACCAGCGAAGAACGACAGAGTCCTTGGAGAGACTTCCAACCAGCTTCTCCAGTCCACACTACATCACTTTGGTATGTCCCTCCTCTGTATTAGTTGTGCTAATCTGTGTCCATATCACTAATAATCTTGGTGCCACTTAACCACTCATCAGTCCATTGAAAAGGTCCAGTGATATAACACAGCTCTCTGACTCTGGCAGAAATAGGAACTTCTCGGCAGGGCTGGGATTACGGTGATAGGAGTACAATGACTCCTGTAAGTACACAGATTCTATCTTTATTTAAAACACTGACTGTCTCATCATGAAGTCTTGGGAATTAGTTCTGATTTTTTTTAAAAACACAGTAACATGTTATTTACTATGATCACAGAGTTTGTCTGTAGCCCTTAAATGTTATTCCTGGGACAATGCCTTGCTTACCCTGCTCTAGACCCAGCCCTGGTTCTCAGGGGTCAAGCTGAATGATGGCTTCCAGAGAGGCCTTGAGCAGCAGAGGGCTTTCCACTAACTGAGGAGGTGTGTTTCCCAAATCAATATTGATGACAGAGAAACCAATTAGCTAAATCAGCACACACATGCATGAGAGACATGGAGCCAAAACAGAGACATTACATAAGTAGGAAAGCAGAGAAGTAAAATACATCTTTCTTTATGATAAATGAGCCCAGATATTTTTCCTTAGCTCAGATTTATAGGTTTTTTTTTATAATTTTTACCACCATATTGTCACTCAGTCGCTCAGCCATGTCTGACTCTTTGCTGCTCCATGGATTGCAGCATGCCAGTCTTCCCTGTTCTTCACTATCTCCCGGAGCTTGCTCAAACTCATGTCCATTGAGTCAGTGATGCTATCTAACCATCTCATCCTCTTCTGCCCCCTTCTCATCCTGTCCTCAGTCTTTACCAGATTCAGGGTCTTTTCCAATGTGTCAGCTCTGTGCATCAGGTGTCCAAAGTATTGGAACTTCAGCATCAGTCTTGCCAATGTTCAGGGTTGATTTCCTTTAGGATTGACTGGTTGGATCTCCTTGCAGTTCAAGGGACTCTCAAGAATCTTCTCCAGCACCACAGTTCAAAAGCATCAATTCTTCAGTGCTCAGCCTTCTTTAGGAGATGATTATTCGTGACAGGAAATTTGAGTGAATCATACAGTCTCTGAATATGCACCAATATCTCATAATCTCCAGTGTCTTTGATGGGCTTACTTCCTGAAGTCATCATTTACTTGGATGCAAAAAGAAGAGAGAGATTACAGGGTCTTTAAAATCACCTGAACCACTGGAGTCTTTATCTGCACCAGTATCCTCAAGTACACATAGAACATGTATTATTTAGAGCTGGGTGCTAATCCCCAAGATGCTCAACTATGTCTCTATAAAATCAGCAATTCTCATTTATGCATTCTTTAATGGATAGAATGGGTGACCAAGATAGCGTTCAGTCTGTGGCTTCACAGAATCCTCATATCACACAAAAGGGTCTCAGAGTGTGCTGGACAGGCAGGGTGGTTACAACAAGGCTAACAAGAAAGCATGGTTTCTGATAAAACGTCACTTAACCAGTACCACCCCCACCCTCACCCACCTTTGCCCACTTCATTCCTACACAGTCTTAGTTTTTCATGGATCAAAAAGGGGTGGTCTGAGTGTGTATGTGTGTCTGTGCACGATATCTTCTGGTTCAGTTCCTGACACAACAAAATATTTATTATAGAAATCTGCAAATAAAGAGCACAGAGGAATGGCAGATTCCAATTCAAGTGCCAAAATGGTAAGTTCCCACATCAAATGGTTCCCTCCTTTTCAAATGCTAGCTTATTTTTGTGTTTTTTGCCTACTCGTTGATTGGAGAGATTCTCTGTTCTTATCAAAAGATTGAGATGATTAAAATTGTTTTCCGTGATGTGCTTAAATGTCTCACAGATAATTCAGCAGTGCTCATTTTAGTCCAGGAGTTTTCAACCTTACCAAAGGAGCAAGCTAGAATTTAACAGTGTCAGAGTCTGAATGCATTTAGGAAATAATAACAAAAACAAAATAAAGATATAGAAAATGGGCTCCCCTGGTGGTTCAGTGGTAAAGAATCTGCCTGTCAACACAGGAGATGAGAGTTTGATCCCTGGTTTAAGAAGATCCCCTGGAGGAGGAAATGGCAACCCACTCTAATATTCTTGCCTGGGAAATCCCATGGACAGAGGATCCTGGAGGACTACAGTCCATGGGGTCGCAAAGAGTCCAACATGACTGAACAACTAAACAATTATAGAAAAGTTATCCTTTCTAATGGAACAGTTTGCTGCATGATTGCTTTGCTAAAGCTTTCATTTACAAATCAATAATTCACTAAACCTGATGGATAATTTTATTTTGAATGAGTATGTCTAATGATAGAAAATTTATCAAAAATTTGTAATTTTTGCCAAAGGGAGACAAAAGAGCAGTGTGTGACTGACTTCATTTTAGAGTTTTTGTTTTCATTCCCTCATTCATCCATTCATTGACTTTTCTTGAGTCTTTACAAAGTACTGGGTTAATAGGAGGGTTTCCCTAGAAAGCATTCTTCCTGGAAATCCTGCCCAATACACTTTCCCTTTTGGGATGGAGAAGGAAATGTCTTTTAGAAATGTGTTCTTTTTTTAAATATAATTTTATTTATTCTATTTTTGGCTGTGCTAGGTCTTTGTTGCTGTGCAGGCTTTTCTCTAGTTGCGGCTGGGGGGGGGGGGGGGGCGGGGCGGCTACTCTCTAGTTGTGATGTGAGGGTTTCTCATTGCAGGGGCTTCTCTTGTTGTGGAGCATGGGCTCTAGAGCACAGGCTCAGTAGCTGCGGTGCATAGTCTTAGTTGCCCTGCTGCATCTGGGATCTTCCCTGGGCCAGGGATCAAACCCATGTCTCCTGCATTGGCATGCAGATTCTTTAACACTGAGCCGCCAGAAATGTTTTCAAGCGGTCCTTCCACTCCACAAAGATGAAGCTACCTCATATTGGAGAGCGGAGAGAGATAGTCCTTAGGGCAAGCAAACTGTTTGCCTTTCTGTATTAAAAAACAAAACGGCTTTCTTTCTTCTGTGACAGACTGGTCGATTTTACAATAACTGCTTAATCAGCCATGGCTAAGGAGATCTGGGAAAGCATGGATAAGTATAGTACAACAGAATGTAAAAAGGTTACCGTAATTAGCAGATATAAATGAGTCACTGAAATATAACATGCTTATAGATTTTGCAGAAAATAATTCACTTTTAACCATCTCTTTTTATTTAGAGCTTGAAATTGGATATCCAAAATGGCTGTGCGAGGCTAGGCTGAGGATCCTGGAAGCAAGATCTTCTTAACGTTCCCTAGATATTTGCTACACAAATTCTGGTAGTTTCTCAGCTGTTCTTTATCCAGACAGAACACCCTGAAGAGAAGCAGTATCTTTCTATAACATTTACTTGTAGAATTCACAACCTGTGGCTTAGACATATGCTAATATATCAAAAAAAAAAAAAATCTATCCTTTTTCACATGCTCCTTTAGCTTCATACAACAATAAGTAGTCTTCTTACACTAGTGTGTTCTTGCAAAATATTAATCTAATTACTTAAAACTTGGAAATAAATTACACTGTTGAATCTAAGAAGGAAAACATCTTTTATTACAGGTTATTGCTTTGGGAACATAAAAGTACTTCTCTTAATTTGAACCTGACATAATTACCACTAATTATGGTTTAAATAAAGTTCTTTCCTGCAGAGATGCCAAGGAAATCTGTGCAGGAAGCATCAGATTCCACTTCCTAATTAAAAGGTCAATGGCTGTTCTGATCATTTCCTATCGGTGAAGGAGGAAAAAGAATAATCATTTTGGCTACCAAATCTTTCTTAAACTTGTGAGGGTGGCCAAAGAGGACATGAAGCTCTCCTGGTCATTCAAA
Source organism: Bubalus bubalis (assembly GCF_019923935.1). Lineage (NCBI taxonomy): Eukaryota > Metazoa > Chordata > Mammalia > Artiodactyla > Bovidae > Bubalus > Bubalus bubalis. Next base: position 133,354,043 of record NC_059159.1, read on the forward strand.
AAGCCTAGAAGTCAATTCTAACTTCCTTAATTTTTTAGACTTCTTGAAAACTAGCCAGAAAACTCATAGACGTACAAAATTTTCAAAAAATTGACTCCAGCAGAGAGGAAATACAATTTCCATGAAAGGCTTTTGAGATCCTTGAAATATATGGGTTTGAGCACTCCAGTGTGCAATTTCTGTGCTGTTTCCAGTTGATTACTTTGGTATGTGGGGTTGTCCTGGGAATGATTTCAGCTCTTTCTTATAAGAGAGCATCTCATCATGTTCTCCTATGTTCTCTATTTTCTTTTTTCTTAACTGCTCAAGCTATCTGCAATCATTTTTTAATTTACTGAAATAAAGTTTTTAAGTGCTAAATGCAAATTTTTATTTAATGCAATTAAATAAAAGCTGCAAATGAAAGAAGAAAGCTGGTTGTTCCTGGTGCATTTCTGCTGCAATGCTGACTGGTTGATGGGAGGAGCTAGTTAAATTAGCAAAGAATAGCAGTGACTCAGCACTTTATACCTAGTGTGCTTTCAGTAAGCATCTGTTCTTATTAAAGCCATTCCTTGAGAAAGAATACTGATAAATGCATGCTTAAAGCAAAACATGCTAATTGAAACATTTTATGTAAATTTCTGAAAAAAGAAAAATTCTGTATCATATACACTAGCCTCATTAAAGCAAGCAATAATCTTCATGTCCAAGACAAATATCATGTGATACTGCTTATATGTGAAGTCTAAAAAAGTGGTATAAATGAGCTTATTTGCAGAAATAGACTCACAGATGTAGAAAACAAACATGATTACTGGGCTGGGGGGAAGGATAAATAGGGAGATTGGAATTGACATATATCCACATATCTATATAAAAATAGATAACTGTTCAATACTCTGTAATGACCTATATGGGAAAAAATATTAAAAAGTGGATATATGTATATGTACAAGTGATTCACTTTGCTGTACATCTGAAACTAACGCAACATTGTATATCAACTATGAATTGTTTTTTTTTTAAATAGACAAAATGGAGAGATGTTCACATATTCCAGTCCCCTGGACAATACATGTGTTGATGAACAATATACATTTTGGTGATATCTTATTCTCCCTTTAAAAGAATCATTTTTTGTTTTTGATTTGTTACTTTCCTTATTGTTCCCACATCTCTTTCAGGGAACTCTCCATCATCACTCATTTCCTCTGTCCTGGGCTCCACATTCAACTACCTACCAATTTCTAGTGATTTTTTTTTTTTTTTTTTTTTCAAATTTCTCTCTCTCTCCAATTATAAATGTCTGGAATTCCCTAAGTCTTCCCGCTTCATTGCTTCCTGCCTAGATAATCATTCTAGACTTCTAATCTGCTACCCTGTTTTTCAAACAACCCCAGGAGTCTTCTGACAATTAAGCCTCTTTTTAATTTTAAGTAATATTCATCATGCTCGTCCATATCACTCACCCTAGGCCTTCAAGACTTTACATTCATTTCAAATGCCTCTCTCTGCTCTATTTCCTAGGGATCTTCTTCTAATACTGTCTACAGACTCAGAAGCATTTTCACAGCCACCTCTAACCAGTGGTCCCCTTGTAGACACAGTTCTGTCTCTGGTTGTGGAGCAGTTACGATTTCATAGCTCTAATATTTCTGGCTCTTGTCATTTCCCCGGGGTTTGACTCCTATCCCTTGAATCCACAAGCACTGTCAAGGCTCCTTCTGGGAATGGACACACCTGCTAGACCTACTATCTAAGCAACTCTGCCCTCTGCCTCTGCCCCCTGAATGTCTTGCTGTCCAGTCATGAATAAACAACCCTTATTAATGCCTCAGCTTAATCTGAACTTGCTACCAGCCTGGAATGTTGTGTCTTGAGATGCTGGACTGGCTCTCTGCCCTGGAAGCTAACGAATCTGGGGCTCTTCAGGGCCCATCACATGTGCTGCTGCTTCTAAGACCTTTTGTCTAATTTTGCATTTATATTTTTTTTCAATGACATTCAGTGGGCCATTGTGGATTGGGAAGAAGAAATTCAAACCATATATCAGCCATGAGAAACTATTGTATAGCACAGGGAACATACTACTCAGTGTGTGTATACAGTACTCTACTCAGTGCTCTGTGGTGACCTAAATGGGAAGGAAATCCCAAAAAGAAGGGATATGTGTATGCATGTGGCTGATTCACTTTGTTGTACAGCAGTAACTGATACAGCAGTGTAAAGCAACTATATTCCACTTATAAGAATTAATTAAGTAAGACTTAATTAATCAAGACAATTAATTATTAATTAATTAATTTTTAAAAGTGCCAATCGGAAACAAATAGGACAAAGATGCACCTTAGACTGAAGTTGTAATCACGGGGAGGGTGAGAGTGGACCAGCCTGAAATGGTACAAGAAGGATGTAGGCATAGGAGAAGAATGGTAGGTTTGATGAGCCTCCCACATCCTCCCAGTTAACTGGGGAACGACCTGCCTGGGCGTTGAGTACTCAGGAGAACGCCACAAAGAGGAAAATCCAAGACTGGAGTGACACCCAGCTGAACCCTGACTATGCTCCCCAGCCCACATGCAGATCAATGGCTGAGGGCCAAAGGTTTATAGGCTCCCAGAGTTTGGACAAAACCAGTGCCCAAATCTCCAACCACTAAGTGATGCAGGATCAGGGAACCCCATAGAAAAAACAGTATAAAATATAAAAAGAAGTCAAATTGATCAGAGCTACTAGTGGCTGTACATCTCAAAGGGTGAAGGATGGGCAGGGGATGAATTCTGCAATGTAAGTTTCTGCAAGTCACTTTTAAAAATCCTCTGAAAAAATACATTAAAATCTGTATTTGTTACACTATATTATCTAAATGTTATGGTACCAAGGAATATCAAGTATATTTTTACATCAGTCCTGCCAGGACTGCAGTGAGCCATTCCCTTCTCCAGGGGACCTTCCCGACTCAGGTATAGAGCCCAGGTCTCCTGAATTGCACACAGATTTTTTACCATCTGAGCCACTAGGGAAGCCTAGTGCAGTGATGACAACACAAACTAAAACAAACCCAACATTCCCAGTAGCATCCATTACAGTCCTCCTTGGGCATCAACGGAGGATTAGTTCCAGGCCCCCAGGGGAGACTAACCTCCTCCCAAGTTCAAGTAGCTTACATAAAATGGTGAAGTTGTTCTTTTTTTTTTTTTTTTTTGTATTATTTGCATGTAATCTATGTGCTTCCCTGGTGGTTCAGATGGTAAAGAATTCACCTGCTATGCAGGACACTTGGGTTCAAGCTCTGGATCTGGAAGATCCCATAGAAAAGGGAATAGCTACCCACTCCAGTATTCCTGCCTGGGAAATTCCATGGACAGAGGCGCCTGGCAGGCTACATACAGTCCATGGGGTCGCAAAGAATCGGACAAGACTGAGCGACTAACGAGACTGAGTGACTAACAATACTGAACGACTAACAAGACTGAGTGCCTAACACTTATGCAATGCAAATGTATACTTTAAATCATTTCTATATTACTTATAATACCTAAGGCAAAGAAAATAGTACTTTTATTAATAGTTATAAATACAATGTAAATGCTACATAAATAATAGCTGAGATGTGGCAAATTCAATTTTTGCCTTTTGGAACGTTTGAATTTTTTTTTTTTTTTTTAATGTTTTTTCATCCACAGTTGGTTGAATTCCTGGATGCGAAACAGAAAACTGACTGTCTTCTCAAATATCAACCAGATATAGAGCCACTCTGCCTTTCTAGCAAGGCATCTGGACTGATAGGGGATTGTGGAATTAAAAAAATGGACTTTGGATGTGCTAAAATTGTGAAATCATTCTGAAGAAAGCTAAACATTTCCTTGTAAACATTTCCCTGCCACTTCTGCGGCAGGTCTCTGGGTATCTGATAATCCATCAATGAAGTTCCTAGAAGGGTCACTAGGAGGCGACATAGAAAACTAAATCTGCGAGCAGGTAGCCTGACTCCATTCCTTTGTTAGACACCAGTCGTAGGAAACAGTGATTTTAAACAAACTCACTAAGAATTTTGTTAAAGTCCTCTTGCTGATTTTTAAGGAAGTAGCTCTGGGTGAATTTTGACAGACATAACTTCCCTGTCTGCCAGGATCGTGGGTTCAGGGAGAAAACAAAGAGCATATCGCTGAAAAGAAAGGAGAGCCGGTTGGCAGCCTGAAAGCTTTGACTGGAGATTCTAACTGGAAAGACAAGTCCTGTTTATTCTGTTGTGAAATCCAGTCTTGTTGAAGCTGGCTTGTCAGTAGCCCCAAATAACCCAGTCTCCTGAAGACTCTTGTGAGTTTTGCTTTTGTTTTTAAATTTTGTAGTATCTTGTTTACTTAGTTTTTGGAGTCCATCAGTTTGGCCACTGCTGCCATGGATGCTTGAAGGTACCGCCTCCACACCACCACCACCACCACCCCCCCCCCCCCCCCCCCCGCCCCCTCCCCGGCCAACCAGGTACACCTAATGGATTTTAAATGTCATGAGAAGACACAGCCTGTGTGACTGCTGGGACTCAATGGTAGACCCTTGATGTCAATGGATCATCACCAAAGACTGAGAAATAATTGGAAGACTGAGCTGATTGGCAGCTTCCTGATCACTTTCTGGCTGAAGGCTTTTAGGAAATTCAGAAGCCATTATGTAAGGAAGTGGCTGTCTTGAGGCTTTTGACAGAATGCATTAACATCTTTCTCCAGGAAAAGCTATCCTGAGCTATATGTAATGGATATCGATTGCTCAGAAAAGAAGATATAACTTTAAACCTTCTGGGGTCTCCAGAGACGAAAGACATAGAAAAAGGAGGACTAGTTTGGAAGAAACCATGCCAGAGCTATCTTAGAGAATCCTAGATAAGTGACTGCAAAAGCTGTGGACACCAGTGATTTGCTACCAGGAGAGCAAAGACGGCATTTATTGAGTGCGTGCTATTTGTTAAGCATTAATCTAAGCACTTAATAACATAATTTCATTTTTAAATTGAAACAACTCTGTGAGTATTGTTCAGTCTAGTCCAATTCTTTGTGATCTCATGGACTGTATGCCAGACTCCTCTGTCTTCCACTATCTCTTGCAGGTTGCTAAAATTCATGTCCATTGAGATGGTGATGCTATCTAACCACCCCATCCTGTCGTCCCCTTCTCCTCCACCCTCAGTCTTTCCCAGGACCAGGGTCTTTTCCAATGAGTGAGCTCTTCGCATCAGGTGGCCAAAACATTGGAGCTCTGGCTTCAACATCAGTCCTTCCAATGACTACTCAGGGTTGCTTTCCTTTAGCATTGACTGGTTTGATCTCATTGCTGTCCAAGGAACTCTCAAGAGTCTTCTTCAGCACCACAATTTAAAAACATCAGTTGTTCAGCACTCATCTTTATTTATGGTCTAACTCTTACATTCATACATGTGAGCTAATATTATTATCCTCATTTTACAGTTTGAGAAAAATTAAGATCAAAAGTCAAATAATCCACTGAGAGAGAGCTAGCTGATTAAATATCATAGTCAGAACATCGACCCAGGAAGTCTAACTCCAAAGAGTATGCTTTCAATCATTCCCATGCTTCTCGGGTAAATATAATTTTGATAGGGAAAAGTCAGACTCCCTCAATTTCAGACTCCTGGAAAGGAAATGAATATATCTCACTCCCACTTTCATTTTCCATCCAGCAAACTTCCTAACCTTTGGAGCCATAGGGACAATGATTCATAGGTTTACACAGCCAGGAAAGACAAGAGAATCCACCCAGTAGTGACCCCCCAATTTAGGCACTTACTAGTTGAGATGCTGTTGTTCACAGAGGGGTGTGTTTGGAGATACAGCTGAGGCTTCAGTTCCTTTTACCATTCTGTTGGCCACTCCCTAGGGGGTGCTTATGATCCCAGAATCTTTTCTGTGTTTTACAACTACTTTAGGTTCTGGCTTCCCTGGGGGACAAGATGGTAAAGAATCTGCCTGCAATGCGGGAAACCTGGATTCAATCACTGTGTCAGGAAGATCCCCTGGAAAAGGGAATGAAAATCCACTCCAGTATTCTTGCCTAGAGAAACCCATGGGCAGAAGAGCCTAGCGGGCTACATTTCATGGGATCACAAAGAGTCCAACACACTGAGCGACTAACACTTTCACTTTCTAGGTTCTGGAAGATGCTTTCTCAACAGGACAGGGCTCTCTCTGGATGATGTTCTACTTCAGTTTAGCATCCCTAGGAAAGCTGTCTGATGCTGCCCCACCATCTGTGCAGAGAAGGAAGACCAGCAGAATTACTGACACTCAAAAGGAGCCAATGCGTCGGGGGATGGTAGGCATCAATACAGAGGCAGAGTCTCTAATGAAACCTTCTTCCTTGCTTGAATAAAGAATGCACCAGATGAATGGTCATATTTAATAGGTAAGGAAAGAGAAGACATTTTTACTGCACCCTTTTAGACTCCAGGTCTAAACTTCCAGACTTTTATACACTCACTGTGGGATGTCCACTGCAAAGCTTTGTGACCAGTATTATTTTACAGATGAGAAAACTAAGCATAACCGGTCCCCAGATATGCAGCTGTAAATGGCAAAACAAAAAAATCTGATCTATGCTTCAGACCAAAGCCACAATCTGAACTCTTCCCCACTCCAGTTTTGAGGCTGATTGGTCATGCCAGGTGGCTCAGTGGTAAAGAATCTGCCTGCCAATGCAGAAGACGCGGGTTCCGTCCCTGGGTCAGGAAGAGCCCCTGCAGGAGGAAATAGCAACCCACTCTAGTATTCTTGACTGGGAAATCCCATGGACTGGGGAACCTGTTGGGCTACAGTCCGTGGAGTTTCAAAGAACTAGACACAACTTAGCTGCTGAGCACTGAGTCCTGCCCCAAGATGACAACAACATCGCAGGTGGTCACAGAATGACTTAAGAGTTTACTCTTGGAGAAGGCAACATTGATCTAGAAAGTGGTTTGCCACCCAGGTGCAGTGGGTGGGCCTGTGTTTTCGCCATAAAGCAGCAGATATCAATTTCATTTTCACATCTTCTGCAGGTTCTTCAAAGTAATGATTAGAGGGAAGGAAATATTCAAAGGTCTGTCATCATTCCAGCTGGACTCAAAAAAGGCTCATTGGATAGAAACACAAATGATTTTAGGCAAATCATCCAGCATTTAAAAATCATTCTTGGGACTTCCCTGGAAATCTGGTTGTTAAGACTCTGAGCTTCCCCTGCAGGGGCTAAGGGTTTGATTCCTGATCAGGGAACTGAGATTCTGCATGCTGCGTGGTGCAGCCAAAATATATATTTTTAATATTTTTTAAAAAAGGATAACAATGTCCCATTGATTTCAATAAATAAAGAAATAATAAAAATCATTCTCATCTCATATTTAAACTCTTCCATTCTCTTACCTTATCAGCATCAGGCTCTTGATATAATAGCTTATACTGATGGCCCAGGAATGGTGAAATTAAAAAAAAAACCTCAGGTCCTGACTCAGGGACATGCTTATTAAGGTCCAGGGAAAGTAAATGGAGATGAATTTGATCTCAGAAATGTGTGTGGTACTCTCTTTGAAGAGAGACTTGGATTTAGATACTGTTACCTACTGGAGTGTTTATGCTGCTGAAGGAATGAAAAAATACCTTCCAAGTAGCACACAGAGCATATTAGGTGCCACAGTATTGAGGCCGTGCTGGTCAATCCAGAGTAGAAATCAATTCATTCCATCTCATTAATGCTGCCTTGGTGGTTTAACAGGTTCTATGCTGAAAACAACACCAGCTGGACACTTGACACGCAATATCCCACCTTCAGAAATGAATTATCAGTCCTAAGTCCAGTGTAATGCCAACTGCACCCTGCGGTCACTTGGATATTCAACTCTCAGAAAGAAGAGTGAGAAATCTAAAAGGGAGGGAATATATATATATATATACATACAGGGCTGCCCCTGTGGCTCAGCAGGTAAAAAAAATCCATCTGCAAAGCAGGAGACACAGGAGATGAAAGTTCAATCCCTGGGTCAGGAAGATCCCCTGGAGGAGGAAATAGCAACCCACTCCAGTATTCTTGCCTGGGAAATCCCATGGACAGAAGAGCCTGTCAGACTATAGTCCAAAGCATCCCGAAGAGTCAGACATGACTGAGCAACTGACTGAGAATGCACGTATGCAATACATATAGCTGATCCACTTTGCTGTACAGTAGAAACCAATGCAGCATTGTAAAGCAACCATACTCCAATAAAAGTTGATTTAAAAAAGAGAGTGTTACAATGAAAATCATTCCCAGGATCACAGAACAGCCAAAATATGATCTTTTTCACTAGGAACTCCCTCACTTAAAGTAACTCTTTAAGCAAACAAGAAAAATCTAGAAATAGAGACCAATAATCCTTATACATTTCAGAGGGGAAAAATGGCTTAAAATAACTAAATATATAGCAAATATGGATTGATACCATTTAGGTTCTGCTTCTTTAATTATCCATTTACTCCATTATTCAGCATGGATTCATTGCATACTTGCTGTATTGGAGGTTATTATTCTAGGTGAGTAGATGTCACCACCCTAATGGCAGAAAGCAAAGAATTAAAGAGCCTCTTGATTAAGGTGAAAGAGGAGAGTGAAAAAGCTGGCTTAAAACTCAATGTTCAAAAAACAAAGATCATGGCATATCCAGTCCCATCATATCTGGCAAACAGATGGGGAAACAGTGGAAACAGTGACAGACTTTATTTGCTTGGGCTCCAAAATCACTGCAGATGATGATGACAGCCATGAAATTAAAAGAGGTTTGCTCCTTGAAACAAAACCTATGACCAACCAAGACAGAATATTAAAAAACAGAGACAATACTTTGCCAACAAAGGTCCATATAGTCAAAGCTATCGTTTTTCCATTAGTCATGTACGGATGTGAGAGTTGGACCATAAAGAAGGCTGAGCACCAAAGAATTGATGCTTTTGAACTGTGGTGTTGGAAAAGACTCTTGAGAGTCCCTGGGACTGCAAGGAGATCCAACCTGTCAATCCTAAAGGAAATCAGTCCTGAATATTCATTGGAATGACTGATGCTGAAGCTGAAACTCCAATACTTTGGCCACCTGATGCGAAGAGCCGACTCATTAGAAAAGACCCTGATGCTGGGAAAGATTGAAGGCAGCAGGAGAAAATGATAGAGGATGAGATGGTTGGATGGCATCACCCACTCGATGGACATGAGTTTGAGCAAGCCAGGGGAGATGGTGAAGGACTGGGAAGCCTGGCGAGCTGCAGTCCATGGGGTCACAAAGAGTTAAACACAATTGAATGACTGCACAACAACGAAAAATTAAAAGTGAAAGTGTGAAGGTGTCAGTTGCTCAGTTGTGCCCAACTCTTGGTGAAATCATGGCTGTAGCCCACCTGGGTGCTCTGTCCATCGGTTTTCCCAGGCAAAAATACTGGAGTGGATTGCCATTCCCTTCTCCAGGGGATCTTCCTGACCCAGGGATTGAACCTGAGCCTCCTGCATTGCAGATTCTCTACCATCTGAGCCACCAGGAAAGCCCAAGGAACCCAAGCCCCATGGGAAGGCAAAACAGGTGATGAAAGGCACAAATGAGGAAGGTAATAGATGGGGTTGCCCAGGTTAACAAAGAGGAGGTGCACACTGTTTGTTAGAGTGGAGGAGCCTTCAAGACACATTTTCAAAAAAACAACAAACAAACTATAGAAGGCACATTTTCATTAAGATCTTAACAAATGTACAAAGATTTACCAAGCAGAAAATGAGGACAACAAGGAGAACTGGAAAGTATGTGGATACCAGGGTTTACTGGGTCCATTCATAGTGAGTAGTTACTGTAGGTGAATTATAAGGTATATAGGAAAACATGTATAATCAGCACACATTGAAGGTGACTGTAGAGGGTATTCTATGTGAGTTTACCTTAAAGGCTGTGGGACTTATTAAAGGGATTTCAGGGACAGCAGTGTGATCAAAATTGTCTTTAAAGGAAAAAAATACACTAATAAATATGGATTAGAGATAAACTCATGAATTGTCCAGATTAGAAGATGCCGTGCTTTATAGAGACCAAGGATGGTAAAGACAGACTGAAGACAGTGGCTTCACAAAGCTTTTTTTCTGAGTGAGGGGAGAGGAATGGGGCAGAGGGGAAGTTGATATTGGCTTCTAGGGTTCTGTTCTATATAGACAAGGCTTCATCAGGTCCTTCAACAAGAGAGAGGATGAGCCAGCTTAGACTAGAGGCAGTAGTAAGTTGGAGGCATTTTTAACTGACTCTTATGTAGATAGTGTACTGAATTAATATGATAGCAAAGTAAAACTAGGGAAAATTACGCAGAAAAGATTTATTACTTTTTTTTAAAAGGTGACTTAAAAATATTTATTCTGTTCCCTCTCTTAGCTCAGATGGTAAAGAATCCACCTGCAATACAGGAAATCCGGGTTAGATCCCTGGGTTGGGAAGATACCCTGGAGAAAGAAATGACAACCCTCTCCAGTATTCTCCCCCAGAGAATTCCATGGACAGAGGAGCCTGGGGGCTACAGTTCATAAGATCACAAAGAGTCAGACACGACTGAGCGACTAACACTTTTCACTTTTTCTTCACTGTCTCAATTATTGTGCTAAAAGCTGACTACCTCCAGCAGATCCTTGGATCAGTAGCACAGGGTTGAATACAAGATAGGTTCATTACCTACTGTTTAGATTTAAAATAAATGTGTTGCTTTTTAAAGTGATGAAAATAAAGCCCAATGAAGTCAGATACTTAGTGGAAAATAATTGAGATATTGATAATTCTTGGCACAGGACTCAATTCCCCTAGATGTTGATACAGGACATAGTTCCTCCCCATCCTCAGATTGATGGCTGGATCGGGTGAGACAGACTGGGACCTGGGACCTGAGACCTTTGCTGCAGTGTTTTCACCTGGACAAATACTTCCTCAAGCAACAGAACACCAAGTAACTGTTAATATAAGGGACTAAAAATAAATGTGTGCATGTGAAGTTGTGGCAAATTATTACAGCAAGATACATAAAGACCAAAACCCAGCTGCCATTTCCAAGGAGCCAGAAACAAAAGCAGGTTCACAGCTAGAGAGAAATTTCATCTTAGGTTGTGTCATACCTTGAGTCTCACCCATACCTGATTTAGATCATATTTAGATGAAAGTTTGGACTTCCAGAGCACATGCTAGAATGAGTTAAGACATTTAGGGCTGTTGTGATGGGGTGAATGTGTTCTGCATGCATGAAGGACATGAATATGGAGAAGCCAGAGGGAGGTGTGTTATGGGCTGAATTGATTCCCCATCTGCGAATTCATATGCTGAAGTCCTAATAGCTAGTACCTCAGAATTTTACTGTATTTGGAGATAATGCTTCTAAAGATATAATTAAGTTAAACGAGGTCATTAGGGTGGGCTCTTCTACAGTAAGTCCCCTAAATACAAGTTTCATTCCAAGAGCCATTTCATAAATCCAGTTTGTTTGTAAGTCCAACAAAGTTAGCCTCGGTACCCAACTAACACAATTGGCTATATAGTAGTGTACAGTCATAGGTTTATAAAACTTTTCACACAAATAATGCATAAAAAATAAAAGCAAAAAAAAAATAAAACATTTTTAATCTTGCTGTGCAGTACCTTGAAAAGTAAAGTAGTACAGTATAACAGTGGGCATACAGGGGCTGGCATCTAGTGAACAGGCAAGAAGAGTTACTGACTGGAGGAGAGAGAGAGGAGCTGAAGGAAAGGGGAAGTTTTAGTTGCTTAGTCATGTCTGACTCTTTGCAATCCTGTGGACTGTAGCCTCTGTCCCTGGAATTCTCCAGGCCAGAATACTGAAGTGGGTAGCCATTCCTTTCTTCAAGGGATCTTCCCAACCCAGGGATTGAATCCGACTCCTCTTCATTGCAAGCAGATTCTTTACCGTCTGAGCCACCAGAGAAGCAAAGGAAATTCTATGAATTCAGAAACCATGGGAAAAATGAATTCAGAAATGCAAGCTAAATGAATGCCACTTTAATCACAATTTCAATTTTTGTCTTATAGTAAGGATTCAATGAACAGCATACCACATTTTGGAAAATTTCAAAGCAGAATTGAAATTAAATCATTAGAAGTGAGAATTAGTAGGGAAAAAACAACAAACTAAAATTCACAAATATAATTAATGTTGGAATTAGCAGTTTCAAAAATAAGAAATAAGTACATAATGACTTTTAAAGAGTTAAAAATTGACTAGAAAAAGAAAAAAGGAACAAAAATAACCTGTAGATTTAAAAATAGATAAAATATAATTAAAAATTAAAATGCAATGGATGTGCTGAGCAGCATGTTAGACATAGCCAAAGAGAGAACTAATAAGTTTTATGACAGGTCTAAAGAAGGTATCCAGTTAAGTAGCATTGTGAGATATAGCTGAGGGGAAGCATAAGTGACTTATTTAGAAATATTGAGATAGTGGAAATAACTTATAGTATTGATTGTCTGGTGTATAGTGGATGGAAACCAGGAATGGGGATGTATGCAGCAGAAGCCCTTATCTTTCATTATAAATCTTGAATATTATTGGATATTTTAAACTATATGTATTTAATGAAAAATTACTTTATTTATTTTTTAAATTTTATTATATATTGGTTTATAGTTGATTAATAATGTGTTAGTTTTAGGTATAGCAAAGTGTTTCAGTGTTACATATGCATGCATCTATTCTTTTGGGGAAAAAAAAAAAACTTTTGAAAGAGATAAGACAGCTGTCCTTTATGAGACTCAGTAATCTAATTTAGAAATCAAAGTTTTGGTTCATATAAATAAGAAAATAATGTAGGCAATTGTGAAAATTTAATATATTTATTTTCTGGATGAAAATCAAAAGATGCCATTTTTCTGATCTTCACAATAATTTTTCCCCTATATTACACATTGGTTTCCCCTATTACTCTTGCCTGGAAAATCCCATGGGCAGAGGAGCCTGGTAGGCTGCAGTCCATGGGGTCGCTAAGAGTCAGACACGACTGAGCGACTTCACTTTCACTTTTCACTTTCATGCATTGGATTGGAGAAGGAAATGACAACCCACTCCAGTGTTCTTGCCTGGAGAATCCCAGGGACGGGGGAGCCTGGTGGGCTGCCGTGTCTAGGGTCACATAGAGTTGGACATGACTGAAGTGACTTAGCAGCAGCAGCAGCAGCAGCAGTGGAGAGTTTAGGCAGGGCAGACTAAATCCCGGCATTGATTCAACAAGCACCACGACTGTACCATCATCATTCTGCCAGAAGGGCAATGTAAAATTGACTAAGAGACAAAACTGAGGCTGATCCAAAGAGACATGTACAAAGTGGGTCCTTAAAATGCAGTAGAAGAAGTGTCAAGAAATTGCATATTGAAAATTAACTGGAGTTGGAGAGCTAGGCAATTTAGGGACAATTTGTTGGAATGAGTAGAATAGGAGGTGGTCTGGAATAATTAGAGAGATGGGAGTCTGTGTCTGCCACTAGCCTTGTGTGAATTCCTCATATACATTGGCATCTGTGAGTTCAACCAATAAAGAGGATGGAGGGGACAAGAAACCAGACTGTCCTATGAAGTGAATGAGTGAGTGATAGTTGCTCAGTCATGTCCAACTCTTTGCAATTCCATGGACTGTAGCTTGTTAGGCTCCTCTGTCCATAAAATTCTCCAGGACAGAATTCCTGGAGAGGGTTGCTGTTTCCTTCTCCAGGGAATCTTCCCAACCCAGGGATCAAACCCAGGTCTCCTGCATTGCAGATAGATTCTTTACCATCTGAGCCACAGGGAAGCTCAGTCCTATGAAAAGACTCAGAAATTGAACAAACAAACACACGTATGAATACAAAGGGTAAATTTCTCTCTTGTGAAATTCAATGCATGGCTTCTGAAAATCATGAGATTACCAGTCTTTGAGTGATCAAGACAGAACCCAGCTTTGCTGTAATGCTGAAACAGCATCATAAGATGTCAGTGCCACTAGAAATCTGACTGACTTGACAAAGCATCCTGCTTTTGACTAAGAAGTCTGGCACCGAGGGCTGATATCTTCTGGGTAATGGGTTTACTTAACCTCTTTAAGGGGCACTGCTAATATAGGACTGTTATAATCAAATCTACATAATACAGAAGGATTTTAAAAAGTGATTTACTATTTTAATTAGATGTAGTGGTGATCAGACTACCTTACATTACACTATAGTACTTAGCAGATGATAGTGCAATTTTCTTCTTATCACTGAGAAAAAATTTTATTAGCAGAGTCAGAGAATGCCCACTTGTATGAGATAACTAAAAATGGTTTTTAGAAGAGGAATAGCTATGTCACAAGAAAAATGGTAAAATCTTCTAAGCCAATGATGCTAATACTTACAGTCCTATGGTTAAAATCCTTCCCTTTTTCATACCAAAATTTTGATCTATGTATATGTTGTATGTGCTTAGCCATGATTGACTCTTTGTGACCCCATGGACTGTAGCCCACCAGGCTCCTCTGTCCATGGGATTTTCCAGGCAAGAATACTGGAGTAGATAGCCATTCCCTTGGAATCAGAGGATCTTCTCAACCCAGGGATTGAATCCGGGTTTCCTGCATTGCAAGCAAATTCTTCACTGTGTGAGCCATCAGGGAAGCCCATGCATATTATGTATATATTTTTCCCTTAATTACAAAACGTACAAAGTTCCTCCTTAAGGCACTTGCATTTTGACAACATATTAGAATAGGACTACAAGATTTGCTTTAGTTAGCTAGCTTTTTTAATAAAGCCAATGATAACCAAGGAAACTTTGGTGTTTCTAACGGCAACCAGAGTATGGTAGGAAGCCCAAGACATGGTTTGAAGTGCACCTTGGTGCTGGCTTGGGAGGTAAGGATTTATCTGATAGGACACAAAAGATACTTTATGTTTTCAAAGATTTTTTGATGTGGACCATTTTTAAAGACTTTCTGTATTGAATTTGTTACAATATTGCTTCTGTTTTTATGTTTTGACTTTCTGGTCCAAGGCATATAGGATCTTAGCTCCCTGACCAGGGATCAAACTTGCACCCCTGCACCAGAAAGCAGAGTCTTGACCAGTGGACTGCCAGGGAAGTCTCCAAAAGATACTTTAAATCATCCTGTTCTCAAGGCACTTACTTATATCAGCTTGGGGGAAAAAGGTTAATTTTTTTAAGAAAAAAGTCTCATGTTAAGTGGCATAAGTAAGTGTGGATTGATTTGAACCCCAGAGACTTTCTGATAGGCCATCTTTCAGGCTCAAAACTTTGATTATTGTAGAGAAAAGGAAATAAAGGAGGCAAGAAGATTATTAAACTTTTCTTTGTGTGTTTGCATAATTTACTAGTTAAAAGCCAATGGAGATTACTTTTTGTAATTTAAAAAGAAATACTGTGTTTTTAACTTAGAAAAATGAGTCATGCCTGATTTCCCATCTCCATTCTCAGCATAGAAAATGGTTTGTTGATGTCCTAAAACAGTCAGAACGAGAACAAATAATCTTCTGTAACAAGGGCATCCCATGCTCAGCCTCTGCTACCACTGAAGGCAGATCGTTAACATGCATTTTCAGCCTCACTGCCCACCCCTCTCCTAAGTTAGAAGCTATTTAGAGTTCCCCACCTACCCAGTGTGCTACTGGGGGATAAGCACTTAGGATGAAGACATTTGGCCACTGTTTACTTAAATGTGGCTTTTGTGCTGAATATTTAGTATGAGAGAGAAATCCTAGTTGTTGTTTTTTTTAAAAAACTCGGGAAGACACTGAGTAGACGTGAGATGCTTTACCATCTTTTATGACTCTCCTATAACCCTAATCACACCTTTTTCCAAAACAGAAAATTCTCTTCTTGCTATTCTTTTCGTGCATACTCATCAATTACCCTCAGCTGAGTGTGGCATCTGTGAGCTGCCTAGACCCCATTGACTACACGTGAAAATTCTGCTTAGTTTCATGCAGAGGTGGGGAGAACATTCATCCTTTTTCCGCATTTGGTGCCGCATGCAAATACATGGGACTCTAAAACAAATCGGCTTTTATCTAGCTAAGTCATTAAAATATTATGAAACTCAGTTCACTATAATCTCAGGAAACATGCAAAAAAAAAAAAAAAAAAAACACAAAAAAAACCTTAAACTACCCTCTCCATCCTTTGCATTAGGCCCTGTTCCTATTCACATCACCTCTTTTAAGCATAAAATATGGACACAGAGAGACACGGCTGGTAGGATTATGAGGAGGAAGGCTTGGCCTAGAGCAGGAGTCCCCAACCTCCAGGATTTAATGCCTGATGACCTGAGGTTCAGCTGATGTAATAATGATAGAAATAAAGTGCACAATAAATGTAACGTGCCTGAATCATCCCCAAACCATCCCTCCTCCCCCTCCCTGTCCGTGGAAAAATTGTCTTCCACAAAACCAGTCCCTGGTGCCAAAAATGTTTGGGGGCCACTGGTGGAGGCCATTAAGTTATCTAAGCAAAGCGTTCACAGTTCCAAGACAGAATTGTCCACATTGGTGGGGGGATGGTGAGGATGTTAGTGGAAGAGTGAGAAATTCATAATTACAAAAGTTGGACTAATCAGAAAAGTTTCATGGACAAGATGAGACCAACTTGATCTTGGAGAAAAAGGATTTGGGACGAGGGAGCTTGGAGTGCATTTCAGGAAGCAGGTGATGTTTATGTTAAGTAGGGGCAAGATATAGAGTGTTTCAGAATGGAGTGAGTTTATTAAGAACAAAGAGCAAAGATAAAGTGGGCACTGCGAGTGCAGTGTGCAGACCTCTGAACCGGCGAGGGAGAGTCATCAGAAGGGAGAATTTTATTTTATTATTATTATATTTATTATATTATTACTTATTTTATTGTTTATTAGAGTGGGGGATGTTGTTATAACAGCGGGCTGGCTCAAGGTGAACTGATTCTTTTCATGGGTTGGTAGCAATTTTTATAGTCTCAAAACCAAGAAAATTCCTGCTGGAAAGCTGGCATTAGGTGATTGCTTAGGGTGCTATAGGGTGAACACTGGAGTGGGTATTTTTTGCCTAATTTGGGGTCAGAAAGCTGGCTAGTGATGATCAGGAGAGCTTTTGACAACAGTTACAAAGGGACTCAGTCAGCTTCTGAGGTGATCTTGGTTCTGGGCTCTGCTTCTGTGGTCTAGGTGCAAGGCCTTTCAGCTGTGACCTTGGGCAAGACTCCATAATAACCCAGTAGAACATTAACAGCTTGTGGGCAGCAGGTGCTGGGGATCAAAGGGAAGATGGTATTTAATGAGTAGATGAAGCCATTCAGTAGAAGAGCTTGAGAGCTAGGTAGAAATATTTAAATTAGATGTTAGATTTAAATTAGCAATAGAAAAGCATTGAAGTTATAAGCTAAACATGATGAGACCACTGGGAGAAATTGTTTCAGTGATTTTGGTTAATTTAATAGGGTTTTGGATTTGTGATGGTGCTCTGTTGGAAAGATCTCCTGAAGAAAGGAATGGCTATCCACTCCAGCAGTCTTGCCTGGATAATTCCAAGGACAGAGGAACCTGGCAAGCTACAGTTCATGGGGGCTCAAAGAGTGGGACACAACTGAGCAACTAACATTTTCACTTTTTTCATTTTTCTCCTCAGAAGCACCACATTAGACTTTCAGGAAGATGCAGGACCCAATAGGAGCCAAGCCAATTCTTCTATCATGGCCCATTTGGAAATCCTGAAATCTTTAGTTAAAAGAGTTATGGCGCTTTGCTAAATCTCTGCTTGGTAGAGGAGAGGTGACAGATAAATAGACCTAGGACACAATTCTGAGCTCAGAAACTGCAAAGCTGTCAAGATGTCCAGAAACTCATCCAAAAATGATGGCTCCACAGGGAAGTTTCCCTAATTTCCATTTCTGAAAAAATGAGTCAATAATTCTTTAGCCCCATGCTACACGTATCATGACACATGTTTGATTTGCAGTCTAAAAGAAGCACTAATATAGAAAAGGGCAAAGAGATGAAAGTGACCCAGAAACGGTTGCAAGCAAAACCCATTCACAATGGACCCCAGAAGATTACAGGTCATAAATCGGTGTATGCTTTTTGATCATCTAAATGACTGCCCATGACTTTTTCTTTATTATCTCATAGACAAGAATAAGAAATACAGAATCAGCAGAGAGGAAAAATACTAACATGTTTCTGAACATTTAAGAAGGGCTGGGACATCCCTGGTGGTCCAGTGGTTAAACTTTGCCTTCCGATGCAGGGAGGATGGGTATGATCCTTGGTCAGGAAGGTACCACATACCTTCTGCCCAAAAATCCGCAACATATATCAGTAGGAATATTGTAACAAACTAAATAAAGACTTAAAAAAAAAAGAAGGATGGAGCTCTGTGCTGTTCTGTTCATTTCCTCATTTAATATCAGTTTTATTAAGCTCAGGGTTGTTAAGGAATTTGTCCATGATCACATGGCTGCTGCTGCTAAGTTGCTTCAGTCGTGTCCGACTCTGTGGGACCCCATAGATGGCAGCCTGCCAGGCTCTCCCATTCCTGGGATTCTCCAGGCAAGAACACTGGAGTGGATTGCCATTTCCTTCTCCAATGCATGAAAGTGAAAAGTGAAAGTGAAGTCCCTCAGTGGTGTCTGACTCTTAGCGACCCCATGGATTGCAGCCCACCAGACTCCTCCCTCCATGGGATTTTCCAGGCAAGAGTACTGGAGTAGGTTGCCATTGCCTTCTCCAGATCACACAGCATCAGGTTATAAATTAGGACGCACCATCTTGAACAGTCAATGATTTTCATGTGCTTCTCATCTGGTATAACTGACAGAACAGAAATAGTTTGTTCAAATCTATATATGTTCAACCCAATAGATCTGATTGTTTCTTCCAAGTATTTTCAACAGGTTCACTGCCAAGCTAAGACTTCCTGCTTGCAATCAGTCCTTTATCTCTCTGATCTAAATTAAGAAAGAAAAGGAAGTGAAGTCGCTCAGTCCTGACTGACTGTTTGAGACCCCATGGACTGTAGCTTACCAGCCTCCTCCATCCATGGGATTTTCCAGGCAAGAATAGTGGAGTGGGCTGCCACTTCCTTCTCCAGGGGATCTTCACGACCCAGGGATCAAACCCAAGTCTCCCGCATTACAGGCAGACGCTTTACCGTCTGAGCCACCAGGCTTAACTATTAAGCCTCTAATTAAAGAAGATCCACTCTCTATTCCTTCCCTGACCCTTTCATTGTTTTTGTTGTTTAGTTGCTCAGTCGTGTTCGACTCTTTGCAACTTTACGAACTGTAGCCGGCCAGGCTCCTCTGCCCATGGGATTCTCCAGGCAAGAATACTGGAGTGGGTTGCCATCTCCTCCTCCAGGGGATCTTCCCAACGAAGGGATCAGACTCACATCTCCTGCATTTACATGTGGATTCTTTACCACTGAGCCATCAGGGAAGACACTTTCATTGGGTTTCCTTAATTATTTTGCTCCTTAATTTTGTGTTTGAGAAAAAAGACTTGATGTTGTTTATTCTTTTATTTTTTCATATATTTTATCACCACCTATATGTAAGGCATTTACAAGGACTACCGGAAAAATTAAACTGCAGTCCCTTACTTAAGGAGTTTTTACAAAGAAAGGCAATTTTAAATGTATATTGAGTAATGTCTGTTGAATGAAACCCTGGAAAACATATCATGTTGAAGTGATAGATTGTATGTGGTGAAGGATCTGAATGCCTGCTTTGGGGATCTTGAAATTTACTTAAGCACTGAAGAGTCATTTTATATTTCTGAGCAGAAAAGTCATTTTAGCATTCCTTTAATCTGTGTCAGTTCCAAATACAACTGTGAGATTATTAAGAACTCCATTATGTATGTAGAATAAAAATAGAAAATATAGAAATGGAAGATGCTTTTAAAATCACTTTGTCTCACTCTCAATGTTCAAGTCAAGAGAGGTTTTTCTTACCTTTCTTTTATTTATTTATTTATTTTTTACTTTTTCACTTTCTTGTAAAATCCTCAAGGTCTGGAACAACTCTGTTAATGATACTGGTTAGAAAAATGTTGCTGCATCTATAGGTGACATTCCCAACTTGGAATAAAGTCATGTGCTTTACTCCTCAGTGATGGAACTCATGGCTTTGCCAACAGCCAGTGCTCCAGAGACGGCCGAAGCTAAATTTCCATCCTGGAAATAATAGAGATTGGTTTCTTTCCTGCTCCAAAAACCTTATAGCTCTTCTTAGCAGCCGGCCTATTTGCTGAGCTGTAGAAAAATCTCTTTTTCATGAAGGAATTTCATTTCACAGATTCAAAATGCAGTTCAAGGCTATCACAGGTTATTGGGCCATTTTCCACATTTTTTTTTTTCAGGTGAGGAAACTGCCACCCACAAAGACTGGAGGGCTGGCCAGCTGGCAACTGGGTAGAACCAGATCCCTCCACACCTGGCACATGTCCAGGATTGCTTCCTCTGCATCATGTTTCTTTGGTACATTCCCCAACATCAACATCATTCCCCCATCATTGATGAACTTGCAATGACCTGTTATTGGGTAGTTTCAGGAAGAGTTCTATCTATTCATTCAATGTCATTCCAGGTCTGCATGGATTTTTATTCCAAGCAGAGCCACTAGGATGAGAAAGAATGAGACACCATTAGGGTTTCCTCTTCCTTTGTGATAACTTTACTGGATGCACCATGTGCCTCTTTGTCTTCTATTGAGCGCCATTTGCTCTAGTGATATAGCATTAAAAACATTAGGAAAACTGTCAGATAGACATTCTGCTGGGCACTTTACCTGTTATCTCACGTAGCTCTCACAAGTCTCTGAGGGGTGTGTGTGTGTGTGTGTGTGTGCACGTGTGTGTTCATGGGTGCCCATGATTATTATAATATTATATATTTTTATATAGAAAACTGAAGCTCTGAGAGATTAATCTGTCCAGATCCCCTACCTAGTAAGTGCCAAAGCTGAAAGTAAAACTCTTGTCTCTTAGAACCCAAATCTACGCTTTTCACACTGCATCAGTTTCCTCACTGCACACATCAATTCTCCTCCTAAATTAAGCAAGTCATATTTGTTTTCATGCAAGGTTTACAATAAACAGAACTGCTCTTAAATTTATGTAGGATTTTGCATTTCCCAAATGCTTTGTATCCTTTTTTATTGCTTGCTTGATGGGGAAAATCTTTATGAGTGATTTTTGCAAGTCATTGTGGCTAAGAAAAAAGAAAAAGTAAGGACTAGGGGCCTGAGCAGTGATGGCTCTGGCATTCTAGGGCCTTAGAAGTAGGGAAGGATGACAACCTGTAAAGTTCCCTGAGTTCTGTTAATGTCTTAGGTTGATAAGCCCATAAGTTTTTAAGTCTAGATTTAGCATAGGATTGATTGCCTGGACCATGAAAAACTGAAGTATCAGATCTCTCTATTAAAAAGCAAAATGAAAAATATTACAGAGATAGACCTGGGAGTCACAGAAGCTCATGGTTGTGATTTGTGGAAGTCTTGTTACTGCCACTGATACATCAATGACATGTAATCCAATGAGCCAGCAGCCTTAAAGCACCTAACACGACCAATCCACTGGGGTAGAGGAGCAGGATACTATGTTACTGTGAAATACAGTTTCTTTCCTATCCATTTCCTTTGGCTCTATCGATTAGGCTGCATGAATTTACATAAATACAACAAAGATGCTACTTTGGTTTATACTGCAGTGACCTCTACTAAGAAACACCAATCCTCCAAAAACTCTAGCCTCATGTTTCCCAGAACTGAATCCTTGAGAACAGTACATTTAAGCACAATCGAGGTACTGTGAGGTTGAACTAAGATGTGGGAGTTAGTCTTCCCTCCTACCTCCAGATACAGAAATAGACCATGCAAAATGATTTAGATCCTAAGCAGAAAGAAAACCAAGAAATGCAGTAGTGATAAAGGACTTTTACCAGCAGGTTTGAAAACATTGCAGGAACAAATTCCTCTGTGAAATATTGTGGCTGAAATCTATGGGGATGCAACTCAAGTCTAAGACAGGTGCTATAAAAATTTGAACTTGCTTCTCATTCTGCACTGATTTTTTTTTTTTAGTAATATTAGACAGAATCTGAATATGGGTACTTTTTCCCACATCTGTAGTTTGTGTCATGTATCTTTTTGACCTACTGACAAAATGTGTTACTCATCTACAGCATGTGTTGAAAAGTGAAAGTGTTAGTCACTCAGTCATATCTGACTCTGTGGACTATACCCCACCGGGCTCCTCTGTCCATGGATTTCTCTGGGTAAGAATACCTGAATGGGTAGCCATTCTCTTATCCAGTGGATTTACCCAACCCAGGGAATGAACCCAGGCTTCCCTTTGGCTCAGCTGGTAAAGAATCCACCTGCAATGCAGAAGACCTGGGTTCAATCCCTGGGTTGGGAAGATCCCCTGGAGAAGGGAAAGTTTACCCATTCAAGTATTCTGGCCTGGAGAATTTCATGGACTGTATAGACCATGGGGTTGCAAAGAGTCGGACACAACTGAGCGACCTTCACTTTCACTTCACTTCACTCCTGCATTGCAGGCAGATTTTTTTACCATCTGATCCTAGTACCTAATTCATAGATGATACTAAAGTTAGGCTTATTAAATAGATCTTCTGATTGCTGATAGCATTCAACATCTTTGAGAGGCAGAAGAGTTTGGTGGTTAAGTGTATAGAAGGGACTCATATTAATAAATCCTATGTTTGATTCTTAACTACACCATTTACACATGTAAACCTGGTCAAATTTGGTAAGCTTTCCATGTCTATTTTCCTCAAGTGTAAAATATAACAGTATCCATCTCATAAGGTTGTTATAAGGATCAAAGGAGCTAATATATGTAAAGAAATTAGGACAGAAACTGCACACAGGAAATGTTCATGTCAGCAATATCACTATGTTAAAAATAGCTTCATTAACTCTGAGTCCTTTATTCTATTTATAATTTCTATGACAGGTATTTATGAACACTGAAATATCCGGTGAAGAGCAAGGGAAAGTGAAGGCAATGATTAATAATCAAAGAGCAAGAATAAACATCTTACACATCCCAGATCCCCCAGTTGGTTTTATATCCTAGAGTACAAACAAATCAATACATTTTAATAATGCACTTTCATAAAAGACAGTGTATGACTAACTCAGGAATGTGAAAATGAAAGGCATCTTCTTTCAACTGGTAAAGAGGACCAGAGGGCAGGTTTGCTATCTAATTCTCCTGTTTTGAATTCAGTATTATTGCTTGCATTCTTTTTGACTAGAATATCACAGGCATACGATGTTTATTGTAAACCTTTGTCTTTGAGGTTGTTAATTTGCTGGCCCTACCTCTTCATGTATTCTCATTAAGTCCCAATGGGGAAGCACTATTTCAGATTCTATATCTCATGCATGACTTAAAGGTTTACACATTCCACTGAGAAAAAGGGATTGTTACCCGAGGAATAAGGCAATACAATTTGTAATTTTGTCTTTAGAACAGATAAACTATTTACAGTGAGACCTCGCTGAATGCGTAGAATTGAAACCTTTTACAGGATCACCACCCTGAGCCCCTTCCAGCCCTAGTCATGCAGGCCTGACTGTAGTTTGTGAGTCTTCACATCTGAGTCAAGTTAGATAAAACCAAAGAGATCCAGAAGGGAACTGGCTGCCATTTTGAGGGTCAAGTGTTGGTTTTACTTCTCCAAGCCCAGGGTCTATTCTGCTGCAGTTATTCACAGGCAGCTGTTTGTAAATTGTGTTGCAGTCTTGCATTAATTTGTACTATCAGTTTCCAGACTACTGACTTGGGCTTCTGTTTCCATTTCCTGATTTGCTCTCCAGGTCCTGATGGCATTGGAAATTTGAAGCCGGAGTCCAGCTGAAGTGTACAGGACTCTGACACACAACTGAAGCCTCACTGGCATTTATTAATACTTTGGGGATTTGCAAGCCTATATGTAGAGATATGACTGGTTCAGCTGGTAAATAATCTGCCTGCAATGCTGGAGACCTGGGTTCAATCCCTAGGTTGGGAAATCCCCTGGAGAAGGGAACAGCAACCCACTCTAGTATTACAGCCTGGTGAATTCCATTGAACTGTATAGTCCATAGGGTCGCAGATAGTCAGACATGACTGACTGACTTTCTCTCACTCACATATAGATATATGAGCTTCCCAGGTGGCGATAGTGGTTATGAACCCAGAGACAGGGATTAAATCCCTGGGTCAAGAACATCCCCTGGAGGAGGACATGGCAAGCCTCTCCAGTGTTCTTGCCTGGAGAATTCCATGGATAGAGGAGCCTGGTGGGCTGCAGTCCATGGGGTCATGAAGAGTTGGACATGACTGAAGCAATTTAGCACACATGCATGCATATAGATATATACATATAAAAAAGGTATATTAAGTACTACTGATAATGTTTTTGACCTACTGCTGGATTAAGTTATTTTCCAAGTTATTCTTGCCAGCTGCTGTCGGGAGACTCTTGTAATGACTTAGGACAGCAGTCATACACTCAGTGTACTTTTTCAGCTACATGTTTTCATTATGTTTGCTTATCTAGTTCTTAATTTTAAAAAAGTATGGATTTCTTTTAATAAAAAAAATTTGTTTTCTCTACTTCCTTTATTGATTTCCATTTTGTTTGAGGCCAAATGAACCTCTTGCAATCATATGTTGATTTCACTTGACTAGATATATCTCTACTATCTAGACATTCTCTTTACTTTGCACCATCCATCAGATCACACCCTTTTGTGTTTAAATGATAACCCAGATCAAGATATAATTAACATTGCTTGTGGATAAACTCATTCAGGTTTATGTACGCCCTTAGAGATGAGTACTACATTTGGGTCTGTTAGTTTTGACCCAGCCTGTGTCTGTTGACTCTGCTTCTTGCTGAGCATCTGGAGATGATTTTTGAAGCCTCATGGCAAAGCCTCTTACAGTCATGCTCAACTAAACACGAGAATAAGATATACACAGATATATATGTATGTGAGTGTGGAAGTGTTAGTTGCTCTGTCATGTCCTACTCTGTGCAACCCTATGGACTGTGACCCCCCCAGTGTCCTCTGTCCAAATCCACTTTTAAGTCATTTACTCATTCTATAAATATTATTTGAGCAACTGCATTTTGCCAGGTACTGGAAAACAGAGGAAGGAACAAAGATTAAAGAGAAATGGTCCAACACAAGAAGAAATAGAATATCTAGATAATTTTTTAATTTATTTTTGGCTCTGCACGGCTGCAAGTTCCTAGAAGATGCAGTTTGTGATTTACTCATTTTTATTTCCTTAGCCCAAGTATAGTGTCTTGTATTCTATACTTTCTCAGGAAACATTTGTTAAGTAAATCATGCAAAAGAATTGCATGTTGACAGGACAGTATCTTCCTTAGAGGGTTAGGCAAGCAAGGAATTTGACTGGGAATGGTCAAAAATGCATTAATCAACAAAAACATTAGAATCTGGTCTTCCCAGATGGCTTAGTGGGTAAAGAATCCTCTGCAATGCAGGAAATGCAGGCGATGCAGGTTCAATCCCTGGGAAGATGCCCTGGAGGAGAGCATGGCAACCCACTCCAGTATTCTTGCCTGGAGACTCCCATGGACAGAGGAGCTTGGCAGACTACAGGTTGTAAGGAGTCAGACATGACAGAAGTGATTTAGCAAGCAAGTGAAATTAGAATCTAAACCCAAGGGTCATATCTCAGAGTCTGAGATGATACTAAATTGATATTTCATCCAATCATAGATAAAATAATGAAAGGAACCCTAGTGATAATCTAACTCAAGAACGTCAGTTTATACATGAGTTCCCTCAAGTGCAGAAATGCTTCCTCTACTTAAAGAAGCAAGAAAGCTACAGCTAGAAGCAAGGTTTCCTCTCTTCTCTAGAGATTTCTTCAGCGCGTCACATTGCTTACCTCTGAAAGCTCTGTTGCCAGGCAACCGTGGGCTCTTTCAACCACTTAAGTTTTAAGTGCATTTTATAAAATTTCTCTGCTTGACAGATTTGAGTAATGGTTGGGGTTTAGTAGTGAGAAAGAACAAACCTGGAAATGGCCAGTTCGTGAGCTTAGTGCAGTTAAACCCAATCCATTTCCCCAGTGAGAAAACGGGACTGTTCTGACTGTTGGGAATGATAAATGGGATAATGGCATTACAGCGTCAAGCACTCGGTGTTCACACGTGCCCTGGGAAAGCCGACTGAAGCACTCACATCTCTTTCAAAGGTAGTGAATATTAATCTCAGTATGTCCTTCTGGAATACAGCTTTTACATCAAATTACATTTTTTAATTATTTTCTTTCACAGGATTCTCACCTGGGATGTTCTGCATTTAATCTGATTTTTATAGCAACTCAGTGCAGCATAGTCTTTTCACTTTTCCCTGTTTTTTTTTTTTTTAAACTTTCCCTGGAAAATTGCCTCAGGATCCCTTCTGGCCCACTGCTGAACTCTGGTTCTTTCCATTTCCTTAGCTAATTGACCAAGGCAGCAAGTGGAAACTGAAGCTGATTCCAGAACTGGACTCCACAGTGCAGCTGCTGTTTATCTGCAATGCACCACAGAATCTCTTCCAAGCAGAGCTAGCCTTAATGCTGGTAATGTTTTCATTCCTATATTTTTTAATGTATAATATACTTCCAGTTTGGAACATGGACCACATGTATAAGAGGACAGTCTGTTGTTCTTCAAAGCCTTGGCAGTGAGGCACAGATTGTACCCAACTGCTGGTCTCCTGACAACTCTTTTGCCCGTGAGGCAAACTCTGGACATAGGGCTCTTTCCCCCCAAACTGATAATTGTGAGTTTTCTTAACAGCTTAATCCAATCCTGCCAATGTTAAGTCATCAATTAAGTTACAAGTGATAAAAAAGCTTAGGCTAATTTTTTAAAACTTTTTATTTTGTATTGGGGTTTGGCTGATTAACAATTTTATGATAGTTTCAGGTGAACAGTGAAGGGACTCAGCCATACATATACAAGTGTCCATTCTCCCCCAAACTCCCTTCCCATCCAGGCTGCCAGAGCTAAGGCAATTTTTATACTTAAAAATATTTGAAAGTGTCCAAGTGCCATACGCATTTTATTGAATAAATTCTTGAGTTATTTGTAATAAAACATGTTAGAAGACAACATATAATCATTTAGTTTTATGTAGTACCTTTCAGATGATTAAATATTTTATTTTTAAAGTTCATAATGACCCTGTGAGGCAGTCTGCTCTATAAAGAGAAGCTTTAGCTGTTTATACAGATGGGAGAACTGAGCCTTAGAGAGGTAACACAACTTGCCCAAAAGCATTCCATGGAAAAGCTGGAACCTGAAACCAAGGCTTGGAACTTCAAATCCACTATACTACTAATGCTTCTCTTTGTCAAGAGTCAGTAAACTATACTTACTGAGCTATTTATCCCATCCTCTGCTTGGTAGAAAGAAATGATAATTCTAATTATCTAATACTAATATGAAAAATAGCAAATGCTTTTGGAAGCCTATCACACAGGCCCTGTGACTGAAACAGAGCAGGACTCTATTGTCCTTGGTACCACCATTCCTCCCTGCCTCTGCCCACCATGTCCTCTGCCTTCCTTTTGTCTGTGGGAAACTTTAGTCAAAAAATAAGTTTTATCAGAGAAGTGAGGAATGCTGAAACAAAGGAAAACAGTCAAAGGAGACTAAATAATAATAATGCAATCATTAAAGATAATCAAGGACCTTTAGTTCTTTCTCAAGGACTATAGATAATATTCTGAGTCCTATCCTGTGAGCTGTCTTATAGATACTGAAACACCAGGTGGAGAAGTTAACTACATGATGACCAGACTGTACCCAGGACATGAGCTGCCACAATTCCAAGAACTGGCCACAAAGAAATGGGAACAAATGGACCCTGGAACTGAAGATTAACTGTACCTAAAACAACCAAGATGATGCTGGTCAGACCACCACGGACCAATCTGAAGATGACTCTTAGAGCTGACTGTGCTGTTTCTGTATGTAGTTCCCTCCCCACTCTGTCTATAAAAGGTCTTGCCCCGCTGGTTGCCAGTGGGGGTGGGGGGAGTTGGCCTTTGGACAGATGCCTGACACCCTCCTCCTCTCAGCTGCCAGCATCTGAAGTAAAGCAAACTTCCTTTTCCGCCAGCCTGGCCTGTTTATTGGCTTTTGAGTGGTGAGCAGCCAGAGCTCACACATACCTTTCAGTAACACTTTGACTGTGAATATGTTGATGGATTTGTTTATTAATTGATCTTACTGAAATATTTAAGCATTGATAAGATACAATAGTATGATGGAATCAATATTAATCCTGGAAAGTCGTTCATTTAATAGAAGAGAAAACTGACACCCAAAGAAGAACAAATTTTACTCTCTAGGGCATAAGCAAGCCAATTTTGATGGTGGTAATGCTTTTTCATCTTACTAGTGTATCCTTTAGCAAGCAACTATAAAACTATTTCACATGGGTGTGATGCATTGAAGTGTTTTCCTGTGTATTATCTCTTTTTGATCCTCAACTCAACACTAATTATTTCTGTTTGGCACATGAGAAACTAGTGCATACCTCACTAAGGAAGTTTAAAGTATAACATTGCCTTGGAATGAATCAGGTTCTCCGTTAGAGATTACAAGCTCCTTAAAGAAACAATGCATTGTGTCTTAAGGCACTGACATGGTTTAACTACAGAAAAAGTCAGTTTCAAATCCACATTTCCATAAATATTTATTTGCAGAGATCTTTGTAGCCAAATGGGCTTCCTTGGTGGCTCAGATTGTAAAGAATCTACCTACAATGCAGGAGTCCCAGGTTCAGTCCCTGAGTTGGGAAGATCCCTTGGGGAGGGGAATGGCAAACAACTCTAGGATTCTTGCCTGGAGAATCCCATGGACAGAGGAGCCTGGCGGGTGACAGCTCATGGTGGTGGAGAGTCGGACATAACTGAGCAAGTAACACACTTTTTTCGCACCTGCAGCCTACTGGGCTAATAGGCATTGAATCCTGGGACTTCTGCTTGTAGAGCTGGGAGGAAGAGTAAGGCACAGTGGCTAGCTTGAGGCTAAATGCCAAAGCCCTGCTAGTTGGAGCTGACCTTGCAAATGAGGTCAGCTGAAGAGATAACCAGGTAGCTCTGAGCATAGTGAAATAGTGGAACAAGACTCAGTTATGAGTTTCTAAGTGATCAGTGTTGAGGAGTAGAATCAAGTAGGCAGGACACGGTATGGAGAAATTGAAAGGGAGAGCAGCAGGACTCTTGGCAATCAGGTAAACTGTTGTTATGATTCTAGGAAATTTCCTCATTGAGCAGATTCAAAATTGAGCCCCTTGAGGAGACAGGTATTATACTTCTCCTATTAACACTCATTGTATTTTAAAGTAATGTCTTGTTACATACCTATCACCTCAATAGACTCTAAATTCTGTGGAGACAGGGAAAATCTCACCTTGTTACTGCAATAATACAGTACCTGGCTGACACATTGTAATTGTTCAATAAATATTTGTTTCAAAAATAAATGTATTGAAAACCTACAGAGAACAAGAGAATCTTAATCATTGAGACTACATTGTTGTTGTTGTTGTTTAGTCGCTAAGTTATGTCCAACTCTTTGAGACCCCATGGACTGTCACTTGCCAGGCTCCTTCGTCCATGGAATTCTCTAGGCAATAATACTGGAGCAGGTTGCCATTTCCTCCTTCAGGGGATCTTCCCAACCCAGGGATGGATCCCACATCTCCTGGATCTCCTACATGGCAGGCAGATTCTTTATCTTGGAGCCACCAGGGAGATTTGATAGGAGCAAATTAAAAAAAAAAAAAAAAAAACAAGGTTCAGATGGGAACTAACAATTCAGGGAGAGGAACCCTAACATGGAAATCAACTTGGGGTTCTAGGGCCAGCTAGAAATTCTGGTTGTGCTGTGCCCTTATTTCCACATACAAAATCCAAGGTCAACTTGACATGAAAAGAGATTCCATGTGACCACTGAAATTCAGACTGAAGTATATGACTTAATCCCAAGATCAACCAGAGAAAAGCAATTGCCAGTTGCAACTTCTGTTCCTGTAAGGAGTGGTTCAGAGAATGCAAGTCTGGCTGCCAGTGGATCAAGCATTGGAGGGCCACAAAAGCATTAGGGCATTTGTCCTTGCGTTAGGTCATTTTAAATAGACATTTCTGGCAGACTCTGTAAAGTCTACATATTGGCTTCATTCTTTATTACAATTTGATGGAAAGCTGGGTATTGATTTTTTAAATAAAAGCAAGAAATACTTGGAAAGATTTTGATCATTTCCATTAACTTTATTAGAACTGTAACAAATCAACCACTAGGAAGATTAGAGAATTTGTGTAGAGAAGACAGAGTTCTGTATGAAATTTGTTTTGTCCCATGCTCTGCCTCTCCCTAGGAAAGTGCAGTATGTTATCTAAAAACACTTCTAAAGATGTTGCTGTTTCTAACTTATTTTGTTTTTAATGTAAATAATTCTACTTGGAAAAGACTATTTGCTTATTTGTCTTTAGGTGAATTAAAGACTTCAGGAAATATCCAAACTATTCAATATGCGTTTGGATCTGTTAATGGCATTTTCATTTCCCATTTGATTATCTTTTCCTATAAATAGTAAAAGGTAGCATTTAAGGATATGTCAGGCTCAGCTATAAGTCATGTTGGGATAAGTGCTGTTTGAGGTGAAACTGAGACATGGTCAGATTGAAACCAATGGAACTAACTCAAGTATATTTTACTTTGCATCCTAGAATTTAGGGAAGGGTCTGAAAAAGAGTTTACATGCTCAGAAAATGAATAAAGGAATGAATGAAAAAATGAAACTGGGATTGAATAAACTAATCTTGAAAGATGTATGCCAGTTGTCTGCCCAGCAATGTAAAGCCCAGGACTTCTCTGGTAATCCAACTGTTAAGAATCCACCTGCCAAGGCAGGGAACATGGGTTCGATTCCTGGTCCAGGAAGATCCCCACATGCCATGGAGCAACTAAGGCCATGCACCACAACTACTGAGGCAGAGCACTAGAGCCCATGATCTGCAACGAGAGAAGCCCCACAGTGAGAAGCCCTTGCATCACAGCTAGACAATGGACCCTGCTGGCTGCAACTAGAGAAAGCCTGCACACAGCAGTGAAGACCCAGCACAGTCAAAAATCAATTAATTAAAAAACTAAAGCCCCCAAAGATCAAGACAAATAGGTTACTACTAGTAGTTATAACACAGAATCAGGTCAAGCCTGTGGCTCATGAACAGAGTCCCCATACTTTGAGAGGCCAGCATGGCTCATTCTTGAGGAAAGGTAGGTGCTGCCAACAATGGCTAGGTCAAAGGTTAAGACTTATTTTATCATGGAACTGAATAGTTGAACAGGAAAATAAGACACAGCCCTTCAGAACAAAGAAGTGCACTTCAGAGGTAAAGCTTAAGGCTGTATCCTTGTGACATTCAGATGTTCAAGGTAAAGCAAGATCCATTAATTTGGAAGCTGGATGCTGTTTATGTCCTTTCTGTTTTGATGGAGATTAGCTAGAGACTCAGAAAGTAGTTAAGCCATGAGTACAATGTTTCAGCATCTCATGATGGGACAGGAATGAGTAAAGTGGGAGGTGACACCAGAAAATTCCTGCTAAGAACAAAATAGGCTTCCTGGGTGGCACTAGCGGTAAAGAATCTGCCTGCCAATGCAGGAGACACAAGTGATGCAGGTTCGATCCCTGGCCTGGGAAGATCCCCTGGAGGAGGAAATGGCAACCTGTACTCACTCCACTATTCCTGCCTGGAAAAGTCCATGGACAGAGGAGTCTGGCAGGCTACAGTCCATGGGGTCATAAAGAGTCAGACACAAGTGAGCAACTAATACAAATAAAATATCATCCAGGATGAAAAAATTTCACCCAGAATAAAGGGAAGACAGTAAAGAAGATGGCAAGAGGGAAGAATCTATGCAACTTTTTGTAATCCCTACAACTATTTGTTGTAGGGTTCCGTTTCTCCTAGTTTTGTAGACAAGGAAAGTAAAGCTCATGTAATTCAAATAGCTTGTCAGAAATTACAGTTCAGAAAGTGATAGAGCAAGGTGTCAAATCTAGATCTTTTCCAAGATCATGACACTTTAAACCACCTTAAAACTCAGAGGAACTAGGTCTGTGAACTGTAAAAGAGACGGAAGACTCAGATCTTGTCTTCTGGAATAAACTTTCATCATCCTATTAAGTGAAGTCACTCAGTCGTGTCTGACTCTTTGCGAACCTTTGGACTATAGCCTACAAGGCTCCTCTGTCCATGGATTTTCCAGGCAAGAGTACTGCAGTGGGTTGCTTTTTCCTTCCTATTAGTTATTAAGAATTACAGTCATTTTGGGGGCTTCCCTGGTGGCTTCCCTGGAGACCTGGGTTCAATTCCTGGGTTGGGAAGATCTCCTGGAGAAGGAAATGGCAAGCTACTCCAGTATTCTTATCTGGAAAATCCCATAGACAGAGGATCCTGGTGGGCTACTGTCCATGGGGTCACAAAGAGACACGATTTAGTGACTAAACAACAACAACAAATTCCTTAACTGGATTCATCATTTTTTCACACATAAATAAATTTCTACTTCCTTCTCCAGAACATAAACCAATAGCAACCCCCAACTTGCTAAAGACAAATGTATGAGAAAGTATAATCCATGGAAAATACTGGATATTTCAGAAGCTGTGGGATTTGGTACATATAGCAGACCATCCGTTTGTGATTCTTTTTGCTCTTTTAGTTCAAGTATGATACATTTCTAGCATGCAAATACAGATATTATGATTCAGCAAAAAAGAAAATCAAGGTTTCTTTTTAAAAATCAAATTGATCATTGGCATTATAATATGTTTTTAATGGCGATAAGTGGCATTTGCTTCTTTAATCTAACCATACATTATGTGTATATCACATAGAATGTCTTTAGTATTAAGAGTTTGCTCTAACATTGCATCATGTAGGATTTACAAACACAAGGGTTAAAGTATTAGAAACTATTTTTAAGCAACTTGGAAAGTGAATAGCCAATGAAACATTCTTTGGGTGAGGTAATGCTATTTGCCTGTGCTTCATTGGTTGAATTTAAAATTCTTGTCTCCAGGAGTTGAAGGATAAGTTTCTCTGCAACCGGAAAGAACTGGATAGTCTCCAATTGCTTATATAAGATATTTTATGATCATTCAATAAAAGCAAGTCCCTCCTCAACTTGACAATAACTTCCTCTGAATTATATCTCAGCAACACTCGTACATAAACTCGACTGCAGGGATCCTTGCTGGGTCCAAAAGAAAACCTACATAAGAAATTAAGAAACACAAAGTTAAATGTTCAGTGATTATATTTGTGTACTGTGTTGTAAAGAATACTGCACCAGAAGTTAAGACACCTTTCCCTCATCTCAGCTCTGATAAAATCATCTTTGTAACTTTGTGCTGCTACTACTTCTAGAATGTAATCTATCATTTTAAAATTTAATTTTATTAACATTGTAAAAATTTTATTATTAGAGTATGATTGCTTTACAATGTTGTGTTAGCTATTCTTGGGTTTTCCTCCCACCCTCCATCCCACCCCTCTAGGTCAACACAGAGCACTGAGCTGAGCTCCCTGTGCTGTAGAGAAAGTTCCCACTAGCTGTCTATTTTACATATAGCAGTGTATACAGGTCAGTACTACTCTCCCAATTCATCCCACCTTCCACTCCCCCATGTTTCTTCTAGTCTCCTTTTCTTTTATTTTTTGGGGGACTTTGGATTTCTTAGCTCACACTGATACTAACTGTGCTGCTGCTGCTGCTGCTGCTAAGTCACTTCAGTCGTGTCCGACTCTATGCGACCCCATAGACGGCAGCCCACCAGGCTCCCCCATCCCTGGGATTCTCCAGGCAAGAATACTGGAGTGGCTTGCCATTTCCTTCTCCAATGCATGAAAGTGAAAAGTGAAAGTGAAGTCGCTCAGTCATGTCCGACTCTTAGTGACCCCATGGACTGCAGCCTACCAGGCTCCTCCGTCCATGGGACTTTCCAGGCAAGAGTACTGGAGTGGGGTGCCATCACCTTCTCTGAATAATTGTGCTAGTCCAACCTATTTCATAGAGTTTTGCATGCAAGGACATCTAACTACATACTGTATATGTGAGAGTTATAAAATACGTAAGTGTCTACCTCAAATTCCAGACCTGCCTATAATTTTAAGAAAGACGACACTGATGATTTCTTATTTTTGAGGCAACATAGCACCCTTTATAAGCAAGCACAGAAAGCCTTTTGGCTAGAAGTGATACTTTCATATGCTGAATAGTCCCTGAAGCTGAGAAAGCTGTCTGTGCTTTAACGCTAGAAAGAAAGATGCAGGCTTTCTCTGGACAGAGTTCTATCCAAGCTGCTTTGAAGCTTAATTATCTAATTAGAAGACCACATCTATCTTTGTGAAATATGGAAATACTGTTGGTGACTTTGGGACACTTAACTTCCATCTTCATATCCGTATGTTTTGAGGCAAGTAATCCACCTTCATGTTACAATGTCTGACCATCTATGTGTACGATCCACTGCATAGGCAGAACTACAGCTTTAAGTCTCTTGCTATGTTGGCAAGAACAAATGCAACATATTTCTTTTCTAAGAGACAGCACTGGTTATAGATTTTTAACAAATTCAAAAGCAAACTCCTAATCTCCTCACCACTCAACACCCTCCTTCCAAAATCACCACTCCTCTGATCTTAGTAGGTAGTAATCTTAGTCTTCATGTTGTTAAGAGAAAACACCATGGAAGCATCCTTCTTCCACTTTTCCCTCCTTCATCCAACTGTGACTCTATCAGCAAATCCTGCAGGCCTATCTCCAAAAATATATCCACAAACCAGCCCAGCGTTTGACTACACTGCTGGTCAAAACTGCTGTCATTTTCCTCTGCATTATTACATTCACCTCTTAACTACTCTCTTTGCTTATGCCTTTGTCCTCACAAAGTCTATGGTTCACACAGTGATTTGAGTGATCATTTTAAAAACAAAGACAGCTATATCACTCCTCTCGTGGGTTGCCATTGCCTTCTCCTGTCCCATCTTACTCAAAATTAAAATCCAGAGGCCATACAATGATCTGGCCCTACTATCTCCGGTGTACCTCCTCTCTCTTATCACCAGCCCCTTCTGCTCCTTGAATAATTCAACACTCCAACCTCACCTTTGCACTGAGTGTTCATATGGGATTTGTACAGGACGGTTTTTTCTCTCCCTCTCTGAATTTTTCCTCTATTATTACCTTCTCAGAGATCTTTCTCAGATCACTCCATATAAAACAACATCCTCTATATAAACCCCATCTCTTTTACATTGCTATATTTTTTATATTGCTATTTTTTTTTGCACTGTTATATTTTCCCCCATGTTTCTTACTGTCATTTTCTTGCACTACAAAATAAACTCTATGAGGATGAGAACTTGCTCTGGATTTTTCTCCATATTCTCAGCTTCTAGCAGTAGGTGCTGAAAAAATATTTAACAAAATACACAGGAAAGGTACTGTTTAATATATCTTTTGAGGTAGTCATAGGCATTTTAATATTTAAGAAACACTGAAGTGCAATTATGAAGTATTGAGCTTCCTAAAATACTGCAATTCATATGCTCCTGGGAGAGTTTTCTAGCATTTAATCAGTGTCAATATCATTGGAATAAGTGTACAGTTGCTTAAGGATATTATATTGATTAGGCAAATATGGAAAAGTAGCATATAACAAATGCTTAGACTTCGTTAGACACTGGATGATTTTCTTTTGTTAGCATTTTTATCTCATTTAGAGAATCTCAGTGGTCAATAATTATTTAGATGTACATATACTTTTGCATTATTTTATAAAACCAGTTTTTTAT
Organism: Bubalus bubalis; assembly: GCF_019923935.1. Taxonomy (NCBI): domain Eukaryota; kingdom Metazoa; phylum Chordata; class Mammalia; order Artiodactyla; family Bovidae; genus Bubalus; species Bubalus bubalis. The sequence continues at coordinate 133,389,977 of NC_059159.1, forward strand.
GTGTAAGTATGAACATATATGTATTAATGAGATATTAAAATGAGATGGTTGGATGGCATCACTGACTCAATGGACATAGGTTTGGATGAACTCTGGGAGTTGGTAATGGACAGGGAGGCCTGGTGTGCTGCGGTTCATAGGGTCACAAAGAGTCGGACATGACTGAGCGACTGAACTGAACTGAACTAAAAATGGTATTAGCCTGAATATAGATAGTCAAATTCTGACATGCAAGTAAGTTAGTCTTTAGACACAAATTAACCATCACGTAGGTTGGAAAGAACATCAATTCTGTAGAATTTTTAAAAGTAGTCTAGAAGAATCAGTGTACCTCTCAGAGATTCTCATTTATGTTCATCAAAGGGAACAACACAGCATATGTTAAAGAAAAATTATTTACTCTGACTTTAGCTAAAATGTTAAGGAATATTTGACTCAGGACCATTGCAAAAGGTTTCAAGACTATCACAACAGAAGAGATGTGCGTACTAAGTTGCTTCATGTCCAACTCTTTGTGACCTCATGGACTGTAGCCCACTAGGCTCCTCTGTCCTTGGAATTCTCCAGGCAAGAATACTGGAGTGGGTCACCATGCCTGCCCATAGAGGAGATAGATAGGGCTTAATACTGAATACAGTATTGTATTCAGTATTCATAGCCAAAGAGCAGACCTAAAGGCCTGCCCATAGAGGAGATAGATAGGGCTTAATACTGAATACAGTATTGTATTCAGGATTCATAGCCAAAGAGCAGACCTAAAGGTCAGTAAGTGGAAAATTACTAAGAGAAAACATAAAAGGCAGGGAGAGTTTTGCTAAACTTATTTAACAGAATTTTTGCTAAGACTGAACTCAACAGACCAAAGGACCCAAGGACAATGTAAAGTCACAAAGAGAGCTCAGAAGAACATGACTAAAGTTTGGGGAGAGGGTCTTTGTCACATAAAAGGTCTTCTTAAAAGCCCATCTGAAGTCCCTTTGCTTCCAGCTATCAATAATTAAATAAGAACCACTTATTGTTTAACTCAACAGTATTCATTCATCCAGCTTGCTCTAGGCGCTGCACTAAATAAGGAGGGAATACATTGGCATATGATGCATTCCTGACGTGGGAGCTCCCATCTAGTGAGGAAATCATGGGGTAAGTTAATAATTACAGTGCAATAAAGCATATGATTTATTAAAGGTATAAAGCATTCCTACTATAGAAACACAGGGATGAAGAGGGAGTTAGTGCTAAGTAGGAGAGAAAAGAACAGGGGTGGAGAAGATTCTTTGGGATTGGATCCAGAAAGAAGAGGAGGCATTAAACAGAAAAATGAGATTGCCTTTTTCAAGGCAAAAGCATCAACAGTTACACAGGTACACAAAGAAACGTAAAACATCAAATGTGACAACTTACTGAGAAATGTAGAAAGAAGCTAGACAAGCATTGGGAATCTGGAGGAAAACAGAAATAGTTAAGTATGATAGCCACCTGGAGCCAGACAGTGAAAGACATTGTACTTGAATACTTCATGGACTTGGGCTTGACCTTTGATGGGAGGAGAAAGTAAGATTTGTCATTTAGAAAGATTTCTCTGGCACGAGTGGAAGAGGATAGATTGTAATGTGCATGTGTTCTCAGTCGTGTCCAACTCTTTTGCAATACCATGGACTGTAGCCCACCAGGCTCCTCTTGTCCATGGGATTTCCCAGGCAAGAATACTGAACTGGGTTGCCATTTCCTCCTCCAGGAGATCTTCCTGACCCAGAGAGTGAACTTCTATCTCCTGCACTGGCAGGTGGATTCTTTACCACTGAGCCACTGGGGAAGCCTTAGATTCTAACAGGAACAGGCCAAATGGACTTAGACTAACTTAGTATTTCCAGAACCTAGGAGAAAAAAAAAAGTACTGAAGGTCTCAAGGATAGCTCACACCCCAGGCAAGAAAATTATAGATTTTAGAGGAGACAGATTTTATTAGTAATCCAAAATGAAGTATAAGGAAAAGTTAGAACTTAATAATGGCTCCCAGATTTCTGGGTTGGGTGTTTGTGAAGACAGTGCTGGTACCAACAAACACAGGAGTACAGAAAAGAATAGGTTGTCTGCAGGAATATAAAGAGATTCGCTTTGAATATGCTCAGTTTAAGGTGCTTGAGGGACTTCCAAATCTCGATGTCCAGTATGCAGATCTGTGTGTGGGTTTGCTGCACAGGAGGAGGTGGATGTTGAGAAGGGAATTTGCAAATCACTTCAATAGAAACGGAAGTTTGAAGCACTGGAGAAACAAAGGGGATCCAGGAAGAATATCAGATAAGGAGGTAAGTTGAAAATGGAAACTTGAAGCACCAACGCTTAAGAAAAAGCCTTGTGTGTCTAATAAGAAAAACATGTTTTATATTATATAATCCTAACTGTACTTTTTTTAATTAATTTATTTTAATTGGAGAATAATTACTTTACAATATTGTGATGGTTTTTGCATTAACATGAATCGATCACAAGTACACATGTGTTCCCCCTATCGTGAACCTCCTCCAACCTCCCTCCCCACCCATCCCTCTGGGTTGTTCCCAAGCACTGGCTTTGGGTGCCTTGCTTCATGCATTGAGCTTGCGCTGGTCATCTATTTTACATATGGTAATGTACATGTTTCAGTGCTACTCTCTCAAATCATCCCATCCTTGCTTTAAAGAGAAAAGTCTTTTTTGAGAGCAGATTGATAGGTTGCTGCTGCTGCTGCTAAGTCACTACAGTCGTGTCCGACTCTGTGTGACCCCATGGACAGCAGCTCACCAGGCTCCCCCGTCCCTGGGATTCTCCAGGCAAGAATACTGGAGTGGGTTGCCATTTCCTTCTCCAATGCATGAAAGTGAAAAGTGAAAGTGAAGTCGCTCAGTCCTGTCTGACTGTTAGCGACCCCATGGACTGCAGCCTACCAGGCTTCTCCATCCATGGGATTTTCCAGGCAAGAGTACTGGAGTAGGGTGCCATTGCCTTCTCTGGATTGATAGGTTAGGGTAAACAAATCTGAGCTAGGCAAGTTTGCTGAGTTACTCTGCACATTAAAAGGAACTGAAATTCCTTACTTAAAGAAAAAACAGGGGAAAAAAGAACACAAAAGAAAGGCAGGATGCTTAGCAAGATCAGAGGGATACACCTTGGCAGGAAATTTAGGAAAGAAATAGGCTGTAAAGAGATTGACATTCTGTGTTGTTTTAAGTTCTCACTCCCAAATGAAAACTTCACTAAGTCTTCAGTCCACTGATGTCTTTATGCCTGTGGATTCACTGGCACTGGGTGTAGGAGTTGGTAGTCCGTTCTCAAAAATCTATTGCTCTCCACTTTTGCTATTTAGTACAGCAGAAAATAACACAACATTGTAAAGCAGCTGTACTCCAAAAAACATTTTAAAAAATGAAAGAGATTAAAAGACAATATTCAAAATTAGTTCAGTTCAGTCGCTCAATCATGTCCGACTCTTTGTGACCACATAGACTGCAGCACCCCAGACCTCCCTGTCCATCACCAACTCCCGGAGCTTACCCAAACTCATGTCCATCCAGTCAGTGATACCATCCAACCATCTCATCCTCTGTCATTCCTTTCTCCTTCTGCCTTCAATCTTTCCCAGCATCAGGGGCTTTTCCAGTGAGTCAATTCTTCGCATCAGGTGGCCAAGGTATTGGAGTTTCAACTTCAACATCAGTCCTTCCAACGAATATTCAGGACTGATTTCCTTTAGGATTGACTGGTTGGATCTCCTTGCTGTCCAAGGGACCCTCAAGAGTCTTCTCCAACACCACAGTTCAAAAGCATCAATTTTTCTGCACTCAGCTTCTTTATAGTCCAGCTCTCACATCCATACATGACTACTGGAAAAGCCATAACTTTGACTAGACAGATTTTTAATATGCTTTTTAAATATGCTGTCTGCTTTTTAATATGCTGTCTAGGTTGGTCATAGCTTTTCTTCCAAGAAGTAAGCGTCTTTTAATTTCATGGCTGCAGTCACCATCTACAGTGATTTTGGAGCCCATCCCCCCTCAAAAAAAAAAATAAATAAAGTCTCACTGTTTCCATTATTTCCCCATCTATTCCCCATGAAGTAATAGGACCGGATGCCATGATCTTAGTTTTCTGAATGTTCAATTTTAAGCCAACTTTTTCACTCTCCTCTTTCACTTTCATTAACAGGCTCTTTAATTCTTCTTCACTTTCTGCCATAATGGTGGTATCATCTGCATATCTGAGGTTACTGATATTTCTCTTGGCAATCTTGATTCCAGCTTGTGCTTCATCCAGCGCAGCGTTTCTCATGGTGTACTCTGCATAGAAGTTAAATAAACAGGGTGACAATATATAGCTTTGATGTACTCCTTTCCCATTTTTGAACCACTCCATTTGTCCATGTCTGGTTTTAACTGTTGCTTCCTGACCTGCATACAGGTTTCTCAAGAGGCAGGTCGGGTGGTCTGCTATTCCCATCTCTTAAAGAATTTTCCAGTTTGTTGTGATCCATACAGTCAAAGACTTTGGCGTAGTCAGTAAAGCAGAAGTAGATGTTTTTCTGGAACTCTCTTGCTTTTTCTATGATCCAACGGATGTTGGCAATTTGATCTCTGGTTCCTCTGCCTTTATTATATTCAAAATAGAGGGGGCTATGAGAGACTGAGCCATACGAGCTGATCAAAAAGTATTGTGTCAAGGGTTCCTTACTTCCCATAAGGAGGGGAAGGTCCCAGTTGATGTTTGTTACATAGTATTTCTTGTCATTGTTGTTGTTTAGTCCCTAATTAATGTCCAACTCTTTTGCAACCTCATGGACTATAGCCAACCAGGCTCCTCTGTCCATAGGATTTTCCAGGCAAGAATACTGGAGTGGACTGCCACTTCCTTCTACAGGGGATCTTCCTGCCTCAGTGATCGAACCCACGTCTCCTGCATTGGCAGACAGACTCTTTAACACTGAGCCACCAGAGCAGCATGTTCCACAGTAGAGACATACATAAATAATGCCTATGAATAAGTCATATACACTGGCCTTAGCTAACTAGCTATGTGATTTTAGGCAAGTTGCCAATCTTTTCCCATATATCAGCTCTTTCATATATGCCTCCATATTCATATATCAAACTCAAATTCAAAATGATAGTCTCATTGAGATGCATAGCATGAACCATCATATTTAGTTATATATTTAACCATATTGTCTATATATTTAACCACCTTTCTACATTCATTGCCATGTTTATATGCAAAATGTCACTTCATTGTACATCCCAAAATAATACAGAAAGAATATATATATACTCTTTTTAAAGCTACATTATCAATCTCTGATTTTAGAAAATGACTTAATTTAATGAGGGTTTTGTGATTAGGCAGATCATGCACAACAGATAAAAGAAACTGAAAAACATTTCCAAGAGACCAAAAAGCTCATCAGAAAGGCTTTTCTATACAGGTCAATGCAGCAAAGCAAACCTCATCTCATTGTGCAGGCAGACTGCAGTCAGGTTTTCATGCTGCCCCGTGAGTCCCCAAGGATGCCCTTGATCTTGCTGCAGATACTGCAGAGATGTGGGTGTGGTTTCTAATACAGAAGCTGACTGTCTATGAATATTCATAGACACACTCTAGCTAAAACCTTCTGATGGTTTTCTGGGAACAGTTAAAATAGAAACAGTAAATTTTCTATAGCTCACCAGATACAGTTAGTTAAGGAGGAAGGACGCTAAACTCTTGGGAAATGAACGTATACAGCACCCCACTCCCAAGAGCAAATCTCCTCTGAATCAGTGTCCCCTGAGTTACGGGGACATGTGACTCTAAACAAATTGGTAAGAAATGAGGAGCACAATTCAGCCAGCTACAAAGCAACAGAATCATCCTCTTTCTTAAGATAGTGTCTATAACTGGATATTTTTTGGATCCCCACGATGGGTCCCAAAACTCAGATAGACTCAAACCTATTTATTTTGGTGAAACTGTCCACCTAAAGGGGTCATTTTCCCCTGAATCATCAGCTGATCTTTGTAAGAGTTGGGGAAAATACAAAGCTGTAAAAATAAGCCAAATGCTTTTAATCCCCTACACAAAATTAAAATTATAAAAGTGAACACAAGAGACTAGTATTTATTCATCATATATAAATTCCCTTATGCAAATTTTAAACCTGTCTACTTATCTATCTAACCTATTAATATATAATAATTATTTTTCTCTTTCTGACTTACTTCATTCTATATGACATGCTCTAGGATGGACTCAATATTTTTAAGACTCTTTAAAAGGCAGTTTTAAGTTCACAGCAAAATTGAGGGGAAGGTACAGAGGTTTCCCATATACTTGCTGCATAGCCTCCCCCATTATCAACATCCCCAACAGAGTGGTACATTTGTTTAAACTGACGAGCCTGCATTGATATATCATAAGCATCCAAAGTCCATAGCTTACGTTGGAGTTCACTCTTGGTGTTGTATATTTTGTGCATTTGGTCAACTGTATAATAACATGTGTCCATCATTACAAGATAATACAGAATATTTTCACTGGCCTAAAGATCCCTTGTGCTTCATCTCTTCCTCTCTCCACACTCATAACCCTGTCAACCACAAATCCTTTTATCTTCCACATAGTTTATCCTTGTCCAGAACATCATATAGTTGGAATCATACAGTATGAAGCCTTTTCAGATTGACTTCTTTCACTCAGTAATGTGCATTTAAGTTTCTTCCCTGTCATTTTATTCTTGATAGCTCATTTCCTTTTAATACTGAATAATATTCCATTGTCTGGATGTACCCCTATACATTTAACCATTTTTCTACTGAAGAACATCTTGGATGCTTCCCAATTCTAGTAATGATGAATAAAGCTTCTACAAACGTTGGTGTGCAGGTTTTTGCATAAACATGTTTCAACTTCTTTGGGCAAGAAGTACCAAAGAGTGCAGTTTCTGAATCCTTGCAGGGGATGTTTAGTTTTGTTTTTTCTTAAAAAAAAAAAAAAAAAAAAGCCATCAAACTATTTTCCAAAGTAGCTGCACTATTTTACATTCCCACCAGCAATGAATGAGAGTTCCTATCACTTCACATTCCTCACCAGCATTTGGGATTGTCAGTGTTCTAGATTTTGACCATTCTAATAGATATGCAATGATATTTTGTTATTTTTTTAATTTGAATTTCTCTCATCAGATATGATGTGGAGTATCTTTTCATATGTTTGCTTTCCATCTGTATCTCTTCTTTTGAAAGGTATCTGTTTAGTTCTTTGACCCATTTTTTTTTAATTGGGTTGTTTTCTTATTGTTAAGCTTTAATAATTTTTTGTATATTTGGGATAACAGTCTTTTATCAGATATGTTTTCTGTAAATATTTTGTCCTAATATGTGTCCTGTCTTATTATTCTCTTGACTTTGTCTTTCTCATAGAAGAAGTTTTTAATTTTATTCAAGTCCAGCTTATCAATTATTTATTTCATGGGTTATGCCTTTAGTGTTATATTTAAAAAGTCACCATCATACTCAAGGTCATCCATATCTTGTCTTATGTTATCTTCTAGAAGTTTTGTAGTTTTATATTTTACAGTTAGATCTGTAACCCATTTTAAATTAATTTTTGCACTCTTATAACCTTTATTATAAAGGTTATTGGACTTCCTTGATGGCTCAGTCGGTAAAGTGTCTGTCTACAATGCGGGAGACCTGGGTTCCATCCCTGGGTCGGGAAGATCTGCTGGAGAAGGAAATGGCAATCCACTCCAATACTATTGCATGGAAAATCCCATGGACAGAGGAGCCTGGTAGGCTACAGTCCATGGGGTCGCAAAGAGTCGGACATGACTGAGCTACTTCACTTTCACTTTCACTAACCTTTATTACCAGAGAAGGCAATGGCACCCTACTCCAGTACTCTTGGCCTGGAGAATCCTAGGGACAGGGGAGCCTGGTGGGCTGCTGTCTATGGGGTCACACAGAGTCAGACACGACTGAAGTGACTTAGCACCAACCTTTATTACATACTCTGCTTTTTAAGTACTATAGATGTACTATAGAATGTACTATAGAATGTATTAGATGTACTATTCGGAGTTAATATTTTTAATTTTTACTTTATATTAGAGTACCATTGATTAACAATGTTGTGTTAGTTTCAAGTGTACAACAAAATAATTCAGTTATACATATACATGTATCTATTCTTTTTCAAGTTCTTTTCTGAATTAGATTCAGCTCAATTTAGTTCAGTCATTCAGTCATGTCTAAATGTTTGCAACCCAATGGGCTACAGCATGACAGGCTTCCCTCTCTATCAACAATTCCCAGAGCTTGCTCAAACTCATGTCCATTGAGTTGGTGATGCCAGCCCATCATCTCATCCTCTGTGGTCCCCTTCTCCTCTTGCAAATTAGGTTGGTTACAGAATATTGAGCAGAGTTCCCTGTTCTATACAGTAGGTCCTTATTGGTTATTCATTTTAAATATATTAATAGCAGTGTGTACATGTCAATCCCAAACTTACTAACTATCCCTCCAGAATACTTCCCCCTTGGTAACTATAAGATTTAAGTTAGTTTTTATGAAGAATGTAAGTTCCACGTCTAGATTTCATTCTTTTGCAGGTAGATGTCCAGTTGTTACAGCACCATTTGTTAAACAGATTATATTTTTTCTGTTATATTGCCTTTTCTCCTTTGTCAAATATCAGTTGACTACATATGTGGGTCTATTTGTGGGCTCTCTACTCTCTTCCATTGATCTATTTGTCCATTCTATTGCCAATAACACACTGTCTTGATAACTGCAGTTTTAGAGTAAGTCTTGAAGTGGGGTAGTGTCAGTCCACCAACCTAGTTCTTCTCTTTCAATATTGTGTTGGCTATTCTAGCACAATATAATTAAATGTATATTTTATCTATCTAAAAATATTAGTATCTTACTATATACAGCTGGTTTTAGAAAAGGCAGAGGAACCAGAGATCAAATTGCCAACATCTGCTGGATCATGGAAAAAGCAAGAGAGTTCCAGAAAAATATCTATTTCTGCTTTATTGACTATGCCAAAGCCTTTGACTGTGTGGATCACAATAAACTGTGGAAAATTCTGAAAGAGATGGGAATACCAGACCACCTGATCTGCCTCTTGAGAAATTTGTATGCAGGCCAGGAAGCAACAGTTAGAACTGGACATGGAACAACAGACTGGTTCCAAATAGGAAAAGGAGTACGTCAAGGCTGTATATTGTCACCCTGCTTATTTAACTTATATGCAGAGTACATCATGAGAAACCCTGGACTGGAAGAAACACAAGCTGGAATCAAGATTTCCAGGAGAAATATCAGTAACCTCAGATATGCAGATGACACCACCCTTATGGCAGAAAGTGAAGAGGAACTGAAAAGCCTCTTGATGAAAGTGAAAGTGGAGAGTGAAAAAGTTGGCTTAAAGCTCAACATTCAGAAAACGAAGATCATGGCATCCAGTCCCACCACTTCATGGGAAATAGATGGGGAAACAGTGGAAACAGTGTCAGACTTTATTTTTCTGGGCTCCAAAATCACTGTGGATGGTGATTGCAGCCATGAAATTAAACAACGGTTACTCCTTGGAAGGAGAGTTATGACATACCTAGACAACACATTAAAAAGCAGAGACCTTACTTTGCCAACAAAGGTCCATCTAGTCAAGGCTATGGTTTTTCCAGTAGTCATGTACGGATGTGAGAATTGGACTATAAAAAAAGCTGAGTGCCGAAGAATTGATGCTTTTGCACTGTGGTGTTGGAGAAGACTCTTGAGAGTCCCTTGGACTGCAAGGAGATCCAACCAGTCCATCCTAAAGATCAGTCCTGGGTGTTCATTGGAGGGACTGATGCTGAAGCTGAAACTCCAACACTTTGGCCACCTGATGTGGAGAGCTGACTCATTTGAAAAGACCTTGATGCTGGCAGGAGGAGAAGGGGATGACAGAGGATGAGATGGTTGGATGGCATCACCAACACAATGCCCATGGGTTTGGGTGGACTCCGGGAATTTGTGATGGACAGGGAGGCCTGGCGTGCTGCAGTTCATGGGGTCACAAAGAGTTGGACATGCCTGAGCAACTGAACTGAATACTATATACTGTTGATAACTTTTTTCATGTTATCAAGATCCATGCTCCCAGTGGAATTCCCTGGCAGTCCAGTGGTTAAGACTTCACCTTCCAATGATTCGATCCCTGGTTGGGGAGCCAAGATCCCACAAACCTTGAGACCAAAAAGCAAAACATAAAACAGGAGTAATACTGTAACAAATTCAATAAAGACTTTAAACACCTGGTCCATATTAAAAAAAAAAATCTTAAAAAAGGAGATTATTCCCCAAAATCTTTAGCAATGATCTCAAAATTCCACATTAAGGATATACTGCTGCTAAGTCGCTTCAGTCGTGTCCGACTCTGTGCGACCCCATAGATGGCAGCCCACCAGGCTCCCCCATCCCTGGGATTCTCCAGGCAAGAATACTGGAGTGGGTTGCCATTTCCTTCTCAATGGATATACTATCACATATTTAAACAATGTTTTTTAGATATTAAGTACTTTCCAATATTTGCTGTCATAAATAAGAATATAGCAAACATTCTTGTATATAAATCCTTGTAGACCTCTTTAGATAATGTCCTATGAATAAAGTTCTTGATTAGAATTTTGGCCAGGATAATCTTCACAAAATGTTGGAAAATTTATCAGAATTTTCACTCAGAAATGAACACTTCTTCTTTTCCTACATTTTCACCATCATTAATAATCAAAACTATGGTCATGGTCATGAAAGCAAAAAGCTTTAATCTGCATTCTTTGATTGCTAGGGAAGTAAAAATCCTTTCTGATTATTTCCTCTTTCCTCCCTCTTTCCTTCCTCCTCTCTTGCCTCCTCTCTTTTTTCCTTCTTTTCTTTTTCTGTATTTTGGTAATGGTTGTATTATATCCTCTATCATTATCAGATACATTTTTTAGGCATGTGCATTTTTTGTTAAATGAATTGGAAAGCTTATCATCCTTGTTTTTCCTTCTAATTTGACATAATTTGTCATGGACATCAAATCTTGAAAGTTCAAAGTAAAAATGGGTCTGGAATTAGTTGGAACTACAGTATTTTTCAGATGAAATTTTTCTAATAAAAAAAAATTCCCTTTTGCCATATCCATGATCACCTCATTTCTTCTATTTTAAGCCCATTGAAGTAAAAAAAAAAGAAAAAAATTGTGAAATAACAGTACATTTCTTTTTTCAAGACAAATAAAATGTGTCAAGTTCTACATATTAGATTATTTACTAAAAACACTCCTTTTGTTTCCTCAGTCATGTACTCCATGTATACCTTTCATTTTACAATAATAAACCATCTAACCTTATTTTAGAATCAAGAGGTTGAAAATAAACTCTTAAAATGTTTGATTTTCTTAAAACAAAGTACACATTGAGTACATGTTAAAGATATTAATGCTAGTGTCCACTCCTGAAAAGTATAAGTCAGTACTCTGTGTTTGCATCTAAAGTCCAGTGTGACTTCTATCTTCATATAAATTTGGAAAATTCTACTTTGTGACCAAGAGAAAGTCATGCAAACAGTAGGTCTAAAATCCAAGAAAATAGCACCAGAAGCATAGAAAATAGAAAATAATGTATTCCCCTTTTACATGAAAGACAGTTAATATTTTCCTATTCCTAATTATTATAGAGTTGGACATAAGTGAGCAACTGAACACCAACAAAGATAATTTTTAAAGTTTGAGCAAACCACACATGACATGCAAAAATAGTTACGTTTCCCAAATTATTAGAGAAAGCCAAACCAAGTAAGAAAACTTAGCTTAAAAAGAAAAACAAAGAAAAGATAAAATGGGGGAAAAGAAGGCCAAACATGAGTTATGGTAAAATATTTAATCAAGATACTCTGATTATTCATACAGAGTGGTTAACAAAAGCAAAGAACAGCACTGTTATTAATTCTTAATCACTGGAAATCTGAGAGACAAAACCAAAGTTCATTCTAACATTTTTATTGACTAAATGACTATATTTTCATATAGTTATTTTCTATATGAATTAAATTACATACTCAAAATGTATGTAATTTACATACATTTAAAATGCACTATTGGCTCATTAAAAAAATGAAATGTATCACCTACAAGACACTGTTCTTGGAACTTACAACACAGTAATACATTTACTCTACCATTGAAATACTGATTTTACTTATCTGTAATAGATTCCATTTGGTAGGAATATCGAATCCTTATCTTTAACATGAAAATGACTTCTCCAGTTTTTGGGTTTTTTTGGTTTTATTTTTAACTTTATCATGATTGTTATTTGTAACATGATGATTCCTCCCCACCCCCTACCCCGTCTCCAACCTCCAGCCTCTCACCATAGTCAAAATTATCATCACTTTTCTATAGACTTTTTCCCATAGTGCCACACTGAGACATTATAATAGTCCCTTAATATTTATCAAAGCACTATTTTATTCTAGTTACATTTCGTTTTTCATCAACTTCAATTTATTTTTTATAAGAAGGAGGGAACCAACTTTATTTTGTTGAAATTCCTAGTCATTTAAAGATTAATCAATCTTTTGCTAAATGACTTGGAAAGGCCATCCCAAAATGTACTAGTATAAGACAGATATGCAATCAAAATATTTTGCAAAATAAATTTTATACTGTACTTATATATTTTTTAGAGATTAAAAACATAGAGTACAGATAAGTAGTTACATCTTCCCACACAATTCAGCTTATTTAATGGCATCTATCTAGTAATCTCAGATCTCTAGACTGCAACCAAGAACCTGCTGGAGGAAAAGAAGCCTGTAGTCATATATATTCCACATGATAAAGAGTATGCATTAAATCTCAGCCTCTTACTTAGAATCCACATTTTTTCAGTCAAGTGACCATGATTATAGAACTCCTGATTCACTAAGATCAGAAAGTATGAAAGGCATTAAATCTAAAAGAAGGCTTGTAGACAGCAGTAAGAAATTATGCTAAACCCTGACAGTACTGTGAAAGAAAAGGCAGAGCAAAACAAAATAAAAAAATTCTGAGGAATAAAGAACACAATGGTTGAAGGTCATTTAATATAGTGATAAATAATTCTACTTACTTCAAGATGTTATAAAAATTGATTCTCATGCCATTAATAATGAGTCATAAGTAAACAACAGATTTTTACATGATATTCAGCTAGAAGTGGCAAAAATCAGATAATTCATCTTTTGGAACTGTCTCAGTTCAGTATACTTAAGTTCAATCACTCAGTCATGTCCGACTCTTTGTTACCCCATGAATCACAGCACACCAGGCCTCCCTGTCCATCACCAACTCCTGGAGTTCACTCAGACTCACGTCCATTGAGTCAGTGATGCCATCCAGCCATCTCATCCTCTGTTGTCCCCTTCTCCTCCTGCCCCCAATCCCTCCCAGCATCAGAGTCTTTTCCAATGAGTCAACTCTTCGCATGAGGTGGCCAAAGTACTGGAGGTTCAGCTTTAGCATCATTCCTTCCAAAGAAATCCCAGGGATGATCTCCCCTACTGTACCAAAAAGATCTTCATGACCCAGATAATCACGATGGTGTGATCACTGGCCTAGAGCCAGACATCCTGGAATGTGAAGTCAAGTGGGCCATAGGAAGCATCACTATGAGCAAAGCTAGTGGAGGTGATGGAATTCCAGTTGAGCTATTCCAAATCCTGAAAGATGATGCTGTGAAAGTGCTGCACTCAATATGCCAGCAAATTTGGAAAACTCAGCAGTGGCCACAGGACTGGAAAAGGTCAGTTTTCATTCCAATACCAAAGAAAGGCAATACCAAAGAATGCTCAAACTACCACACAATTGCACTCATCTCACATGCTAGTAAAGTAATGCTCAAAATTCTCCAAGCCAGGCTTCAGCAATACATCAACCCTGAACTTCTAGATGTTCAAGCTGGTTTAGAAAAGGCAGAGGAACCAGAGATCAAATTGCCAACATCTGCTGGATCATGGAAAAAGCAAGAGAGTTCCAGAAAAACATCTATTTCTGCTTTATTGACTATGCCAAAGCCTTTGACTGTGTGGATCAAAATAAACTGTGGAAAATTCTGAAAGAGATGGGAATACCAGACCACCTGACCTGCCTTTTGAGAAACCTATATGCAGGTCAGGAAGCAACAGTTAGAACTGGACATGGAACAACAGACTAGTTCCAAATAGGAAAAGGAGTACGTCAAGGCTGTATATTGTTGTCACCCTGCTTATTTAACTTATATGCAGAGTACATCATGAGAAACGTGGGGCTGGAAGAAGCACAGGCTGGAATCAAGATTGCCGGGAGAAATATCAATAACCTCAGATATGCAGATGACACCACCCTTATGGCAGAAAGTGAAGAGGAACTAAAAAGCCTCTTGATGAGAGTGAAAGAAGAGAGTGAAAAAGTTGGCTTAAAGCTCAACATTCAGAAAACTAAGATCGTGGCATCTGGTCTCATCACTTCATGGGAAATAGATGGGGAAACAGGGGAAACAGTGTCAGACTTTTTTTGGGGGGGCTTCAAAATCACTGCAGATGGTGACTGCAGCCATGAAATTAAAATTCTTACTCCTTTGAAGAAAAATTATGACTAACCTAGATAGCATATTCAGAAGCAGAGACATTACTTTGCCAACAAAGGTCCATCTAGTCAAGGCTATGATTTTTCCAGTGGTCATATATGGATGTCAGAGTTGGACTGTGAAGAAAACTGAATGCTGAAGAATTGATGCTTTTGAACTGTGGTGTTGGAAAAGACTCTTGCGAGTCCCTTGGACTGCAAGGAGATCCAACCAGTCCATTCTAAAGGAGATCAGTCCTGGGTGTTCTTTGGAAGGAATAATGCTGAAGCTGAAACTCCAATACTTTGGCCACCTCATATGAAGAGTTGACTCATTGGAAAAGACCGTGATGCTGGGAGGGATTGGGGGCAGGAGGAGAAGGGGACAACAGAGGATGAGATGGCTGGATGGCATCACCGACTCGATGGATGTGAGTTTGAGTGAACTCTGCGAGTTGGTGATGGACAGGGAGGCCTGGTGTGCTGCGATTCATGGGGTCACAAAGAGTCGGACACGACTGAGCGACTGAACTAAACTGAACTAAACTAAGACCATAAGAATTTCCTATTGTTTGATGAGGATACAATTCTATCGCTATGCAGTCAAGGGTTAATTTGGGGGCTTCCCAGGTGGCTTACTGGTAAGGAATCCACCTTCCAATGCAGGAGACACGGGTTCAATTCCTGGTTTGTGATAATCCTCTGGAAGGAATGCAACTCATCTCAGTATTCTTGCCTGGAGAATCCCGTGGACAGAAGAGCCTGGTGGGCTACAGTCCACGGGGTTACAAAGAGTTGGACACTACTAGAGACTAACAAAAGGTTAATTTAGTAGGCTTGGGTTCCTAAACCCTACACATTCCAAAGAAATGTGCAAGTTTGTGTGAGAGAACCTCTAAGTCTCTGTAATTTTCTGTTTGATAAAAGTATCTTTAAATTCCTGGGGACTTGAGGCAAATTAGATTTATAACAATAATGTGATTTATGATGAGCACATATTTTTATTTGCTTGGGCTCTCGGTGTTGGTGTATCAGTGTGACCTCTGGGCAGTTGGAGGAGAGAGAGAGGCTGAGTAGCTAAGGTCGGTCTTGCAGGCACTCTATGCCTATAGGACTGACCTATGAGAAAATAAAAACCCTAGGCTCCAAAGCACAGATGAACTTTTCCATTAGCAATACTTCGGATGTATGATTCTACTGGGAGAGCACAATAGGAAAGTTAAGCCTGCTTTCCTCTGGACTACTGCACTATGCACCTTTTTCCTTCACTTATTTTAATCTGTATGATTTCATTTTGTAATAAATGTTCACCGTGAGGATGACAGTTTTACTGAGTTCTGTGAGTCCTTCTAGAAAATCACTAAATCTGAAAGTGGTCTTGAAATCCTTGACACAGTTGCTGAGACAACTAAAAATCTTCAATAAGTACATTAAGTGTCACAGGAGGTACTGAAATGTAAGTTTGGAAATGGCTACCATGGAAATCTGATCCAGCTGGAGCTGGATCTTGACTTCTGGATTTCATGTGTATCAGTAACTGAGAGAGGAAGCTGCATGCCAGAAGCATTATACCCAGGGAACAGACCTAGTCCGGGTGTGGAATAAACCAGGAAGATTCAGAGAGGTCCAGAGGGGTCCAGCCTAGTGCTCAGGGGTAGAGGTGAGGACACACGCATGGAATGCTAAGTCGCTTCACTCCTGTCTGTCCATGGGATTTTCCAGGCAAGAATACTGGAGTAGGTTGCCATTTCCTCCTCCAAGTGATCTTCCCAACCCAGGGATCAAATCTGTATCTCTTATGTCTCCTGCATTGCTAAGTGGGTTCTTTATCACTAGAGCCACCTGGGAGGATACAGTTTGAGCCAGATATTTGGGTTTATAACTACACCCTCCTTTTTCTGATGAAAGCAGTTAAGTTAACCTTCCTGTACCTCCATCTCTCACCTGTAAGATGGGAATAACTGTAGGTTGTTTGAACATTGGTTTAACACATGCAAATGTTAGAACCGTGTGTACCTAAAAGCTCAACAATTGTTAGCTATTAATATTATTGTGATTATATTGTTTTGTGGCTAGAAATCCAAGAACCCTATCACAGAAATGAAGATGAAGTTAGTTAATTTAGCAAAAAAAATTTCCTTGGTCACTTAACAAGGATAGACTAGTCTTGAGGTATACTTAAAATATATTAAAATAATATTTCTAAATAAATATATTAAAACATAGAAAATTTTAAGAAGCAACCATCAACAATATAAATCTAGAGATATGTCTTTATTCATAAGCTGTACCTATTTGTCTTTCTTCTGAATATTCACATTCAGAATTTATCATTTTAAAAAAATTTAAATGAATAAAAGTTTTTATTGGAGTATAGCTTTTTTACAATGTTGTGTCAGTTTCTACTCTACAGCAAAGTGAATCATCAATACATATACATACATCCCCTCTTTTTTGGATTTCCTTCCCACTTAGGTCACCAAAGAGCATTGAGTAGAGTTCCCTGTGCTATATAATAGGTTCTCATTAGTTATCTATTTTATATATAGTATGAATAGTATATATATGTCAATCCCAAATCCCCATATTCTGGCTTCTTTCTTTTACAGAATTATTTTCATGAGCTATATTGCCAGGGTGCGATTACTGCTATAAAAAATATTAATGTTTTTATGATTCCTTGGTGGCTCAGAGAGTAAAGCATCTGCCTGCAATGCAGGAGACCCAGGTTCAATCCCTGGGTCAGGGATATTCTCTGGAGAAGGAAATGACTACCCACTCCAATATTCTTGCCCGGAGAATTCCATGGATAAAACAGCCTGTCAGGCTACAGTCCATGGGGTTGCAAAGAGTCACACATGACTGAGTAACTAAAATTTAATTTATAATAATATTGTTTTATAACAAACTACACTCCACAATTCAGTGCCAGCTAAGCAGAATGTGCTAGGTGAAATTCTAGGATCCTTGAATCATTTGATTTGATGGAAGTAACCACCTCTGCCACCTACAAGCTCTGTGACATGGCACTCATCAGTGAAGTTCCTTGGCACTACATACCTCTATAGAATTGCAGTGATGACAACATCAAGATCATATGCATTTTGGAAAATTAAATGAGAAAATGCACAAAAGGTGGTCAGATTTAGCTCCAAGAGTAGATACTCCAAAAATATGTTGTATATGCTAATATTTGTTCTGAGTAGGTACTATATGCTTTATGTAGAGATTCAGGCAGAAGTGTAGAGATTCAAGGATTTAACAAATACTGAGATATGGGTAAGTGTAGGTACATAAGCATGAAATTACATGTGTCTCAAGATCCTTATGGGTCAGTAAGGAGATAGACATATATAAAGATGCAACACAGCAGAGACAAATGCGTTTTTGTACAGTCACTCAGTGGTGTCTGACTCTGTAACCCCATGGACTGCAGCACACCAGGGTTCCCTGTCCTTCACCATCTCCCAGAATTTGCTCAAACTCATGTCCATTGAGTGAATGATGCCTACAACCATCTTCTCCTCTGCAACTGTGTTGTGGAAGGGCATTTCAGGTAGAGGATATAGTCAGTCCTGGTTTGTGCAAAGGTGTGATGAGCATATTTAAGGTACAGTGAAAATTAAAGTTTCCAGAAGCTGTAAACTAGGCTGTGTGGGTGGAGATGAAGTGGGTCAGAGAGGGCACCCAGGTACTGGAACTGAATCTATTTCCCCTCAATTTCATCAACATTTCCTTAGTTGCTTTCCTAAAGGCAGAGAGTGTACAGGCATTT
This sequence comes from Bubalus bubalis, assembly GCF_019923935.1. Taxonomy (NCBI): domain Eukaryota; kingdom Metazoa; phylum Chordata; class Mammalia; order Artiodactyla; family Bovidae; genus Bubalus; species Bubalus bubalis. The sequence goes on from NC_059159.1 coordinate 133,408,374, forward strand.
GAAGTCTCTGCCTTTAAGCTTTCCCCTTAGACTGTGCAGTCTGTTCCTTCAGAAGCTAAAACAAATTACCCTTATTGGCAGATGGCTGAGACGACTGCAGCTAAGACTGTCTGGTATACCTGCATTTCCAATGAGATCCTTCTGATTTATTTCGTCTGCAGTAATTAAACTTGCCTTTCCTTGCAGCAATGACTTCAAAATGCCAGGAGCTCTGGGCCTCATTGAAGAAGTTTGTCGTTGTGACGATCGGGTTACCCAGGGACAATTCCTGCTGTGGCCATTTCAGATTGTCACCTACAAACACTAGGAAACAGGCCCTCAGTTGTCATACTGAGGTGCATCTCACAGCCATTCCATCCATCAGAATCAAAGACTTAAAATGCTCTCATCTCTCTCTTTGTATTACAACAAAAATTGACTCCATCCTAAGATGTGCTTGTCAGGGTTCCCTTGGATAATAACAAGGGGACAGAGCTCTGTCAAGCTATAGAGAAAAGAACCATTTGGTAACATTATATTCATCTAAAGGATGCAAGGGGCTTCCTGGGTGAGTCAGTGATAAAGAATTTGCCTGTTAATGCAAGAGACACAGGTTTAGTCCCTGGGTTGAGAAGATCCCCTGGAAAAGGAAATGGCAACCCACTCCTGTATTCTCGCTTGGGAAATCCCATGGACAGAGGAGCCTAGCTATAGTCCATGGGGTCACAAAGATTCAGACACGACTGAACAACTGAGCAAAGGATGGAAAATATAGAGACTTAAAACCATAAATACACACAAAAAAACCATAAATAAATAAATAAACTTCTTAAGCATAAAAGAAGAAGGCCATTAGTGCTAGATTTCCACTTAAGAAATCCACAGATGGGATTTCTGTGGTGGTCCAGTGGTTAAAACTTCACCTTTCAAAGCAGGGGGTGCAGGTTTGATCCTTGGTCGGGAAGCTAAGATCCTACATGCCTGTGGCCAGGAAAAAACAAACAAACATAAAACATAAGTAATATTGTAACAAATTCAATTAAAGTGAAAGTCTCTTAGTGGTGTCTGACTCTTTGTGACCCCATGGACTATACAGAACACTGGTGTAGGTAGTCATTCCCTTCTCCAGATCTTCCCAACCCAGGGATTGAACCCAGGTCTCCCACATCACAGATGGATTCTTTACCAGCTGAGCCACCAGGGAAGCCCAAGAATACTGGAGCAGGTAGCCTATCCCTTCTCCAGTGAATCTTGCCAACCCAGAAATCAAACCAGGGTCTCTTGCATTGCAGGAAGATTCTTTACCACCTGAGCTACCAGTGAAGCCCAAAACAAATTCAATGAAGACTTTTAAAATGGTCTACATCAAAAAAAAAAAAAAAACAAAAAAAAACAACAACCAGGGTCTCTTGCATTGCAGGCAGATTCTTTACCACCTGAGCTACCAGTGAAGCCCAAAACAAATTCAATGAAGACTTTTTAAATGGTCCGCATCAAAAAAAAAAAAGAAGAAGAAAAGAAATCCACAGACATTTAAATTAAGTTTCTATCTCCCCACCTTCAATAACATGGTTTGATTGTCTCACTGAAGACTGCAGGCATAGCAAGAATGGTGCAGAAAAGACAAAGGAAGCCAAGTGAAAGGCACATGCAGTAGAAACACTCTGTATAATGTTACTGGAACAGATCATTCTGAGCAGGTCATTCTTCAGATAAAACTCAAAGGAGATAGCCAGGTATAATACTGTGATTTATAAAAATACCTATTTTGTCTTAGATCACTGTTGTTCCTGGCACAGAGCTTGTAAAACCCTTGGTATTTCCTGTAATGGACACAATAAAGATGTTTTTCTTTATGAGGTGACTTTTGGAAGACCCCTAAGGATGGAGACTGGTTGCCAGTAGAACTAACCTTGGGATTAGAGGATTGGAACTTTCAGTACCACGCTCCTGACCTCACAGGGAGTGAGGGGGGCTGCAATCACTCATGGCCAATGACTTAATCAATTGGTACCTAGGTTATGAAGTCTCCATAAACCCCAAGGGCAGGGTTCAGAGAGCTTCCAGGTTGGTGAGTACCTGGAGGTGATGCACCCCAGCTTCATGGGGACAGAAGCTCCCATGCCCAGTACCCTCTCAGATCTCACCCTACGGATGTCTTCATCTGGCTGTTACCTTCAACATTCTTTGTAAGAATTCTGTAATCTGGTGAGTAAACTGATTTCCTGAGTTCTGTGAGCCTTTCTTGCAGATTAATCAACCAAGGAGGGGAGTCATGAGAACCTTTCATTTATACACAGCCAGAGGCACAGATATGAACCTGCACTTAAGACGGACATCTGAAGTGGAAGCGGACAGCTTAACCTGTGGAATCTGACGTTAAGTCCAGGCAGATGGTATCAGAATCGAGTTCAATTTATGGGACATTTGGTAAAAGTCCCAAGGAAATCAATGTATAAAAAAATCAAACACATAGGTTGAAATTGGTGTCTGAATTGTACCAAGTTAATGGCTGGGTGCAGGAGAACGAAAGAAGCACTTGATGTGGCAACCAGTAAGGTTTGTTAAGACTGGAAGGAGAGTGTGTGGTGGAAGTGGTTGGAGATAACAATTATAATTGTTGCTATTCTTGTTGGTTAGTTGCTAAGTCGTGTCCAACACCATGGACTGTAGCCTGCCAGGCTCCTTCTGTCTGTGGGATTTTTCAGGCAAGAATATAGGAGTGGGTTACCATTTCCTTCTCCAGGGCAACTTTCTGACTCAGGGATCAAAACTGCATCTCCTTTATTGGAAGGCAGGGTCTTTATACTGAGCCACCTGGGAAACCCAGCCATTAAAATTACTGTTATACAATTATAGTTATATGGCCAACATCTTGCTCACTTACTCCATTCAGGGCACTGAGCAAAATCTGTTAAATGTCTTATTTCATTTAATCCTCACCAGGGCCCTATGAGGTAAAACCTTCATTATCCATTATCCCAGTTTTGAAGAGGAGTGAACTGAGATGCAGAGGCTATGATGCACTGGTCAAGGTCATTCAGCTCAATAGCTAGGCAAAGTCCAAGTGATGAAATGTCTTATATTCCAAGTTAGACTTCAAGTTTTCCTCTGAAAGCAATGGGGATACATGGAAGGATTTTAACTAAAAGAGTGGCATGCTCAGACCTGCATTTTATAAAGATAGACTTGGAGATGAAGGTGGAGGCAGAAAAGGGGAGTCAGAGGCAGAGAAAAGCAAATTAGGATCAATTAGAAAGCCTTAGCCCATATTGAGATAAAGGATGAGCAGAAACTGGGAAAGGAATCACTTTGAATGATGTAATGAACAAACTTTTTTTGTTCGTTTGGACCATCATCAGCAATTCAAGGGTTACAGCAATGTTCTAAAGCAGATATTAACAACATTTTATTACTTTATATTTCCCAAAGGATGATGGAAATCTGCACAATTAGACAGGATTCGCATACTGGTAAATATTTATTTGGCAATTTGGAAAATCTGCTTAGTGATTAGTAGACCAAGTTATTTTAAACTCATGGGCCAGGGTCATTAAGAACAAGAAAATTGCCTCTCTTGTTGCATTATATGTATGTTAATTCCAAGCAGGAAGATTTATTTAGCAGCCTTTGTCATAGAGCTTATAAACAACAGTTTTTAAAAGTGAGACAACATGAACAGCTTCATTCTGACGCTACATGAGTCAGCCTCTGCAAAAGAGGACAGATTTCTACAGCCCCAGACCAATAGCCTGTTTATGATGGGTCAAAACTCATTCTCTATCACCACCTCTTAGCTCATGCCCTTGAAATACAAAGTTACAGATCTCTGCATGTGTGCATGCTAAGTCACTTCAGTCGTGTCCAACTCTTTGCAACCCTATGGATGTAGCCCACCAGGTTTCTCTGTCCATGGGATTCTCCAGGAAAAAATACTGGAGTGGGTTGCCATTTCCTCCTCCAGAGGATCTTCCTGACCCAGGCATGCAGGTCTCTTGTGTGTCCTGCATTAGCAGGCAGGTTGGTTTTTTGTTTGTTTGTTTGTTTTTTACCACTAGTATCACCTGGAAAGCCCTTCAGATCTCTAGGGGTATTGCAATTAAAACCATTTGGTTAGCATCCCCAGAAACAGATTCCCTTCATTTCTCTCTCATATATTCATGAATACAGGTCAAGGACAAATTTGCACTAATCTTGGTTTCCCCATTTAAAAAAAAAAAAAAAAACAGTAAAAGCAGTAGCTACTTATGATTTCCCAGGGAAACCAGGATGAGAAAAGTACCAGAACTTGAGCCTCCTTTACCTCTCTTCCAAGTACCTTCCCCCACAATACTAATAGCACCCTGGGGACTCAAGGCATGAAATAGAATGATTCAGAATTTTGTAGGAAGGCCAACAAGAAATTAAGTTCTTGCTAAATTTTTTTCTATATTTTTAATTACCTTTATTTCACCAACATAGTATACATGTGCTTTATATACACATATCTTAAACTTCATTTTCAATTTTCAACAATCCAAATACACAATATATTATCATCTTAAGAATACAAAGCACACAATGTACAGGAAATTTGAGAAAATAGGTTCCCAGCAGTTAGTCACTAGTGATTGCATAGACTTGCCTTCTAATGTTTTCTATTGAAATTTTTAAATGTCCTGCCACAGCTCTGTAAGAATAGAGCTGCAGGGAATGGGAAGCAATAAAAACAAAATGGATCCAAAGTTAAAAAGAGTCAAGAAGGAAATCCAATCCAATTCTGTATTTTAAATCTTAAAAATTGTAATTTGTAAATAGATTTGTTATTTGTGTTGAATTTTCATAAATCATGTTCAAAAAAGGCTTCATATTTAGAAAACTGGACAACTTTTTTAGAAGTGCCAAGTAAAACCTAGGATGGGAAACGTGATTGAAATCCATATAGATTATCTTGACCAGCTCCCTAAGTCTCAAAAGGAGCAAGAGCCATAAAGTTATAAGAAGGACATCATGTAAAGTTTCTGAGAACCTTTAAAAAACATAAAATGTACACCAAAATGTGCACAGACTTTAAATGTATAAATTGTTGTATTTTTACAGTGATCCCATCCATGAAAACAGTGACCAATTAATAATCGGAACTTGGCCATCACTTCGATCACTACTTTCTCTTGAATGATGATGCTGTAGATAATGCTTGTACCTTCTCAAAATTCATTTGTTGAAGCTCTTACCTTTAACGTGATGGCATTTGGAGATGGGCTTTAGGGAGATAATTAGGGTTAGATGGGACCATGAGGGTGGGGCCCCCACGATGGGATTAGTGCCCTTAAGGAAGAGATACATGAGACCCTGATCCCTCCCTATATATGCACAAAAAGGAGAGCCTGTGCACAGACAGCAAGATGTCAGTCACCTACAAGCCAAGAGCAGAGGCCTCAGAATGAAGACTGACACCTGGATCTTGGACTTCCCAGCCTCCAGAAAAGAACAAATTTATGTTGAATAAGCCACCCAGTTCACAATATTTTGTTATGTCAGCCCAAGCAGACTGAGAAAAATAGTAACCACTGTTCGGACCTCTAACAGCATAAATTATTCTTCCTTGGTTTTTAATTTTGTATAACTAGAATTACACAGTATACACTCTGCATATTTGGGTTTTTTTGCCTTGATACAATGAGAAATTCATCCATATTTACCAGAATAAGGAAATGTTTTTTTGTATTTTTAGTCTACAGAAAAGTTTCTTTCTTTTTTTTCTTTAAACTCTGAATGGTGTTGAGATTTCTCCAATGTTTTCAGCACCAAGAGAAAAGATAATTTGATTTCCCTCACACACTCATTTTCCTGCTAATATGGAGCACTGCTGCACTGGTTGATTTTCAAATATTAGCTGACTCATATTCATGGAGAATACACAGAAGAACTGTACAAAAAAGATATTCATGACCAAGACAATCATGATGGTGTGATCACTCACCTAGAGCCAGACATCCTGGAATGTGAAGTTAAGTGGGCCTTAGAAAGCATCACTATGAACAAAGCTAGTGGAGGTGATGGAATTCCAGTTGAGCTATTCCAAATCCTGAAAGATGATGCTGTGAAAGTGCTGCACTCAATATGTCAAATTTGGAAAGCTCAGCAGTGGCCACAGGACTGGAAAAGGTCAGTTTGCATTTCAATCCCAAAGAAAGGCAATGCCAAAGAATGCTCAAACTACTGCACAATTGCATTCATCTCACACACTAGTAAAGTAATGCTCAAAATTCTCCAAGCCAGGCTTCAGCAATACATGAACCGTGAACCTCCTGATGTTCAAGCTGGTTTTATAAAAGGCAGAGGATCCAGAGATCAAATTGCCAACATCCGCTGTATCAAGGAAAAAGCAAGAGAGTTCCAGAAAAACATCTATTTCTGCTTTATTGACTTTGCCAAAGCCTTTGACTGTGTGGATCACAATAAACTGTGGAAACTTCTGAAAGAGATGGGAATACCAGATCACCTGACTGGCCTCTTGAGAAACCCATATACAGGTTCCAACAGTTAGAACTGGACATGGAACAATACACTGGTTCCAAATAGGAAAAGAAGTATGTCAAGGCTGTATATTGTCACCCTGCTTATTTAACTTATATGCAGAGTACATCATGAGAAGTGCTGGGCTGGAAGAAGTACAAGCTGAAATCAAGATTGCCAGGAGAAATATCAATAACCTCAGATATGCAGATGACACCACCCTTATAGCAGAAAGTGAAGAGGAACTAAAAATCCTTTTGATGAAAGTGAAAGAGGAGAGTGAAAAAGTTGGCTTAAAGCTCAACATTCAGAAAACTAAGATCATGGCATCTGGTCTCATCACTTCACAGCAAATAGATGGGGAAACGGTAGAAACAGTATCAGACTTTATTTTTGGGGGCTCCAAAACCACTGCAGATGGTGATTGCAGCCATGAAATTAAATGACACTTACTCCTTGGAAGGAAAGTTATGACCAACCTAGATAGCATATTGAAAAGCAGAGACATTACTTTGCCAACAAAGGTCCATCTAGTCAAGGCTATAGTTTTTCCAGTAGTCATGTATGGATGTGAGATTTGGACTGTGAAGAAAGCTGAGCGCCGAAGAATTGATGCTTTTGAACTGTGGTGTTGGAGAAGACTCTTGAGAGTCCCTTGGACTGCAAGGAGATCCAACCAGTCCATTCTGAAGGAGATCAGCCCTGGGATTTCTTTGGAGGGAATGATGCTGAAGCTGAAACTCCAGTACTTGGGCCACATCATGCGAAGAGTTGCCTCATTGGAAAAGACTCTGATGCTGGGAGGGATTGAGGGCAGGAGGAGAAGGGGACGGCTGGATGGCATCACCAACTCGATGGGCGTGAGTCTGAGTGAACTCCGGAAGTTGGTGATGGACAGGGAGGCCTGGCGTACTGTGATTCATGGGGTCTCAAAGAGTTGGACACGACTGAGCGACTGAACTGAACTGAACTGATTCATGGAGAGAGATTAGTCAAGATGTATTATTATATATAATTATAATATATATATATATGTATGTGTGCATGTGTAGCTGAATTCACTATGCTAAAATTTTGTTAAGAATTTTTGCATCTATGTCCATGAGAAAGATTGCTGTGCAATGTCATTATCAGGTTCTGAATTTTAGGTTATATTGGCCTGAAAAAGAATAGGGAATTATTCCTTTTGTTTTCATTCCTTAATAATATTTTTAAATTGGTGGGATTTGTTTCCTTAAATATTTGGAAACATTCATTGGTATAATTACATGAGGATGTTTTGGGATTTTGTTGTTATATATATATATATATATTTTAATAATGAGTTCAATTTCTTTGCTAACTATTTAAGCAAGAGTTTTTTGTTCCCATTACCTTCACTTTGAATAGTTTTTTGTTAAGGAATTTATTTCATCCAAATAGTCAAACTTACTGGCAGAAAATTGTTTCTAACATCCTCATCACTTTAATGTGTGTAGCATATGTGGTGATGTTCATTCTTTCTATTGATAATTTGTGTTTCCTCTCCCTTGCTGCCTTTCTTCTTTCTTTCCTTCCATCCCTCTTTTTAATTTCTTTTTTTTTTTTTGATCACTCTTTCTAGGTTTTTATCAATGTTAATTTTAAAAGAATCAACTTTTGTCTTTGTATTCTTTTATACTTTATTAATATCTACAGTTAACTTTATTATTTTCCTTCTCTCATATTTAATTTCATTTTCCTGCTTTTTAAAAAATGTACCAGTTTCTTTGTTTTCTAATACATACATATAAATTTAAAAATTTGCCTGAGTCTTACTTTAGCTTAATCTCGTGAGTTGCTGTCTAAGTTGTATCTTTGCTGTAATTCTATTCAAAATATTCTCTAATTTCAGTTTTAGTTTCTTCTTTGACCTACTAATTACTTAGGAGTGTGTTGTTTAATTTCTAAAAGATTGGTAATGTTCAAGTCATCTTTTTATTATTCATTTCTGGCTTAATTCCACTGGGGAGGAGACATCGTAACTAAATTTTATTAATTATTTGAGTTTGTGAAGCATACGATGATTTTAGTGAATTTTTTAACTCTCTTTTTATCTCTCTGTGCTTCTCTTTAGATATTTTTCACTGTTTTTCCTAGTCTCTGTTCTGTCTTCTATTATGTTCAGACTTCCCTGATGACTGAGTTGGTAAAGAATCTGCCTACAATGCAAGAGACCCAGGTTCAAACTCTGGGTCAGGAAGATGCCCTGGAGAAGGAAATGGCAACCCACTGCAGTATTCTTGCCTGGAGAATGCTATGGACAGAGGAGCCTGGCTGTCTAAAGTCCGTGGGGTCGCAAAGAATCGGATACGACTTACTGTTATGTTCAATTTGCTATTAAAATCATCAATTCAGACTGTTATTTTTCAGCTCCATAATGTCCATTTGACTTTTTATATGTATTCCAACTCCATGTTAAAGTTGTACAATATTCCTGTTTTCCCTCTTTTCCTCTGTTTTCTAGAACATTCTAATCAAATTTATTTTTAAAGAACTTGTCTGCTAACTCCAGTATTTGGACTACTGACTGGTTTACCTCTAGTGTCTGTTTTGTGTCTTAGCATTTGGTCCTATATTCTGTCTCTTCACATGCTTAGTAATTTTTTATTGAATGCCATATATTTGGGCAAAAAAATGTGCAGATGCTTCCAATTATTTTATCTGCCATAAAAAAGTTTCCCATTTCCTTTGCTAAATAGTTAGCAGGAGACCAGTTCATTAATCTTATCAAGGTTTCTCTGGGCCAATGCTGAGGTGCAGTGTGGTAAGACTCAGTCAACTTCCTTTTTGAACCTGTTCCTAGGGCATGGCCTCTCATGGTTTTCCACTGAGATCTTTATAAATCTCTGTCTCCTCAGCAATGAAAAACTCCAGGAATTTCTGCTCTAATTCCAGGGGGGGTTCAGCTTAGCTCTTTAGCCTCCCATCCCACACAACATCACAGCTTGACAACTGTCTTGAGAAGGAGGCCAGCTGTGATTAAAGTCCCATCAAGTTTCCAATTTTATCACTCCAATTCTGAGTAAATCACAAAAGCTCTGCTGGTTTCTCTGTCTATAGCGATGGTCCTCTTTCAGAGGTCAAACCTGTATTCTCAGATTACAGCTGTATCAGATCTGCAAGTGCCTCCAGGGAAAAAGTTGAAACTTCGCATCTGTGTCAGCTCACCAGTCCTAAAAGAGTTTTCAGTTCTCACCTCTTGCTTTCAAGTTCCCTGCCTCTTGCAAGTGTTTGTTTTCTAAATAGCAGGAAACTGGGAAATTCCACTCAGCTCTTCTGAGATTTGGGCTTAGTTCTTTAGTCTCCCATTCTATGTATATTTGTAGTTCAGCTCATGTATTAAAGGGAGATTGGCCATCTGTTTAAAACGTCCACATCTCTAAATCTGTTACTCCCCAGGTGGCTCTAGTGGTAAAGAACCCACCTGCCAATGCAGGAGATTTAAGAGACCTGGGTTCCACCCCTGGGTGGCGTAGATCCCCTAGAGTAGGAAATGGCAACCTGTTCCAGTATTCTTGCCTGGAAAATTCCATGAACAGAGAAGCCTGACAGGCTACAGAACATGGGGAGTCAGACACAACTGAGCACACACCAACCCTCCATGACTGCTCCAATCTCTGGTGCTTGTTTTATACTCGAGAAGTAGCTTGCAACCTAGGCTGAGCCCAGACTCAGCCCATGCCCTGAATCAGATAATGTCTGCAGTGAGAGCTGAATGTCTGGATTTCACCATCTAAAAGCTTTCCTCTCCCTAGAATTTTACTCTCTGCTGCTGCTGCTGCTGCTAAGTCGCTTCAGTCGTGTGCAACTCTGTGCGACCCCATAGACGGCAGCCCACCAGGCTCCCCCGTCCCTGGGATTCTCCAGGCAAGAACACTGGAGTGGGTTGCCATTTCCTTCTCCAGTGCATGAAAGTGAAAAGTGAAAGGGAAGTCGCTCAGTCGTGTCCAACCCTCAGTGACCCCATGGACTGCAGCCTTCCAGGCTCCTCTATCCATGGGATTTTCCAGGCAAGAGTACTGGAGTGGGGTGCCATTGCCTTCTCCGAGAATTTTACTCTCTAGTCCCCACAATTCTGTTGTTCTCAGGCACATTAAATCTTTAAAAAAAAAATTATTTTATCTGACTTTTCTAGTTTGGGTAAGAGCATTGGTCTCCTTGCTCCTATCCCAGTGCAGAAATCCTGAATTGGCCTTTTACATAAATTAAATAAATGTCATTTCTCTCTCTTTTTTTTTTTTTTCACTTCTACATGGGAGTTACTTTCATCTTTTCTGGACATATATCAAATCACTTTTACTCAGGGCTTCTCAGCATACAAATGGAGACTGATAAAATTTTATTTCAAAGGAAGGAAAATCCATACATCATAATTTAGTTCATCTTTTCCCAAAGTTGCTGGATATTTTTTAATCTACAACCACTGATAAGAGAAACCATCAAAACCAGGTTTCCTGTAATTGTTAGCTTTTAGATAATATCTATATTTGTGATTTCTGAATAGGAATTTCTTTTCTCATAAATTTTATAGAAGAGTGTTTTCTAATTATTCATTTAAAGATTGGTAAAATCAAGTTCTAATGGGCTTCCCTGGTGGCTCAGCATTAAAGAATCTGCCTGCGAATGCAGGAGACACAGGAGATGTGGGTTTGATCCCTAGGTAGGGAAGATACCCTGGAGAATGAAACGAAACTAGCTTCAGTATTCTTGCCTAGGAAATCCCATGGACTGGAGGGCTATAGTCCATAGGGTTGCAAAGAGTAGGACATGACTCTTAGTGACTAACAGCAACAAAATTCAAATTCTACTTCATTACTTTTTTGTCCCCTATCTCCCCTTCTGTGACTTATTGGCAGATTAACCCCACTCCTGCCCCACACTTGACTTCAAGCATTCAAACATGATCATCTCCCTCAGTGTTGTTTATCAGGAGTTTTGATACTTCTGAGTTTCATAATAGAATTTTAGTTGGGAAACATGTTTGTAGAGGGATTTGATACTTTTTAAATGGAAAGGCATTTGATATCAGCTTTTGTCTGGTATCATGAGATGGTAGAGTTATGACACCTCTTTCCTTTTGTAGAATAATAATGGTAATATTAGGGTAGAGCGTTTTTGCTTACAAAGTAGCTTTACAAAATTTCACATTTACCTCTCAAAAAGCATATAACAAAGTTATTATTATCCCCATTGGAGAGTTTTATTGATTTCCCCAAAGTGAAATGGCTAGAAGTAAACTGAACTGGGACTCAAATTCAGGTCTTCCAGTTATAAATTCCATGCTGTTTCCTTTTACTTCATTGCTTTATTGAGGATAACTGGTCTAGTAGGTATTGTGTGAGAAGCTAGGAAAACATGATTATATAAGGTCCTGCCCTAATGTTTATGCAGTCCATGTGAAACACAGACTAATGACCCTCAATTTTCAGATAGTGTAGAAAGCATCATACTATGCAGATGGGAACATGGAGACTTAATATTTAAATAAAAAATAACATTAGTAAAGGTTTATCTGTGGAATGACACATGCTGAGTTTTCAAGCTGCAAAGGTTGGGCTAAGAATAAAGGAAAAACATTTCCTAGAGGCAACTGTAAATGAAAAGATGCATATTCTAATATTCTAAGAACAATATTTCATGTAGGGAATGGTTCAGAAATCAATGACTAATTTATGGTCTATTCTTAGAGCTAGAATTGTTCTCCAGAGTCTACCTAGCCAGTCTATTTGTTAGTAGCCTCAAAGCATCTTTTTAAAAACTTTTATTTTTAATTTTTAAATTAATTTTTATTGTAGTATAGTTGCTTTACAATGCTGTTACTTTCTGCTGTACAGCAAAGTGAATCAGCTCTACATATACATATATCCCCTCTTTCTGTATTTTCTTTCTATTTAGATCACCACAGAGCATTGAGTAGACTTCCCTGTGCTATACAGTAGGTTCATATTAGTTATCTATTTTATAGATACAATACTGTATATATGTTATACTAACACATAGTAGTGTGTATACTAACATATTAATATGTTATAACTAACATATATATGTATATATTATAACATATAGTAGTGTCTATATGTTAATCCCAGTTTCCCAATTCATTCCATCCTTCTGTTCTCTCCTTGGAATCCATAACTTTGTTCTCTACATCTGTATCTTTATTTCTGTTTTGCCAGTAAGTTCATCTGTACCATTTTTTTAGATTCCACACATAAACAATTTATACAATATTTGTTTTTCTCTAACTTATTTCACTCTGTATGACAGTTTCTAGGTTCATCCATGTCTCTGCAAATGGCCCAATTTTGTTTCTTTTTATGACTAATTAATATTCAATTTTATACATCTACAACATCTTCTTTATCCATTCCTCTGCTGATGGGCATTTAGGTTGTTTCCATGTCCTGGCTATTGTAAATAGTGCCACGTAGCATCTTACTGATGCCAGCCAAGTGGGCATTAGTACATAAAAGAAACCTTTATACACTTTCTAATAATATTTTCCATTTGCTAACAAGATTTATTTTATTTCTGAATTCTTTCAATAAATAATCTTAGAGTCATATACTATCTGTTTCTGCTGTGGGTAAGACTAATGACCATAGATAAATGAGAACACAAAGAATGCAAAATTAATGTTTCAATGTGTTAAACTCACCATATATTTTACCAACCACACTAGAAAAAGTCATCACAGCCTTTGAAGACATCAATTTCCTTGCATGTGGAGCAGGTCATCATAAATTCTCAGCTACATCTCCTTTTGTTTAATGGACCAAAATTTATACAGTTTTTAATGTATTTTTATGTTTTTTATGTATTTTGAGGTCCTTCACTTTCATTTAGTGACAATTTTCTAATGTGAAAAAGATGATAAAGGAAATGTAATTTTTATTATAATAAAATGCAATTAAAATGTATCCTTGATCCCACTGTAAATTAAAATAGTTTGTGAGTCATATGAATTATTAAATTTATAAAAAGTATACTTCTCCAAGATGTCACATACTTTATTTCACGCTTGCATTTAATGACAGGCTCATGAGCCACAACAGACATCACATCTGCCTGGCCCTTGGTCACAAGTACTGAACCAAAATGAAACTCCATTTCAAATCCAGTGATTTTCCTCTTATTCTATGCTGCCTGACCACTGGTATCCCTCTCTTCCTCTCTCTCCTTTTCTCTTATAGCCTCTACTTCTAAAATTTTTTATACCTTATAAATTCTACAGTGAACAGCCTGGAGTTACCATCCCTTGAGTTTATGCTGTTGATTAGAGTTCCTGAATTCCATAACCAACTGACAAATGACTTTGACTTTGGGGAGATCTCTCTTTGTGTCAATTACTGAATATTCCCTTTCTGAATCTTAGACTCATTTTTTATTCCTGACACAGATGTAGGACTTGACCTACTTTCTAAATTTATGTTACATTGAACTTTACCCTCACTTCTAACAACCCAATTTATCTCACTGCTTTAAAGAAAAAAAAAAATGATGTGAACATACTTCTTGGTAAATGTGATATTGTGGTCTTTAAGAAATATGTATTTGTCTATTCAGATAAAATACATTTCTCATATATATTTCATCTTTGTCCATAGTTCCTGGCTCACAGGTCTCAGAATTTCTCTAAGTGTTGAAAGTGATAACGGTGTCTTATATCATGTTAATAGACTTCCCTGGTGGTTCAGATGATAAGGAACCCACCTGACAATACAAGAGACTCAAGAGATTCCTGTTAGATCCCTGGCTCAGGAAGAAATAACAGCCTGCTCCAGTATTTTTGCCTGGGAAATCCCATGGACAGAGGAACCTAGCAGGCTACAGTCCATGGGGTCGCAAAACAGACATGACTTAACTATTGAACAGCAATTATGTTAATAAGATGACTTTTGTAAAGCACTTAAAGATGGGAGCTGGTTGCCAAAGAAGCCAACTAGGTAGTTTATTGCTGCTGTTTTAGTCACTAAGCTGTGTCCAATTCCTTGGCAATCCCATGAACTATAGCCCATGAGGTTCCTCTGTCCATGGGATTTGCCCTGCAAAAATACTGGAATGGATTGCCATTCCCTTCTCCAGCAGATCTTCCTGACCCAGGGATCAAACCCAAGTCTTTTGCATTGACAGGTGGATTCTTTACCAGTAGTACCACCTGGAAACCCTAGGTAATTAGGGGGCTGGAAATTTCAGTCCCACCCCCTCACCTCTGCAGCAGGGGAAGAGGTTAGCAGCTGAATTAATGGCCAATGGCCAATGATTCAGTTAATCATGCCTATGAAATGAAGCCTCCATAAAAACCCAGTAATTCTGTGAGCCACTCCAGCAAATTAATTGAACTGGAGGAGGGGTTTGTGGGAACCTCTGATTTAAAGCCTGTTGGTCAGAACTAATGTAAAACCCTGGGCCTGTGATTGGCATCTGAAGTTGGGCAGTGTGCAGTCTTGTAAGACTGAGCCCTCAACCTGTGTAATCTGATGCTATCTCTGGGTAGAATGTCAGAGTTGAATTAAATTTAAGATAGCAGGAGAACCACTTGGTGAGAGTGGGGAAACCTTTGTATATTTGGGGACCAGATTTGAAGTGTTCTTGAGAAGGTAATGGAGACACACAATGAAGAGAAACATATAATAGAGAAGAACTGGGTTTTTCCTTACACAGGAGAAGAACTGTAAGTTTTCTATCAGTGACTTTTTAATTTAAACTCTTAGCAAACCCATCAGTGCAAGATGAGATGTGTGAAACTACTGAAGAGATAAGAGGGGAAAAAATGAAAACTAATCCTAGTTCATCACTTAACAGAAAGGTTAAGCACATCAAAATAGATTTTGAGGTCAAGCTCATTAAAACCATAATCTTTGTAAGCAAGTTTGGGAAATAACATTCTGGTAAATCATTTCTATCTCCCAGTGAAAAACTGCAAAATGGAAATTAAGATTAAAATGTAAGAAAGCCAGAGGATCTATCTAGAAAAATTTAAGAACAAAGAAAAAAGGGAGAATCTTATAAAAACAGTAACAGAATAAATTTTTCAG
Organism: Bubalus bubalis; assembly: GCF_019923935.1. Taxonomy (NCBI): domain Eukaryota; kingdom Metazoa; phylum Chordata; class Mammalia; order Artiodactyla; family Bovidae; genus Bubalus; species Bubalus bubalis. The sequence continues at coordinate 133,423,910 of NC_059159.1, forward strand.
AGCTGAAGAAATGAATTCCAGATTTAAAAGTTATAATACATGAAGAAAAATTGAAGAGCTTCCACTAGAAAGAAAATCACATGAAGAATATTTGGGATTTGAATGTTTTCAAATTTCTAGTGAACTACTGTTTCACACTTCCCTGGTGGCTCAGTTGGTAAAGAATCCGCCTGCAATGTGGGAGACCTGAGTTCGATCCCTGGGTTGGGAAGATCCCCTGGAGAAGGGAAAGTCTACCTGCTCCAGTATTCTTGCCTGAAGAATTCCATGGACTGTATAGTCCATGGGGTCACAAAAAGTCGGACATGACTGAGCAACTTTCATTTTCACTTCACTGTTTCTCACAGAGAAGTGACATAATCATATTTATAATTTATATATAATGAGTCCAGATGCTGGTAAATGAATGAATTTGAATGAGAGCAGGGAGGACAGTTATGTGGCTACCGCTACTATCCGTTGACCTAAAACACAGAACCTGTCAGTTAATTCTCCAGAAAAAACAAATGTATGCAGTATCAGCACAGAACTGCAACTGGAGTTCTGCAGCCATGGCAAGCTATATGCAAATCCCTGCAAAGCAAAGGATGGAAACTCTTCTATTAAGAAGGGAGAGGGTAACTGGGAGGGCTATCATAAACAGAGTTGATGGCTTTTCATTGACTGGGTTGTTGCCAGAAAAGAAATAGATTTTCTTCCTTCTTTTGAGTGCTGCCACCATCATAGAACCTGAGAACTCCCCCTCTGATATCTCAACTCTATTTAATTCAGGTTTGTGTTTACTAATGTTTTTACACATCCAACCAATATGATGCTGATAATGAGGATGGAGAGTTGTCAGAAATGTGAGATAAAATCAATAGGAGTGTGAAAATAAAGAATCCTAGGGGAGGGAGACTTAACTAATTTCCTCAGTCCCATAGATACTGCCTATATAGTTTCAGTGTGACTGAAAATGATACAAAGATTGTATCTGCAGATAAGCATAGTCTGAAGATTTGGAATTCTTTTCATGACATCAAATAACCTTTACTTTTCTATCCCTACATCATATACATACATCTTTTTGGCTAAACATGTTTTTAAAAGAGGGTGGTTTTCAAACTGCCAGAATACAGAAAGGACACCCCAAACTCAGCAATTTAAACAAGATGAAGAGACAGAGGAATACCCAGCACATAAAGGAACAGGATAAATGCCCACCAAACCAAACCAAAGAGGAAGAGATAGGGAATCTACCTGATAAAGAATTCCAAATAATGATAGTGAAATTGATCCAAAATCTTGAAATTAAAATGGAATCACAGATAAATAGCCTGGAGGCAAGGATTGAGAAGATGCAAGAAAGGTTTAACAAGGACTTAGAAGAAATAAAAAAGAGTCAATATATAATGAATAATGCAATAAGTGAAATTAAAAACACTCTGGAGGCAACAAATAGTAGAATAACAGAGGCAGAAGACAGGATTAGTGAATTAGAAGATAGAATGGTAGAAATAAATGAATCAGAGAGGATAAAAGAAAAACGAATTAAAAGAAATGAGGACAATCTCAGAGACCTCCAGGACAATATTAAATGCTACAACATTCGAATCATAGGGGTCCCAGAAGAAGAAGAAGACAAAAAGAAAGACCATGAGAAAAGACTTGAGGAGATAATAGTTGAAAACTTCCCTAAAATGGGGAAGGAAATAATCACCCAAGTCCAAGAAACCCAGAGAGTCCCAAACAGGATAAACCCAAGGCAAAACACCCCAAGACACATATTAATCAAATTAACAAAGATCAAACACAAAGAACAAATATTAAAAGCAGCAAGGGAAAAACAACAAATAACACACAAGGGAATACCCATAAGGATAACAGCTGATCTTTCAATAGAAACTCTTCAAGCCAGGAGGGAATGGCAAGACATACCTAAAATGATGAAAGAAAATAACCTACAGCCCAGATTACTGTACCCAGCAAGGATCTCATTCAAGTATGAAGGAGAAATCAAAAGCTTTACAGACAAGCAAAAGCTGAGAGAATTCTGCACCACCAAACCAGCTCTCCAACAAATACTAAAGGATATTGTCTAGACAGGAAACACAAAAATGGTGTATAAATTTGAACCCAAAACAATAAAGTAAATGGCAACGGGATCATACTTATCAGTAATTACCTTAAACGTAAATGGGTTGAATGACCCAACCAAAAGACAAAGACTGGCTAAATGGATACAAAAACAAGACCCCTACATATGTTGTCTACAAGAGACCCACCTCAAAACAGGGGACACATACAGACTGAAAGTGAAGGGATGGAAAAAGATTTTCCATGCAAATAGGGACCAAAAGAAAGCAGGAGTAGCAATACTCATATCATATAAAACAGACTTTAAAGCAAAGGCTGTGAAAAGAGACAAAGAAGGTCACTACATAATGATCAAAGGATCAATCCAAGAAGAAGATATAACAATTATAAATATATATGCACCCAACACGGGAGCACTGCGGTATGTAAGACAAATACTAACAAGTATGAAAGGAGAAATTAAAAATAACACAATAATAGTGGGAGACTTTAATACCCCACTCACACCTCTGGATAGATCAACTAAACAGAAAATTAACAAGGAAACACAAACTTTAAACAATACAATAGACCAGTTAGACCTAATTGATATCTATAGGACATTTCATCCCAAAACAATGAATTTCACCTTTTTCTCAAGCGCACATGGAACCTTCTCCAGGATAGATCACATCCTGGGCCATAAAGCTAGACTTGGTAAATTCAAAAAAATAGAAATCATTCCAAGCATCTTTTCTGACCACAATGCAGTAAGATTAGATCTCAATTACAGGAGAAAAACTATTAAAAATTCCAACATATGGAGGCTGAACAACACGCTGCTGAATAACCAACAAATCACAGAAGAAATCAAAAAAGAAATCAAAATTTGCATAGAAATGAATGAAAATGAAAACACAACAACCCAAAACCTGTGGGACACGGTAAAAGCAGTCCTAAGGGGAAAGTTCATAGCAATACAGGCACACCTCAAGAAACAAGAAAAAAGTCAAATAAATAACCTAACTCTACACCTAAAGCAACTAGAAAAGGAAGAAATGAAGAACCCCAGAGTTAGTAGAAGGAAAGAAATCTTAAAACTTAGAGCAGAAATAAATGCAAAAGAAACAAAAGAGATCATAGCAAAAATCAACAAAACCAAAAGCTGGTTTTTTGAAAGGATAAATAAAATTGACAAACCATTAGCCAGACTCATCAAGAAACAAAGGGAGAAAAATGAAATCAATAAAATTAGAAATGAAAATGGAGAGATCACAACAGACAACACAGAAATACAAAGGATCATAAGAGAGTACTATCAACAATTATATGCCAATAAAATGGACAACGTGGAAGAAATGGACAAATTCTTAGAAAAGTACAACTTTCCAAAACTCGATCAGGAAGAAATAGAAAATCTTAACAGACCCATCACAAGCACGGAAATTGAAACTGTAATCAAAAATCTTCCAGCAAACAAAAGCCCAGGCCCAGACGGCTTCACAGCTGAATTCTACCAAAAATTTAGAGAGGAGCTAACACCTATCCTGCTCAAACTCTTCCAGAAAATTGCAGAGGATGGTAAACTTCCAAACTCATTCTATGAGGCCACCATCACCCTAATACCAAAACCTGACAAAGATCCCACAAAAAAAGAAAACTACAGGCCAATATCACTGATGAACATAGATGCAAAAATCCTTAACAAAATTCTAGCAATCAGAATCCAACAACACATTAAAAAGATCATACACCATGACCAAGTGGGCTTTATCCCAGGGATGCAAGGATTCTTCAATATCCGCAAATCAATCAATGTAATACACCACATTAACAAATTGAAAAATAAAAACCATATGATTATCTCAATAGATGCAGAGAAAGCCTTTGACAAAATTCAATATCCATTTATGATCAAAACTCTCCAGAAAGCAGGAATAGAAGGAACATACCTCAACATAATAAAAGCTATATATGACAAACCCACAGCAAACATTATCCTCAATGGTGAAAAATTGAAAGCATTTCCTCTGAAGTCAGGAACAAGACAAGGGTACCCACTTTCACCATTACTATTCAACATAGTTTTGGAAGTTTTTGCCACAGCAATCAGAGCAGAAAAAGAAATAAAAGGAATCCAAATTGCAAAACAAGAAGTAAAGCTCTCACTATTTGCAGATGACATGATCCTCTACATAGAAAACCCTAAAGACTCCACCAGAAAATTACTAGAACTAATCAATGACTATAGTAAAGTTGCAGGATATAAAATCAACACCCAGAAATCCCTTGCATTCCTATACACTAATAATGAGAAAACAGAAAGAGAAATTAAGGAAACAATTCCATTCACCATTGCAACAGAAAGAATAAAATACTTAGGAATATATCTACCTAAAGAAACTAAAGACCTATATATAGAAAACTATAAAACACTGGTGAAAGAAATCAAAGAGGACACTAACAGATGGAGAAATATACCATGTTCATGGATTGGAAGAATCAATATAGTGAAAATGAGTATACTACCCAAAGCAATTTATAGATTCAATGCAATCCCTATCAAGCTACCAACAGTATTCTTCACAGAGCTAGAACAAATAATTTCACAATTTGTATGGAAATACAAAAAACCTCAAATAGCCAAAGCGATCTTGAGAAAGAAGAATGGAACTGGAGGAATCAACCTACCTGACTTCAGGCTCTACTACAAAGCCACAGTTATCAAGACAGTATGGTACTGGCACAAAGACAGAAATATAGATCAATGGAACAAAATAGAAAGCCCAGAGATAAATCCACACACTTATGGACACCTTATCTTTGACAAAGGAGGCAAGAATATACAATGGATTAAAGACAATCTCTTTAACAAGTGGTGCTGGGAAATCTGGTCAACCACTTGTAAAAGAATGAAACTAGAACACTTTCTAACACCACACACAAAAATAAACTCAAATGGATTAAAGATCTCAACATAAGACCAGAAACTATAAAACTCCTAGAGGAGAACATAGGCAAAACATTCTCTGACATACATCACAACAGGATCCTCTATGACCCACCTCCCAGAATATTGGAAATAAAAGCAAAAATAAACAAATGGGACCTAATTAACCTTAAAAGCTTCTGCACATCAAAGGAAACTATTAGCAAGGTGAAAAGACAGACTTCAGAATGGGAGAAGATAATAGCAAATGAAGCAACTGACAAACAACTAATCTCGAGAATATACAAGCAACTCCTACAGCTCAACTCCAGAAAAATAAATGACCCAATCAAAAAATGGGCCAAAGAACTAAATAGACATTTCTCCAAAGAAGACATACAGATGGCTAACAAACACATGAAAAGATGCTCAACATCACTCATTATCAGAGAAATGCAAATCAAAACCACTATGAGGTACCATTTCACACCAGTCAGAATGGCTGCGATCCAAAAGTCTACAAGTAATAAATGCTGGAGAGGGTGTGGAGAAAAGGGAACCGTCTTACACTGTTGGTGGGAATGCAAACTAGTACAGCCACTATGGAGAACAGTGTGGAGATTCCTTAAAAAACTGGAACTAGAACTGCCCTATGATCCAGCAATCCCACTGCTGGGCATACACACTGAGGAAACCAGAAGGGAAAGAGACATGTGTACCCCAATGTTCATTGCAGCACTGTTTATAATAGCCAGGACATGGAAGCAACCTAGATGTCCATCAGCAGATGAATGGATAAGAAAGCAGTGGTACATATACTCAATGGAGTATTACTCAGCCATTAAAAAGAATACATTTGAATCAGTTCTAATGAGGTGGATGAAACTGGAGCCTATTATACAGAGTGAAGTAAGCCAGAAAGAAAAACACCAATACAGTATACTAACGCATATATATGGAATTTAGAAAGATGGTAACGACAACCCTGTATGCGAGACAGCAAAAGAGACACTGATGTATAGAACAGTCTTATGGACTCTGTGGGAGAGGGAGAGAGTGGGAAGATTTGGGAGAATGGCATTGAAACATGTAAAATATCATGTATGAAATGAGTTGCCAGTCCAGGTTCGATGCACGATACTGGATGCTTGGGGCTGGTGCACTGGGACGACCCCGAGGGATGGTATGGGGAGGGAGGAGGGAGGAGGGTTCAGGATGGGGAACACATGTATACCTGTGGCGGATTCATTTTGATGTTTGGCAAAACTAATACAATTATGTAAAGTTTAAAAATAAAACTAAATTAAAAAAAAAAGAGGGTGGTTTTCCACTCAATTTCTTTTTCTTTCTCTACAATACTCAAAAGAACAAGAAAAAAAATTATAAAAGTTGGTGACCTGAAGTGTCTGCTTTCAACATAAATTCTAAATAACATAGCAAGCTAAGTAATTTTATGAGCAAATACATTAAGATGTAAAAAATAGCATGACAACAATGTTCTTTAGGTTTTTAGAGGGAGGGTGTTGTCTTTATACTGGTCATAGAAGTGGAGACTTGGCAGAGCAGATATATTAAGTATGGATGTTTGACAAGTGGAGAATAGATAAGAGACATTGCAAAAAGGATAACATAAATAATAGGGAAGACATGCTTCATATGTAGGGTGTAGAAGGGCCTGGTTCGAGGCATGTTTAGTACTATCCATAACAAACATTTTTTGTGCTTTAGGAGGGCCTAGAGGAGCTATCCCACGTTGAAGGTCAGGAAGGGCGGTGGTGAGGAGATACCCCTTGTCCAAGGTAAGGAGCAATGGCTGCGCTTTGCTGGAGCAGCCGTGAAGAGATACCCCATGCCCAAGGTAAGAGAAACCCAAGTAAGATGGTAGGTGTTGCAAGAGGGCATCAGAGGGCAAACACACTGAAACCATACTCACAGAAAACTAGTCAATCTAATCACACTAGGACCACAGCCTTGTCTAACTCAATGAAACTAAGCCATGCCCATGGGGCAACCCAAGATGGGCAGGTCATGGTGGAGAGATCTGACAGAATGTGGTCCACTGGAGAAGGGAATGGCAAACCACTTCAGTATTCTTGCCTTGAGAACCCCATGAACAGTATAAAAAGGCAAAATGATAGGATACTGAAAGAGAAACTCCCCAGGTCAGTAGATGCCCAATATGCTACTGGAGATCAGTGGAGAAATAACTCCAGAAAGAATGAAGGGATGGAGCCAAAGCAAAAAGAATACCCAGCTGTGGATGTGACTGGTGATAGAAGCAAGGTTAGATGCTGTAAAGAGCAATATTGCATAGGAACCTGGAATGTCAGGTCCATGAATCAAGGCAAATTGGAAGTGGTCAAACAAGAGATGGCAAGAGTGAATGTTGACATGCTAGGAATCAGCGAACTGAAATGGACTGGAATGGGTGAATTTAACTCAGATGACCATTATATCTACTACTGTGGGCAGGAATCCCTTAGAAGAAATGGAGTAGCCATCATGGTCAACAAAAGAGTCTGAAATGCAGTACTTGGATGCAATCTCAAAAACGACAGAATGATCTTTGTTTGTTTCCATGGCAAACTATTCAATATCACAGTAATCCAAGCCTATGCCCCAACCAGTAACGCTGAAGAAGCTGAAGTTGAACGGTTCTATGAAGACCTGCAAGACCTTTTAGAACTAACACCCAAAAAACATGTCCTTTTCATTATAGGGGACTGGAATGCAAAAGTAGGAAGTCAAGAAACACCTGGATTAACAGGCAAATTTGGCCTTGGAATACTGAATGAATCAGCACAAAGACTAATAGAGTTTTGCCAAGAAAATGCACTGGTCATACAAACACCCTCTTCCAACAACACAAGAGAAGACTCTACACATGGACATCACCAGATGGTCAACACCGAAATCAGATTGATTATATTCTTTGCAGCCAAAGATGGAGAAGCTCTATACAGTCAGCAAAAACAAGACCAGGAGCTGACTGTGGCTCAGATCATGAACTCCTTATTGCCAAATTCAGACTTAAATTGAAGAAAGTAGGGAAAACCACTAGACCATTCAGGTATGACTTAAATCAAATCCCTTATGATTATACAGTGGAAGTGAGAAATCAATTTAAGGGCCTAGATCTAATAGATAGAGTGCCTGATGAACTATGGAATGAAGTTCGTGACATTGTACAGGAGACAGGGATCAAGAACATCCCCACAGAAAAGAAATGCAAAAAAGCAAAATGGCTGTCTGGGGAGGCCTTACAAATGGCTGTGAAAAGAAGAGAAGCGAAATGCAAAGGAGAAAAGGAAAGATAAACATCTGAATGCAGAGATCCAAAGAATAGCAAGAAGAGATAAGAAAGCCTTCCTCAGCGATCAATGCAAAGAAATAGAGGAAAACAACAGAATGGGAAAGACTAGAGATCTCTTCAAGAAAATCAGAGATACCAAAGGAACATTTCATGCAAAGATGGGCTCGATAAAGGACAGAAATGGTGTGGACATAACAGAAGCAGAAGATATTAAGAAGAGATGGCAAGAATACACAGAAGAACTCTACGAAAAGATCTTCATGACCCAGATAATCACAATGGTGTGATCACTGACCTAGAGCCAGACATCCTGGAATGTGAAATCAAGTGGGCCTTAGAAAGCATCACTACGAACAAAGCTAGTGGAGGTGATAGAATTCCAGTTGAGCTATTCCAAATCCTGAAAGATGATGCTGTGAAAGTGCTGCACTCAATATGCCAGCAAATTTGGAAAACTCAGCAGTGGCCACAGGACTGGAAATGGTCAGTTTTCATCCCAATCCCAATGAAAGGCAATGCCAAAGAATGCTCAAACTACCGCACAATTGCACTCATCTCACATGCTAGTAAAGTAATGCTCAAAATTCTCCAAGCCAGGCTTCAGTAATATGCGAACCGTGAACTTCCTGATGTTCAAGCTGGTTTTACAAAAGGCAGAGGAACCAGAGATCAAGTTGCTACCATCCACTGGATCATCAAAAAAGCAAGAGAGTTCCAGAACAACATCTATTTCTGCTTTATTGACTATACCAAAGCCTTTGACTGTGTGGATCACAATAAACTGTGGAAACTTCTGAAAGAGATGGGAATACCAGACCACCTGATCTGCCTCTTGAGAAATTTGTATGCAGGTCAGGAAGCAACAGTTAGAACTGGACATGGAACAACAGACTAGTTCCAAATAGGAAAAGGAGTACGTCAAGGCTGTATATTGTCACCCTGCTTATTTAACTTATATGTAGAGTACATCATGAGAAACGCTGGACTGGAAGAAACACAAGCTGGAATCAAGACTGCCGGGAGAAATATCAATAACCTCAGATATGCAGATGACACCACCCTTATGGCAGAAAGTGAAGAGGAATTGAAAAGCCTCTTGATGAAAGTGAAAGTGGAGAGTCAAAAAGTTGGCTTAAAGCTCAACATTCAGAAAACGAAGATCATGGCATCCGGTCCCACCACTTCATGGGAAATAGATGGGGAAACAGTGGAAACAGTGTCAGACTATTTTTCTGGGCTCCAAAATCACTGCAGATGGTGACTGCAGCCATGAAATTAAAAGCCGCTTACTCCTTGGAAGGAAAGTTATGACCAACCTAGATAGCATATTCAAAAGCAGAGACATTACTTTGCCAATAAAGGTTCGTCTAGTCAAGGCTATGGATTTTCCTGTGGTCACATATGGATGTTAGAGTTGTACTGTGAAGAAGGCTGAGCACCGAAGAATTGATGCTTTTGAACTGTGGTGTTGGAGAAGACTCTTGAGAGTCCCTTGGCCTGCAAGGAGATCCAACCAGTCCATTCTGAAGGAGATCAGCCCTGGGATTTCTTTGGAAGGAATGTTGCTAAAGCTGAAACTCCAGTACTTTGGCCACATCATGCGAATAGTTGACTCATTGGAAAAGACTCTGATGCTGGGAGGGATTGTGGGGCAGGAGGAGAAGGGGACGACAAAGGATGAGATGGCTGGATGGCATCACTGACTCGATGGACGTGAGTCTGAGTGAACTCCGGGAGTTGGTGATGGACAGGGAGGCCTGGTGTGCTGTGATTCATGGGGTCGCAAAGAGTCGGACACGACTGAGTGACTGATCTGATCTGATCTGAGTGTCTTCCATTGACAATTTCGGCATCCACCCACAGGATTCTATTCCTATTGTTATACTCACTCCTTCCCTCATGCATCCCATACATGCAGGGGTTTCCTAGGTTGCACTAGTGGTAAAGAATACTCCTGCCAATGCAGGAGATACAGGTTCAATCCCTGGATCGTGAAGATCTCCTGGAGGAGAAAATGGCCACTCACTCTTGTATTCGTGCTTGGAGAATATCACAGACAGAGGAGCCTAGCAGGCTATAGTCCATGGGGTTGCCAAGAGCTGGACATGAATAAGCACACCCACATGTCCATAGCTAGTCTTGGGTCTGATTATATTAATATGACCAACACAAAAATAATTTGGCCCTTATAATTTTGAGTGTTTATTTTATTTTACAGCCCCTCTTTATGGTAGGATAGGGTTAATTCACTCAGAATTCCCTTCAGTAGAAGCTGATGTAGGGAGTATTGTTGTTGTTCAGTCGTTAAGTCCTGTCTGACTCTCTGCAACCCCATGGACTGTAATACACCAGGCTCCCCTGTTCTTCACTATCTCCCAGAGTTTGCTCAAACCTCCTGGTGCCTCACTGTGAGACACACGTTCGTATTCACACAAAAATACACTTTACCTAGGCAGCTCCCAGCCAGTAACTGAGCATAGCAGAGATATTTGAACTGGGTCCCTTCTATATACTGGCATGGCCCAAACTCCCCAGAACTGCACTGAGATCCAAGGCTCTCTCTACCCAAAGCCTTCCATCCCCTGCCCCCTCTTTTTTTTGCACCAGTATCTAAACAGCATTACAGATTTAAAGCTTTCCCTACCTACACAGGTATTTCCTATGAATCCCTTGTACACTGAATTCCACCCTGGTATCTGCTTATTGGAGAAACAAACTGACACACCTAGACATTCTTGTTAAGAATTAAAATCAACATTTATTCCTGTCAGAGGCACTGCAGGGTATACATCTTTTAGGAAGCCACAGTTCTGAGACAAAAGAATCATGAATTTCTTTCAAGTGTGGTTAAGTTTCTGTCCCAGGGTTGGAACAAACCATAGTGGTCGTTTAATTCAACCCCTCATTCCGATATGTAATTACTAAAGTAGATGGATTACAAAAATTGTCTCATTCTCCACCTCTGCCTGTATCCACACTCTCTGCAGTATAACTGAAGCTTCTGCCATCAAGAAGTGATGACCATTCATTCTTCCACCTCTTCCATCTAGGCTGGCCTCATGACTGACTTGCTTTGGCCAACAGAATGTGATGGAAGCGACTCTGAGCCATTTCCAAGCTTAGACCCCAAAAGACCTTGTACACATCCACTTTTATCCTGGTCCTCTGCTGTCACCAACAGAACAAGACTAAGCCCACTTGCTGGAGGGCGAGAGGCCTCAAGAAAACAGAGCTGACAATCTAAAAAGCAAAGACTTTTCTCACACACTTCAGAGAACTGAAGACATAGAACAAAACACCAGACCCCAAATCTGGAAAGACAGTGGTATCCAGTAAGATACACAGGGGGAATCTACTTACTGGAAGAGGCAAAATGGAAGTCATTAACTGACAGGAAAATTCACAATTTAGATTTATTGTTGGAAACTGAGTGTCAGCTAGCATGAAAGTGAGAAACCCCTGGAACTCAGTCTAAGGGAGCCCACACATTTTGGGAATTTTCTGCCAGGAAACTCACAGGGTTTTTTCACAATTAGGGTCCAAGAAAGAACTACAAAGTAGCAAAAAAAAAAAAAAAAAAAAAAGACAAAACGTCAACAGTAAATTTTTACCTATTAATAATTAATTGTAAATGGATTAAATTCTCCAAAAAATGGATTAAAAATAATACAAACTACATGTTACCTATAAGAGACTCACTACAGGTTTAAGAATGTACACAGGTGGTAAGTGAAGGGATAGAAAAAGATATCCCATGTAAATGGAAATCAGAAAAGAATGAGAATAACTATGTTAATGTAAGACAAAATAGACTTTAAGACAGATATTGTAACAAGAGACAAAGAAGGTCATTTTATAATGGCAAAGGAGTCCATTCATAAAAGGATAAAATTATAAATGTTGTTGTTTTTGTTCAATTGCTCAGTTGTGTCCAACTCTTTCTGACTCCACAGACTACAGCACACCAGGCTTCCCTGCTCTTCAGCATCTCCCAGGTGCTTAAACTCATGTTCATTGAGTCAGTGATGCTATCCATCTCATTCTCTGTCGTACCCTTCTCCTCCTGCCTTCAATTTTTCCCAGTATCAGGGTCTTTTCTAATGAGTCAGCTCTTCGCTTCAGGTGGCCAAAGTATTGGAGCTTCCGTTTCAGCATTAGTCCTCCCAATGAATATTCAGGGTTGATTTCCTTTAGGATTGACTGGTTTGATCTCCCTGCATGACCTTAATATGAGCTTTTCAGGTGGCTCCGTGGTAAGGAATCTGCCTGCCAATGCAAGAGCCATACAAAACATGGGTTTGATCCCTGGATCGGGAAGATCCCCTGGAGGAGGGCGTGGCAACCTACTCCAGTATTCTTGCCTGGGAAATCCCATGGACAGAGGAGCCTAGCAGGCTACAGTCCATGGGGTCTTGAAAGAGTCAGACTTAGGGACTAATCAACAATGACTATTCAGCCTTAAGGAAAAAAGAAAATTCCTCCATTTGCAACAAGATGTATGATATTGGCAGAACATGTTATGTCAAATAAGCTAAACACAGAAAGATAAATACTGCATGATCTCAGTTGTATGCAAAATTTTTTAAAAGTCAATCTTGTAGAAACAGAAAAGTAGAATGATGATTACCCAGTCTGGTGGGGGGAAATGCAGAGTTCTTAATCATGAGTAAAACCTTTCAGTCAACATATATTTAAAGTGGTGAGAGAAAGGAAAACACCAAATTAGAATTCAGCCTCAGTGGCATTCTTAAAAAGCAAAGGACAAATATACTTTCTCAGACAAATAAAAATGGATAGAATTTACAGCCAGACAAACTGTCCTACAAAGGCTTCAGTGAGAAGTGAAAGGATATATGTCAAAACTTTGATATATTTACATAAAGAAATGAGGTAAATCAGAAAAAGAATAGGTGAGGGTTAAATAAAACTTTTAATTTTTTTATTCTTAACTAATCTAAAATATAACTCTATTTACATCAATAATAGTAAAGTATTGGGCAATGATAACATTTAAATAAATTAAATGAATGACGGCGATGCTAAGAAATATGAGAGGAATTAGGAATCCAATTGGCAGTCCATATGCGTGTGTTCCATATATGTGGAGTCAATGAATCACATATCAAAAATGTATGAAAAAAGTCCCAGAAAGTTTAAAAATCAAAACTTGAATTTGCCAGATGCTGTTAATTATTTACATATAATTTACATTGAATTTGCAACTATTAACATAGCATTTACATTGTATTAGGTATTATAAGTAACCTGGAGATGATTTAAAGTATATGGGAGGATATGAATAGGATATGTTCAAATATTATGTCATTTTATACAAGAAACTTTAGAATCCATGGATTTTGGTTTCTGTGGGGGACCATAGAACCAAGCCCCCCATGGATACTAAGAGATGATTGTACTCTGTTATAAAATGAATGCATTGTAGATATGTACTATAGTTATTTGAAGGTGGATTTAAATTAGTTTAAAAATATTGCAAACTCTAGGATAACAACCATTTATTTAAAAGAGAATAGATAAAATAAAATTATATTAAATGTTCAATTAAAACTAGAGAAGCCCAAAAAAGGGGGGAAAACAAACAAACAAAAAAAACAAAGAACAAACATAATGAATAAAAAGCATTGCAAACATGATGAAGTTATGTTTCAATACTATTTCAATAATCACTTTAAATATGGTCAAAGTAAAATATACCAATTAAAACAGAGATCATCACAATGGATTAAAAAAAAAGTCTGACTACTTTGTCTACAAAAAATCACCTTCAATATAAAAATTCTAATAGGCTAGAAGTAAAGAAGTGGAAAAGATTTATCTTACTGATATTGATCAAAAGAAAGTTGAAGTAGTTACATTAATTTTAGATCAAGAAAAGCAGAATTTAGATCAAAGAAAAGTACCTAGTTATAAAAAAGAACATTACATAATAGTAAAGGGGTCAATTTTTCAATAAAACGATTCTTCAAGAATCCTGAAGTTGTCAAGCAATAGATCACCAGAATACATGATCTAAAAACAGAAAGAAGAAATATTAATAAATCCATTGTTATAGATGAGGACTTTAACACCCTGTGCTGCTGCTGCCCCCATCAATAATGAATAGATCAAGTAAGCAGAAAATCAGTAAAACTATAATGGACTTGAACAACACTATCAATCAACTTGATCTGGTATTTTTTGAACACTCCTCTCAATAACAACAGAATAGACATTCTTTTCAAGCTCACATAGTACATTTACCAAGATAGACCGCATGTTGGCTCACAAAATACATGTTAATGAATGTAAAATAATATAAATTATACAAATCATATTTGCGGATAGTAATGGATTTAAAATGAAAATCAATAACAAAAGTAGCTGGAAAATTCTCAGATGTTTGAAAAGTAAAAAATATACTTCTACATAACACATAGGCCCAAAGGGAAGTTTCAAGATAAATTTTAAAATGTTATCAACAAAATGAAATGAAAATATATGTTATCAAAATTTGTGGGATGAAATAAAAGTTATAATTAGGGAAATTATAGAACACTAAATGCATATATCCAAAAAGAAGAAATATTTAAAATCAATAATCTAGCTACCACCTCAGTAAACTAGATGTTTTTAAAAAAAAAAAACAAACAGTTTAAACATAAGCAAGGAAAGGAAAAAAAATTTAAAAATTAGAACAGAAATTAAGGAGATAAAAACAGGAAAACAGCAGAGAAAAATCAATGAAACCAAAATTTAGTTTTTGAGAAGTTCAATAAAACTGATAAATCTCTAGCCAGCCTAACCAAGGAAAAGGAGAAAAGTTACCAATAATATGCATCATGGTCTGTGACACTAGTTTTCAGTACTTTTTTGTATCTCTCTCCCCAGGCAAGGGAAACGAAAGCAAAAATAAACATATGTGACAACAAACTAAAAAGCTTTAGCACAGCAAAAGAAACTTTCAACAAAACGGAAATGCTGTGTATTGAATAACAGAGGTTACATGCAAATGGTATATCCGACAAAGGGTTAATATCCAAAATATACAGAAAACTCATATAACTCAACATCAAAAAATAAATAAAGAGTAGATGAACTAAACTGATACTTTTTCTCAAGAAGACATAAAGGTAGTCACGAGGCATGTGAAAAGATGCTCAACACTAATCATCAGTTCAGTACAGTTCAGTCGCTCAGTCGTGTCCTACTCTTTGTGACCCCAAGAATCGCAGTATGCCAGGCCTCCCTGTCCATCACCAACTCCCGGAGTACACTCAAACTCATGTTCACCAAGTCAGTGATGCCGTGCAGCCATCTCATCCTCTGTCGTCCCTTTCTCCTTCTGCCCCCAATCCCTCCCAGCAACAGAGACTTTTCCAATGAGTCAACTCTGCATGAAGTGGCCAAAGTACTGGAGTTTCAACTTTAGCATCATTCCTTCCAAAGAAATCCCAGGGCTGATCTCTTTCAGAATGGACTGGTTGGATCTCCTTGCAGTCCAAGGGACTCTCAGGAGTCTTCTCCAACACCACAGTTCAAAAGCATCAATTCTTCGGCGCTCAGCCTTCTTCACAGTCCAACTCTCACATCCATACATGACCACAGGAAAAACCATAGCCTGGACTAGATGAACCTTTGTTGGCAAAGTAATGTCTCTGCTTTTGAATATGCTATCTAGGTTGGTCATAACTTTCCTTCCAAGGAGTAAGCATCTTTTAATTTCATGGCTGCAGTCACCATCTGCAGTGATTTTGGAGCCCAAAAAAATAAAGTCTGACACTGTTTCCACTGTTTCCCCATCTATTTCCCATGAAGTGATGGGACCAAATACCATAATCTTCATTTTCTGAATGTTGAGTTTTAAGCCAAATTTTTCACTCTCCTCTTTCACTTTTATCAAGAGGCTTTTGAGTTCCTCTTCACTTTCTGCCATAAGGGTGGTGTCATCTGCATATCTGAGGTTATTGATATTTCTCCTGGCGATCTTGATTCCAGCTTGTGCTTCTTCCAGCCCAGCACTTCTCATGATGTACTCTGCATATAAGTTAAATAAGCAGGGTGACAATATATAGACTTGATGTACTCCTTTTCCTATTTGGAACCAGCCTGTTGTTCCATGTCCAGTTCTAACTGTTGGTTCCTGACCTGCATATAGGTTTCTCAAGAGGCAGGTCAGGTGGTCTGGTATTCCCATCTCTTTCAGAAGTTTCCACAGTTTATTGTGATCCACACAGTCAAAGGCTTTGGCATAGTCAATAAAGTAGAAATAGATGATTTTCTGGAACTCTCTTGCTTTTTTGATGATCCAGTGGATGGTAGCAATTTGATTTCTGGTTCCTCTGCCTTTTCTAAAACCAGCTTGAACATCTAGAAGTTCAGGGTTGACGTATTTCTGAAGCCTGGCTTGGAGAATTTTGAGCATTACTTAATTAGCATGTGAAATGAAGGCAATTGTGTGGTAGTTTGAGCATTCCTTGGCATTGCCTTTCTTTGGGATTGGAATGAAAACTGACCTTTTCCAGTCCTATGGCCACTGCTGAGTTTTCCAAATTTGCTGGCATATTGAGTGCAGCACTTTCACAGCATCATCTTTCAGGATTTGAAATAGCTCAACTGGAATTCCATCACCTCCACTAGCTTTGTTAGTACTGATGCTTTCTAAGGCCCACTTGATTTCACATTCCAGGATGTCTGGCTCTAGGTGAGTGATCACATCATCGTGATTATCTTGGTCATGAAGCTTTTTTTTGTACAGTTCTTCTGTGTACTCTTGCCACCTTTTCTTAATATCTTCTGTTTCTGTTAGGTCCATACCGTTTCTGTCCTTTATCGAGCCCATCTTTGCATGAAATGTTCCTTTGGTATCTCTAATTTTCTTGAAGAGATCTCTAGTCTTTCCCAATCTGTTGTTTTCCCCTTCTTATCCCTCATCCAAGGTAAGCAGCATCGGCTGCACTTTGCTGGCACAGCCATGAAGAGATACCCCACTTCCAAGGTAAGAAAAACCCAGGTAAAATGGTAGGTGTTGCAAGAGGGCATCAGACGGCCAACACACTGAAACCATAATCACAGAAAACTAGTCAATCTGATCACATGGACCACAGCCTTGTCTAACTCAATGAAACTAAGCCATGCCGTGTGGGGCCACCCAAGATGGGCAGGTCATGGTGGAGAGGTCTGACAGAATGTGGTCCACTGGAGAAGGGAATGGCAAACCACTTCAGTATTCTTGACTTGGGAACTCCATGAACAGTATGAAAAGGCAAAATGATAGGATACTGAGAGAGGAACTCCCCCGGTCGGTAGGTGTCCAATGTGCTACTGCAGATCAGTGGAGAAATAACTCCAGAAAGAATGAAGGGATGGAGCCAAAGCAAAGACAATACCCAATTGTGGATGTGACTGGTGATAGAAGCAAGGTCTGATGCTGTAAAGAGCAATATTGCATAGGAACCTGGAATGTTAGGTCCATGAATCAAGGCAAATTGGAAGTGGTCAAACAGGACGTAGCAAGAGTGAACATCGACATTCTAGGAATCAGCGAACTAAAATGGACTGGAGTGGGTGAATTTAACTCAGATGAATTTAACTCAGATGCATATCTACTACTGCGGGCAGGAATCCCCCAGAAGAAATGGAGTAACCATCATGGTCAACAAAAGAGTCTGAAATGCAGTACTTGGATGCAATCTCAAAAACGACAGAATGATCTCTGTTCATTTCCAAGGCAAACCATTCTATATCATAGTAATCCAAGTCTATGCCCCAACCAGTAACGCTGAAGAAGCTGAAGTTGAACGGTTCTATGAAGATCTACAAGGCCTTTTAGAACTAACACCCAAAAAAGATGTCCTTTTCATCGTAGGGGACTGGAATGCAAAAGTAGGAAGTCAAGAAACACCTGGAGTAACAGGCAAATTTGGCCTTGGAATACTGAATGAAGCAGGAGAAAGGCTAATAGAGTTTTGCCAAGAGAACGCACTGGTCATAGCAAACACCCTCTTCCTACAACACAAGAGAAGACTCTACACATGGACATAACCAGATGGTCAACACTGAAATCAGATTGATTATATTCTTTGCAGCCAAAGATGGAGAAGCTCTATACAGTCAGCAAAAACAAGACCAGGGGCTGACTGTGGCTCAGATCATGAATGCCTTATTGCCAAATTCAGACTTAAATTGAAGAAAGTAGGGAAAACCACTAGACCATTCAGGTATGACCTAAATCAGGTATGACCTTATGATTATACAGTGGAAGTGAGAAATAGATTTAAGGGACTAGATCTGATAGAGTGCCTGATGAACTACGGATGAAGGTTTGTGACATTGTACAGGAGACAGGGATCAAAACCATCCCCACGGAAAAGAAATGCAAAAAAGCAAAATGGCTGTCTGGGGAGGCCTTACAAATAGGTGTGAAAAGAAGAGAAGCAAAAAGCAAAGGAAAAAAGGAAAGATATAAGCATCTGAATGCAGAGTTTCAAAGAATAGCAAGAAGAGATAAGAAAGCCTTCCTCAGTGATCAATGCAAAGAAATAGAGGAAAACAACAGTAATCATCAGGGAAATTCAAATCAAAACCTTGAGATGTCACTTCACACCTGTCAGAATGGATATTATCCAAAAGGAAAGAAACAGCAACTGTTGATGAGGAAGTATAGAAGAGGGACTCTTATGCACTGTCATTGGTAATGTAATGTACAGCTGCTGTGTAGAACAGTATAAAGATTTTTCAAAAAATTAAAACTAGAACTACTATACAATCCAGCAATTCCACGTCTGGGTAGTTTTCCAAAGGAAACAAAAATACTAACTCAAAAAGATATATGGATCCCCAGTTTCAATGCAGTATTATTTACAAGAGCAAAGATGTGGAAGAAATCTTAGTGCCCAGTGATAGATGAATGGATAAAGAACATGTGAGATATATATATATATATATATATATATATATATATATACACACACATATACACATATATATACATCATTCAGTTCAGTTCAGACACTCAGTCGTGTCCGACTCTTTGCAACCCCATGAACCACAGCACGCCAGGCCTCCCTGTCCATCACCAACTCCCGGAATTCACCCAAACCCATGTCCATTGAGTTGGTAATGCCATCCAACCATCTCTTCTTCTGTCATCCCCTTCTCCTCCTGCCCTCAATCTTTCCCAGCATCAGGGTGTTTTCAAATGAGTCAGGTCTTCGCATCAGGTGGCCAAAGTATTGGAGTTTCAGCTTCAGCATCAGTCCTTCCAATGAACACCCAGGACTGACCTCCTTTAGGATGGACTGCTTGGATATCCTTGCAGTCCAAGGGACTCTCAAGAGTCTTCTCCAACATCATAGTTCAAAAGCATCAATACATACACATATACAATTAGAATACTACTCAGACATTTTTTAAAAAGTACTGAAGTCTTGACATTTGCAACAACATGGATGTATCTAGAAGATATTATGATAAGTGAAATAAGTCAGAGCCAGAAAGATACATATTGTATGATATGTATGTACATATTGCATGATTTCACTTATATGCGTGATCTAAAAAACAATACAAATGAACAAACACATCAAAAGAGAGACAGAGTCGTAGATACATAAAACAAACTGGTGCTTTCTGGAGGCGAGAGGAGTAGAAAGATGAGTTAAATAGTTAAGGGAAATTAAGAGTACAAACTTTCATTAATAAAAGAAATAAGCTTCATCTCAATATTTGGCAAAACTAATACAATATTGTAAAGTTTAAAAATAAAATAAAATAAAAATAAATAAATAAGGTACAGTGATGTAATGTACAGCATATATAGCAGAGTCAATAATATTGTAATAACATTGTACAATGATAAATGGTAGCTAGATTTACAGTGGTGTTCATTTTATAATGGGTACAAATATTGAATCACTATACTTTACACATGAAAACTAATATAATACTCTCTCAGTTACACTTCAATAAATAAATAAATAAGTTAACTGCACCCCCTAATAGTATTCATTTAAAGACGCATCAGTTTCCAAGTGAACAATGGATTTATTCTCTCTAGACAGTCCTTCTGGAAACATGCTAAAGGAAAAAATGGTAAGATGCCAAAAGTTAAGATTTATATGTTTGGCATTAGCTCTATCAGAGGAGAACACATTTAGGTTTGGTTTAATGTCTTGATATTGATGGCCTATAAGATTACATTGAAAAATCAATGTGTTAAAATGTGTAAGGGACTGTCAGGAAAATGGAGAAGCCATTATGATCCACAATTGCTTTTATATTCTAAAATTTAAATCCATTGCTGCAATATGTCTATGGTTATAGAAAGACTTTTTCTGCCAATATTTGGATGAGAGCCTCTCCCCACACTCAGATATCTTCTTTTTAAATTCAGAGCTAATTTTGATAGAGAAAAATTTTTAGGTCTGTATTTATATGAAAATTATTTTCTTGACTTTTAGAAGCATACAATCATTAGCGAAATTACTAGCATTCAAGCTAACATTTGTAGAACTTGCTTCCTGGCCTTGCGTGAATAGAATGTAACATTGTTTGAGGTTTTTGCTATGCTTCCGTGTAATAGAGCTTGATTTGGAAATATAAATTGTGTTAAGAAGATTCTGGTTGCCTGATGAAGACTGCTATTGTTGTTCAGTCACTCAGTTGTGTCTGACTCTTTGTGACCCCATGAACTGCAGCATGCCAGTCTTGCCTGTCCTTCACCATCTCCCAGAGCTTGCTCAAACTCATGTCCATTGAGTCAGTGATGCTATCCAACCATTTCATCCTCTGTTACCTTCTTTTCCTTCTGTACTCAATTTTTCCCACCATCAGGGTCTTTTCCAATGAGTCAGCTCTTTGCATCAGGTGACCAAAGTATTGGAGCTTCAGCTTCAGCATCAGTCCTTCCAATGAACATTCAGGGTTAATTTCCTTTAGAGTTGACTGGTTTTATTTCCTTGCAGTCCAAGGGATTGTTAAGAGTCTCCTCCAGCATCACAATTCAAAAGCATCAATTCTTCAGTGCTCAGCCTTCTTTATGGCCCAACTCTCACATCCATACATGACTACTGGAAAAACCATAGCTTTGACTATATGGACCTCTGTGGCAAAATGATATCTCTGCTTTTTAATATGCTGTCTAGGTTTGCCATAACTTTTCTTCCAAGGAGCAAGTGTCTTTTAATTTCATGCTAAATGTAACTCAACCTTGTCTCTAAAACAGTGCTTTCCTGAAGACCCCATCCATGCACAATAGTGATGAGTTTCCTAAAAGATATAGAATATTTTCTAGCATCTAGAGTCAGATTTTCTGAGTCTGAATCCTGGTTCAGCCACTCTGAGTAAATTCTAGAGTGTGTTATTTAATGTTTCCAAATCTCAATTTCCTCATCTGTAAAATGGACTTAAGCGCCACATCTGCCTTGTTGGTTTGCTGTGAAAAGTATGAATGTAAATAAGATAATGTGTGTCAAGTGCTTCGCAAGAGGAGCTTACACTTATTAAGCACTAAACAAATGTTATTGTTAAGAAAAGAGATACAGGGGTTACAGAACAGGTTGCAGGATTATTCTGTGGTATTTTCTAACGAGTCCTTAAATTGTGGAAGAACTTGGTTTGAGGTTTACTTTCTTTAATTTACTAGGGAGAATGTGACAGAGGAGACTTGAAGTCTTTACCCAGGTCAGTTGTCCCCAAAACAGCATGCATAACCATTTAGGGATAGGTCAGTTAGCAATCTACTCCCCAAACCAAGCTTAAAAAACAGAAAATGATAGCCAGTGCTCTGTGCTATGCTCAGTCCTGTCCAACACTTTGAGACCCCATGGTGTGTAGCCCACCAGGCTCCTCTGTCTGTGAGATTTCTCAGGCAAGAATATTGGAGTGGATTGCCATTTCCTCCTCCAGGGGATCTTCCCAACCCAAGGATCAAACCTGCATCTCTTGCATCTCCTGTGTTGGCAGATGGATTCTTTACCACTGTGTCACCTGGAAAGACCAGCCAGTGCTCTAGGGCAGCTCAAGTCTTCTTCCTCAGTCTCACTCCCACTTAACCCTGTTGAGCAAAAAGATCACTGATACTGTGCAGCTTTCTGGATAAAAGTTGAATTTTTAATAGAGATGAAGCATTTATGTTATAGAATACTCTCACTTCCTTGAAGCACCACTTCTTGACTCTTGCATTTGTGCTTCTTACCTGAAGACTCTGTTAGAATCTTTTATTCCCATAATTAAAAGTTTTTGACTATGTGGATAATGCAGAAAGAGAGGCCATGACCTCTTTTTGCCTTGTTGGGGGGAGGGACTGTCCACTGTCTCCGAGAGAGTCAGGAATGCCGAGTGAAGTAGGGATAATCCACTGACATCAATTACTGATAACTTTCTTGGGAATGCGAGAGGCTGGGGCATGGAGGCAGTGAGAGATGGAGAAGGCAAGAGAATTAAGGCAAAGATGGAGAGAAAAATTCCCTGTGTGTCACACTAAGGATTTTGGATATGTTTTGGTAAATGAGGACAAAGGGGTGGGGGGCATAAGAGAGACCACTAGAAGTTCTAATTCAGGAAATGCAGAAACATATTTGCATTCAAGGAAGTACAGTGGAGACAATGGAAAGACGCAGAGACAACTAAGGTGATTATTGCTAGCCCATGCAAGAGGATGAGAGGAATGAAAGTCTGAACAAGGATACCAGCAGGGAGATGGAGGGGAGGATGGGGTATATTCAAAACAATTTTAAGAAATAAAGGATTTGGTCTCATGTCTCCAATGTATTTTTTCACTTTCACACTTTACCACACATTCAAAGTATCTAAGACTAAAGTATTTTTTCCTAGATAAATATTTTTCATTTGTGACTGGATTCATCACTCATAGGAGCATCATCTAATCACTTAGAGGGGAAAAGAACTATAATCCTTTTTCAGAATTGTGGTTAATTTAAAATGTGTAATTTCTGCTGTACAGCAAAGTGACTGTTATACACATAAATATATATTCTTTTTTATATTCTTTTCCATTATGGTTTATCCCAGGAGATTGGATATAGTTCCTTGTGCTCTACATTAGAAACTTTGTATGACCTTTCTCATTCAGAGACTTTCTCTAATCAACCCAGTTATATTCTGAGAATTCCTTCTTCTCTTCTTTATGATTTTTCCATGTGGTCTTTTTTCCTCCCTCTTTCATTAATATATATTATATATGATATCTGTGTGCATGCTAAGTCACTTCAGTTGTGTCTGACTCTTTGCGACCCTATGGACTGTAGGCCATCAGGCTCCTCTGTCTGTGGGATTCTGCAGGCAAGAATACTGGAGTTGGTTGCCATGGGAGAATCCCATGAGCAGAGAAGCCTGGTGGGCTCTGTACAAGAAAGTTCAGACGAAGGCTACTAATTGCAGTCTTTCTTTTGATGTCTTAGGGCAGTGTGTTACTTAACAAAAATATGCCCAAAGCAGAGGGTTGGACATATTGAATCAAAAGCAGTTGTTGTTTCAGTTTGTAACAGGCATCTGTTGGAGCCTCTCAAATCTGAAATTTCCTGTCCAATTACTTACACAAGGTTTTAATCAGCACCACAGAATTGAAAAGATCTCATATTTTAGTTATTCTCGGTTTGCTTGCATTTAACAGCAATCTTTTTATCAAAGCTGCCTATATTTTTACATACAACCAATCAAATCAGACAAAAAAATCCTTAAAAATGATTCTTATTTGAATTAATGGGTTCGCTTACTTAAATAGACATGCACCCTTAATAAAGGTAGTTAAGTAGTTTGCATGAAAACACTATGAAATAAATTCTCTTTTATATAACTTAGGGATGTGTAGAGAAGGACCCTAGCCAGTAGCCTGCAATTGTTCCTGAACTTCATGGTTTATCAAACATTTCCCCTTTCATGTGTCACTTGAACTACATCACCCTTACGATAGCTAGTGTATTTTTCCATTTTGCAGATGAGGACATTAAAATTCAGAGAATATAGGCAATTTTACCCAAAACATGATTATAATAAATTAGAAAGTCTGGGTTCAAAACTGAGTCTTTTCTCTAGAAACACCATGACACTTAAATTACTTGCTAGCTTGTCAGATGTTCAGTCCTGTTCAACTCTTTCCGACACCATGGACTGTAGTCCACCAGGCTCCTCTGTCCATGGGATTTTACAGGCAAGCATGCTAGAATGTGTTGCCATTCTCTACTCCAGGGGATCTTTGTGACCCAAGGATCGAACCCAAGTCTCCTGTGTCACCTGCATTGGCAGGAGAATTCTTTGCCATTAGTGCCCCTTGAGATGCCTGCACTTACATTACTAAAGGTCTGTAAATGTTACTGGGCGTTGGAATAACTTGGAATCTTGTTAAATGTAGACACCCAAGATAACAGCAAGGAAACCCCTGGGATGACATTGTAGCAGGTGATATTAGTATCAAACACTGAAAAACAATATCCTATGTACCATCTTGCCTAGTTTATTAAAAAGTATAGTGGATTTAAAAGAGTTGGACAGGTATGATGTTTAAGGTGTGTATCTTTTTAGTAAGTAAGCAAGAAATATTTCTTCTATTTGCAGCAATATCACCACAAAGGCACTAATATGAATATTAATCTACTTAGATTCTTCATATCAAGAATATTAAACTAGATATAAATTATATCACTATGATTATGCCATATTTCTTTCTGATTAACAAAAACAAGCAGTAAATATTTCATTGTTTCAACATTACCAGGAGTGCTATTCATCACATATGCAGCATAACTAACCAAGGGTAAGACAGTTCCAAATATCCTGATTTAGGGGAAAACCAAGGCACTATCCATAGGAAAACAGTTTTCTGGGCTATGTAACATTTTATCAGATTTTACTGAATGGTTTTATGATAAGTAAGAAGAGTCAAGTGGGGTGGATAAAGTATTCAGCCTAGTTTTACCCAAATCTTACAGTTTCCAGAAGTATATATGAAATAAATACATGGAACATGGATTTTCAACATGTTTTTAAAAATATTAGAAGGTTCCAAGATTAGGATAATTAGCTCTACCAATTTGCCCAGGACTGAATGGGTTCCTATTTGTGGGACTTTTCGTTTTAAAACTAAGACAGTCCTGGGCAAACCAGAATTACTCTACCCAAGATACTGCAAACTGAAAATTCTCAAATATTTAATCAGCTTGACATTTTAAATGAAGACATTTTTCACAAATCATGCCTGGGCAGATGAAAGTATGGGGTATGAAAGCAGAAACTACAGGGAATAGCGATTCTCAAGTAAATGGTAATTAGATACTGAACAAATGAAGATTATCCACCCAGTCTGTGTTCTGGGCTACAGGCTGCAGATTTAAAGATGATCAAGGACCATCCATGACCTGGAATAATTAATAAGATATAACATGGATACGGACTTCCCAGGTGGCTTAGAGGCAAAAAATCCGCCTGTCAATGTAGGAGATGCAAGAGATGTGGGTTTGATCCCTGGGTTTGAAAGATTCCCTGGAGGAGGGCATGGCAACCCACTCCAGTATTCTTGCCTGGGAAATCCCATGGACAGAGGAGCCTGGTGGACTATAGTCCATGGGGTCATAAAGAGCCAGACACCACTAAGCAACTGGGCACACACGCACAACATGGCTATAAGAAGCACGTATATTTCTTATAATAATTTCAAACAACACAAGTTCTCAGCATGCCAAAGTGCAGCTCTAGGGGAAAAAAACTGAACAGTACATAATGAAGGTAGATATAATTAGCCATAAATTATATGTGTAAATAAAATGTAAAGGTAGTTCTATATATAATGAAAATGAGTACAATGTTGAAAGAAACACTATAAAAGCATTTTTAATAAAATTAATTAGCTGAAAGCATCTTTTTTTGATTACAGACATGCTTTTGCTCTCCCAAGGAAACATACCAATTGTCACTGGCATAATATTTTTTTTCCTTTTTAAAAGAAGTTTTCCAGTTCTTATGAAATTGTTGACAGTCTGAGAATCTGGCATTCAGCATAGGCGTAACAAAAACATTAAAAGTAATTTTTCTAAAACAAAAAGTAATAGTAATTCTAGAGAACTATTTCATATTTATTTTCACCATCTTGGCAATTTAAGAGGCTGCTATTTCATAAATTATAAGAAAAGTACACATTCACAACTGAAGAGGTTCCATTTGGGATCATATTCTCTTTTCTTATTTATGTACTGACTTGTTGTTTCTCATTTTTTATTTTTTAAGGTTTTGGTTTTCTTTTTCCCCAACAGAAAAAAAAAAAGTTATCAATTCCATGTTACAGCTAAGGCTTTAAAAAATAAGATAAAATGTGGTGAGAATTAAAATTGTGTAAACAGGAACTCCTTATTAACCCTTGGATTAGGTCTTTTCTATGATTATTTGTGTCTCAGGAGGAGTAAGACAAAATCAGGTCCTGGCCAAGCTCCCTGTACTAGACATAGGCTCCAGGACAGACTGGCCTGCTTTCAAGTGGGTAAAAGTTACAATGAGCTTTATCATCTCTCAGACAATAACTAGCAT
Organism: Bubalus bubalis; assembly: GCF_019923935.1. NCBI lineage: Eukaryota > Metazoa > Chordata > Mammalia > Artiodactyla > Bovidae > Bubalus > Bubalus bubalis. The sequence goes on from NC_059159.1 coordinate 133,450,741, forward strand.
CAAGATTTCCAAAGAAGATAGCAAACTGTTGGGAATCCAGAAATTAATAAGTCCCAGTCACTCCATTCGGAGAAGGCAATGGCAACCCACTCCAGTACTCTTGCCTGGAAAATCCCATGGACGGAGGAGCCTGGTGGGCTGCAGTCCATGGGGTTGCCAAGAGTCAGACACGACTGAGCGACTTCACTTTCACTTTTCACTTTCATGCATTGGAGAAGGAAATGGCAACCCATTCCAGTGTTCTTGCCTGGAGAATCCCAGGGACAGAGGGACCTTGTGGGCTGCCGTCTATGGGATCACACAGAGTTGGACACGACTGAAGTGACTTAGCAGCAGCAGCAGCAGCAATCACTCCATTTAGAGATTCTCTAAATAGTTCCCAGTCAAGAAACATAGGTCCCAGTCAAGATGCTTATAGTACAATTTGAAATACTGAGTGTGGCTATATATATATATATATATATATATATATATATATATATAGGCTTCCCTGGTGACTCAGAGGTAAAGAATCCACCTGCAATGCAGGAGTCACAGGAGACAAGGGTTTGACCCCTGGCTTGGGAAGATTCCCTGGAGAAGGAAATAGCAACCCACTCCAGTATTCTTGCCTGGGAAATACAATGGGCAGAGGAGCCTGGCAGGCTACAGTTCATAGGGTCTCAAGGGTCAGACAGGACTGAAGTAAATGAGCACACACATATATATAAAGAGGCTTAGCAGTAAAAAAGAAAACAAACAATGTTTGGAGAATAAACTGGAATCAAGGGAGATTTGTTTTCTTTAAAGACTGAAATAGAGGACTTAGAATAAGCATGGATGCTGGAAATACATAAGAGCAATGATTGAATCAATGTCCCAGAATAGGCTGAATAGAATTCTGTACAGACTCAAGATTGGTAATTCATTAATTTCAAGACTTTTAGGTTTTTTTTTTCTTTCCATAGGTTCAGTATTTATAATTTTCAGTTTGAAAAAATTATAGATTTCTGGGAGGTTGCAAAGAACTGCACAAGGAAACCCTGTGCACCCTTCCACAGTTAAAACTAACCTATAACACAACCGTAGTATAAAACCAAAATCAGGGTATTCATACAATCTATATAGCTTATTCATCTTCCAACAGTTATACAAGCACTCATTTTTGCATGTCTGTGTGTGTGTATCTTTGCAATGCTATCACATGTGTACCTGCCTGCTATTGTTGTTTAGCCACTAAGTCATGTCCAACTCTTTTGTGACCCCATGGACTGTAGCCCACCAGGCTCCTCTGTCCATTGGATTTCCCAGGCAAGAGTACTGGAGCAGATTTCCTTCTCCAGGGGATCTTCCTGATCTGCTTCTCATACACTGGTAGGCAGATTCTTTACCACTGAGCCAAGAGGAAAGCTGGTGTATCTTCCAAACCACCACCAAAATCAAGACACTCAACTGTATCATCACTGCAAGCCTTCTTTGCATTACCTTTTTATTACGACTTAACTCCAGTTTTCATTCCAATCCCAAAGAAAGGCAATGCCAAAGAATGCTCAAACTACTGCACAATTGCACTCATCTCACACGATAGTAAAGTAATGCTCAAAATTCTCCAAGCCAGGCTTCAGCAATATGCGAACCATGAACTTCCTGATGTTTAAGCTGGTTTTAGAAAAGGCAGAGGAACCAGAGATCAAATTGCCAACATCTGCTGGATCATGGAAAAACCAAGAGAGTTCCAGAAAAACATCTATTTCTGCTTTATTGACTATGCCAAAGCCTTTGACTGTGTGGATCACAATCAACTGTGGAAACTTCTGAAAGAGATGGGAATACCAGACCACCTGATCTGCCTCTTGAGAAATTTGTATGCAGGTCAGGAAGCAACAGTTAGAACTGGACATGGAACAACAGACTGGTTCCAAATAGGAAAAGGAGTTCATCAAGGCTGTATATTGTCACCCTGTTTATTTAACTTATACGCAGAGTACATCATGAGAAACCCTGGACTGGAAGAAACACAAGCTGGAATCAAGACTGCCGGGAGAAATATCAATAACCTCAGATATGCAGATGACACCACCCTTATGGCAGAAAGTGAAGAGGAACTCAAAAGCCTCTTGATGAAAGTGAAAGTGGAGAGTGAGAAAGTTGGCTTAAAGATCAACATTCAGAAAATGAAGATCATGGCATCCGGTCCCATCACTTCATGGGAAATAGATGGGGAAACAGTGGAAACAGTGTCAGACTTTATTTTTTGGGGCTCCAAAATCACTGCAGATGGTGACTGCAGCCATGAAATTAAAAGACACTTACTCCTTGGAAGGAAAGTTATGACCAACCTAGATAGCATATTGAAAAGCAGAGACATTACTTTGCCAACAAAGGTTCGTCTAGTCCAGGCTATGGTTTTTCCTGTGGTCATGTATGGATGTGAGAGTTGGACTGTGAAGAAGGCTGAGTGCTGAAGAATTGATGCTTTTGAACTGTGGTGTTGGAGAAGACTCCTGAGAGTCCCTTGGACTGCAAGGAGATCCAACCAGTCCATTCTGAAGGAGATCTGCCCTGGGTGTTCTTTGGAAGGAATGATGCTAAAGCTGAAACTCCAGTACTTTGGCCACCTCATGCGAAGAGTTGACTCATTGGAAAAGACTCTGATGCTGGGAGGGATTGGGGGCAGGAGGAGAAGGGGATGACAGAGGATGAGATGGCTGCATGGCATAACTGACTCGATGGACGTGAGTCTGAGTGAACTCCGGGAGTTGGTGATGGACAGGGAGGCCTGGTGTGCTGCAATTCATGGGGTCTCAAAGAGTCAGACACGACGGAGCGACTGATCTGATCTGATCTGATCTGAAGGGGTTAGGAATGGGAGAGGAGTTCAGATCAGATAAGTTGCTCAGTCGTGTCTGACTCTTTGAGACCCCATGAATTGCAGCACACCAGGCCTCCCTGTCCATCACCAACTCCCGGAGTTCACTCAGACTCACGTCCATCGAGTCAGTTATGCCATGCAGCCATCTCATCCTCTGTCATCCCCTTCTCCTCCTGCCCCCAATCCCTCCCAGCATCAGAGTCTTTTCCAATGAGTCAACTCTTCGCATGAGGTGGCCAAAGTACTGGAGTTTCAGCTTTAGCATCATTCCTTCCAAAGAACACCCAGGGCTGATCTCCTTCAGAATGGACTGGTTGGATCTCCTTGCAGTCCAAGGGACTCTCAGGAGTCTTCTCCAACACCACAGTTCAAAAGCATCAATTCTTCGGTGCTCAGCCTTCTTCACAGTCCAACTCTCACATCCATACATGACCACAGGAAAAACCATAGCCTGGACTAGATGAACCTTTGTTGGCAAAGTAATGTCTCTGCTTTTCAATATGCTATCTAGGTTGGTCATAACTTTCCTTCCAAGGAGTAAGCGTCTTTTAATTTCATGGCTGCAGTTACCATCTGCAGTGATTTTGGAGCCCAAAAAAATAAAGTCTGACACTGTTTCCCCATCTATTTCCCATGAAGTGATGGGGCCGGATGCCATGATCTTCATCATCTGAATGTTGATCTTTAAGCCAACTTTCTCACTCTCCACTTTCACTTTCATCAAGAGGCTTTTCAGTTCCTCTTCACTTTCTGCCATAAGGGTGGTTGTTGGGGGCCGGCGTGAGGCACTCTGCCCATGGCAAAGGTCATGAGGAAGGAGGCTCGACATACGCAAAGGCGGGATCGAGCCTCAGGAGTCCCCCTGGAAATCCTCGAGCATCTACCCCCATAACCAGAGCCTGCCTACTTTACTACTTTGTGCTCTCACCTACACCTCTGACTTTACGGGGGGCTGTCCCCCACCACCTCTTTCGGAGAAGGAGTTAACTTAGAGCTCCAGTTAATAATAATTCCTGGGTGTGATAGGAATGTTTCAACCTACAAACTCCTCTGAAGGTTCTCTAGCCTGCCTGACAGGCTTGTCCGGCCACATGTGATTGCTCACAGCCTCCCAACTGTGAGAGGCACGAGGTGCTTTAAACCTTCTAAAAACAGGTTCCTTAGAAAAGTTAGAAAACCATAAGTATAATGGGCTGATTAGAAATTGTATTGGTGAAGGGTTTTTCATTTGTTGAACCAATGTTTGTTGCTAAGTCTCCATATCCCCTGCCCTTAACACACATTAATGAATATATAGAAGAAATAAGTATTAACCTTTGATATTAATCATGTTAGACCTTAGGCTAAGTAAATTCTTTCCTTAACTAAAACCCACTACACCCTCACCCTATAGGAATGTAACTTTATTTGGGTGGCGTCTGTTTTAAGAATAATCACCCCTGGAGAAATAAGTGTCCTGGTTGACTGACCGCTGTCACAAGGAGAGGGTCGTAAATTGTCAGCAGGCCCCCAGGCCAGAAGATGATGTAACACCCCTAAGACCTCTGTATATATTTGTATGAAGCACCTGACTTTGATAAAAGTCAGGACTGCTGACCCTGTGTGACTTTTGCATAAAGTCACTTTTGCATACATCTCAGTGTATAAAAGTAGACCATGGAAAATAAAGAATTGGGATCAGTTCCTCGAAAGACTGGTCTCCCCATGTCTCTCTCTCACTCTGGCTGAGTCTCCATCTGGAGCGTGGAACCCACCATGCTTACTAATTATGCCTGGGCTTCTAAGATCCGACCAGGGAGGCCTCAGTGTCTCCTGTCCTTTGGGAGAATGGAAGGACGCCTGTGGCCTACGTAAGTGGTGCAAACTTCTTGTCTTGAAGTTTTATTGGTCTCCCGCGTAAACCAAGCTACTCAGCCTCTTTTCTCCACTGAATTTTCCTACTGAGCTATCCTCATTCTATTACTCTTTATATCCTTAATTAACGTTTAATTAAGCAGTTGTTCCCTGACCCTCGCCTACGCCGTCTCTCCTTCGAATACCCTGGATCAGCTGGGGCTGGACCCCGACAGGTGGTGTCATCTGCATATCTGAGGTTATTGATATTTCTCCCGGAAATCTTGATTCCAGCTTGTGTTTCTTCCAGTCCAGCGTTTCTCATGATGTACTCTGCGTATAAGTTAAATAAACAGGGTGACAATATACAGCCTTGACGAACTCCTTTTCCTATTTGGAACCAGTCTGTTGTTCCATGTCCAGTTCTAACTGTTGCTTCCTGATCTGCATACAAATTTCTCAAGAGGCAGATCAGGTGGTCTGGTATTCCCATCTCTTTCAGAAGTTTCCACAGCTTATTGTGATCCACACAGTCAAAGGCTTTGGCATAGTCAATAAAGCACAATCACTAAAATGTTCTCCATCTTGATAACTTTATCTTACAAATGTTACATACAGGAAATCATATAGGATATACCTTTTTGAAACAGCCTTTTCTTAAGGAATAAAGCAGTTGTCTTGAGAAAATTACCAAAAACAATGTTTTGCACACTTTGTACTGAAGTATTCTGTAAAGATGATATTTAGAACAGCAACTTCAGTTTCTGGATATAGAAACATCTTGACTAGAAAGTAGTGCTTGTTGTTTTTAGAATATAGTTGTATTTAAAGTTTGGGAATGACTTTTAAATGACTCAATGGTTTCTAAACACAAAAGACTATTGAAATAAGTTTCAAAAGAAGGTAATTCCTGTGAGATGCTGCCTCGTTTCCTACAGTAAATAATTACATAGATCCAATTATAGAGACTTATAAATATGCTCTCTCATGTTTTCAATATTCACACTTTCAGGCAAATGAGCTTCTCCAAGTTACTAATACAACCTTAACATTTATGAACCTTGACAATACTTATTTTGGAATGCAATATATTCCACCCACCTTGCTTTAAAAAAAAAATGGGGTAAACCCAATAGAATTTAGCAAACTTTTATCCATGTGGGAAAAGTTGAAATTAAAATAGAAATCTTGAGAAGGATATCTGTAATACTGTCTTGATCAGATTCAGAGGAAGAATTCAGAGAAGTACTGCAGTGAATTCAATTATGAGCAGGGGCATATACAGGCCAGAGGCTCATCTTTAAAACTTTCTCTACCTCTGTGTCTGTATTCCTGCCCTTCAAATAGGTTTATCGGTATCATTTTTCTAGATTTTATATATTAATGAATGCATGCATGTTCAGTCACTTCAGTCATATCTGACTCTTTGTGACCCTATGAACTGTAGCCCACCAGATTCCTCCGTCCATGAAATTCTCCAAGCAAGAATACTGGAGTGGGTTGCCATGTACCTCCATGGGAATCTTGCCAATCCAAGGATCGAATCCATGTCTCCTGTGTCTCCTGCACTGCAGGTGGATTCTTTACCTACTGAGCCATCTGGGAAGCTCTCCATGTATTAATATACAATATTTGTTTTTCTCTTTCTGATTTCACTCTGTATGACAGACTCTAGGTTTTTAGACATCACTAAAAATGACCCAGTTGATATATAAATATATACACTAACACGTATAAAATCAATAGTTAGTTGGAACCTGCTGTATAGCATAAAGAGCTCAGCTCAGTGCTCTATGATGACCTAAAGGGTTGAGATGGGGAAGGGGTGTGAAAGGGAGGCTCAAGAGGGAGGAGATATATGTATACATATAGCTGATTCATCTTGTTGTACAGCAGAAACTGACACAACATTGTAAAGCAATTATACTCCAATTTTTAAAAGTTAAATGAAAAAAAAAGGAAAAAAAAATCACCTTTTTCTCCCTTGCTAGAGCCCTGCATATTACAGACCACCCAGGAGCCTAGGAATCACCTCAGCTACTAAAAGAACAATTGTCCATTTCTCCCCCAAACAAATCAGCTCATCTTATAATGAAGGACTTTTGTACCACTTTCGGCCATAGAACAATTTAGGGCATGTAGATTAGATGGTGAAATATTGTGAAGCTTCTAGTATTTTCATGGCACTTGTAAAGAGAAGAATTTCAGAATTTGCACATTAAATCTAGTAAAAAATGTCCAGTACAAATATAAGAAGGTCTAAGCACTCTTTTTCTGTGCAAAGAGTTAATACTAGTTTTCAAGTGTTGCCAAAACAGAGTACCATAAATTGAACGGCTTAAATAGCAGAAATTGATTGTCTCACAGTTCTAGAGGCTAGACATCTTAGGTTAAGGTGCTGGTAGGGTTGATTCCATCTGAGGACTTAGAGAGAAGGATCTGTTCTAGATGTCTCTCCTCAGCTTATGGATGGCCACTTTACTGTTTACACGGCATTACCCCTGTATGCATGCCTGTGCCCAAATTTGCTCCTTTTCTAAAAACACCAGTCATATTGAATTAAGAGGCCACTCTACTCCAGTAAAACCCTTGTCTTAACTAATGACATCTAAAACAACCATGTTTCCAAATCGCTTCACATTCTGAGCTACTGAGGGGTTAGGACTTGGATTCATGCCTTTGGAAGAATGGTAAAATTCAACCTACAAATAGGGCTCATTTGTTAAAAGAATCTTTCAATCTACTTTATCTTAGCAGTATTTCCTGTAGGAACTGGCACCTGCAGAGGATAACCTGATTGAGCATAACTGTAAAAACTGGATCTCATCTTCCCCTATGAGTGAAGACAAGTCACCTTTGACCACAATTTTTCCCCCCTGGGAAAGCGATGCTTGTGTGGCTGTTTCCAATTGTATAAATGTGAGGTAAGCTGACACTCATCACCTTGAGGATGAAGTATTACAGAACCTTCACTGATTAGTCTAACAAGGATGACTACTTCTAACTACCTTTAGTGAGTGGACTTTGCCTGCAGCGAAAAGACTGGCAAAATTTTGGCATTGAGTATCCTGTAAGGAAAGTGATTGAGAACCCAGTTTCTTTGTTTTGTTGATTCTGTAATGGACTGAGACAGTCTTAACTAAGGTTTGCCAGCACTGAAGACACCAACAGTCCCCAGGGACAAGTTTTAGTAAGAGTAAGTGTTTGAAACAGAGAACTGGTTTAACAACCTTGCAAACTACTGAGGTGGGGGTGGGGGGGAGGTCGGAAAGGATTTGTTCAGGTATATTTTGAATCCCCTTCAAACCTCTGTGACCAGTCACAGAGTCATGGCAATGCTTTGGAGCACAAATTCAAAGAGCAAAAGTCTTGGGAGACTGAAAGGAGAGTGAGTGTTAGCATACATAATATGGATGAAATTGTCTTTGCTAAAGATCAGAGGGCTATGCAGGGAGGTAGACCAGAAAGACAATTATCACAGCTATGGATGCTGCTGCTGCTACTACTGCTAAGTTGCCTCAGTCGTGTCCAACTCTGTGCGACCCCATAAAGGGCAGCCCACTAGGCTCCTCTGTCCCTGGGATTCTCCAGGCAAGAATACTGGAGTGGGTTGCCATTTCCTTCTCCAATGCATGAAAGTGAAAAGTGAAAGTGAAGTCGCTCAGTTGTTCCTGACTCTTAGCGACCCCATGGACTGGAGCCTACCAGGGTCCTCCATCCACGGGATTTTCCAGGCAAGCATACTGGAGTGGGGTGCCATTGCCTTCTCCAGCTATGGATGCAACTGTGATCAAAACAATGGCAAATGAAATCTAAGGTCCACTATTCCTCTTTTATACAGTGTTTGCAGTAGGAGTGGCCCCTTTGGCTGCAGTCAATCTGCTAGATCTCTAGGCAAGTCAGAGGGAAAGGTGCTCAGAGCTGCAGAGAGTGGCTGGTGGCTTTTCTGGCACAGGTCATAGCTATCACATTAATTCTGTTAGGTCGGGTAAATAACACAACTATTGTCAAATGTGATTTTATGTATATGGAAAATGAGTATGAATTTGTATTATTATTATTGTTTTAAATATTTATCTCTCTGTGGGAGGATTGTTAGGGAAGGAAATGGCAACCTACTCCAGTATTCTTGCCTGGAGAATCCCATGGAAAGAGGGGCCTGGTGGGCTACAGCCCATGTGGTTGCAAAAGTCAGACATGATTTAGCAACTAAACCACCAATCACCACCAGGAGGATTATGTTGCTGCTATTGTTCAGTCAGTAAGTCGTGTCTGACTCTTTGCAACCCCATGGACTGCAGGGCTAGGCTCCCTGTCCCTATCTCCTGGAGTTTGCCCAAGTTCATGTCCATTGAGTAGGTGATGCTATCCAACCATCTCATCCTCTGGCATTCTCTTCTCATTTTGCCTTCAATCCTTCCCAGCACAGGATCTTTTCCAATGAGTCGGCTCTTCACATCAGTTGGCCAAAGTATTGGAGCTTTAGCTTCAGCACCAGTCCTTTTGCTGTGCAAAAAGCTTTTAAGTATAATTAGGCATTATTTGTTTATTTTTGTTTTTATTTCTGTTACTCTAGGAGACAGATTCCCCTAAAATATTGCTGTGATTTGTGTCAAAGAGTGTTCTGCTTATATTTTCCTCTAAAAATGTCATAGTATCCAGTTTTCCATTTAGGCATTTAATCCATTTTGAGTTTATTTCTGTATACGGTGTTAGAGAATGTTTTAATTGCATTATTTTCCATACAGCTGTCCAGTTTTCCCAGCACAACTTTTGAAGAGACTCTCTTTCTCCACATATATTCTTGCCTCCTTTGTTGTAGGATAATTAACCATAAGTGTATAGGTAGAATTCACTCTTAAATTGTAATGTATTTGTATCAGAATCAAGAATTTCAAATTCTCTCTAAGGAACATGTTGGTAGAATAAATTTTCTGGATTGAAAAAAAAAAAAAAAAAAAAGACATACATCTAGAAACCTTGACTTGGAAATGATTCTTCAGCCTGAAGAACTGCCAAACATTTAAGTGTAGTAAATTTGATATTGCCTATTCCTAGCTTAAAAATATTCATTCTCTTGTGATGAATATAAAACTCACAGTGAGGGAGTCATACTGCTGGATGCTGCTGATTTGGATGTGCCAATGATGGGATTATATCTCAAAATAGAAAGAGAAAACCGGGTGTGGTACAATTTATATATTAATAGCTACTTTCAACACCAACTGTACAAAAGGTTTGCATTACATATAAATGTTTTAGCCTTGGTTGCTCTTTAAAACTATTTTAACCAATATATTTGGCAAAATAAATACGTTATTATGTTTCTTAGATTACAATAGGACATCCAAAATTATACTCTGATGAACTGAGGGCATGGGAAGACAGGAAGGCCTTTATTTCTTCTTTTAGAATACAGGGCAATTATATATACATAATGAAAAATATTACAAAATTAATTTAGTTTGTATTTTTTTCACTTTCAGAGAACAAGAGGCAGAATGGATTCACTTCAAACTACATCACTGTGATTTTAACTTTTGAAAATAAAAAGCATGTGGAGGTGGAAAATCAATGAATAAATAAACTAATATGCACAGTATAATCTTCTATCAGATTCAGACTTAGCTTTATTTAGGAAAATACAAATACAATAATTATTTGTGCTCCCTGAATATGATCCTGTAGATAACATTCTTATCTACAAGTCATTAATGGAAAAAATTATTCACATAATGATTATCTGAAATACGTTTAATAGCTCATCCAATTTACACATAATACATCTGTAGATGCTATTTGAAAAGCATGATATAATGAACAGTGCAGAGTTCGAATATCTTGTCATGATTGACTTTTTTTATTAACTATAAAGAAATGTGTTGGTATAATAATAAATTAAGGCGTATGTTACAAAAATATTTTACAGAATATCATTGAGCAATTTTATTTTGAATATTATTGACAGTATTATTCTGAATAATACTCAAAGCTTATGTTTACTGCTAGAATTATACATCTCAAGAAACATAAAATTCCTAGAAATAAATAGAAACATCTTAGCTTACAAAATTACATTTAAATTTAACCCTTGGTATGATAAAGCATTTATACTTTAATGAATATAAAATAGGTTGGTGAACAGCTTTAGTGATGTTTTATAAATATATGTATGTAGTTCTATGGGCTTCCCAGATAGTGCTAAAGGTAAAGAACCTACCAGCCATAAGAGACACAAGGAGACCCAAGAGACCCAGGTTTGATCCCTGGGTCGAGAAGATCCCCTGGAGGGCATGGCGACCCACTCAGGTATTCTTGAGTGGAGAATTCCATGAACAGAGGAGCCTGGCCGGCTCCATTCCATAGGATTACAAAGAGTCGGACATGACAGAAGTGACTTAATATATACACACATGATTTAGCCATTAGTTTTTAAATGATTGTGCACAGACCTGATACTGCTGATCTAAGAAGATCCACCACATAGGGCTTCCCTGGTGGCTCAGTGGTGAAGAGTCTGCCTGCCCGTGCAGAAGCAGGTTTGATCCCTGAACTGGTATGATCCCACATGACATAGAGCAGCTAGGCCCATGCACCACAACTATTGAACCCCTGCTCTAGAGCCTGGGAGCCACAACTATTGACCCCACATGCTGCAACCACTGAAGCCTGCATGCCCTAGAGCCTGTGCTCCAAAAAAAGAGGAGCCACAGCAATGAGAAGCCCATGTACTACAACTAGAGAGTATCCCCCATTGCTGCAAGTAGAGAAAAGCCCATGCAGCAATGAAGACCCAGCACAGCCAATAAATAAATAAAATTATTAAAAATAAAAAGAAGGGCGGTCCTTAGATGGCGGAGGAATAGGACAGGGAGACCATTTTCTCCCCTACAAATTCACCAAAAGAACATTTGAACGCTGAGTAAATTCCACAAAACAACTTCTGAATGCCAGCAGAGGACATCAGGTACCCAGAAAAGCAGCCCATTGTTTTTGAAAGGAGGTAGGAAAAAATATAAAAGATAAGAAGAGAGACAAAAGAGGTAGGGACAGAGCTCTGTCCCCAGAAGGGAGTCTTAAAAAAGAGAGAAGTTTCCAAACACCAGGAAACACTCACTGCTGAGTCTGTGGTGAGCCTTGGAACCACAGAGGGCAACATAACCGGGAGGAAAAATAAATAAATAATTAAAACCTACAGAGTATGTGCTCAATGGTAACTCCCCCAGTGGAGAAGCAGCGCAGACCCCTGCATCCACCACTAGCAAGCGGGGTCTGAGCAGGGAGGCGCAGACTGCACTGTTTAGAGTAAGGACTAGGCCTGAATGCCCCAAGGGCAATCTGAGGGAACTAACTTGGGATAGCAAACCAGACTGTGGGATAGCTAACACGTGAAAAGCCCTAACCTAGGACACCGTCAGGCCTGCTCACAGAACAAAGGACTGAGCAGAGCTAGCCGCCCATCCCCCTCCAGTGACAGGCAGCCAAGGGCAGCCAGAGCTGGAAGAGGGCAATCGAGGCCCCAGAGAAGCATTATCTACCAAACTGCAAGCATTGCTAACCAAGACTTCTTGGGATTCTGGACGGTCAACATCCATTTGAGAAAGTGTGCCAGTTGTACACCCAGAAAACCGAGCGGCAGGGACTGGGGAGGCGATAAGTCACAGTGACTGTGCTCGCCAAACACTTGGTCACCTGAGTTGCTCGGACCTGGGAAAGGCACAAAACGCAGGCTCAACCGATTCTGCGCCTCTGAGGACTACCCGAGTGCCTGAACCTGAGTGGCTTAGACCTGGGAGGTGCATGCAGCCCAGGCCCGGCCTCGGATGGTTCCTGGCGAAGCAACCTAGAGCCTGAGCAGTGTGGACAGGGAGGGCACACGTGCCGTGAGTGGGGGCAGGCCCAGTGTGGCTGAGACACTGCGAGCACATGCCAGTGTTATTTGTTTGCAGCGTCCCTCCCTCCCCAAAGTACGACTGAACAAGTGAGCCTAAAAAAGTGTCTACCATTGCCCCCTTGCATCAGGGTGGAAATTAGACACTGAAGAGACCAGCAAACAGAAGAAGCCAAAACAGAGAGAACATCCTTGGAAGTGACAGGTGCAATAGATTAAAACCCTGTAGTTAGTACCGACTACATAGGAATGGGCCTATAGATCTTGAGAAATATAAACTGGATCAAGGAACTATCTGAAAATGAACTGACCCCACACTGCCCACAACAACACCAGAGAAAGTCCTAGATATATTTTTACTATCATTCTTTAATTTTTTTAAATCCTCTATTACTCCTTTAATTTTCATTTTTATAACCTACTATTACTTTGCAAAAAAAAAGAGACCCTATTTTTTAAGCAAATTTCATATATATATATTTTATAATTTTTGTGACTTTGTGGTTTTTTTCTTTAATATTGAATTTTTGAAAATCCAACCTCTAAATTTTTAATCTTTGCTTTTTGGTATTTGTTACCAAGCCAGGCTTCAGAAATACGTCAACCCTGAACTTCCTGATGTTCAAGCTGGTTTTACAAAAGGCAGAGGAACCAGAGATCAAATTGCCAACATCCGCTGGATCATAGAAAAAGCAAGAGAGTTCCAGAAAAACATCTATTTCTGCTTTATTGACTATGCCAAAGCCTTTGACTGTGTGGATCACAATCAACTGTGGAAAATTCTGAAAGAGATGGGAATACCAGACCACCTGATCTGCCTCTTGAGAAATTTGTATGCAGGTCAGGAAGCAACAGATAGAACTGGACATGGAACAACAGACTGGTTCCAAATAGGGAAAGGAGTTCGTCAAGGCTGTATATTGTCACCCTGTTTATTTAACTTATACGCAGAGTACATCATGAGAAACGCTGGACTGGAAGAAACACAAGCTGGAATCAAGATTTCCGGGAGAAATATCAATAACCTCAGATATGCAGATGACACCACCCTTATGGCAGAAAGTGAAGAGGAACTGAAAAGCCTCTTGATGAAAGTGAAAGTGGAGAGTGAAAAAGTTGGCTTAAAGCTCAACATTCAGAAAACGAAGATCATGGCATCTGGTCCCACCACTTCATGGGAAATAGATGGGGAAACAGTGGAAACAGTGTCAGACTTTTATTTTTCTGGGCTCCAAAATCACTGCAGATGGTGACCGCAGCCATGAAATTAAAAGACGCTTACTCCTTGGCAGGAAAGTTATGACCAACCTAGATAGCATATTCAAAAGCAGAGACATTACTTTGCCATCACAGGTTCGTCTAGCCAAGGCTATGGTTTTTCCTGTGGTCATGTATGGATGTGAGAGTTGGATTGTGAAGAAGGCTGAGCGCCAAATAATTGATGCTTTTGAACTGTGGTGTTGGAGAAGACTCTTGCGAGTCCCTTGGACTGCAAGGAGATCCAACCAGTCCATTCTGAAGGAGATCAGCCCTGGGATTTCTTTGGAAGGAATGATGCTAAAGCTGAAACTTCAGTACTTTGGCCACCTCATGAGAAGAGTTGACTCATTGGAAAAGACTCTGATGCTGGGAGGGATTGGGGGCAGGAGGAGAAGGGGACAACACGGGATGAGATGGCTGGATGACATCACTGACTCAATGGTCGTGAGTCTGAGTGAACTCCGGGAGTTGGTGATGGACAGGGAGGCCTGGTGTGCTGTGATTCATGGGGTCGCAAAGAGTCGGACACGACTGAGCGACTGATCTGATCTGATCTGATCAATTTTGTACCTTTAAGAACCCAATCTTCAGTACCCATTTTTACTTGGGAGAGAGATTACTGGCTTGACCACTCTGTCCTCCTTTGGACTCTGCTTTTTCTCCACGAAGATGGTTGCCTCTATCTCCTTCCTCCCCCTTCTCTTCTCTACCCAACTCTGTGAATCTCTTTCTGTGTTTCAGACGGTGGAGAACACTTATGGAACTGATTACTGGCTGGATCTGTCTCTCTCCTTTTGATTCCCCAATTTGTCCTCCTGGCCACCTGTGTCTCCTTCCTCCCTCTTCTCTTCTCTGTATAACTGCGTGAACATCTCTGAGTAGTCCAGACTGTGGAGCTCACGTAAGGAAGTGTTTACTGGCTAGCTTGCTCTCTCCTCTTTTGATTCCACCTCTCTCATCCTGGTCACCTCTATCTCCTTCCTCCCTCTTCTTGTTTCCATGTAACTCTATGAACCTCTCTGGGTGTCCCTCACTGTGGAGAAACTCTTCATCTTTAACCTAGACGTTTTATCAAAGGTGCTGTATAGATGGAGAAGTCGAGGCTACTGTAAAAATAAAACTGAAAACCAGAAGCAGGAGGCTTAAGTCAAAATCCTGAGAACATCAGAGAACTCCTGACTCCAGGGAACATTAATTGACAGGAGCTCATCAATCACCTCCATACCTACACTGAAACCAAGCACCACCCAAGGGCCAACAAGTTCCAGGGCAAGATATACCACGCAAATTCTCCAGCAACACAGGAACATAGCTCTGAGCTTCAATATACAGGCTGCCCAAAGTCACTTCAAACCCATTGACATCTCATAACACATTACTGGAAACTTCATTGCACTCCAGAAAGAAGAAATCCAGCTGCACCCACCAAAACACCAACACAAGCTTCCCTAACCAGGAAACCTTGACAAGCCACCCATACAACCCCACCCACAGCAAGGAAACTCCACAATAAAGAGAACTCCACAAACTGCCAGAATACAGAAAGGCCAGCCCAAACACAGCAATATAAACAAGATGAAGAGACAGAGGAATACCCATCAGGTAAAGGAACAGGATAAATGCCCACCACACCAAACAAAAGAGAAAGAGACAGGGAATCTACCTGATAAAGAATTCCAAATAATGATAGTGAAATTGATCCAAAATCTTGAAAACAAAATGGAATCACAGATAAATAGCCTGGAGACAAGGATTGAGAAGATGCAAGAAAGGTTTAACAAAGACCTAGAAGCAATAAAAGAGAGTTGATATATAATGAATAAAGCAATAAATGATATCAAAAACACTCTGGAAGGAACAAATAGTAGAAAAATGGAGGCAGAAGATAGGATTAGTGAGGTAGAAGATAGAATGGTAGAAATAAATGAATCAGAGAGGATAAAAGAAAAATGAATTAAAAGAAATGAGGACAATCTCAGAGACCTCTGGGACAATGTTAAATGCCCCAACATTCGAATCATAGGAGTCCCAGAAGAAGAAGACAAAAAGAAAGACCATGAGAAAAGACTTGAGGAGATAATAGTTGAAAACTTCCCTAAAATGGGGAAGGAAATAATCACCCAAGTCCAAGAAACCCAGAGAGTCCCAAACAGGATAAACCCAAGGCAAAACACCCCAAGACACATATTAATCAAATTAACAAAGATCAAACACAAAGAACAAATATTAAAAGCAGCAAGGGAAAAACAACAAATAACACACAAGGGGATTCCCATATGGATAACAGTTGATCTTTCAATAGAAACTCTTCAGTCCAGGAGGGCATGGCAGGATATACTTAAAGTGATGAAAGAAAATAACCTATGGCCCAGATTATTGTACCCAGCAAAGATCTCATTCAAATATGAAGGAGAAATCAAAAGCTTTACAGACAAGAAAAAGCTGAGAGAATTCAGCAGCACCAAACCAGCTCTTCAACAAATGCTGAAGGATCTTCTCTAGATAGGAAACACAAAAAGGAAGTATAAACTCGAACCCAAAACAGTAAAGTAAATGGCAATGGGATCATACTTATCAATAATTACCTTAAACGTAAATGGGTTGAATGCCCCAACCAAAAGACAAAGACTGACTGATTGGATACAAAAACAAGACCGCTATATATGTTGTCTACAAGAGACCCACCTCAAAACAAGGGACACATACAGACTGAAAGTGAAAGGCTGGAAAAAGATATTCCATGCAAAGCAGGAGTAGCAATACTCATATCAGATAAAATAGACTTTAAAACAAAGGGTGTGAAAAGAGACAAAGAAGGACACTACATAATGATCAAAGAATCAATTCAAGAAGAAGATATAACAATTATAAATATATATGCACCCAACATAGGAGCACCACAATATGTAAGACAAATGCTAACAAGTATAAAAGGGGAAATTACCAATAACACAATAATAATGGGAGACTTTAATACCCAACTCACACCTATGTATAGATCAACTAAACAGAAAATTAACAAGGAAACACAAACTTTAAATGATACAATAGACCAGTTAGACCTAACTGATATCTATAGGACATTTAACCCCAAAATAATGAATTTCACCTTTTTCTCAAGTGCACACGGAACCTTCTCCAGGATAGATCACATCCTGGGCCATAAAGCTAGCCTTGGTAAATTAAAAAAAAAAAAAATTAAAATCATTCCAAGCATCTTTTCTGACCACAATGCAGTAAGATTAGATCTCAATTATGGGAGAAAAACTATTGAAAATTCCAACATATGGAAGCTGAACAATATGCTGCTGAATAACCAACAAATCACAGAAGAAATCAAAACATGCATAGAAATAAATGAAAATGAAAACATAACAACCCAAAACCTGTGGGACACTGTAAAAGCAGTGCTAAGGGGGAAGGTTCATAGCAATACAGGCATACCTCAAGAAACAAGAAAAAAGTCAAATAAGTAACCTACCTGTACACCTAAAGCAACCAGAAAAGGAAGAAATGAAGAACCCCAGGGTTAGTAGAAGGAAAGAAATCTTAAAGATTAGGGCAGAAATAAATGCAAAATAAACAAAAGAGACCATAGCAAAAATCAACAAAGCCAAAACCTGGTTCTTTAAGAGGATAAATAAAATTGACAAACCATTAGCCAGACTCATGAAGAAACAGAGAAAAATCAAATAATAAAATTAGAAATGAAAATGGAGAGATCACAACTGACAACACAAATACAAAGTATCATAAGAGACTACTACCAGCAATTATATGCCAATAAAATGGACAACTTGGAAGAAATGGACAAATTCTTAGAAAAGTATAACTTTCCAAAACTGAGCCAGGAAGAAGTAGAAAATCCTAACAGACCCATCACAAGCACAGAAATCGAAATAGTAATCAGAAATCTTCCAGCAAACAAAAGCCCAGGTCCATACAGCTTCACAGCTGAATTCTACCAAAAATTTAGAGAAGAGCTAACACCTATCCTACTCAAACTCTTCCAGAAAATTGCATAGGAAGGTAAATTTCCAAACTCATTTTATGAGGCCACCATCACCCTAATACCAAAACCTGACAAAGATCCCACAAAAAAAGAAAATTACAGGCCAATACCACTGATGAACATAGATGCACAAATCCTTAACAAAATTCTAGCAATCAGAATCCAACAACACATTAAAAAGATCATACACCATGACCAAGTGGGCTTTATCCCAGGGATGCAAGGATTCTTCAATATCCGCAAATCAATCAATGTAATACACCACATTAACAAATTGAAAAATAAAAACCACATGATTATCTCAATAGATGCAGAGAAAGCCTTTGACAAAATTCAACATCCATTTATGATCAAAACTCTCCAGAAAGCAGGAATAGAAGGAACATACCTCAACATAATAAAAGCTATATATGACAAACCCACAGCAAACATTATCCTCAATGGTGAAAAATTGAAAGCATTTCCCCTAAAGTCAGGAACAAGACAAGGGTGCCCACTTCCACCATTACTATTCAACATAGTTTTGGAAGTTTTTGCCACAGCAATCAGAGCAGAAAAAGAAATAAAAGGAATCCAAATTGGAAAAGAAGAAGTAAAACTCTCACTGTCTGCAAATCACATGATCCTCTACATAGAAAACCCTAAAGACTCCACCAGAAAATTACTAGAGCTAATCTATAAATAGGGTAAAATAGCAGGATATAAAATCAACACCCAGAAATCCCTTGCATTCCTATACACTAATAATGAGAAAATAGAAAGAGAAATTAAGGAAACAATTCCATTAACCAATGCAATGAAAAGAATAAAATACTTAGGAATATATCTACCTAAAGAAACTAAAGACCTATATATAGAAAACTATAAAACACTGGTGAAAGAAATCAAAGAGGACACTAACAGATGGAGAAATATACTGTGTTCATGGATCGGAAGAATCAATATAGTCAAAATGAATATACTACCCAAAGCAATCTATAGATTCAATGCAATCCCTATCAAGCTACCAACGGTATTTTTCACAGAGCTAGAACAAATAATTTCACAATTTGTATGGAAATACAAAAAAAACTCGAATAGCCAAAGCAATCTTGAGAAAGAAGAACGGAACAGGAGGAATCAACCTGCCTGACTTCAGGCTCTACTACAAAGCCACAGTCAACAAAACAGTATGGTACTGGCACAAAGACAGAAATATAGATCAATGGAACAAAATAGAAAGTCCAGAGATAAACCCACACACTTATGGACACCTTATCTTTGACAAAGGAGGCAAGAATATACAATGGAGAAAAGACAATCTCTTTAACAGGTGATGCTGGGAAAACTGGTCAACCACTTGTAAAAGAATGAAACTAGAACACTTTCTAACACCATACACAAAAATAAACTCAAAATGGATTAAAGATCTAAACGTAAGACCAGAAACTATAAAACTCCCAAAGGAAAACATAGGCAAAACACTCTCCAACATACATCACAGCAGGATCCTCTATGACTCACCTCCCAGAATATTGGAAATAAAAGCAAAAATAAACAAATGGGACCTAATTAAAATTAAAAGCTTCTGCACAACAAAGGAAACTATAAGCAAGGTGAAAAGACAGCCTTCAGAATGGGAGAAAATAATAGCAAATGAAGAAACTGACAAAGAATTAATCTCAGAAATATACAAGCAACTCCTGCAGCTCAATTCCAGAAAAATAAACAACCCAATCAAAAAATGGGCCAAAGACCTAAACAGACATTTCTTCAAAGAAGACATACAGATGGCTAGCAAACACATGAAAAGATGCTCAGCATCACTGATTATCAGAGAAATGCAAATCAAAACCACAATGAGGTACCATTTCACACCAGTCAGAATGGCTGCTATTCAAAAGTCTACAAGCAATAAATGCTGGAGAGGGTGTGGAGAAAAGGGAACCGTCTTACACTGTTGGTGGGAATGCAAACTAGTACAGCCACTATGGAGAACAGTGTGGAGATTCCTTAAAAAAAACTGGAACTAGAACTGCCATATGACCCAGCAATCCCACTGCTGGGCATACACACTGAGGAAACCAAAATTGAAAGAGACACGTGTACCCCAATGTTCTTCGCAGCACTGTTTATAATAGCCAGGACATGGAAGCAACCTAGATGTCCATCAGCGGAAGAATGGCTAAGAAAGCTGTGGTGCATATACACAATGGAGTATTACTCAGCCATTAAAAAGAATACATTTGAATCAGTTCTAATGAGGTGGATGAAACTGGAGCCTATTATACAGAATGAAGTAAGCCAGAAAGAAAAACACCAATACAGTATACTAACGCATATATATGGAATTTAGAAAGATGGTAATGATAACCCTGTATGTGAGACAGTAAAAGAGACATAGATGTATAGAACAGTCTTTTGGACTCTGTGGGAGAGGGCAAGGGTGGGATGATTTGGGAGTATGGCATTGAAACATGTATAATATCATATGTGAAATGAATCTCCAGTCCAGGTTTGATGCATGATACAGGATGCTCGGGGTTGGTAAACTGGGATGACCCAGAGGGGTGGTATGGGGAGGGAGGTGGGAGGGGGGTTCAGGATGGGGAACATGTGTACACCCGTGGCAAATTCATGTTGATATATGGCAAAACCAATACAATATTGTAAAGCAATTAGCCTCCAATTAAAATAAATAAATTTATATTAAAAAAAATAAAAAATAAAAAGAAGATCTACCACACTGCATCCCTCCAGCATGTGCTCTGTAAATCTGCTTGTCTCAGCTGCCCACTGTTATGCAGGCAGCTTCTGATTGCAGGGACTGTGACAGTGGGCTTTCCATCAAGCCCTGACCTTTGGCAGGTGTCCTCAGAGTGCTGCAATAACTCATGGACTTTTCTACAATTCTAAATAAGTGAGCAAATAACAACAAATAACAAAGAAAGAAAAAATCCCTTGCTTTTTTTTCTGTTACACTAAAATATGCCCTCTTCACCCTTCCTCTAACAAAGTCCAATGCCCTGGCACTACTTACTGTCTCATATTCCCTTAAGCATCGATAACCAAGCACATGAAAAAGTAGAAACATGTGCCATGTTCAGGAAAGGGTGAGGCATTGGTGAACTGTGTGATGAGAGTTGGGGATGTTCTTAAGAATAGCAGCTAGAAAGTCGATTCAAGGCAACAAAGACAAGTTGTAGTCAGACTGTAAAGAATACTGTTGCTCGGCTAAGGTGTTTGGACTTGATTTTACATATATGCAGTAGATTGAGAGATTTTAAGCAGACACAGAACTTGATCAACTTTGTATTTTATATATTTATAACGATCACTCAAATGGCAGGGAAATCTGTAGATATATATATATATACACCTTTGGGCTTTTCAGGTGGCACCAGTGGTAAAGAACCTGTCTGCCTATGCAGAAGACAAGAAATGTGGGTTCAATTCCTCAGTTGGGAAGATCCCCTGGAGGAGGGTGTGGCAACCCACTCCAGTATTCTTGCCTGGAGAATCCCATGGACAGAGGAGCCTGGCGGACTACCATCGATTGGGCTGCAAAAAGTTGGACATGACTGAAGTGACTTACCAGCAGCAATGTATACACCCTTGGGAAAATTTTTGTAATAATTAAGTGAAGGTTGATGAAGGTCTGTGCTAAAGCCATGGGAAAATGGAGATGGGAATGAATGAGGAACTATTAAGGAGGGACAAGTCACAGGATTTGCTCACTGGCTAGGTATTGGAAGAAGACATGCTATGGAGTCAGATAGACATGAGTGGAAGCACTGGTTCCACCACTAACTACCTGTGACTACTTGGACACTTAAACTCTATGACTCAGCTCTCTCGTTTGTAAAATAGAGAAAATAGCAATGCATATGCATAAGGTTTCTATCAAGAGAAAATAAAATAACACAAAACTGTAATGCAGTGTCAAGTACAGAATTAAAAATTAATAAATTTAGCTTCATATAGCTTCCCTGGTGGCTCAGATGGTCAAGAATCTGTCTGCAATGCAGGAGATCCCATTTTGATCTCTGGGTTAGGAAGATCCTCTGGAGAAGGGAATGGCAACCCACTCCAGTATTCTTGCATGGAGAATTCTGTGGACAGAGGAGCCTGCTAGAGTCCATAGGGTCACAGAGTCAGACATGACTGAGTGACTAACACTTTCACTTTCATTTTTAGCTTCATATAGGATAGGTAAAAGCTTTAGGAGGACTGTGAAATTCCTGACTGAGCATTCCATTAAGAATAGCATAGAGGAGATGGACACACTGGGCTTGATGAGAATCTATGATTACATGAGTGGAAAAAAATATATAATTCCTCTGACAGAGATAAAGAATATTTTCCAGAGCACAGTTTTTATTGCCTTTAGAATCAATTAACTGCATCAGAATCACTGGTTGCTGATCTCACCCTGGGCAACCTGTCCTGCTTCCTTTGATTAATTGATCCTTGCAGAATTCTAAGAGACAGCATTTGACTCTGCAGCTTTAGAGGCAATTCCTTATTTCAGAACAGGCTGATCACTTTAGACTCAATTTCCAGCCTCAGGTCATGCCCTTGTCAGAATGTCCCAGCTGCTCCAAAGCAGAAGGCCCCTGGCTCTCCATTAAATGCATCATATGAAGCCTTAGTAACCATGGCAATAATCCTCAGAAGACACAGTCCCATCACCATCTTGACCTTTTGATCATCCATAGTGCGAAACACAATTCCTGTTTAAATGTTTTAAACTGAACCCTCATATGATCTGCTTTCAGTCAAGGGAAAATACCGCATGTCTATGTCGACAGCTGCCTAATATCAATCAAAGCAAGATACCAATGATAAAATGCTGTTCTAACATAATTTGGGGCAAAAATGTAATCAGTCGTTTATCTCTAATGGGCAGACAACATTTTTCACTTCTTGCATGATTCTGAAGTTTGAGATGTCTGCTTACTATTTTAGAACATTTTCTGCATGAAGAAATCATTTTTTGTGTTTCTCCAGTAGGAGTATTGTGAGAAAAGAAAATTTAAGAGTGTTACAATCAAAATGAATTCTAATGTATTTTCTTGTTTTCTGTGTAATTTTATAAAGGAAACTGAAGCACAAAAATCAGATAAAATAGATTGTCCAAAACCAAGTCTTGAGGGATCACTGAGACTTTAAATATTTCTCTTGGAAATCTCATGGCTAGAGGAGGCTGGTGGGCTACAGTCCATGGGGTCGCAAAAGAGTTCGACGTGACTTAGCAACTAAACACCTACAACCTGATGTTCCTAGAAACTGTTCTCTACTGCATTCTGCTCCTTGCTGTGTACCAGAACAGTGTCAAAACAGACTGTGCTGTCGTTTTTACAACTAGGCTTTGAAATTTTAGAGATCATCAGCAACAAAATAGCACCCTTGTCACTGGAAGACAAGTCTTAAAAATCAGACAGACTTTAGCTCAAACCCAGCTTCTACCATTATCTTGGAGCCAGTAGACAATCTTTTGAGTTTTCAGTTTCCTCACATACAAAAGATGACAATAGTTATCTATCAGATCAGATCAGTCACTCAGTCGTGTCCGACTCTTTGCGACCCCATGAATCGCAGCACGCCAGGCCTCCCTGTCCATCAGCAACTCCCAGAGTTAACTGAGACTCACGTCCATCGAGTCAGTGATGCTATCCAGCCATCTCATCCTCTGTCGTCCCCTGCTCCTCCTGCCCACAATCCCTCCCAGCATCAGAGTCTTTTCCAATGAGTCAACTCTTCGCATGAGGTGGCCAAAGTACCAGAGTTTCAGCTTTAGCATCATTCCTTCCAAAGAACACCCAGGGCTGATCTCCTTCAGAATGGACTGGTTGGATCTCCTTGCAGTCCAAGGGACTCTCAAGAGTCCTTTCCAACACCACAGTTATAGTTATCTATGCATAGAGTTAAAAGTGAGAATTAAAGCCATCTCTATAAAGCTAGTAGCCATCTCTACAAAGCTAGTGGACATGACAGAATTCCAGTTGAGCTACTTCAAATCCTAAAAGATAATGCTGTGAAAGTGCTGCATTCAATATGCCAGCAAATTTGGAAAATTCAGCAGTGGCCACAGGACTGGAAAAGGTCAGTTTTCATTCCAGTCCCAAAGAAAGGCAATGCCAAACAATGCTCAAACTACTGCACAATCACCCTCACCTCACATGCTAGTAAAGTAATGCTCAAAATTCTCCAAGACAGGCTTGAACAGTACATGAACCGTGAACTTCCAAATGTTCAAGCTGGTTTTAGAGAAAGCAGAGGAACCAGAGATCAAATTGCCAACATCTGTTGAATCATCGAAAAAGCAAGAGAGTTCCAGAAAAAAATCTACTTCTGCTTTATTGACTATGTCAAAGCCTATGACTGCATGGATCACAAAAGACTGTGGAAAATTCTTAAGAGATGGGCATACCAGACCACCTTACCTGCCTCCTGAAAAATCTGTATGCAGGTCAAGAAGCAACAGTTAGAACTGGATATGGAACAACAGACTGGTTCCAAATCGGGAGAGGAGTATGTCAAGGCTGTATATTGTCACCCTGCTTATTTAACTTATATGCAGAGTACATCATGAGAAACGCTGGGCTGGATGAAGCACAAGGTAGAATCAAGATTTCCAGAAGAAATATCAATAACCTCAGATATACAGATGACACCACACTTATGGAAGAAAGCAGAGACAAACTAAAGAGCCTCTTGATTCAAGTGAAAGAGGAGAGTGAAAAAGTTGGCTTAAAGCTCAACATTCAGAAAACAAAGATCATGGCATCCGGTCCCATCACTTCATGGCAAATAAATGGAGAAACAGTGGAAACAGTGAGAGACTTTATTTGGGGAGGAGGGGCTCCAAAATCACTTCAGGTGGTGACTGAAACCAGGAAATTAAAAGACGCTTGCTCTTTGGCAGAAAAGTTATGACCAACCTAGACAACACATTAAAAACCAGAAACATTATTTGCCAAGAAAGGTCCATCTAGTCAAGGCTATGGTTTTTCCAGTAGTCATGTATAGATGTAAGAGTTGGACTATGAAGAAGGCTGAGCACCGAAGAATTGATGCTTTTGAACTGTGGTGTTGGAGAATACTCTTGAGAGTCCCTTGCACTGCAAGGAGATCCAATCAGTCAATCCTAAAGGAAATCATCCCTGAATATTCATTGGAAAGACTGATGCTGAAGCTGAAGCTCCAATATTTTGGCCATCTGATGCAAAGAACTGACTCATTTGAAAAGACCCTGATGCTGGGAAAGATTAAAGTTGGGAGGAGAAGGGGATGATAGAGGATGAGATGGTTGGATGGCATCACCCACTCGATGGACATGAGTTTGAGTAAACTCCTGGAGTTGGTGATGAACAGGGAGGCCTGGGGTGCTGCAGTCCATGGGGTTGCAAAGAGTCGGACACAACTGAGCGACTGAACTGAACTGAACTGAATCTCTGTAAAATGTCTAGCATTAAGGCAAATAGACAATGTGTTCATTTCTCTCTTTTTTAGATTCTATATTCAAATTATAGAAAGAGATAAACAGCATATTTCTAAAGTTAATCTAGATAGAGCATGAGGATGGGTTCGCTTCATTATTTTTCTTCCCTTCAGAGAATAAAAAGATGATGTCATCATACATACATAGGTCACATAAAGAAGCTAAAAGATAATTAAAACAAATTTTTTAAATTCACAAAGTGAATAGTATTCACCATCCTTTGAAATAATCAAAGCTCCCTGAGGACCTTGTCATGAGGGAAGCTGATCTAACAATGGCAATGAATGGACAAGTCAGCTGGCTCATGGGGAAGTCACTGAAGTGAATGAAAGTGGAAAACAAGTTATTTTCCTTGGAAACATCTTTTTCCAATAAGAAAGTGTTTCTAAAAACCACATTTCTCACATGCAAAGGAGAACAATATTCACAATTCAAAATTGCAAGTAAGGAAAATAGACAAATATCAACAAGACCAAAAATCAAGATTAAGATACATCTTCATACCTGTATCAAGGTGAAACCCTAATTATTAATTAACAGGACAGGTCAAATTAGGTTTAGAAGAAATCCTACTTAGGACTGATTTTAAACCAATATTTCTTCATAAAATAAAGACATAATGAAAAACAGTAATAAGGAAGAGGGCACCTGCTGTCCCCCTGGCTGTCTTCATACTCCAGGCATCAACAAATGCAGGTTCACAAGACAAAATGCTATGGCCAACCCCTGCCCTTCCTCACAACTTTCACTCTTTCGGTCGCACCAATGTCTCACCATTCTTATTAGAGTTATGTTTGATAAGAAGAAATGCACATAGAAGAGTGTGTCAACAATATATTCTTTCATATATTTATTGGGTTTCTACTGTGAGCAGTGGTACACTGGTAAATATTAACCATCAACTCTCCAAAAATAAGATGTATGTGTATACATATGTATCTCCTGGTAGCTCAGTAGGTAAAGACACCACCTGGAATTCAGGAGAATTCCAGGTTCGATTCCTGGGTTAGGAAGATGCCCTGGAGAAGGAAATGGCAGCACACTCCAGTATTCTTGCCTAGAGAAGTCCATGGACAGAAGAGCCCAGTGGGCTATAGCCCATAGAATCACAAAGAGTTGGACACAACTAAGCCACACACACACACACGAAAGTGAAAGTGTGAGTGAACAGTATTCACCATCCTTTGAAATAAAGTTCACTGACAACCTTGACATGCAGCTGATCCAACATGCTCAGTTGTGTCTGACTCTTTGAGACCCCAGGGAATGTAGCCTGCCAAGCTCCTCTGTCCATGGAATTCTCCAGAAAAGTATACTGGCATGGGTAGTCATTCCCTTCTACAAGGGATCTTCCTGATCCAGGGATCGAACCTGGGTTTCCTGCACTGCAGACAGATTCTTTACCATCTGAGCCACAGTTCAATTAAGTTCAGTTCAGTCGCTCAGTCGTGTCTGACTCTTTGTGACCCCATGAATTGCAGCACGCCAGGCCTCCCTGTCCATCACCAACTCCCGGAGTTCACTCAAACTCACATCCATCGAATTGGTGATGCCATCCAGCCATCTCATCCTCTGTGATTCCCCTTCTCCTCCTGCCCACAATCCCTCCCAGCAACAGAGTCTTTTCCAATGAGTCAACTCTTTGCATGAGGTGGCCAAAGTACTGGAGTTTCAGCTTTAGCATCATTCCTTCCAAAGAAATCCCAGGGCTGATCTCCTTCAGAATGGACTGGTTGGATCTCCTTGCAGTCCAAGGGATTCTCAAGAGTCTTCTCCAACATCACAGTTCAAAAGCATCAATTCTTCGGAGCTCAGCTTTCTTCACAGTCCAACTCTCACATCCATACATGACCACTGGGAAAACCATAGCCTTGACTAGACGGACCTTTGTTGGCAAAGTAATGTCTCTGCTTTTCAATATGCTATCTAGGTTGGTCATAACTTTCCTTCCAAGGAGTAGGCAGCTTTTAATTTCATGGCTGCAGTCACAATCTGCAGTGATTTTGCAGCCCAGAAAAATAAAGTCTGACACTGTTTCCACTGTTTTCTCATCTATTTCCCATGAAATGATGGGACCAGATGCCATGATCTTAGTTTTCTGAATGTTGAGCTTTAAGCCAAACTTTTCACTCTCCTCTTTCACTTTCATCAAGAGTCTTTTTAGTTCCTCTTCACTTTCTGCCATAAGAGTGGTGTCATCTGCATATCTGAGGTTATTGATATTTCTCCCAGCAATCCTGATTCTAGCTTGTGCTTCTTCCAGCCCCGCATTTCTCATGATGTGCTCTGCATATAAGTTAAATAAGAAGGGTGACAATATACAGCTTTGACATACTCCTTTTCATATTTGGAACCAGTCTGTTGTTCCATGTCCAGTTTTAACTGTTGCTTCCTGACCTGCATACAGATTTCTCAAGAGGCAGATCAGGTGGTCTGGTATTCCCATCTCTTTCAGAATTTTCCACAGTTTATTGTGATCCACACAGTCAAAGGCTTTGGCATAGTCAATAAAGCAGAAATAGATGTTTTTCTGGAACTCTCTTGCTTTTTCCATGATCCAGCAGATGTTGGCAATTTGATCTCTGGTTCCTCTGCCTTTTCAAAAACCAGCTTGAACGTTTGGAAGTTCACGGTTCACATATTGCTGAAGCCTGGCTTGGAGAATTTTGAGCATTACTTTACTAGCATGTGAGATGAGTACAATTGTGCAGTAGTTTGAGCATTCTTTGGCATTGCCTTTCTTTGGGATTGGAATGCAAACTGACCTTTTCCAGTCCTGTGGCCACTGCTGAGTTTTCCAAATTTGCTGGCATATTGAGAGCAGCACTTTCACAGCATCATCTTTCAGGATTTGAAATAGCTCAACTGGAATTCCATCACCTCCACTAGCTTTGTTCATAGTGATGCTTCTTAAGGCCCACTTGACTTCACATTCCAGGATGCCTGGCTCTAGGTGAGTGATCACACCATTATGATTATCTGGGTCATGAAGATCTTTTTTGTATAGTTCTTCTGTGTATTCTTGCCACCTCTTCTTAATATCTTATGTTAGGTCCATACTATTTCTGTCCTTTATTGAGCCCATCTTTGCATGAAATGTTCCCTTCGTATCTCTAATTTTCTTCAAGAGATCTCTAGTCTTTCCCATTCTATTGTTTTCCTCTATTTCTTTGCATTGATCACTGAGGAAGGCTTTCTTATCTCTTTTTGCTATTCTTTGGAATTCTGCATTCAGATGCTTATATCTTTCCTTTTCTGAGCCACTAAATGTAACTAATTCAAAGATGAAAGACAGCAATATGCAAATAATAAAATATGCAATATTCTTTATTGTAGATCCTAAACTACCAATTAATTATCACAAAAATATAGTTCCTTCATTTTTGCTAAACGTTTATGTTCATAACCAACCTACAGTTGCAATTGACAAATGGGTATTGTGGCATAAATGTTGATGAATTGGTTGTGTTAACAAAAAAGAGGAAACATGACACAATGAAGATACATGTTAGAACTTCATTCATTAATGACATGAACAATATTTTTTGCTGAATCAGTTAAGAATTTCCAAATATTTAGAGGAATAGTTCCTCTGATTCCAGCCTTAGTGACAATAGATTGGCTACAGACAATAAGTTTAACATTTTCTTGTTCTTAACATTTTCATCATTTTTCTAAGACTAGACAATCAACAAAACAATGAACAGTAATGGTTTCTGATTTCCATGATGCAAATACTGCCACCATGAGTAATTGTAAAGGTACCTACATAGATCACTGAATGCAGAGAAGAGATGCATGGTAGCACACCACAATATAGTATTTCATCCACACAAATACAATATTCATACAAAATCTCGAGAGCAAAGGATATAGGAAAATGTATAAAATAATTAGGAAGTAATGGAAAGTGAGTTTTTATTGCCTCTGTTTTTTACTATAAGTTTTTTAATTGAAAGTTTATATAATTTAATTTTAACAATTAATATGTTCAATAACTGGCTCATAAAACTCCTGAAAATTTAATAACTTATACTTGCAGACCAGAACAAGCTGACTCTCAAACAGGACTGAATGTGGGAAGTGCTGTGTTCCACGCTGGCATGGCCACTGTTTATCTTAAATAAAAATTCTTATAGGAGAGACAAATATAAAACATATTTATTATTTAATCACACTGCCTTCATTCATTCATAATAAATATTTATTGACCTTACTATGTACCAGACAGAAGTAGAAACATAAGGCACAATGGGAGTACAGCAATGTGTTCCTAAAGAAATAGCATTTTCTAAGAGATGCGAAAGGATTTATACTGGAGAAGGTAAGATTTAGAGAGGTTAGGAGGAAAAAACAGCTGTACAAAATCTATGAGATGAGAAAAAGTATGATATTATAGGGAATTTGAAAGTATGTTTCTAATGCACAGTGGATGAGAAGAATATAGCATAAAATATTGGTAGGAAACTAAATCACATAGAACATTATAGGAAGAATATCCACACACCCTGGTTTGCCTCAGATTCTCCCACTTTATTCTTATTGCCCTAATTATTGGTATAATTATAAATAGCACCCCTCATTCATATGTAAATGTGTGCTATTTTAGATAACAAATTATATAGTCATCCTACCTATTAACCATGTTAGTTCAGTCACTTAGTCATGTCCAACTCTTTGAGACCCCATGGACTGCACTATGCCAGGCTTCCCTGTCCTTCACCATCTTCCAGAGCTTGCTCAAACTGAAGTCCATTGAGTCAGTGATGCCATCCAACCATCTCATCCTCTGTTGCCCACTTCTCCTGCTCTCAATCTTTCCCAAGATTTCAATCTTTTCCAATGAGTTGGCTCTTCACATCAGGAGGCCAAAGCTTCAGCTTTGGAGCTTCATCATTGGAGCTTCAGCTTCAGCATCAGTCATTCCAATGAATATTCAGGGTTGATTTCCTTTAGGATTGACTGATTGGATCTCCTTGCAGTCCAAGGGACTCTCAAGAGTCTTCTCCAGCACCACAGTTCAAAAGCATCAATACTTTGGCACTCAGTGTTCTTTATGATCCAACTCTCACATCCATACATGACTACTGGAAAAAACCTAGCTTTGACTAGACAGAACTTTGTTGGCAAAGTAATGTCTCTGCTTTTTAATATGCTGCCTAGGTTGGTCATAGCTTTTCTTCCAAGGAGCAAGTGTCTTTTAATTTCATGGCTGCAGTCACCGTCCTCAGTTATTTTGGAGCCCAAGAAAATAAAGTCTGTCACTGTTTCCATTTTTCCCATCTATTTGTCATGAAGTGATGTGACCGGACTCAGCATTCATCATGAAAGATTTAAGCAAGGAAAATCTAGGAGGATTTTGGCCACATCTGTGTGTTTCAAAGAGTGGCTACTGTATATAGAGAGAATTACAAAGAGTCAAGAAGCAAAATAGGAAAATCCTGTTTGGAAGCTATTACGGTAATCCAGTGAGAGGCCATAGGAGAATAGATAAGAGCTGTGGCATGGATTTTAGGGCATTTAATTTGACATACAATGAATAGGCAAGACTCAGTGATTCATGGAATAGAGAGGGAGAAAGAGAAAGACATGTCAAAAGTATTCTTGAATTCTGGCTTACCCAGCTGATTGAAGGGCTGTTCCAGTCACTGAAATGGTGAATATCAGAGGAATACCATATCTAGGGAAAGGAGATCCAACCAGTCCATTCTAAAGGAGATCAGCCCTGGGATTTCTTTGGAAGGAATGATGCTGAAGCTGAAACTCCAGTACTTTGGCCACCTCATATGAAGAGTTGACTCATTGGAAAAGACTCTGATGCTGGGAGGGATTGGGGGCAGGAGGAGAAGGGGACGACAGAGGAAGAGATGGCTGGAAGGCATCATTGACTCGATGGACATGAGTCTGAGTGAACTCTGGGAGTTGGTGAGGGACAGGGAGGCCTGGCGTGCTGCGATTCATGGGGTCGCAAAGAGTTGGACAGGACTGAGCGACTGAACTGAACTGAACTGATACCATTTTTGTGGAGAAGGCAATGGCACCCCACTCTAGTACTCTTGCCTGGAAATCCCATGGATGGAGGAGCCTGGTAGGCTGCAGTCCATGGGGTCGCTATGAGTAGGGCACGACTTAGCGACTTCACTTTCGCTTTCATGCATTGGAGAAGGAAATGGCAACCCACTCCAGTGTTCTTGCCTGGAGAATCCCAGGGATGGGGGAGCCTGGTGGGCTGCCGTCTCTGGGGTCTCACAGAGTCGGACATGACTGAAGCAACTTAGCAGCAGCATACCATTTTTCTAGATTCCACATGTATGCATTAATAAACTATATTTGTTTTTATCTTTCTGACTTACTTCATTCTGTATGACAGTCTTTAGGTCTTTCCATGTCTCTACAAATGAAACATTTTCATTCCTTTTTATAAATATCAGAACTAAATTAACCTTATCTCTAGAAAAGGAGGATCTTGGAATCCAATAAGTGGATCCTTAGCCACCTGCTAACCATGAAGAAGACAAACAAAAGAGACAGCTAGGTAAGGGCACTTTTTTTTATGATATATTGGTGATCCATCACTATATGCCAGTTTGGAGCCTCTTAAATTTGGTGATTTGTACTAGGAAAACCTTCTTGGTGCAAACGGCCTAAATAGAACATGCTTCCTATGGCCCATATTGTTTCTACTGGGGAAGGGAACCTCTGCTAAGGAGGCGCTAACTCCAGTGTGCGGGTGGGAAGGGGAAGTATGGTGAGGGTGGGAGACAGAAAAACAGAACGTTCCATAGAGAGATTGAAAAAATTAAAGTACCAAATGATAATTAGAATGAGAAAAATTTACTGAGGACTGAAAATATCTAACTGAATCATCACATAAATCTCATAAGGTAGATGTTCCCATCTGAAAGACCAAAGTCTGATCCATGGGGAGGGTAAATATACAGTAAATCCATTTTTAAGAAGCAGAGACATGATTTAATCTCAAGTCTATCTAACTCCAGGGTCTCTCTATATTTGTAGTTACTGGTACTAAAGAGAACTCGTATTGATTTTTCATGGCAAAAAGACCTCTTGAACAGCATGGTCCTTTTTCTTTTTCTTTTTTTTTAGAGGTGCTAGTCAAGTGAGGGAGAATAAACACAAGTTCATTCAGAGAAGAGACAATAAACTCACAGTACAATGATGCAATGGAAGACTATGCACTCCAAACAATTGACAAATTAGAGAACCAGTTAATCATACAGGCAATGGCTTTCCATATGAGGTTGTCTTGTTGTTTAGTTGCTGAGTTGTGTCTAACACTTTGCAACCCCGTGGACTGTAGCCTGCCAGTCTTTTCTGTCCATGGGACTTCCCAGGCAAGAATACTGGAGGAGTGCCACTTCCTCCTCCAAAGGATCTTCCCAATCCAAGGATTGAACCCACATCTCCTGCATTGCAGGTGGACTCTTTACCACTGCGCCAGCATGAGGTTGTCTACATTCCTCTAAAGGAGATACCCATTCCATTACATGTGAGATGATGCTTGACATATAGGATAAACATAACTTATCTCCAGACTGTCAATTTCATTTAAATATATCTGAGGGACAATTCGTTAAAACTAACATGGATGAATATTGCAATGCAAAATTCACATGAAAGAGAAAAGCATGAAACTCAAAGAAATTGTCTATTTTGGTAGACCTGGTTAGACTTCTATAACAAGACTCTCAAGGTTAGTTATCGCTTCTTGTTTACTTTTAAGGGAAAAAAATTTAGAAGAAAAATCTCTATGTGAAGAGAAAAAAATCATGCAATATAGTGTATACAATCTCTATACAACACAACCTCTCTACAATTATACAATATAATCTCTGATTACAGAAAAGCTTTAAAATTTTACATAATACATATGGAGAGATATATTAAAAAACCTTAATTGGAGAAAAAAGATACATAATGGAAATACACCAAAATGTTAACAGTAGTTATCTTTTGTATGATTACAAGTGTTTACTTTCTTCTTTATGCTTTTTTATATTTAGAGATCAAATTGCCAACATCCGCTGGATCATGGAAAAAAGCAAGAGCGTTCCAGAAAGACATCTATTTTTGCTTTATTGACTATGCCAAAGCCTTTGACTGTGTGGATCACAATAAACTGTGGAAACTTCTGAAAGAGATGGGAATACCAGACCACCTGACCTGCCTCTTGAGAAACCTATATGCAGGTCAGGAAGCAACAGTTAGAACTGGACATGGAACAACAGACTGGTTCCAAATAGGAAAAGGAGTACGTCAAGGCTGTATATTGTCACTCTTCTTTTTAACTTATATGCAGAGCATATAATGAGAAACTCTGGGCTGGAAGAAGCACCAGCTGTAATCATGATTGCCGGGAGAAATATCAATAACCTCAGATATGCAGATGACACCACCCTTATGGCAGAAAGTGAAGAGGAACTGAAAAGCCTCTTGATGAAAGTGAAAGTGGAGAGTGAAAAAGTTGGCTTAAAGCTCAACATTCAGAAAACGAAGACCATGGCATCCGGTCCCATCACTTCATGGGAAATAGATGGGGAAGCAGTGGAAACAGTGTCAGACTTTATCTTTTGGGGCTCCAAAATCACTTCAGATGGTGACTGCAGCCATGAAATTAAAAGATGCTTACTCCTTGGAAGGAAAGTTATAACCAACCTAGATAGCATATTGAAAAGCAGAGATATTACTTTGCCAACAAAGGTCCGTCTAGTCAAGGCTATGGTTTTCCCAGTGGTCATGTATGGATGTGAGAGTTGGACTGTGAAGAAAGCTGAGCACTGAAGAATTGATGCTTTTGAACTGTGATGTTGGAGAAGACTCTTGAGAGTCCCTTGGACTGCAAGGAGATCCAACCAGTCCATTCTAAAGGAGATCAGCCCTGGGTGTTCTTTGGAAGGAATGGTTCTAAAGCTGAAACTCCAGTACTTTGGCCACCCCATGCGAAGAGTTGACTCATTGGAAAAGACTCTGATGCTGGGAGCAACTGGGGGCAGGAGGAGAAGGGGACGACAAAGGATGAGATGGCTGGATGGTACAACTGACTTGATGGACGTGAGTCTGAGTGAACTCTGGGAGTTGGTGATGGACAGGGAGGCCTGGCGTGCTGCGATTCATGGACACACATGAGTGACTGAACTGAACTGAACTGAGCAGTACATGTATGTGGCTTTTAAAAAATATTTTTTAAAATCCTTGCTATTTTTGAATGAATAAAATCTAGAGGAACTCACTTCTGTTATTAATGACCAAAGACTAATTTCAAATTTAATAAAATAATAGCATGACTCTATTAAATAATAAAAATGAACATTAGAATATATGAGATCTCTGGATTATTAATAGTCCTCCTCTGGAATAAATTATTTAACTTTCATGAAATGATTGAAGTTTTGGAAATGGAAGTTTATTAATATCTTTTTTAATTGTATGGATATATTAAATCCTGCAAGTGGAAGCTGTATTTTCCCCCATGTGACAAATATATAAGAAACAATACCCTAGTGCATCCAAATATAGTTGCCAAATGTTTCACAGCTTTATTCATTATTAATCATGAAGAATCTTTTAACACGTGCTTTGCACTCCTTCTTTTGAGAAGCAACTTTAATTTTATTTTCTTGGACCATACTCATAAATGTTAAAAAGGAAGGATACTTTAATAAATACTTACCATGTCATCAGTCTCTGCTATGCCATCAGAGGGCTTTAGTGCATTACAGAACTAGGACAGGGAATCTGTGGTCCAGCAAGACCAAGTTCTGTGAATTGAATATTCTATCTGGAGATGAATGATCTCATTGTGTATACAGTCCAGGAGATAATCAGTGTTAGCAATGGACTGCAGTTTCAGGTTTGTGAAATACCAGCATGGCCTTTTCATGAAACCTCTCTAAACCAGTTTAAAAATCATAGGCACTCTTTTAATTCTGTGTCTTCAAATATACAAATTATATAAATCATCTGTATAATATGTGTTAAAATATTTTTGACTGTAATAGACATAAAACACTTTAAGGGTAAGAATCAGGAGTCATGGATCTGAGACCAGTTCCATCACCTTTCATGACTTTGAAGAAAGTCACTAACTTTTGGATATCCTATTTTCATTTTCAAAATGTGACGAACAACACTGCTTTTTGTTATCTCACAAGACTTTTGAAAGAGTCAAGTGACTGGAAATATACTTTGAAAAGCATAAGAGAAAAATGCAAATACAAGATAATGTGATTTTTAAAACTGCAATGGTCATTTATTTATAGATCATTTTTCTCATGTTTGGAAAAAGAAAGTGCTTTTCTTTTTTCTTTTAAAAAGAATGTGATCTGAGGCATTATATCTTTTTTAGAAGACAGAAAACAATAGAATAACTCTTTTATCTTCCCAGTAGACACTAATAGTTTTTGACTTTCAGATTCAGCTGAGTCAAATAAGGTATATCAACTTTATGATAACCTTCAAAACAGAAATCAAATATTTGCTTCAATTTTTTTTTGTATTAAAATAGGAAGGTGGCATTAGTAGTAAAGAACCTGCCTGCCAATGCAGGAAACGTAAGAGATACCAGTTCGATCCCTGGTCAGGAAGATACCCTGGAGGAGAGTATCTCACTGAAGTGAGGGCAACTCACTCCAGTATTCTTGCCTAGAGAATCCCATGGACAGAGGAGCCTGGCATGCTACAGTCCTTAAGGTTTTGGAGTTGGACATGACTGAAGAGACTTAACATGCAGGAATAAAAGGTGACCCCCTCCCAGTCTATGTAGCCATCTAGCCTCAGGTCCCAGGGAGAATGACACCCTTGACATCTCCTTGAGATAAAATTCCAAAACAAGCAGACTGAGTTCTCTTTGGCACCATGAGGTTGATCGCTTTTATATGAGACCTTACTCAGCATTTCCTTCTCTTCTGCCCTTTCCCCGAAAGCTGTAGAGTCCTTGGGAGCAGAGAATGTGTCTTATTTATCTTTTTATCCTTCCCTGCCTTACCATATAGAGCTGTGTGAATTATAGACACAAATAACAGTTGTTAAATAATTACCATTTACATGCTTGCAGCTATTCTAAGAACCATTAATAGCATTTATTGAGCACTATGATCTTGGTCACCTGGCTAAACTCTTTGCAGAAATCTCCCTTCATCCCTAAGGGGATGTTACAATCAGTGCTTAGAACATAGCCCTTCGTGTTAACTGTGATTGAGATAATGACCATTCTTTTTATTCCCCTTCAACAGACAAAGAAAGTAAGCTTCAGAAATGTAAGGTGACCAAGGTAACATGGTGAGTAAATGGTAAAACAAGGACTTAAACTCACACCTATCTGATGTCAGACCTTACACATGGCCGTTTTACTCCATGGAGAAGCAGTTACAGCTTTTATGCCTTTTTTTTTTTACAGTTTTCAGCCTTTACGCTTCTCCATAGATGTGGATGTGATTACTGAAGGGTTCCCCCAGGCAAAAATGCCATCTTTGTCTATTATTACAAAATTGCCCTATCCCTCTTTTTGGTTTGAGAGACCCTTTAAGGAGTCTATGAATAGTCTGGGCTTTTTACTGTGTGTCTCCTTAATCAGATTCAGCTTCAGACTCTTTTCTTGTTCTGCCCCTCTCACACACTGGGATTCATAATGTGTGCCTCAGGAAACTGAAAGTCACTCAGTCGTGTCCCATTCTTTGCGACCCCCTCCAGGCCAGAATACTGGAGTGAGTAGTCTTTCCCTTCTCAGGGGATCTTCCCAACCCAGGGATTGAACCCAGGTCTCCTGCATCGTGGGTGGATTCTTTACCAGCTGAGCCACCAGGGAAGCCCAAGAATACTGGAGTGGGTAGCCTATCCCTTCTCCAGCAGATCTTCCTGACCCAGGAATCCAACTAGGGTCTCCTGCATTGCAGGCAAATTCTTTACCAACTGAGCTATCAGGGAAGCCCATGTATGTCATGACTTCTCGCTAAAAGCAGACTGAGTTTCTGTGTAAATAGTTTATACTTACCAATTTATGTGCTATGATATTCCTTTGGTTGAAGCATGTCTCAGTCTTTTTATTTTAAAAATATTATTGTTTAGTTTTATTCTTTATAAAAGGAATACTATGTTTATTATAGAATACCTAGTAATGCAAAGAAGCAACAAGGAGGAAAAAGACTCATCCATTTACAATATTTACTGCTGTCCACAATTTTCTAGATGTCCTTTTCTATGTATGATATGTATGTGTATAAACACTATGTATTATGCAGATACATGACCACACATACAACAGTCATATCACAGAATTCATACTAGTAGGTGAATTCTGTTTTTAATCTGATAACATATTTTGAGTCTCTTACCATTACATAAAAATATTCTCTTAAATTATCATGCATGTGGCTGAATAATAATGCTTTGTATAAACATATTATGTTACTTAGCCGATCTTTCGTGTCTAACTCTTTGCACCCCATGGACTATAACCCACCAGGCTCCTCTGTCCATGGAATGCTCCATCAAGAATATTGGAGTGGGTTGCCATTCCCTTCTCCAGGGGAACTTCCTGATCCAGGGATCAACCTTGGGTCTCCTGCATTGCAGGCAGATTCTTTACCATCTAAGCCACCAAGGAAGCAATCCTTTATTATTAAATACTTTATTTTCAATTGTAAACATAATGCTGCAAGGGTTATAAATGTAGTTGAGTATTTATCTTCATCATTAACCATTTCCTTAGAATGACTTCTAGATTTTTGTCTTCTCCAAATGTACAGCTTTGCAAAGGGGAAAGAGTTTGTTTTGATCTGTTGTTAAACGAATACAGAAAGGTCATACAGCTAATGCATAGAGTGGCTTGGAGTCGAACCCTCAATATGCATAACTTAAAAGTCTCTATGTTTCACTGTACCATATGGTCTCCGATTACGGCATACAAGTCAGAAAACTATATCCAGTCCACTTGCCCAAAATGCATAAGGGAATTAAAAAAGAGAGAGAGAGAGAAATAGGAATGCTTATCCCAAGGAAATTGTAATTTTGATGATGTGGTCCTGTTTTGGAATCATCTTTGCATTTAAATTTTTAATTTGCAAAATGCTGCAGGGAGCTTGACATGCAGTCTCTGAGTTCTAGAGGTCTAACCATGAAGTATATTGGTCTTTCTAATGAGCTCGGCAGTTTTAAGGGGAAGAAAAATGCATATATTGATTTGGCTCAGCTGTCTCGGTTTGGGAGCTGTCCCAGTAATCTCATTACTACGGTATGTATGCTTTTATTCCCTCCGCATCAGAATTAAGTCTATATATAGAGCCAGCAGCTGCATTCTCAGCAAGACCTCAAGGTATCAAATGCACCCAGGAGCTCTCAGCTACCCATTTTCATTAACACAAGGCACTGATGACAAATAACTTTTTTTCTTTTTGTGACCAGTATGTTATTTCTAGCCCACAGGCTTTTTTTTCTCCTTTGTATGTCTTTGTCTAAACTAACTCATGACTTTTATCATTTCTGGATTCAGGCCTCATATGTTTAGATTTTGGCTAAGATTTGATTATATTAAAACAAAACTTTCTTTTTATCTGACTCATGAGATGGTCAGATTGACCCTAAGAATATTGCATGAATCTAGTTACAGAGAAAACCACAGGGAATTTCCTGGTGGTCCAGGGGTTAAGACTTCCAATGTAGGGAGTGCAGGTTTGATCCCTGATCAGGAAGCTAAGATCTCATTTGCCTCACGGCCAAAAAACCAGAGCATGAAACAGAAGAAATACCGCAACAAACTCAATAGACTTAAAGTGGTCCACATCAAAAAAAAAAAAAAAAAAAAAGAAAGAAAGAAAGAAAGAAAACTATGATAACTAAGAATGATATTGTATATCTTCATTATTGCCCTTTGCATCAAAAAAATTAATTTCAAGATAAGTATATACATTTTTTTCTCACCAAGAGAAACTCCCTCCAGGGCTAGTCCTTTACATTTTTCTCTCTTCTGCACAAGGCAATACATGCTTATGTATAGAAAGTCTGGCTCACCCAAGCCTCTAATTCGCACTCACTTGCCATATGCACTGCATAAATTTATAATGTGTTAAGCTTCAAGAACAGCTGACGACAAATTTCAACTTTCCAACCAAGGTTTAATTTCACCTCGACTCTCTCTCCTCTTTTATCAGCTCTGTGCATTGTGAAATGCTTTTATGACTAATCAAATATCTTCTGCTGCAAAGATTTTAAGGGCTCTTTGGGAAAATGAAAACCTGTATTAATAAGAACTTGAGAAGTGCTAATGAATTGTATTTGTCTGAACATCATGGTTTTTTTTTTTTTCTTCCTTAACCTTGAAAGGTCATGGGCTTCCAGAGCAGAGGTTTCTCCTATAGCCAGATTCTATGACATTCAAGTCAAATGTTAGGTTATAAGGTTATTTTCTTAATTAGTAAGATTAGTTCTTGCATTATTATCATTTGTTTTTAGTATCTTAAGTAGAAACTATGTTCAACTTCTATTCATTTACTTGGGGCAAAACATAGCCATTAAATCTTCTTGCTACAGATAATTAGGCAGTTTTAAAGGAGAAAGAGAATGTTTCAACAACCTTTGTTCATATAGGAAAAAATAAATGAAAATTAACACCACTCAATAACAATGCAGCTATAGCTTTAAGTGTAGTTCTCCAAAGGATCTTCCAAAAGAACACATCAAAATATATTTGATCTTCCTTA
Organism: Bubalus bubalis; assembly: GCF_019923935.1. Taxonomy (NCBI): domain Eukaryota; kingdom Metazoa; phylum Chordata; class Mammalia; order Artiodactyla; family Bovidae; genus Bubalus; species Bubalus bubalis. The sequence continues at coordinate 133,490,785 of NC_059159.1, forward strand.
AATGCTAAAATACAAGGGGAAAACGTATTTGCCTGTTTAGTTTATCCTGGTGTCTTAAAAAAAAAAAAAAAAGCTGATTGAGTGGATCACAGTTAGTAGCCCCACAGAGAAAATCTTTTGCTATTTGATTAAAAATCTCACTAATGTGTTGAATCAAATCAAAACTAGGTACCTACTAATCTAAAGCTGACATGAATCAGCAGGCTAATGAAATAAATTATAACATAAAAAGAAAAGAGTCAAAGTGATGCTAAATAACTCATCATCGTGGATTTGAGAGTATGAAGTAAATGATGGAGATGGAGACTAGTTCATTAAGTTATCTAAGAAGAAATTTAAAACAGAGATTAAAGCACTTTCTAGAATGATGGCATTTTGAATAAAAACATCTAAGCCAGTTTCTTTCTTAAAGTACACTAAAATGACCGAAGGAATAGAAAGTTGGGAGAAAATATGTAGCAGCATTAGATACTAGAAAATAATGCTATCCACATCTTAGAAAACATGAAGTCACACTCTGCTAAATACTGAACAAATAGGAATATATTGAGTAGAAACAGCAAGAATCAACTCATAATCACTCTCTCTGGAAAGCAATATGATTTCAAGTGTAGTAACAAAAGATATACCAGCAGAATACTGCTAAGAAATCCCAATTTGCAGGGGCAGAGGGAAGATGTTGATGCATGGCAAAGCATTCTGAACCATATTTGCTAGAAAACCCTGGAGGTTTGCTATAACAAACTGTGAAAATGAAGCCTCTGTCCCAGCTCTACCATTTTCTCTCCATGCGACCTCAGGTTAGTTAATTACTCTTTCTGTGACTTTCATTACTCTAAAATGTCAAATAGTGATAATAATGATACTTACCTCAAGGGTTTGTGGAAAGGAGATGAAAGAATATGTGCAAAGCTTCAATCATGGTAACTAGCTTAAAATAAGCACTCAGTATGTGGCAGCCGCTATTGTCATCGTTTCCATCACCATCATCACCAAGACCTTCCCTTCTTATAGTAGTTCAAGGAAAAAATCTGGACAAGCTCTCCTGTGTGAAGACAAAACAGAACAGAAAATCAACTCCAGAAGGCCTCTGGTGGTAGATTTATGCAACAAAGGAGCATGGAAACTAAGTTCTTTATGCTCTAACTGCATGTCAGGGTGCTCACTGTTTTCTCAGAATGTTAGGATCAAAGACTTGACAATAAAAATACATATTAACCGGTTATTCAACTTCAGATCTGAAAAAGAATTTCATAAGCTCTCAAGTAAGGAATTTCTTTTAGGGTTTCCCTGGTGGCTCAGTCCATAAAGAATCTCCCTGCAATGTAGGAGACCCAAGTTTGATCCCTTGGTCAGGAAGATCCCCTGGAAAAGGAAATGGCAACCCACTCCAGTATTCTTGCCTGGAGAATTCCATGGAGAGAAGAGCCTTGCAGGCTGTGGTCCATGAGGCTGCAAAAGAGTTGGACTCAACCTAGCAACTAAACCACCACCAAGGATCCTATTTTAGGATACACCACCAGACTAGAATTCTCATTCTATCTAAATATCAAAGAACAAAAACACAAAACCAATATGGAGCCTGTGGTAAGTTGAATGATACCCTCCCACCACGAAAGCTTCTCATCTTAATCCTAAAAATCTTCAAATACATCATCTTACATGGTGAAAGGGGATTTGCAGGTATAATTAAATTAAGGAATTTTAGATGAGGAAATTATTCTGGATTATCAGATGAACCCAGTGTAATCACAAAGGTCTTTTTAAGAGGGAAACTAGATCTTCAGACTTAGGTCAGAGTAGAAGATGTGACAATGGAAGCAAGGGGTTGGTATAAATCATGGAAAGAGTCACTAGCCAAGAAATGCAGGTTGCCTCTAGAAGCTGGAAAAGGCAAGGGAATGGATTTTCCTCTTCTTGAAGAAACCAGATTTGCTAGCAACTTAATTTTAGGCCAGGGAGACTAATTTTGGACTTCTGAACTTCAGAACTGTAAGATAATAAATTTGAATTGCTTTAAGCTATTAATTTCCTGGTAACCTGTCATAATGAAAAAAGGAAATGAATACAAGTCCTTTGAAATTATTCTTTTTGAAGAAGGAAGGTTATGATGCAGCACTTGAAAAAGTATATATCAGAAGAATATTCTTGCAAAAAAGATAAATTCAAAAAAAGATGCAAAGAAAGAGAATCTTCTCTATGGTATAAGCAAAATTCAAGAACACCAAGACATCATGAGAAATATGCAGAAATGATTACAAAACTGTATGGAAAAGGAAAGGAAGGAATCCAGCATTATTAAGGAAAAAAAAGGTAATTGTTATGGTCTGAATATTTGTGCTCCTCCCCCAAATTCATATGTTAAAATCCTAACCTCCCAAAAGTGACATGATTAAAAGGTGGGGTCTTTGAGAGCTACTTAAGTTTCCACCCTTACAAATGACATTGTGTGTGTGTGTGAGTGTGTGTGTGTGTGTTAGTTGCTCAGTTGTTAGTTGCTCCAACTCTTTCTGATCCCATGGACTGTAGCCCACCAGCCTGCTCTGTCCATGGGATTCTCCAGGCAAGAATACTAGAGTGGGTTGCCATTCCCTTCTCCAGAGGATCTTCCTGACCCAGGGACCAAACTCTGGTCTCCTGCATTGCAGGCAGATTCTTTACTATCTGAGTCACCAGGGAAGCCCACGAATAACATTAGTGCCTTATAAAAGAAGCTCCAGAGAGATTTATAGCCCTTTTGGGTTGGCTATATAAGGATACAACAAGAAGCCTACAACCTAGAAGAGGGCCTTCACCTGGCCATGCTGATACCCTGATCTTGGACTTCCAGCCTCCAGTACCACTTGCTGTTCATAAGCCACCCAGTCTATGATATTTAGTTATAGTATCATGAACAGACTATGAGTACTGATCATTTTAGAGCAGAACTTAAAATGGCATTATGAACAGTCAAGGTCAGAAGGAACACTGCAGAAAAGAGATCCATTATACATAACATAAACACAGACAATGTCCTCAGGATGTGGAATAAAAAAATAAATACATGAAAGTGAAAGTGCTAGGTCAAGAAAGATAACAGAGATCTAAAACACATGGTAACCTGCCTAAAGAAAATGGCATATCAAAAATAACTAATAAGAAAAAACACAATAGAAAAAAATGCTTTTGAGCAAAACCTTGGTTGCTTTAGACAAGATAATGTGATTAAAGAATCTTAGACAAAAATACTGTCTTTAAAAGACTACCACTATAATTAAACAATCCAACTTACTAATTGTGTGACAGCATTAAATTAACATGGCTCTTGATGAGATGCAATATAAAGAACAGAATACCACCTAAGCATAATTTATAAAAAATATTAAACTTGAATATGGACTTAACTTCCAGTTTACCTGGGAATTTTGGGGACAGAGAAACAAGATAAAATGATACCATAATCAGAAATATAAATGCAGAATATAGCCCATTCGACAGTACAAATTGTCTCATCACTTCAGAAATGTTATTAAATTAACATAGAACTCTCCTAAGATAATGAGCTACAAAAACTAACTATAATATATAAACCTTAATTGGATTGTTTGGGAAAATGCAACTATAGAAGTTATTTGAGGGATTGGAGAACTTTGAAGATGGATTAGGTATAAGATGAAATTATGTAAATACTGATATTTTGGAGACAGTTGTATCATGATAATGTAAAAAAAGTCCTTTTCTTAAAAATATTCATAAAGATGCTCTAGGGGTAGAGTCTGTAGGTTCTATGAAATGGTTTGGCATATATACACATACACACACCTACTTGTAAATAGGTATGATAAAGTGTTAATGTCATTGTTTCTGAGAAGTGAGTTTATGGATGTTCACTGAACTACTCTTCAACTATTTCGTATACTTAAGAATTAAGAAAAAGCACTGGGAAGGATAAATGTGAATTGATATCAAAGTTACAAAAATAAGAATACTGCTTTTTGAGTTTAGAATGTCTAATTAAAGTATATGGCATTATTAACACATGGGTAAATACTTCTATGTGTTTTAGCATTCTCATAGAAGTTTTAAAAGTAAGGATTTGCATTGGATAATAAGTCATAACTCATGCTGTCATCTTTAGGGTAGCCATTGAAAGAATGAACAAGTAATTACAGGTTAATAGAGGAATATGAGGAGAAGGCAATGGCACCCCACTCCAGTACTCTTGCCTGGGAAATCCCATGGATGAAGGAGCCTGGTGGGCTGCCATCCATGGGGTCGCTAAGAGTCGGACACGACTGAGCGACTTCACTTTTACTTTTCACTTTCATGCATTGGAGAAGGAAATGGCAACCCACTCCAGTATTCTTGCCTGGAGAATCCCAGGATGGGGAAGCCTGGTGGGCTGCCATCTATGGGGTCGCACAGAGTCGGACACGACTGAAGCGACTTAGCAGCAGCAGCAGCAGCAGCAACAGACATACACAGTCAACAAAAACAAGACCAGGAGCTGACTGTGGCTCAGATCATGAACTGTGTATTGCCAAATTCAGACTTAAATTGAAGAAAGTAGGGAAAACCACTAGACAATTCAAGTATGACCTAAATCAAATCCCTTATGATTATACAGTGGAAGTGAGAAATAGATTCAAGGGATTAGATCTAATAGACATAGTGCCTGATGAACTATGGAATGAGGTTTGTGACATTGTACAGGAGACAGGGAGCAAGACCATCCCCAAGAAAAAGAAACGCAGAAAAGCAAATGGCTGTCTGAAGAAGCCTTACAAATAGCTATGAAAAGAATAGAAGCAAAAAGCAAAGGAGAAAAGGAAAGATATACCCATTTGAGTGCAGAGTTTCAAAGAACAGCAAGGAGAGAGAGGAAAGCCTTTCTCAGTGATAGTGCAAAGAAATAGAGGAAACAACAGAATGGGAAAGACTAGAGATCTCTTCAAGAAAATTAGAGATACCAAGGGAACATTTCATGCAAAAATGAGCTCAATAAAGGACAGAAATGGTATGGACCTAACAGAAGCAGAAGATATTAAGAAGAGGTGGCAAGAATACACAGAAGGACTATACCAAAAAGATCTTCATGACCCAGATAATCATGATGGTGTGATCACTCACATAGAGCCAGACATCCTGGAATGTGAAGTCAAGTGGGCCTTAGGAAGCATCATAACAAACAAAGCTAGTGGAGGTGATGGAATTCCAGTTGAGCTATTTCAAATTCTAAAAGATGATGCTATGAAAGTGCTGCATTCAATATGCCAGCAAATTCGGAAAATTTAGCAGTGGTCACAGGACTGGAAAAGGTCAGTTTTCATTCCAATCCCAAAGAAAGGCAATGCCAAAGAATGCTCAAACTACTATACAATCACACTCATCTCACACACTAGTAAAGTAAAGCTCAAAATTCTCCAAGCCACGCTTCAACAATACATGAACCGTGAACTTCCAGATGTTCAAGCTGGATTTAGAAAAAGCAGAGGAACCAGAGATCAAATTGCCAACATCCACTGGATCATCAAAAAAGCAAGAGAGTTCCAGAAAAACATCTATTTATGCTTTATCGACTATGCCAAAGCCTTTGACTGTCTGGATCACAATAAACTGTGGAAAATTCTGAAAGAGATGGGAATACCAGACCACCTGACCTGCCTCTTGAGATATCTATATGCAGGTGAGGAAGCAACAGTTAGAACTGGATATGGAACAACATACTGGTTCCAAATAGGAAAAGGAGTACGTCAAGGCTGTATATTGTCACCCTGCTTATTTAATTTATATGCAGAGTACATCATGAGAAATGCTGGGCTGGAGGAAGTACAAGCTGGAATCAAGATTCCTGGGAGAAATATCAATAACCTCAGATATGCAGGCGACACCACCCTTATAACAGAAAGTGAAGAAGAACTTAAAAGCCTCTTGATGAAAGTGAAAGAGGAGAGTGAAAAAGTTGGCTTAAAGCTCAACATTCAGAAAACTAAGCATGGCATCTGGTTCCATCACTCTATAGCAAATGGATGGGGAAACAGTGGAAACAGTGGGAGACTTTATTTTTCTGGGCTCCAAAATCACTGCAGATTGTGACTGCAGCCATGAAATTAAAAGAGGCTTGCTCCTTGGAAGGAAAGTTATGACCAACCTAGACAGCATAATAAAGAGCACAGACATTACTTTGCCAAAAAAGGTCTGTCTAGTTAAGGCTATGTGTTTCCAGTGGTCATGTATGGATGTGAGATTTGGAATATAAAGAATGCTGAGCACCGAAGAATTGATGCTTTTGAACTGTGGTGTTGGAGAAGACTCTTGAGAATCCCTTGGACTACAAGCAGATTCAGCCAGTCCATCCTGAAGGAAATCAGTCCTGAATGTTCATTGGAAGGACTGATGTTGTAGCTGAAGCTCCAATACGTTGGCCACCTGATGCGAAGAGCTGACTCATTTGAATAGACCCTGATGCTGGGAAAGATTGAAGGCAGAAGGAGAAGGGGATGACAGAGGATGAGATGGTTGGATGGCATCACCAACTCAATGGACATGAGTTTGAGTAAACTACAGGAGTTGGTTATGGACAGGCATGCCTGTTGTGCTGCTGTCCATGGGGTCATAAAGAGTCGGACACGACTGAGCAACTGAACTGAACTGATAAATGGACTAAATATTCCAAGTGGATAGTGAGATCAACAGAAAAGATCAAACAAACAAACAAAAAACCTACAAAAGCAACATAAACAATCATGTTGTCATTAAAAGAATATTTCTTAACTTTAAAATCAAAGAAAAGTGAAAATAAAGATATATATATATATATCTACTATATATTATATGTAAACATATAGAGATTTTACAGAGAACCAAATTCTACATATATATATATACATGTAAATTCTCTCATATATAGTTTATATATAATATATAATACAGGTTGATATATATGTTGATATAATGTATTGTTGTTTGTTTAGTTGCTGAGTCATGTTCAACTCTTTGCAGCCCCATGGACTGTTCTCCCCCGGATCCACTGTCCATGGGATTTTCCGGGCAAGCATACTGGAGTTCATTGCTGTTTCCTTCTCCAGGGGATCTTCCTGACCCAGGATTTGAAACCACATCTCCAGGATCCCCTGCACTGACAGGCAGGTTCCTTACTGCTGAGTCACCAAGTACATCATTAGTAAAGTGCATTAGTGACTTACTTGTGGAAACTACAGCTCCTCAGGTGCTATCAACCTTTATTATCATCCTAAATATAAGTTGTTTCCTTGGTGCCCTAAATGAATATATTCACTTAGTGAAGAAGAACAAAAATAACCTGGATGCTCAAAAAACAGCACCCATACACAAAAGGGCCATTTTTTTTTAGCAGAAAGGAACAGACTGTGAGAGTTTGCATGTGTCTGGCAGTGGGGAGAGGAGCAGTGCAGAGATGGAAAAGTGTTTTTATAATAGCTTTAACACTTTTTGTCTTGTGTAAATATTTGGATTTCTTTGGTTCAGTTTGCTCCCAGTTAAAATTTTTTTACAGATTCTGATTGTTATCTGTCAGTCCTAACTTTATATTCTTCTCGGGTATCATATGGGCTTCCCAGGTTGTGCTAATGGTAAAGAACCCTCCTGCCAATGCAGGAGGCCTAAAAGATATGGGTTTGAGACCCGGGTTGGGAAGATCCCCTGGAGAAGGAAATGGCAACTCACTTCAGCATTCTTGCCTTTAGAATCCGATGAACAGAGGAGCCTGCTATAGTCCATAGGATCCCAAAGAGTTGGACACAACTGAATCAACTTACCACAGGGTGTCATACCCTTTTTCCTTCATAGGTATTTAGTAGGAAATTGGAGAAGGTTCATCAGAGGCTTGTAGCCAGACTTCATTTTAAACTGGGAATCTCTGATTCAATGATTTTTAATCAGATACATAAGCAATGTGCAGTAGAGCTGATTAAAACATTAAATACAATTTCCTTAAATAGAGTATTTCTGTTTTACTCTATATCTGTCACTGTATTATCACAAGCTATCAGATATGCTAGGAGATAATTCTTACTTCCAGAATTAAAACCTGACACCACTTAACACAACTCTCCAATACAGAGATTTACAAATAATTTTGGCTCTCCCAATTATGGTTCCCATACCACCCCCAAGAATCCCATTGACAGAGGAGCCTGGCAGGCTACAGTCCATGGGGTCGCAAGAGTTGGACACACCCTAGTGACTAAAACACCACCACCAGTCCCCAAGAAAGAAAATCTTATATTTCTCAGTACATTTGATTAATTGTAAAAGAAAGTCTTTTACAGACTATTTTACAAATAGTTTTGGTAAAATACATTTTACAAAATGATTTTACAAAAATTGTAAAATCAGTTTTTAATTGCTGATTTCATCAAAGACCTTGGGAAATATAATTTGTGGTACTTTAATTCTCATTTCCAGATGTAAAACAGAGGTAGAGTTAGTTCGGTTTCTTTATTTGTCCATTTCTTCTGAGAATTTTCCTACATCATATGAGCTCTATCAATGTTGAAAAGACCCCATTTTAATCATGTGGAATACAAAGATTCATGTATAGTATATAGATTCTGTTTAGTAAAACTTACACCAACTTAAAAAAAAATAGAGACATTTTTGACACTGAATATCAAAACAATTCTATGATATGACTCCATCAATGTGCAAAATTACTTAAATCTGCTTCCTCCATGCTTTAAAGTGAATCATAAACTATCCCTCTGATACTGATGTTTTACAAGATACATGATATTTTCTGTTCCCATGTATGCTACAATATTAAAAAATCCATTTTATAGGTTAGAAGTTAGCTGACAGCTATCTTTTCTCTATTATTCACCATCTAAATTTTCTAAAAGTGTTTTTGAACATACATACACTCAACTCATTACAGTAGGCCCTCAGAAGGGTAATTTCAGGTACCTTAATCTGATAAAAGGAGATAAATGCAAAAGCAATAAGAGAGGGTTACATTTTTATTTTATTCCTCTTTTCCAAAAAATTGTGCAAATAAATTTTACTTGAACCCAAGTTTTACAAAACAAACAAATACATTTTGTAAGTATTATCACTGGAATCATCACAAACTTAGTAAATCTGTATTTCATATGTGTTTGGAGGAAATTTTATGACACTGTTTTTTTGTAAATGCACATTCCATTATTTACCCACATTTGTTAAGTACTTAATATGTATTAGCAAAGTGTTAATTGTGCTACATAATGTTGTCACATTGTGTTCTCACAATCTCTTTTATTTTACTTCTCCATTTAACAGAAAAAAATTGAGACTTGGAGAGCTTCAATAACTGGCAAAAGTCATGTAACTGTCAAAGGACAGAGTGAGACTCTGTTCTTCCAAAGCAGGCTTAATGCTACTAATGTCAGAAATTCATGAATTCTCAACCAGTTAAAAAATAAAGGTATCTACAGATAACATCATACTTTCTGATTAGAAGCTAAAAGCTTTACCACTAAGATCAGGAACAAGTCCTAGATCAGATCAGATCAGTCGCTCAGTCGTGTCTGACTCTTTGCGACCCCATGAATCGCAGCACGCCAGGCCTCCCTGTCCATCACCAACTCCCGGAGTTCACTCAGACTCACGTCCATCGAGTTGGTGATGCCATCCAGCCATCTCATCCTCTGTTGTCCCCTTTTCCTCCTGCCCCCAATCCCTCCCAGCATCAGAGTCTTTTCCAATGAGTCAACTCTTCGCATGAGGTGGCCAAAGTACTGGAGTTTCAGCTTTAGCATCATTCCTTCCAAAGAAATCCCAGGGCTGATCTCCTTCAGAATGGACTGGTTGGATCTCCTTGCACTCCAAGGGACTCACAAGAGTCTTCCCCAATACCACAGTTCAAAAGCATCAATTCTTCAGCACTCAGCCTTCTTCACAGTCCAACTCTCACATCCATACATGACCACAGGAAAAACCATAGCCTTGGCTAGACGAACCTGTGATGGCAAAGTGATGTCTCTGCTTTTGAATATACTATCTAGGTTGGTCATAACTTTCCTTCCAAGGAGTAAGCGTCTTTTAATTTCATGGCTGCAGTCACCATCTGCAGTGATTTTGGAGGCCAGAAAAATAAAGTCTGACACTGTTTCCACTGTTTCCCCATCTATTCCCCATGAAGTTATGGGGCCGGATGCCATGATCTTTGTTTTCTGAATGTTGAGCTTTAAGCCAACTTTTTCACTCTCCACTTTCACTTTCATCAAGAGGCTTTTGAGTTCCTTTTCACTTTCTGCCATAAGGGTGGTGTCATCTGCATATCTGAGGTTATTGATATTTCTCCCCAAAATCTTGATTCCAGCTTGTGTTTCTTCCAGCCCAGCGTTTCTCATGATGTACTCTGCATATAAGTTAAATAAACAGGGTGACAATATACAGCCTTGACGAACTCCTTTTCCTATTTGGAACCAGTCTGTTGTTCCATGTCCAGTTCTAACTGTTGCTTCCTGACCTGCATACAAATTTCTCAAGAGGCAGGTCAGGTGGTCTGGTATTCCCATCTCTTTCAGAATTTTCCACAGTTTATTGTGATCCACACAGTCAAAGGCTTTGGCATAATCAATAAAGCAGAAATAGATGCCTTTCTGGAACTCTCTTGCTTTTTCCATGATCCAGCAGATGTTGGCAATTTTATCTCTGGTTCCTCTGCCTTTTCTAAAACCAGCTTGAACATCAGGAAGTTCACGGTTCACATATTGCTGAAGCCTGGCTTGGAGAATTTTGAGCATTACTTTACTAGTGTGTGAGATGAGTGCAATTGTGCGGTAGTTTGAGCATTCTTTGGCATTGCCTTTCTTTGGGATTGGAATGAAAACTGACCTTTTCCAGTCCTGTGGCCACTGCTGAGTTTTCCAAATTTGCTGGCATATTGAGTGCAGCACTTTCACAGCATCATCTTTCAGGACTTGAAATAGCTCAACTGGAATTCCATCACCTCCACTAGCTTTGTTCGTAGTGATGCTTTCTAAGGCCCACTTGACTTCACATTCCAGGATGTCTGGCTCTAGGTCAGTGATCACACCATCGTGATTATCTGGGTCGTGACGATCTTTTTTGTACAGTTCTTCTGTGTATTCTTGCCATCTCTTCTTAATATCTTCTGCTTCTGTTAGGTCCATACCATTTCTGTCCTTTATCGAGCTCATCTTTGTATGAAATGTTCCCTTGGTATCTCTAATTTTCTTGAAGAGATCCCTAGTCTTTCCCATTCTGTTGTTTTCCTCTATTTCTTTGCATTGATCGCTGAAGAAGGCTTTCTTATCTCTTCTTGCTATTCTTTGGATCTCTGCATTCAGATGTTTATATCTTTCCTTTTCTCCTTTGCTTTTTGCTTCTCTTCTTTTCACAGCTATTTGTAAGGCCTCCCCAGACAGCCATTTTGCTTTTTTTGCATTTCTTTTCCATGGGGATGGTCTTGATCCCTGTCTCCTGTACAGTGTTACAAACCTCATTCCATAGTTCATCAGGCACTCTGCCTATCAGATCTAGGCCCTAGATGAAACTGACCAATTCCTTGAAAGACACAAAATGCCAAAACTCACACAAGATAGAAAACTTGAATAGACCTATATCTATAAAAAATTGAATCAATAATTAATAATCCCCCCAAAGAGAAAAAACACTAGGCATAAATGGGTTCGTTGGTGAAGTCTATAAAACATTTACAAAGAAGGTATATTGATTCTCTACAACCTCTTTTAGTAAGCAAAAACAAGGAATTCTTCCTAACTCATCCTATGAGGCCAACATTACCCTACTATCAACAGTAGACAAAGATATTGCAAGAAATCTATAGACTAGTAATTATCTTGAATATCAATGCAAAAGCCCTCAACAAAATAATAGCAAATCTAGTGCAACAATGTATAGGAATAATTACACAACATCACCAAGTGGAATTTATCTCAGGTATGCAAAGCTAACTCAACATTTAAAAATCAGTTAACATACTCCATCACATCAACTGACTAAAAAAGGAAAACCACAGGATCATGTCAATAGATGCAGAAAAAGCATTTGACAAATTTCACCACCCACTCATGGTAAAAACTATTGGTGAACTAGTAGTAGAGAAAACTTTCTCAATTTGATAGAGAAGGTCTGCAAAAACCCTACAACTGACATTACATTAATAGTGAGAAACTTGAAACTTTCTTACTAAAACCTTACTAATTTTCTTACTAAAAGTACAAGGCAAGAATATCCCCTCACCACTTCTTTTCAACATTACACTTGAAGTTATAGCTAATGAAATAAAATAAAAGGAATGAAGTACGATTAGGAAGAATTAAAATGTCTTTGTTTACAAATGACATTATTGTCTATGTAGAAAATCCAAAAGAATCAAAAATAACAAAAAAGAAACTCTTGGAACTAATAAACAATTATAACAAGATTTCAGGATACAAATTTAATATACAAAACTCAATCAATTTCCTATCTACAAGTAATAAGCAAGTGGAACTTGAAATTAAAAACACATCATTTACATTAGCACCAGAAAGTTAAATGCTTAGGTGTAAGTCTAACAAATTATGTATAAGATCCCTTTGAGAAAATTGCAAAAGTGTGATGAATGAAATCAAAAGAAGGCTAAATAAATGGAGAAGCATTCCATGTTCATGACTAGGAAGGATAAATACTGTCAAGATGCCCGTTTTCCCCATCTTGATCTGTAGATGTGATTCAATCCCAATCAAAATCCCAGCAAATTATTTTGGGGACATTGACAAACTGATTCTAACATTTATGTGCAGAGGCAAAAGACCCAGAATACCAACACAATACTGAAGAAAACAAAGTTGGAGGACTGGTGCTACTATCTCTAAGACTTACTATAAAGCTACAATCATCAAGATAGTACGGTATTGCAAAAAGAACAGACGCACAGATCAATGAAACAGACAAGACTGACATAAATATACTCAATTGATCCTTGACAAAGGAGCAAAGTTAAAACAATGGAGCAATAATAATCTTTTCAACCAATGGTGCTGGAACAATTGGACATCCACTTGCAAAAAAAAAAAAATTAATTTAGATACAGCTCTTATACCTTTCCCAAAATTTAACTCAAAATGGATCATAGAGTTAAATGTAAAATACAAAACTATAAAAGTCCTAGAAGATAACACAAGATCAAAGTTAGATAACCTTGGTTATGGAGATGGTTTTTTTAAATACAACACCAAAGACACAATCCATGAAAGAAAGAATGATAAGCGAGCTTCATTAAAATTAAAAATTTATGCTCTGTGAAATACAATGTCAAAAAATGAGAAGATAAGCCACAGACTGGAAGAAAATATTTGCAAAAAACACATCTGATGGAGACTGTTTCTTACAAACACACAAAGAATGTGTAAAACTCAACAATAAGAAAACCAATAATCTAATTAAAAAATAGGGTAAAGATTCTAACAGATTCCTCACCAAAGAAGATATGCAGATGGCAAGTAGTCATATAAAAAGATGCTTCACATCATAGTTAATCAGGGAAATGCAAATTATTTTTTAAATTTCTTTAAATTTTTTTTATTTTATATTGGAATATAGCTGATTAACAATGTTGTGTGGATTTCAGATGTACACCGAAGACATTCAGTTTTACATATGCCTATTCTTTTTCAAGTTCTTTCCCCATTTAGATTATTACAGAATATTGAGCAGAGTTTCCTGTGCTATGCAGTAGGTCCTTGTTGATTATCTATTTTAAATATAGCAATATGTATTAAAACAAAGACAGGCCACTACATACCTATTAGAATGACCAAAATCCAGAACAGTGACAACACCAAATAGTGGCAAGGATGTGGAGAACAGAAAGTCTTATTCATTGTTAGTAGGAATGTAAAATGTTCAGACATTCTGGAAAACAGTTTGGCAATATCTTACAAATTTAAATATACTCTTATCATCAGTCAGCTAAGTTCAGTCACTCAGTTGTGTCTGACTCTTTGTAACCCCATGGACTGCAGCATGCCAGGCCTCCCTGTCCATCACCAACTCCTGGAGTTTACCCAAATTCATGTCCACTGAGTTGGTGATGCCATCCAACCCTCTCATCCTCTGTCATCTCCTTCTCCTCCTGCCTTCAATCTTTCCCAGCATCAGGGTCTTTTCAAATGAGTCAGTTCTTTGCATCAGGTGGCCAAAGCATTGGAGTTTCAGCTTCAACATCAGTCCTTCCAAAGAACACTCAGGACTGATCTCCTTTATGATGGACTGAGTGGATCTCCTTGCAGTCCAAGGGACTCTCTAAAGTCTTCTCCAACACCATAGTTTAAAAGCATCAATTCTTCATATTCCAGCAATTGCACTCCTTGGTATCTAACCCCACCCCACCCCCAAGAAAAAAAACTTGAAAGCTTATATTTGCAGAAAACCTGCATGCGGATATTTACAGCAGCTTTATCACTGCCTAAACTTGGAAACAACCTAGATGACCTTCAACACATGATGAATAAGTAAACTGTGGTACATCCAGACAATGGAATAGTATTTAGCTCCAGGAAGAAATAACTATTAACCATAAAAGAATATGAAGGAAACAAATGCATACGACTATGTGTAAGAAGCCAACCTGAAAAGGCCATATACTGGTATGATTCTAGCTACATGACATTCCAGAAAAGGCAAAACTATGGAGACAATAAAAAGATCAATGGTTGCCAGGGACTTTTGGGGAGGAATGAACAGATGGAGCACAGTCCGGACTTGAGTGATTCTGAAATGTCAATATGGGCAACTCTATGCATGTGTGGAAGCAAGGCTCTGTGGGCAATCTTTTACCATTCAATTTTGCTATGAACCTAAAATTGCTCTTAAAAAAAATGAAACCAAGCTACATCAAGCTACACAGGATCAATGTGTGATAAAAAGAGGGATAGTTTTAAAAGATCTTTTTCAATGTCAACCATTTTTTAAAAGTCTTTATTTGAATTTGTTACAGTATTGGTCCTGTTTTATGTTTTGATGTTTTGGCTGTGAGGCATATGGGATCTTAGCTCCCTGATTGGAGATCAAGCCTGCACCCCTTGCATTGGAAGGTGAAGTCTTAACGACTGGACCACCAGGGAAGTCCTCCAAAGAGGGATTCTTAAGTGGACAAACGGAAAATATTTTTTACAAGATCAAATTTCTAAAACGTTAGAGTGAAATATATTAAAATTACCATTAAATATCAAAACTGTAAAGATTAAGTCTTCTATGACTCCTACTGGTCTGTACCTGGGTCTGGAAAATGTGCTTCAGTTTCTTCAACTGAGATTTTTATAATTATAAGTTTTACTGTACATGATTTTTTTCTACCTTATTAATTCTACTTATATTGCTTTTTCTGTCTTCAGCATTTTCACAGATCCATAAAGATGACTGGATTTCAACAATCATGAATTCTGCCATGGTTGCTTTCTGCAGCATTTCTTTTGTTTCTAAACTTTGCTGATATTGTCCACAAATATTCCTTTATAAAGATATGTTCTCTGACTGGTGTGAAACAGGATTTTATAGACCTTTTCAACTTTGAAAAAGAAAATCTCACAGCTGGCAAACTCACATCCATTACTTAGAAGCCATTTATTCTTTAATAGCTTTCTATCTCCTGTTATAAAATAATCCCCTGCACACTCCTTGGCTAAAGTGTCAGTAACTGCCTGCATCATATCCATTTTCATGTGATACTTCTTCATTCAGCACGTCCGTTATGTATCAGTGACTAATCAATGCAATAGGAAAATATTAGTAAACAAAGAAACAAAACTTCTTGCCTTCTAGGAGTTTACATTACATACAGGGAAACAGGCAATAAACGTGGTGATGCGATTAATTATAGAGTAGTAAGTATGAACTGGAGAATCCCAGGGACAGGGGAGCCTGGTGGGCTGCTGTCTATGGGGTCGCAGAGTTGGACATGACTGAAGCGACTTAGCAGCAGTAGCAGCAGCAAGTACGAACTGATATCTGAAAGTGATGTGTTAAGAATATTTTAAAGGACAAAAGGGGGATCCAAAGATGCTCAGGGTTTAGGAAGGATAGCTGGGAAGATCTAACTTAGGTGACTTGAGATCTGGAAGAAGGAAGGTATTTGAGATTTGACATAAGTTTGAGCAGACTTAAGCACAGTGGTAAAGAGTCCGCCTGCCAATGCAGGAGATGAGGGAGATGAGGGTTCAACTCCTGGAGAAGGAAATGGCAACCCACTTCAGTATTCTTGCCTGGGAAAATATGGACAGAGGAGCCTGGTGGGCTACAGTCCGTGGGGGTCACAAAGAGTTGGATACGATAGAGCACGCATGCACACAGTTACACCTTAGCACCCATCTGAGAACCAGGAGCCACTGACTGAAAATGGAGCACTGTGAACCTAAGTGCCCCAAAGGAGATGAAACCCACAATCTTGGCCTCACCTGTTCCCTGAAACAATAAGCTTTTTGTTGGTTAAGTTATGAATAAAAGTAAGTATTTTGAATCTGTAGGTTCTTCTTCCAGGGTCCTAGGTTTGTATCTGTTTTATGTTATTCTGGTGAGTGCAATTGGAGTTTGTTCTTTTCTGATGAGGGTGTTTGCAGTATTTAGATTGGCACAAGTTTATGAGCATATACGTGAACTTGGTCCTTGATGCTGGGACCAGCAGCATACTAATTCCCCTGCTCATCCTTTTCCTATTTATAGCACCATCAACATACAAGTCCTTCAATATACACCTGACAAAGACTAGCAAGGACAGAGCGAGCAACTCTACGCCATTGTTGCTTGAAGAAACTATTGTCTCCATATCAGTGAAGCACTATTTCTACAAGCAATCACAAGCACAGAGAATGTTATCTTGTAGTATCAAAGACTCCTTTAAAATTATATTAAACAAGATGCAATTTTTATATATTTAGCTACCAATATTGAAAGAGATGATCTGAATGTTTACTGTAATTTTTGCTAAGATTTTTTAAGCACAGAGATTTTTAAAAATATTCAATATTCCAAATTGCACCCTGCATTTATGAAATCCCTCCAGGTTCCGAAGACTGAATTTTAGACCTGTTAGATTATAGAGAACCCAAAACAAACAACCCAAAGAAAGGCAATGCCAAAGAATGCTCAAGCTACCATACAATTGCACACATCTCACATGCTAGTAAAGTAATGCTCAAAATTCTTCAAGCCAGGCTTCAGCAATATGTGAACTGTGAACTTCCAGATGTTCAAGATGGTTTTAGAAAAGGCAGAGGAACCAGAGATAAAATTGCCAACATCCACTGGATCATCAAAAAGGAAGAGAATTCCAGAAAAACATCTATTTCTGTTTTATTGACTATGCCAAAGCCTTTGAATGTGTGGATCACAATAAACTGTGGAAAACTCTGAAAGAGATGGGAATACCAGACCACCTGACCTGCCTCTTGAGAAACCTGTATGCAGGTCAGGAAGCAACAGTTAGAAATGGACATGGAACAACAGGCTGGTTCCAAATAGGAAAAGGTGTATGTCAAGGCTGTATATTGTCACCTTGCTTATTTAACTTATATGCAGCAAACATCATGAGAAACACTGGGCTGGAAGAAGCACAAGCTGGAATCAAGATTGCCAGAAGAAATATCAATAACCTCAGATATGTAGATGACACCACCCATATGGCAGAAAGTAAAGAAGAACTAAAGATCCTCTTGATGAAAGTGAAAGAGGAGGGTGAAAAAATTGGCTTAAAGCTCAACATTCAGAAAACGAAGATCATGGCATCCGGTCCCATCGCTTCATGGCAAATAGCTGGGGAAACAATGGAAACAGTGGCTGACTTTTGCTGGGAGCACTCCAAAATCACTGCAGATTGTGATTGCAGCCATGAAATTAAAAGACACTTGCTCCTTGGAAGGAAAGTTATGACCAACCTAGACAGCATATTCAAAAGCAGAGACATTACTTTGCCAACAAAGATCCATCTAGTCAAGGCTATGTTTTTTCCAGTAGTCATGTATGGATGTGAGAATTGGACTATAAAGAAAGCTGAGTGCTGAAGAATTGCTGCTTTTGAACTGTGGTGTTGGAGGAGACTCTTGAGAGTCCCTTGGACAGCAAGAAGATCCAACCAGTCCATCCTAAAGGAAATCAGTCCTGGGTGTTCATGGGAAGGTTGAAGGTTAAAAACTCCAATACTTTGGCCGCCTGATGTGAAGAGCTGACTCATTTGAAAAGACCCTGATGCTGGGAAAGATTGGGGGCAGGAGGAGAAGGGGATGACAGAGGATGAGATGGTTGGATGGCATCACTGACTCAATGAACATGAGTTTGGGTAAACTCTGGGAGTTGGTAATGAATAGGAGGCCTGGTGTGCTGTGGTTCATGGGGTCGCAAAGAGTCAGACACAACTGAGCAACTGAACTGAACTGAACTGAAAACAAACAAGCAAAAACAAATCAAGATGGCACATAAGAGTTTCATATCTTTATTTTCCCCTTGAATGTCAACAGAATGGGAATTGCATAGAAAATTCTCTATCTACAATTTCTCAATCGTGGACTTGGGAACACACCGACAAAGTTCATCCTTACTGTGACATCTTAATGTATCTTTCTCATGATAGCCCAGAGGAACCAGAAAATTAACTGTGTATTTCCATACCACACTCACTCCCACTTTGTCTTCTCATGCCCTGCTTGAGAACTCTTTTCCTCGAGTATCTTAAACAAGTCTTTGATATTTGCTGTAATAATGAAAAGGGTATTGAAAGTAGGATTCATCTTACATAAGGAGTTAATATAAGAATCAAGATTTCTTCAAGCACTGATTAGTGATGGGATCTCATAAAACATCAAAGGGCATTTATTCTATGAAAATAAGAGTAACAGTAAAAAATAGTACAATTTAGTCAAAGTAGGTACACTCATATTATCAGAATTTAAATTTTTCATTTGGATAAAAGGCCTTGATAGAAGTGACGATATTCTTGTGGATATCAATGTCTAGAAGTATTTGAAGTGATGAATCACTGTAGTCAGTGAGATTAAGAGGAGAAACTTACCTAGAGAAACAAGATTAGGAGAAAGAGAAGCAAATTGTACCTGCCTATTTGAGGCTAACTGAGGGATATAAATAAGAACAGAGTTGGAGCTCAGATAAGAGGGTCAAAGTCTTCATAAAGATTGAATTCTCCATAGTTTACTTCTAGGAACCCAGTGATAAAGTTACTGGTCCATTTACTGTTATTATCGGAGAAGGCTATGGCACCCCACTCCAGTACTCTTGCCTAGAAAATCCCATGGACGGAGGAGCCTGGTAGGCTGTGGTCCATGGGGTCGCGAAGAGTCAGACACGACCGAGCGACTTCACTTTCACTTTTCACTTTCATGCACTGGAGAAGGAAATGGCAACCCACTCCAGTGTTCTTGCCTGGAGAATCCCAGGGACGGGGGAGCCTGGTGGGCTGCCGTCTATGGGGTCGTACAGAGTCAGACACGACTGAAGCGACTTAGCAGCAGCAGCAGCACTGTTATTATACTTAAACCCGTAAATAGATAAATAATAGATAGATGATAGGCAGATAGAGATATCAATATGTAAGTGAGGTAAAAACAGCTCTCAAGTGTGAAGCATCATGTAGTTGGTTAGTTCCATTTTAAGTCAAAAACTATGAATGACTTTGCCCAGTAGGTAATAATATGTATTTCCTGACGGGGTGAATTTTGTGAAATTTTTATGAGTGCTGATGGCCTCATGCCTCTTTTTTCATCTTGCTGTCTCCAAGGACAGCTAACCTTATCAAGGAGGACTAGTAAAAATGGAATGTTACTTTTATTACTATCAACTAATATTTACTGAGAGCCTACTAGTGCAGGCCATACTGTTCTTTGTTTCATTTATCTTCACAACACCCTGGTGGGGCAGTGACTATTATCTCTTTCCTCTGCCTTATGAATGAGTAAACAGCTCAGACATGGTAAACAATTCCCTGCAAAGAAAGTGCTAGAACTTCAATATGAACTAAAAATCTAACCACTAAACCTTAGGTGTCTTTTCAGGAGCCATTACTGACCAGTTTTTATTCACTTACCTGCCATCTACTAAATTAGGTTTTGTGGAAAACATGATATGGTCCTAGGTAATTACATAGAATTTCGAGGCAGAGAAGGCTAAAATTCCAGCTTTGTCATTTAGAAGCTATTTAGCCTTGGGGAAATTACTTTTCTTCTCTAAGCATAAAGTGCCTCATCTATAAAATGAAGGTTAAAAATATGCCAATTCAGAGGATTGTTTTGATAAAGAAAATGTTGCAGAAAAATACTTAGTTCAGTGCCTCAGTCAAGGTAAATATTCAGGAAATGGAAACTTCTCTAATTGTGATAAATATGCCATGGCCTCTGCCCTCAAGGACAACAGATTTAAGGAAGGAAGATTAGATATATATCAAATGACTGTAATAAATAATTGAAGAAGGCATTGTGAGAGTTGAGAGTCAAGAGTGATAAATTCAAGCTAGTGAGATCATGGGTATCATTGAGAAGGAGGACACATTTTATTAGGACCTTGAGGAATTGGTGTCTGTAGACCCAGTGACAGGGCATCCCAAGAGAAATATGAGCAACGCTGGAGGCAAAAAAATACTAATCTTGGGTAATAAACAAAGAGAATTGAGATTGACTTGACTTAAGTGTAAAATCCATATAGGAAAGCAGTGGAGACCAGAAAGTATATTAGAGACTTAAATGTACTGCTAAGGAATCCTTTCTTTACTTCTTGTTTTTGTTCAGTTGCTAAGTCATGTCCAATTCTGTGACTCCATGGACTGTAGCCCACCAGGCACCTCTGTCCTTCACTATACCCAAGTTTGCTCAAATTCATGACGATTGAGTTTATGATGGTATGGCCTCTCATCTTCTGTCACCCCTTCTCCTTTTGCCTTCAATCTTTCCCAACATCATGGTCTTTTCCTAGAAGTCAGCTCTTTGGATCAGGTGGCGGAAGGATTGGAGCTTCAGCTTCAGCATCAGTCCTTGCAGTGAATATTTAGGGCTTATGTCCTTTAGGATCATCTGGTGTGATCTCCTTACAGTCCAAGGGACTCTCAAGAGTCTTCTCCAACACAGTGGTGGCACAATGGTAAAGAATCTGCCTGCAAATGCAGGAGACATGGATTCGATTGCTGGTTCAGAAAGATCCCCTGGAGGAGGCAATGGCAACCCACTCCAGGAGTCTTCCCTAGGAAATCTCATGGATAGAGGAGCCTGGCTGGTTACAGTTCATCGGGTAACAAAGAGTCAGATACAACTAAGCACACAGCACATAAGAAACCCCAGTGGAGATGAAGTGAGGAGTAAGATTTGCAACCTTTTCTACCCTATTCCCCAAAAGAGAAGTTAGTTTTTAGTTCATTTGATCTATTTGTATGTAAATAATCATTACATAGTTGACAGATGTTTCTAAAATTCAAAATAAGTATCGGGGCATGAGATTGAGGTTTGGAAATCATCAGATAGTAATTCAAAACAAGATGTTGAATGAGATAATCTAGGTTGATGGTAGACTAAAGATGAGGAAAGAGCTTTAGGGAACCTCCAGTGAAGTGAAGTTGCTCAGTTGTGTCCGACTCTTTGTGTCCCCATGGACTGTAGCCTACTAGGCTCCTCCATCCATGGGATTTTCCAGCAATAGTACTGGAGTGGGTTGCCATTTCCTTCTCCAGGGGATCTTCCTGACCTAGGGATCGAACCTGGGTCTCCCACATTGTAGACAGATGCTTTACCGTCTGAGCCATCAGGCAAGTCTGGAGAGGCATATTGCTGTTGCTCTTGGGATGTTCTACTGCTCTTCACTGTACATCTGAAACTTTGTGGACTCTCTCATGTTGCCTTAGACCTGAGCCAGAGTTATCAATACAAGCTTACTTTTAAAACATTAGATAATCCTCTACTGCATTATCTATTCTATAGGATTTTGGAATGGATTAGTCAGAAAATGACAAGGCAAAGTCATCACAGTGAAGTAACATTTTTAATTCTACCAATTCTACCAGATCTCAGCAAGAGAGATAAAGAAAAAAGGTGCCATTATCTCCTTTGATTTATACCTCCTGAAAATATAACTCAATCTTCAAAGCCTGCACTTTTCATTTCTTGCTTATTTGAGTCTTTAAATCCTTGTTCAAATGAAAATACAGTGATACCTTCTTATTTTAACTCCCTTCTGAAGTGACCTTGACAGCCTAAAGAAGATCTTACAGTAGTTTCTTTTCTTGGGGTCTTGGTAAAAGAGGATGAAAATGCTGACTTGTCAACTAAACAGCATTGGATGGTTACAAATGAATGCACCCCTTCCCAGGGGATGAGGCTGTATCCAGGCAGAGACTGGCAGCCCTACAGCATTGCACATAAATGAGTGATGCACTGCAGATAAAATGCAAATCAACCTGTCTTCTGGGCAGCAAGCCCATTCAAGGAAGAAACCATGTTCTTTACTGGAAGCGCACCATCCTCCTTGTCCACATTCCCCAAATGCCTGTCATTTCTTCAAGAAAATATCAAATAAAGGACTAGCCTCAGCAAAGAAGCCAGTGTCCTACAGAGGAGGGACTTTGACCTTTCCAAGCAGCTATCAAATTATATTTCCTGAAGACAGAATCAGCTCCAAGGAGTTAGACGTGAGGAGAAATTTTATTTCTTTACTGATTCATTTCAAAGGATGTTTATAAAACATCGCAAGTAAAGCTGACTGAGAACATTTATGTCTATTTTCTAGCATTTGGAAGGTTGATGGTAGCTTTAAAATCTGTAATTTTGTAATAATGACTATCTTAAAGATAGAAAAGACTTTTAGAGTACACTGAGTCTATATATGTGACATAATCTATCCCTAGCAGGAAATTTCCTTTACAATGTTTCAGGAGGAATTTTCTTTTGCAGTATTCCTGGATAATTCTGCCTTATCTAGGGGCAGTGGGCCCACCCACTATAAGACAGCTCATCTCTTTGATTCAAAGTTCTAACTAATAGACAGTTCCTCCTGATAGAAAGACAAAGTGTGCATTACCTACCTTCCCCCATCCTGTCACTCTATTGAATCCTACCTGTTCTTCTGCATGAGAGTTTTTACATATTCCAAGGATTCTTCTGATTGGTCACCACCAAGATGGCTCCGCCTACATTTGTGGTCCTTTTTCTCAAGCAGGTGGTCTGGTTCCCCAGGCCCTTCAGGAGTCTTACCCTTAGGGTTGCGTGAGGCTCACTCTGGCGTTCAGGGGTGGCCAGCAGTGCAGGAGGCTCAAAGTGAAAGAAAGTGAAGTCGCTCAGTCATGTCCAACTCTTTGCGACCCCATGGACACCAGGCTCCTCCGTCCATGGGATTTTCTAAGCAAGAGTACTGGAGTGGGTTGCAATTTCCTGCTCAAGAGAATCTTCCCAACCCAGGGATCGAACCGAGGTCTCCCGCATTGTAGACAGATGCTTTACTGTCTGAGCCACTGCAGGATCTGTTCAAAAAGTTCTCTCCCAAGACGGGCACGGAAATAGAACTGCCAGGCCTTTTTCATTCTGGTAAGGTGGGCAGCTTTCTCTAGACCATATCTACAAAGCATCCTGTTGACTTTTCAGTGGCCCACTCTTAAATAGGAATTTACAGTCAATACTAGTTGCATATTTGAGGAATATTTTTTGAAAAAGACAAAAATCACAAAAAGCAACAGGAAGGACACAGACATAATACAAGGAGAAAAAAAGATTTTAAATCTATATTAATACCCTCTGAGATAAAAATATTATATCCATGAAGCAAAAACAAGCTGCTTCAAAATATATTAAGAAAAAGATATGCATGCACAGTTACTTCAGTTGTGTCTGACTCTTTGCAACCCAATGGACTGTAGCCTACCAGGCTTCTCTGTCCATAGGATTTTCCAGGGAAGAATACTGGAGTGGGTTGCCATGCCCTCCTCCAGGGAGAAAGAGATATAAAGAATTAAAAATGAAAAAAAGTAAATTTGAAGAAATCTCCTAGAAGGTAGAACCAAAATATAAAGAGTTAGAAAATGGAGGGGACTTCCCTGATGGTCCAGTGGTTAAGAATCTGCCTTGCAATTTATGGGACTGGGGTTTGATCCCTGGTCAGGGAATTAAGATCCAATATGCCTTGTGGCAATGAAGCCCAAATGCTGCAACTAAGACCCGATGCAGCCAAAATAAATAAGTAAATAGATAAATAAATATTTTTAAAAGAGTTAGAAAATGGAGAGAAATAAGAAAATTGGACAACTTTTCCTGAATGTCCAACATACACATATAGGAGTCACAGAAAAAGAGGACAGAGAAAATATTAATAGAAAGTAAGAAATTAGCCATAAGATAACTGGAGAAAATTTCTCAGAATTGTAGGATATGAGTTTCCAGATTGGAAGAGCCCACTTCTTGCTGAGCACAGTGGATGAAAATAGACCTACACCAGAACTCCTGAAAATTTTCTGAAGACTAAAGATTAAAAAAAGATTCTAAAACTTCCAGAAGGAAAACTGATTTCTTGCAAATGATTAAGAATCAGACAGTGTCAGATTATGCAGTAGAATGGACTCATTCCCTAGAACAGTGTAAGTCAGAAGACCATGAAATATACTTTCAAAAAGAAATTAGTTTCAATAAACAATTTTATTCAGCCAACTTTCAATCAAGTAAAAGGGTAGAAAGAAAGACATTCTTAGATTTTTTTTTTTAAGGAAAAGATACAAGATCTAGAAAGTAGGGTATTCAACATAGCAACTGTGTGTATCAATCAAAAATATGAGCTGGTCCACACTGGAGTGTGTCAAAAAAAAAAAAAACTGGGATATTTATTTTGCTAAAAGATATTGAAAAATACCTAATGAACCTGAACATATTGAGAGATTTACATCATTGAGAGAGAATTTGGGTATAAATTAATTATAGGTACATACAAACTAAATCAAATGGGAAAAGGGCAATTGTTAACTTCAGGGAGATCAAAAAGAAAATATTGATGAGAAAAGAAAGAAACTGTGGTATATAACAGGACTCATCTATAACATATACTTTATAATGTAAAGATAAAATGGTTTTATCACCCAATGGTTTCCACAGTGTGGTGGTTCCTGGGCCAATTCAACAGCATCATCAACATCACCTGGAAACTTGTTGGAACTGCAAAATCTCTGGATCCTCCCTTACTGAATCAGAAGTGAGTAGGGGAAAGTTAGGGAGTTTGGGATGGACATGTACACACTGCTGTACTTAAGATAGATAACCAAAAAGGTCGTAATGTATAGCTCAGGGAACTCTGCTCAATGTTATGTGACAGCCTGGATGGGAAGGTGTTTGGGGGAGAATGCATACATGTATATGTACAGCTGAGTCACTCTGCTGTCCACCTGAAACTATCATACATTGTTAATGGGCTATACTCCAATACAAAATAAAAGTTTTTTTTAAGAAGAAGGAAAGAAGGGAGTAGGACCTCTGAATGTATATTTATTCAAGTGATTTCAAGGCACTCTAAAGTTTGAGAATCATTGATCTGACCAAGGTTACAAAATCTAAACCACAGAAAGTGACAGGCTGTTTGCACATGTGTAATGAGGATTAGGGTCTTCCCAGATGATGCTAGTGGTAAAGAACCCATCAGCTAATGCAGGAGATTTGAAAGATGCAGATTTGGGAAGATTCCCTGGAGAAGGGTATAGCAACCCACTCCAGTATTTCTGCCTGGAGAATCCCATGGACAGAGGAGCCTGGCGGGCTACAATCCATAGAGTTGTAGAGCCAGACATGACTAAAACGACTTGGCACACATGATGAGGATGAGCAGAGGAGAAATTTAGTAGCCAATGCTTAAAACAAGCATTAATAAAAACCAGGAAATGCAGCCTAAGCATGATATTTAGCGATATGGAAGCAGAAAGGGTGAGAGAGCAGGTGGATGCTGCTGTTAAGTTTTATTTATGAATCTTGTAGGAAAGCTGACCCTTAAACTATGGCCATATTCCAATTGATAAAAATAAAAATTATAAAAGGATAACTGATCTGCTCAGTCCAATTGACCTGATAGTCTCAGGTTCACTGAAATTAAGGATGTTTTCTTTTTGTAAATTATAAAGAGTAGCTGATCCATAAAAGAGACTTTGGTTATAGATATTAAGGACATATATTTTTATTTATCTTACTTTAACAACCACTCATACATCATAACCATGAATATTGTAAAATATTCAGCTAAAAATTGGTGTTACTTTATTATCCTATAGGTGAGGGATCTAACTGAACACCAACATATGGGGGAAAGCATGGCACCATGACTTCTGTTATTGAGCATGGTATGTGTGGCACATTATATATATATATATATATATATATATATATATATAGGATTAAATGAAATTAAAGAGATTATATATATTTATAATATATGTGTTAGGGCTTCCCAGTGGCTCAGTGGTAAAGAATCCACCTGCCCATGCAAGAGACATGGGTTTGATCCCTGGGTAGGGAAGATCCCCTGGAGGAGGAAATGGCAACCCACTCCAGTATTCTTGCCTGGGAAATCTCATGGACAAAGGAGCTTCGAGGACTACAATAGCCCATGGGGTCACAAAAGAGTCGGACATGACTTAGTGACTAAAAAGTAACATAATATATGTATAATATATGTGTGTATACATATATATATATAATATATTTATTCTCATTTAATCCTTATAACAGTCTTAGGGAAAACGTGGTCATGCCTGGCTTAGAGATAAGGAAATCCTGGCATCAAGAGGTACTGAACATGATTAACATCACACAAGTGGTGGATATGCCTTCCGTTACCCCCTGTTTTTTTAGTTGGTAATCATTTGTATTGCAGCTAGTCAGATGGTGCAGCATCTGCAGACAATTACAAGAGGCAGAGGATCCCATCCTTCTGCTTTGATACAAGGAGTTCAGTAAGTTACAATGAGTAAGTGGCTCTATAATTTTCTCTGTAGTCTTTAATTAACATAATAATTTATTAGTCACCAAAATGTCAGAGGCAGTTTACTAGCCAGTGGAGGTATCCTCCTTTTATAAAAGATCAGGCATAACATGCTTCCCAGGTGACCCAATGGTAAAGAACCTGCCTGCAATGCAAGAGATGCAGGCAGTGCAGGTTTGATCCCTGGGTCAGGAAAATCCCCTGGAGGAGGGCATGGCAACTCACTCCAGTATTTTTGCCTGGAGAATCCCATGGACAGAGGAGCCTGGTGGGCTACAGTCCATGGAGTCGCCAAGAGTAAGACATGACTTAGTGACAGAGCACAGCACACATACATCCCTAGCAGATTCAGGCTCCCAGCCTCTGCTCCACAGCCCCCATGGCTACTTCAACTGAGCTACTCCAACATGAGTGCTGGGTTTCTTTTGTTCAGAACTCTCCACCCTCAAGCTGACTTAGTTCAACTGTGTGTCCACCCTGAAATCCTTTCACTCAGGAAATTGGAGGCATACACACCTAATTTCACAGATGTGTAGGTCCCTTAAATAAGCTCAGCAAGCATGCAAAATGATTACTAATGATGCTGTGACAGATTTCAGAGTGATACTTGATATTTGGGGGCCAGCTGAAAATAAGGGTGTTTTCTATTTAGGGTCTGAGGACAGTTTGATTCTTTCTATTGAAGTGAGAAGAAAATTGCAGGATCCCCCAAAGAAAAATTCACTGAAATGATCCATAAAAGTAGTGTCAACACTATGCAAATCATTTCTAGCTCATCTTGCATCTTCTGCATGAAGGAAAGATTCAGGCCTTTCCCCAGAGGTTCAGGCCCCATCATGGATTCAGATGGCTCGTAGCCAAGGAGACAGCAGATCTGACCTGTCGTCCATTCCAACCAGGGATTAGATAGATCATGAGGATGGCAGTCAAGTGTTCTAACCCCTTCTTTTCTTGGGTTAGCCAAAAAGTTCAGGTTTTTCCATAAGATATTAAAGAAAAACCCAAATGAACTTCTTGGCCAATCCAATACTTCTCTCATCAAAGAAAGGTGTCTTCTCAATAGGACACATTTCTATTCTTTTTTAAACCTTTCTTCTTGTGAAATGTAAAATATAGCACTTCCACAGAAAAATCCATAAAATATAAATGTAAAGTTTAATAAATTATTGTAAAGTAAACATCCCTAAAACCATCTCCAAGGACAAAAGAGAACATTCTTGCATTCCTGAACTAACCCTGATCTAACTTGTATGGTTATTATATCCTTGCTTTTCATATATCAATAGTTTTAACATTTATGTATGAATTTCCAAATAACATAGTTTAATTTTGCTATTTTTGAGTCTTATATAAATGGAATTGAACAGTCTGACTTTTTGGTCTGGCTTCTCTTGCACATTATTATTCATATTTTTCATTATTATACTTTTGAGATATCTTTACAGGCTTGGTTAAAAATGAATACCAGACATTCATTCATTTTCATTGGTGGATAGTGTTTCCTTACATAAAATATTAAAATGGATCCATTCCTGTTGATGAACATGTTTGGGTTTTTTTTGTCCTAATGTGGGACATTATGAATAACACTGCTGAGAATGTTTTTATACATATCCCAGTTCACTCTGAAAGTCACTATTAGACACAAAAAATGAGCAAATCTAAATTCAAAGCCCAAAGAGGCTTTTAAAAGGGAATTTTCAAATCTTAATACATTTTTTTTTCTTTTGCTGCAAATGTATAGTCAATCCTGAAAAGGAAGGCACAGATCCTGATACCTTACTAGTCCATTTGTTCTGCCTGCTTTCTGTGAGCTGGAAAAAATATTTTCATGACAATATCAGATGAATTGAGAATCCTGAAAACCTTTTTTTCCAAGAGAACCTCATAACACCTGGGTTCTAGAACCACTATGCTATTATTTGCCAATTGTAACACCTAGGACCAGATGCCATGATCTTAGTTTTCTGAAGGAGATCAGTCCTGAGTGTTCTTTGGAAGGACTGATGCTAAAGCTGAAACTCCAGTATTTTAGCCACCTCATGCGAAGAGTTGACTCATTGGAAAAGACTCTGATGCTGGGAGGGATTGGGGGCAGGAGAAGGGGACGACAAAGGATGAGATGGCTGGATGGCATCACCAACTCGATGGACAAGAGTTTGGGTGAACTCCGGGAGTTGGTGATGGACAGGGAGGCCTGGCATGCTGCAATTCATGGGGTCGCAAAGAGTCAGACACGACTGAGCGACTGAACTGAAGACCTAGGGGAAGTGACCTGACTTCACTAAGATTCAATTTTTCTTTTATTTCAAACTCAAAAGGGAATCAATTATTATTATGTGTAAATTATGTAGAACGCATTTTGCTATCCATGTAGCTAACTAGCTTATTTAAAACACTTCAAGAACTTTGTGAAATAGCTATTATTATCCACATTTTCTACTTAACTCTTTCTATCATCTCCCAGAATTGTTTTGAAGAATAAATAAAACAATAAATACAATGGGTTTAAGCACATTTTCATTATAATTGATCCGGTCTCATTATAATCTGTGGATTTTTTTTTAATGTTTTGAGACACTAAATGCAGTTTATGCCTATCTGGCCAAAGCTGATTTTGTCCTCATATATACTTATGTCTGATCCTTTTATTTTTATTTATTTTAGTTTAGAGTTAAGTGTGGGCTTCCCAGGTGGTGCTAGTGGTAAAGAACCCATCTGCCAATGCAGGTGGTATAGGAGACATGGGTTCGATCCCCGGATCTAGGAAGATCCCTTGGAGGAGGGCATGGCAACCCACTCCAGTATTCTTGCCTGGAGAATCCCATGGACAAAGAAGCCTAGGGGCTACAGTCCATGGGGTCACAAAGGGTCAGAAACGACTGAAGCGAATGAGCACAGAGCACAGCACACAGTTAAGTATGGGAAGAAGAAAACAATAGGAAACACAACTTACATAGAATCTCAACTGAGTTTTCACCCGAACTTAGTAACTTTCTTTAAAATCACTTCAGTCCCCTGATTAAACTACAGTGAAAAAACTGGAATCCAGATTTTCAAAGCAGCTCTTAATTAAATAAACCTCATGTCCCTGGAAAGTACTGCTTAGGACTAAGTATTCATTCAGGTTACTAAGGAAAATAAAGAGGAAAATGTGAGGATTTCTGTGGCTGCATTTAAAATCTATTTATTTTTCTCCATGTTCAGCTTGAAGCTTTAACACATTATTTCACTGTGACAGAAAGGGAAAACAGTTTCCGCAACCCCAGTTTACAAGGCTTGTCTTGACACAGGATTGGCGGGGAGGTACTCAGTCACTTTGAATCTGTGTCTTAGAATAAGAGGAAGCTGTCAAAGAAGAGAAATGAAATAATTACAGAGAAGGTTCTCTTCCCCCAACCCAGCCCTGCTGGTCCCCAGCTGTTCTTCTCTAATCTTTTGATGGCCAATAAGATAATGCATCCTGCCAACAAGATGAAGACCCCTTGGGCATCATGGCTGCTGACTCAAAATCAGAGGAAAAAGAAGTGTATGAGAACCATTATGCAGGGAAGATGTATACTGAGAACAAGCTGTGTATAATGTGCTATGTGAAATGATATTAGCAAACAGGGTTCAACTGTCAAATCATGGCATTCTTGCATAGATGTTATGTTTACCACCCAGCATTGTAGATAATGCAGAATTATTATTTTGGAAAAAAAAAAAAAGAAGATAAAGAACATCTATCCCCCAGGTGCCCATCCACCCTCTAGTATGGCAGTTTCTTAAGTCTGATTTGTTTTGGTGCTTTTTTCTCTGTACAAATTTAGTATCTTGAAGCCAATCCCTTGGGCAGATATGTCAGAATCTTTAGCTCATGTCTGTCTGAAAGATTGATTCCCGAGTGTTCTTTAACATCACGTTAGAGCCTGAGGTAGAGACAAGAGCCAAGAGGAGCAGTGGGGATGGTGTTCCAGAATCTGAGTGAAAAAAGCATATCAGCCCAATGAAACACTGAGCTTCAGCCATTTGCACCTGGCTGTGTACCAAGCCAGAATTCTCATCATCAATACAACCCTGGAATTAGATACCATATAGTCCCTGACAAAGGACTTATCTGTGACAGAACTGAATATAATAAAATAATGTGATTGAGTGGATGGTATGGTGTATGTAATCTTCTTTCCTTCTGGCTGCACTGTGATTCAGTCATCCACAGTACACTTTCAGACTGGCTAAAGAATTTTACTAAATTCTCAACAGTTCACTAAGGAAATTATACATGCATTTTAAGAGGAAGCTAACTATGACACCAATGAAATTCTGATTTCTAAATGGAAGGTTCAAAATAATACTCATGGCAGCAGGCTACTTTCAGATTATTAATACGCTTGCATCACTTTTGAAATTCCTAGTGGACTCAGGAAACAATACACACCTTCTCTGAAGAGGAAAGACAATAATCAAGAGGAAACAGCCCCTGGAAATAGCTGAGCAATTTCAGGAAAACCCAGTCTTCTGTATAGTCAGACACCAAACAATTTAAATACTGCAGCTCTGAGTCCAGAGGCCAAAATACATCATTGTCTTCTAATGAACAAGACTTTCATGCATTTTAACCTAAATGAGGGTAAGAAATAGTCTCCATAGCAATAGCTGCAATTATTTAAGTACTTCCTTCTTGCCAAGCACTGTACTAGGGGATTCACACCTCTAACAGCCAAGCTTCTCCACGACTTTACAAATAAAATAGCACCATGTCCATTTCATGTCCTCCCAACTGAAGTTCAGAGAGGCTAAATACTTTACAGAAATCACACAGTTGGTATGTGACAGAACGGGGTTGAAAATCTAATTCTGCCTCACTCCAAATCCTATTTTATTTGTATTTGTTATGCTACTTCAGCTTCTGTTTTTTATTTATTTATTATTTTTAGCTGTCCTGGATCTTATTTGCTATGCATGGACTTTTTCGAGTTGCAGCATGCAGTCTCAGTAGTCGCAACTCATAGGCTATAGAGCAAAGCGTGAGCTCAGTAGTTGTGGCCCAGGGGCTTAGTTGTCCCACAGCATGTGGAATCTTCCCAGATCAGGAATTGAACCCATGTCCCCTGCATTGGCAGGTAGATTATTAACCACTGGACCACCAGGAAAGTCCATATCTCTCTTTCTTTGGAGGATAATTCACTCATTCCTTCCTCCATGCGGAAATTAGTCCCTGCCTAATTGTCTTGGGCTCCAAGATCACTGCCGATGGTGACTACAGCCATAAAATTAAAAGACGCTTACTCCTTGGAAGAAAAGCTATGACAGACAGACCTAGAAAGTGTATTAAAAAGCAGAGACTTCACTTTGATGACAAAGGTCCATTATAGTCAAGCTATGGTTTTTCCAGTAGTCATATATGGGTGTGACAGTTGGACTATAAAGCTGAACACTGAAAAACTGATGCCTTCAAATTGTGGTGCTGGAAAAGACTCTCTTGAGAGCCCCTTGGACTGCATGGAAATCAAACCAGTCAATCCTAAAGGACACCAACTCTGAATATTCATTGAAAGGACTGTTGCTGAAGCTGAAGCTCCAATACTTTGACCATCTGATGCAAAGAGCCAACCCACTGGAAAAGACCCTGATGTTGGGAAAGATTAAAGGCAAAAGGAGAAGAGGGTGGCAGAGGAGATGGTTAGATAGCACCACCAACTAAATAGACATGAATTTGAGCAAACTGCAGGAGATAGTGGAGGACAGAAGAGCCAGGCATGCTACAGTCCATAAGGTCACAAAGAGTCAGACATGACTTAGTGACCGGACAACAACAAATACATATTAGGCACTGATCTAAATGCTAGAATGACAGCAGTGAATGAAACAAAATCCCTAGTCACACGAATCTCACATTTTAGTAATCAGTCTATAAAGAAACATAAAATAGGATATGGGGTGAGATTAATGGAATAGCTCAATTGGTAAAGAATCCGCCTGCAATGCAGGACACCCCGGTTCAATTCCTGAGTCAGGAAGATCCACTGGAGAAGGGATAGGCTACCCACTCCAGTATTCTTGGGCTTCCCTTGTGGCTCAACTGGTAAATAATCTGCCTGTAATGCGGGAGACCTGGGTTCGATCCCTGGGCTGGGAAGATCCCTTGGAGAAGGAAAAGGCTACCCACTCCAGTATTCTGGCCTGGAGCATTCCATGGACTGTATAGTCCATGGGGTCACAAAGAGTTGGACATGACTGACAAGAGAGAGAAAACTGTGAATAAAATAGTAAGGAAAGACCTCTCCAAAGACAGAGCCTTGAGATTAGTACAAACAAAGAGAGGGAACAAGATAAATAAATATCAGGAAGAAGTAAATATTAGGAAGAAGAGTTTTCTAGGAAAGGAGGAAGGATGTGAAAATGTCCTTTGGCACATCCTCTCATCCTTTTGAGAGAGAAGTATGCTTCCAGAGTGAAGGAATGGCAAGGCTGAAAGTATTGGAACCAAGTAGACAAGGAAGGAATATTGGAAAATAAGAACAAAGTGGGTAGTAAGGATCAACCTGGCAAATTCTCATTGGCTCAGTGGGAACTGGGATTTTTATTCTAATTATGATGATAAGCCAGAGGGTTGAAAATATAGTAATGATATCTTATTTTCATTTAAAAATGATTACTTTGGCTGCTATGAGGAGAACCAGCTTTAGGGGTTTAGGTTAAGAATGAAAGCAAGGAGAGGAGTTAGGTGACTGTCTTAGGACAGTCAGGAAAGAGATCTCATATTCATGAATTGTAAGAATGAACTTTGTAAAGATGTTAATAATACCTAAAGTGATCTATAGATTCAGTGCAATCTTTCTCAAATTCCTATGACCTTATTATTTGTTATTTTTGCAGAATTGGAAAAGTTAATGGTGTATTTATATAAATTTTCAAGGGCCCTGAATATTGAAAAAGGATAACAAACATCTGATTTCAAAACTTAGTGCAAAAGTATATTAATCAAAACAGTGAGATGCTGGCGCAAGGACAGCTATACAGATCAATAGAATAAAATTAACAATTGCAAAATAATTTGTACATGTACTGACACTTAATCTTCAGTGAGGGTGCCAAGTCCATTCAATGAGGAAAGAATGGTCTCTTTAAAAAATGGTGTTGGGACAACTGGCTATCTACATACAAAAAAATGAATTTGGATGCTACTTTACACTGCATATAAAAATTAACTCAGAATGGAACAACCTAAATACAAGAGCTAAAACAGTGAGACTCTTAGAAGAAAACATAGGGTAAATCTTCATGAACTTGGATTTGGCAATGAATTCTTAGACATGACATCAAAGGCACACAAAAAAATAGATATATTCAGTTCAGTTCAGTCGCTCAGTCGTGTCCGACTCTTTGTGACCCCATGAATTGCAGCACGCCAGGCCTCCCTGTCCATCACCAACTCCCGGAGTTCACTCAGACTCACGTCCATGGAGTCGGTGATGCCATCCAGCCATCTCATCCTCTGTCGTCACCTTTTCCTCCTGCCCCCAATCCCTCCCAGCATCAGAGTCTTTTCCAATGAGTCAACTCTTCGCATGAGGTGGCCAAAGTACTGGAGTTTCAGCTTAAGCATCATTCCTTCCAAAGAACACCCAGGGCTGATCTCATTTAGAATGGACTGGTTGGATCTCCTTGCAGTCCAAGGGACTCTCAACAGTCTTCTCCAACACCACAGTTCAAAAGCATCAATTCTTCGGCGCTCAGCTTTCTTCACAGTCCAACTCTCACATCCATACATGACCACTGTAGACTTCATTAAAATCAAAACCTTTTGCACATTAAAAGACCTTATTAAGAAAGTGAAATAATCCACAGGATGGAAGAAAATATTTGCAAATCATATATCTGACATAAGTCCTGAACCCAGGATATATAAAGAAATTTTACAGCTCCATAAGAAAAATAACCCAATTTAAAAATTTAAGTATAATGCAAAAAAAAAAAAAAAAAAAAGAGAGAATCATTCTTATGGGAAGGAAAAAGTGACCTAACAAAAAAGTAACCAAAGAGATTATTTTTTCTAAAAGCCCATCCTGTTGGCCTCTGCTGAAAATCCTACTCATGCAGTAAGAGTCACTTTTACTCCCCTATTTGCCTTTAATCCTTTCTTGATTATCCCAACTTTGGTTGGTTGGCCTCTTCCTTCCTCTAACCCTGGCAGCGGTGACAGTTCATATTCTGCATCACAGTCCATAGTCTGCATATCCACAAATAGTGGGGCTTCCTTCTCAATAATACTCACACCCTTGTTCTTTTGTGCACTTTCCACCTCTTGAATGATTCTTCATTCATAAAATCCTTGTCTCCAAAATTTCTACTCTGCAGAATACTGTCAAAATGAAAGATTATTAAGTGTTTTTAAATGAGTGTCACATCTGCCAAACAGGGCTAAATAAATAATTCCTCCTCTCTTCCTCCGTTTTGTATCTCTAGTGGCCAGGAGAACTCTTGGGTAAACAGTAAATGTGTCAATAAATAGGATAAAGGGTATTGATTGGTTCAACCCATTCTTATGCTGATCTTTTCTATTCCCTTTTGCATTATAGAATTTTTCAAAGCTATGGTGAAAGCACCCAGTGCTCTTTATGCTCCACCCTTCAATTAATTTCCCCTCACTATTGTCCTGCTTAATTACATAGGGCCTCTTTAGGCCCATCTCCAGTGATTAGTTGATGCGAAGTCTTGTTTTCAACTTTAAGGGCTAATTGATAATGTCATTAGTGTAAGCAGTTCAGGAAAGCTGCCAATGTGTACACTATGAATTCATCACTGGTGAAAGCCCTTATTCTGACAAGCATGCACAGAATGTATAAAATATTCAGAATGGCAGCAGAGTTGCTCACGTAACAGAAAATATCCCAACAGATATGCAGCTCAGCACAGCCCAGAAAACTCCATCATACAGGCCTAGTATTTCTAGTTATGGTAAAAGAGAAGAAATTCTTGGCAAGGTTTAAATCATGACCTGAAATCTAGGGACAGTGAGAAACCCAGTGAGTGAATGTAAGCATTTTACTCACTGATATGGCAAGAGCATAACAACCACTTTGCAGTCCCCGAGTTCCCGGGACTTGATGACTCTAATCTCAGAGGGAAGGAAGTCAGTTACCTTATTTCACCCCAAATCTCAGCCACTCATAGCAGCCAGCCATTTCGATAGTCTCCATGTCACCTGGCCCAGCCATATAGATCACAATCTTGTACGCAATAGAATATTAGACTAGTGAGTTATTTATATCTTGTGGTCATTTTTTCCAGAAATACAGTGTTGGCTACTGAGAAACTTCCCAGGTGGCACAGGGGTAAAGAATCTGCCTGGCAATGCAGAAAACGCAAGAGATGCAAGTTCAATCCCTGGGTAGGGAAGATCCCCTGGAGGAGGAAATGTCAATACTCTCCAGCATTCTTGCCTGGGAAATTCCATGGAGAGAGGAGCCTGGTAGGCTACAGTCCATGGGGTCACAAAGAGTCGGACATGACCGAGCAACTGAACACTCACTGAGAAACTTGTGCTGTCAAACATGAAGAGCTTTTCTCAAGGTCACATACAAGTGGCTGTTGGAAATTCCATTGCATAGAAGCAACCAACATAAATGAAGCATCTGTGAGTTGTGATTTCTGCAGTACATACTAGAAATTTTTCCTTCCTGCTACTTTAGAATTTCTTCTTGTCGCAAACTCCAGAAAGTGAACAGCTGAGTTTTATTCCTTAATTAGAAATAAGGAACAGAATTGCAGATGCACCTAGGATAGGTGATCCAGCAACTACACTTGCACCAGAAAAAAAATCACAAAGCTGCTCTTCTCAGATTGTGAGCCTCTTTGTGCAAACAGGAAGCTCTAATGGTAGATGACATGCATTGATTCTTCATCTATTACTAGTCAGATAGTACTCATTAATTATAGCAGAACAGAGATTAGAAATGCAATTTTAAAAAATGAGCAGAGAGAGACAAAGGCAAATGTGGCTTCTAGAAACAATGATTTCCATTGAAGTATTTTAATTGCTGTTCTTTCACGCTCTCTAAATTATAAGATGCACAGAACTGACTTTGAAGACTCTGATGGAAGATAAAAATGCAGCCCATGTATTTAACACTCTGCCTCTCAAATCCAGTTAATATGATAAAAGGAATACAAAAAGATATCGAAACCTATACCTGTGTCAAGAATATGACATCTTCAGGTATGCAGATGATACCACTCTAATGGCAAAAAGTGAAGAGGAACTAAAGAGCCTCTCGATGAGGTGAAAAAGGAGAGTAAAAAAGCTGGCTTAAAGCTCAACATTCAAAAAACTAAGATAATGTCCTCCAATCCCATCATTTCATGGCAAATAGATGGAAAAAAGCAGAAACAGTTACAGATTTTATTTTCTTGGGCTCCAAAATCACTGCAGATGGTGACTGCAGCCATGAAATTAAAAAAGCACTTGCTTCTTGAATGAAAAGCTATGACAAACCTAGATAAGGTATTATAAAACAGAGATATGACTTTGCCAACAAAGCTTCATCTAGTCAAAGCTACAATTTTTCCAGTAGTCATGTACAGATGTGAAAGCAGGACCATAAAGAAGGTTGAGCACTGAATAATTGATGCTTTCAAAATGTGGTACTGGAGAAAATTCTTGAGAGTTCCTTGGACAGCAAGGAGATCAAACCAATCAATCCTAAAGGAAATCAACCCTGAATATTCATTGGAAAGACTGATCCTGAAATTGAAGCTCCAATACTTTGGCCAACTGATGTGAAGAGCCAACTCATTGGAAAAGACCCTTATGCTGGGAAAGATTGAGGGCAAGAGGAGAAGGGGGCAAAGGGGGATGAGATGGTTGGATAACATCATCGACACAATGGACGTGAGTTTGAGCAAATTTCAGGAGATAGCAAAGGACAGGAAAGCCTGGCATGCTGCAGTCCATGATGCAGCAAAGAGTTAGACATGACTTAGTGACTGAATAACAACAATGTGGAAATGAGGCATACTATTTAACAATACTTTAATTATCCTCATATAATGTGTACCTTCTCCTCAGAGGTTTAATAGTTTCAAGGGCAAAAATCCAGCTCTGATAGTACTACAATTAGAACCCAGGACTAGGAATTCTTTGAGATATATTCCAACTAAATCAAGATAAGTGCATGAAAGAAGGGTATGGAAAT
Source organism: Bubalus bubalis (assembly GCF_019923935.1). Classification (NCBI taxonomy): domain Eukaryota; kingdom Metazoa; phylum Chordata; class Mammalia; order Artiodactyla; family Bovidae; genus Bubalus; species Bubalus bubalis. The sequence continues at coordinate 133,528,920 of NC_059159.1, forward strand.
AATGTTGAATACAAAGTCTTTTAAGACACTTGGAAAAAAATGCAAGAATAGCAATCTAGAAAAGGTGATATTTATAAAAAATTCTCAAAGGGCACAAACTCATTTTTCTAATCATTGCAGCATCCATGAATAAGTATTCTATAAGTAAGAGTGGCACTCAATCTGTATCTTTTTAAAATTTTAAGAGTCTTATTGTTGCTCATTTCAAAAGAAACCTTTAATGTGATTTACATAAATCCATAAGAAATATCCCTTGAATCTCAATTGAATTGGTGGGAAATATGTTTTGCATTTGGTTAATATATTGAGGAGTCATTTTATGGAAAAGGGAGGGAGAAAGAAGTTGCTGGAAGAAAATCATGAATCTTCATTAAGAATTTATTTTAAGCTATCTCACCACCTTTTTTGATTAGGTTCTCATTTTTATCCAAACCCATTTGTGGAGGAAAAGTTTTTAATCAAAGTATTAATTCAATCAAAATAATTACTAATTTAATTACAGTAATTTAAGTAGAGTATATATGGAACCTTATTTCAAGCAAATGTTTGGGTTCAAACACTAGTATTTAAAAACTTATGTTCAGTTACATTCAGTTCAGTCACTCAGTCGTGTCTGACTCTTTGCGACCCCCATGAACCACAGCAGGCCAGGCCTCCCTGTCCATCGCCAACTCCCAGAGCTCACCCAAACCCATGTCCACCGAGTCGGTGATGCCATCCAGCCATCTCATCCTCTGTCGTCCCCTTCGCCTCCTGCCTTCAATTTTTCCCAGCCTAAGGGTCCTTTCAAATGAGTCAGCTCTTCGCATCAGGTGGCCAAAGTATTGGAGTTTCAGCTTCAACATCAGTCCTTCCAATGAACACCCAGGACTGATCGATCTCCTTTAGGATGGACTGGTTGGATCTCCTAGCAGTCCAAGGGACTCTCAAGAGTCTTCTCCAACACTACAGTTCAAAAGCATCAATCCTTCGGCACTCAGCTTTCTTTATAGTCCAACTCTCACATCCATACACCACCACTGGAAAAACAATAGCCTTGACTAGATGGACCTTTGTTGACAAAATAATGTCTCTGCTTTTTAATATTGCTGTCTAGGTTGGTCATAACTTTCCTTTCAAGGAGTAAGCGTCTTTTAATTTCATGGCTGCAGTCACCATCTGCAGTGATTTTGGAGCCCAGAAAAATAAAGTCAGCCATTGTTTCCACAGTTTCCCCATCCATTTGCCATGAAGTGATGGGACCGGATGCCTGTGAAAAGAAGGGAAGTGAAAAGCTTCCCATCTGAAGCTTTCAAATATTCCCATTCAAATATACCCATTTGAATGCAGAGTTCAAAGAATAGCAAGGAGAGATAAGAAAGCCTTCCTCAGCAATCAATGCAAAGAAATAGAGGAAAACAATAGAATGGGAAAGACTAGCGATCTCTTCAAGAAAATTAGAGATACCAAGGGAACATTTCATCCAAAGATGGGCTCAATAAAGGACAGAAATGGTATGGACCTCACATGCCCCCAACTCACACCCACCAAGGACACCTCACCCTACTAGAGAGACTTCTGCATTCACTATTGGACTGGCTCCATTTCCACATCCTTTCATTCTCCCGAAAAACTCAGACAAGAATCGGACACATTTCCTTCGTGGCTGCCATACTTCCTCTCTCATACTAGTGGCTCTTAAAAAACAGTGCCCAATTACACGGCATCACACTCCTCCACACCAACTAACTAGGATATCTGTTCAAAAAAGACTGATATAGGGACTTCCCTAGTGGTCCAGTGGTTAAGGCTCTGTGCTTCCACCCCTATGAGATGCCCAAGCACCTCAACTAGAGAGTAGCCCCTGCTCACTGCAATGAGAGAAAGCCCACACAGCAACAAAGACCCAGTGCAGCCAAAAATAAATGAATAAATATTTTTTTGAAAAGGAGAGACTGTGCATTAAAACTCAAAGACACTTTTTTTCCCTTTCTTCCTTCTTTTTCTTTCTTTAAGTTAAAAAAACCCTTTTTTTGTCATTCCAAACTGTGTCTTTTGCCAATGCTGCATAATATAATAGCAGAGAAATCTCTCTAGAGGGAGTCACTTACCCATTTTCCTTAGGACCAAATGTAAGCAAGATGCAGGAAGAAATTAATGTATGCTAATATCTTAAAACTCTGCCAAAATGTTTCCTGCTATTTACATTAACATTTAATATCTGGCCCATAAATCAGAGAAATATATTCTAGTTGCATAAATATAAATTTTAGTATTGATAGAGTCATTGAAATTCTGAAATATTTTTTAAAGATTACCTTTATATTAATCTGCTAATGAAAAGCAAGGTGACCAGAATATTATTAAATTGAGCAATGTCTCCTATACACAGAGAATGTTCAAAAGGTGAACGTAGGAGTAGAAATTTTTTCTACGACCTTGGTCAGGCTTTCAGATGTTAACAGATATTATTGCTCAAATGCCAAGAAAATTCCCAAGGGAAAGAAACTGCAAAATTTAATTAATTTTTATCACTGGCAAGGCTTGGGTGTCATGCCAACATCCCTGTCACTGTCTCTTTCTGCATTTCTGGTACACTGGCATCATATTCTCTCAATTCTAGAAGTTTGTATTCCATGCCCACTAGTATTCATAGTTTGTCTAATTCATTTCCTATGATTTAGTAAACTCATGTTAATGATTGAAAGTTGTGGAAGAATATTCTTCTGCTACTGTGTTTGTTTGTTTCCTAAATCACTCAAAGCCATAAATTTCAAATAGTGAAATTTTAGCTATTTGGGTGATTTAAAAATAGAAGGCTAAGAAAAATGGAAGGAGACCTTTGGTTCCCTTCAGATAATCTCATGTGAGGCCACGTCCCACCAATGTGTAAGGTAAGTCCATTCTGTATAGCCAAGGGAACTACAAGTGTTTACATTCTTGCCTTCATGTCTCTTTTCTCTGACTACCGCAGTGCATGACATCGTAAATTGTATTCAAACCTATAGAGTTCTTGAAGCTCAGTGGGTGTACGTTAGTTGCTCTGTCACATCTGTTTGTGACCAATGGACTGTACGTAGCCCACTAGGCTCCTGTGTCCACGGAATTCCCCAGGCAAGAATACTGGAGTGCATAGCTATTCCCTTCTCTAGGGGATCTTCCTGACCCAGGGATCAAACCCAGGTCTCCTATTCTGCAGGTAGATTCTTACCATATGAGCCACCAGCAAAGCCCTTTCTTGAAGATAAGGTTGTATAAATAATGTAAATTGAATTTTTGTTTTAAAGCCACTTTCATGGACACCAAGATGTTTCTAACATACCCATCTTTTATTTAAGGTTTAAGATAGAAGTTATATTTTCTTCTCATAAGAAATGACATCTAGTTCCACTAAACAGCATTCATACACTTTTGGAATGTTGCATTGGGAAGACTCCTGAAGAGATAGTCTAGTTTATCACATTTTTCCGAACTCCACCTTGATTCTGATCATGAGAAAACTGAGACAAAAATTTTTTTTTTTAATTTTATTTTATTTTTAAACTTTACATAACTGTATTAGTTTTGCCAAATATCAAAATGAATCTGCCACAGGTATACATGTGTTCCCCATCCTGACAAAAATATTTTAAAGTAATATCATTTAAAGATATTATCATCAATAATATCAAATATCACCAGGATAATTCTGATCTACTGCAAGAAAATGAAAGAGAGAAACTATCTCTTGCTGAGGAAAGGATCAAGGATGACTTGCTTCAGATGTTTTTCTTAACATCACCTGCACTAGCTATATTCATAGTAATGCTTCCTAAGGCCCACTTGACTTCACACTCCAGGATGTCTGGCTCTGGGTGAGTGATCACAACATGGTTATCTGAGTTATGAAGATCTTTTTGGTATAGTTCTGTGTATTCTTGCCACCTCTTCTGAACATCTTCAGCTTCTGTTAGGTCCATACCATTTCTGTCCTTTATAGTGCCCATCTTTGCATGAAATATTCCTTTGGTGTCACTAATTTTCTTGAAGAGATCTCTAGTCTTTCTCATCCTATAGTTTTCCTCTATTCCTTTGCACTGATCACTGAGGAAGGCTTTCTTATATCTCCTTGCTATTCTTTGGAACTCTGTATTCAGATGCATATATCTTTCCTTTTCTCCTTTGCCTTTAGCGGCTCTTCTTTTCTCAACTATTTGTAAGGCCTTGTCTGACAACCATTTTGCCTTTTTCCATTTCTTTTTCTTGGGGATGGTCTTGATCACTGCCTCCTGTACAATGTCATGAACCTCTGTCCATAGTTCTTCAGGCACTCTGTCTATCAGATCTAATTCCTCAAATCTTTTTATCACTTCCACTATATAATCATAAGGGATTTGATTTAGGTCATACATGAAAGGTCTAATGGTTTTTCCTACTTTCTTCAATTTAAGTTTGAATTTGACAATAAGGAGTTCATGATCTGAGGCACAGTCAGCTGCTGCTCTTGTTTTTACTGACTGTATAGAACTTCTCTATCTTCACCTGCAAAGAATATAGTCACTCTGATTCAGTATTGACCATCTGATGATGGCCATGTGTAGAATCATCTCTTGTGTTGTTGTCAGGAAGAGGGTGTTTGCTATGATCAGTGTGTTCTCTTGGCAAAACTCTATTAGCCTTTGCCCTGCTTCATTTTGTACTTCAAGGACAAACTTGCCTGTTACTGCAGGTATCTCTTGACTTCCTAAAGGTTCATCTAGTCAAGGCTATGGTTTTTCCAGTGGTCATGTATGGATGTGAGAGTTGGACTGTGAAGAAAGCTGAGCACCAAAGAATTGATGCTTTTGAACTGTGGTGTTAGAGAAGACTCTTGAGAGTCCCTTGGACTGCAAGGAGATCCAACCAGTCCATTCTGAAGGAGATCAGCCCTGGGTGTTCTTTGGAAGGAATGATGCTAAAGCTGAAACTCCAGTACTTTGGCCACCTCATGTGAAGAGTTCATTCATTGGAAAAGTCTCTGATGCTGGGAGGGATTGGGGGCAGGAGGAGAAGGGGACACCAGAGGATGAGATGGCTGGATGGCATCACTGACTCGATGGACTTGAGTCTGAGTGAACTCTGGGAGTTGGTGATGGACAGGGAGGCCTGGCGTGCTGCGATTCGTGGGGTCACAAAGAGTCGGACATGACTGAGCCAACGAACTGAACTAAACTTAACTGAACCTTGTGATGAAAAGAATATCCTTTTTTGATGTAAGTTATAGAAGGTCTTGTAGGTCTTCATAGAACTATTCAACTTCAGCTTCTTCAGCATTAGTGGTTGGGGCATAGACTTGAATTACTGTGATATTGAATGTCAGACAAATTCTTTACCACTGGGCCACCAGTGAAGCCTAATTAGAGTATAGCCTACTTTAAAAAGAACTGAAAGAGGAGGGAAATGGGCAGGGTACAACCTTTAAAAGAATTACATAGCCCAGGAACATACGACATCAACTGATTAGAACCAAATAAGTCCAAGATGATGGACAGGTTGACTTCTGGTAACAAGCTAAATTAGACTCCCACCAGCCCATTACAGTTCTGAGGCCGACCATCAAAAACCAAAAAGTGGAGGGAGGAGCCAAGATGGCGGAGGAGTAGGACGGGGAGAACACTTTCTCCCCCACAAATTTATCAAAAGAGCATTTAAACGTCGAGTAAATTCCACAAAACAACTTCTGAATGCCGGCAGAGGACATCAGGCACCCAGAAAAGCAGCCCAACTCTTCGAAAGGAGGTAGGAAAAAATATAAAAGACAAAAAAAGAGACAAAAGAGGGAGGGACGGAGTTCCGTCCCGGGAAGGGAGTCTTAAAAAGAGAGAAGTTTCCAAACACCAGGAAACCCTCTCACTGCCGAATCTGTGCTGAGCTTTGGAAGCACAGAGGGCAACATAAAAGGGAGGGGAAAAAAAAATAAACAATTAAAAATCGCGGATTGTGAGCCCTACGGTAACTCCCCCAGCGGAGAAGCAGCGCAGACGCCTGCACACGGCATTAGCAAGCGGGGGCTGGGCAAGGAAGTGCGGCGCGGGCTGTGTCCCTTAGAGTAAGAATCGGGCCGAATGTCCTGAGCGCTATCTGAGCGAAATAATTTGGGCTAGCAAACCAGACTGTGGGATATCTACCACGCGAAAAGCCAGCCCTAACCTAAGACACCGCCAGGCCCGCGCGCAGAACAAAGGACTGAACAGAGATAGCCGGCTGCAGACCTTCCCCCTCCAGTGACAGGCAGCCAGAGCCGGAAGGGGGACATCGCAGCCCCAGAGAGACACTATCTATAAAACTGTAAGCAGGCTTCTTTGCTAACTAAAACTTCTTGGGGGTCTGGACGGTAAACATCTGCCTGAGAAGGTGCGCCGGTTTTACACCCAGATAACCGAGTGGCGGGGAGGCGATAAGTCGCAGCATTGGTGCCCGCCAAACACCTCATCACCTGAGCTGCTCGGATCTGGGAAGAACACAAAACGCAGGCCCAACCGAGTCTGTGCCTCTGAGGACTACCCGAGTGCCTGAACCTGAGCAGCTTGGACCTGGGAGATCAGCCCAGGGCCGGCCTCTGATTGTTCCCGGCGGAACAACCTAGAGCCCGAGCAGTGTGGACAGGGAGGCTACACGCGCCGTGAGCGGGGGCAGACCCAGTGTGGCTGAGGCACTGCGAGCGCACGCCAGTGTTATCTGTTTGCAGCATCCATCCCTCCCTCCCCACAGCGCGGCTGAACAAGTGAGCCTAAATTGAAAAAAAAAAAAAAAAAATAGTGTCCTCAACCATCCCCTTTGTGTCAGGGCGGGAACCAGACACTGAAGAGACCAGCAAACAGAAGAAGTTATAACAGAGGGAAACGCCTTGGAAGCTACAGGCCATAGATTAAAACCCTGTGGTTACTACGGATTACATAGGAAGGGGCCTATAGATCTTGAGAAATACAAGTCGGACTAAGGAACTGCCAAAAATGAACTGAACCCACAATACTCACAACAAAACCAGAGAAAGACCTAGATATATTTTTACTATTTTTACGATCAATCTTTCTTTCTTTTTTTTTTTTAATTAAAAAAAATTTTTTTAAGTCCTCTATTGTCCTTTAATTTTCACTTTTATAACTATTACTTTGCAAAAAAAAAAAAGACCCTATTTTTTTTTTCTTCTTCAGCAAACTTCATATATATATTTTATAATTCTTTGACCGTGGTTTTTTTTTTCTTTTTTTCTTTTTTCTTTTCCTTCTTTTCTTTAACATTGTATTTTTGAAATTCCAAACTCTACTCTAGATTTTTAATTTTAGCCTTTTGATATATGTTATCAATTTTGTACCTATAGTTTTTTTCATAATTTCTGTGACTTTTTTTTTCCTCTGTTTCTTTCTCTTCTTCTTTTATATAACATCGTATATCTGCAATTCCAAACTCTACTCAAGATTTTTAATTTATGCTTTTTGGTATTTGATATCAATTTTGTACCTGTATTTTCTTTATAATTTTTGCGACATTGTTTTTGTTGGTTTATTTGTTTTCTCTCTTTATTTTTCTTCTTCTTCTTTTTTTTTTTTTTAACGTTGTATTTTTGAAATTCCAAACTCTACTCTAGATTTTTAATTTTTGCTTTTTGGTATTAGTTATCAATTTTGTACCTGTAGTTTCTTTATTACTTTCACGACCTTGTTTGTTTTTCTTTGTTCGTTTTTTCTCTCTTTCTTTTCCTTCTTCTTTTCATTAACATCGCATTTTTGAAATTCCAAACCCTACTCTAGATTTCTAATTTTTGTTTTTATGTATTTGTTACCAATTTTATACCTTTAAGAACCCAATCTTCAGGACCCATTTTTCACTAGTGTACGAGATTACTGGCTTGACTGCTCTCTCTCCCTTTGGACTCTCCATTTTCTCCACCAGGTCACCTGTATCTCCTCCCTAACCCCTCTCTACTCTACCCAACTCTGTGAATTTCTGTGTGTTCCAGATGGTGGAGAACACTTAAGGAACTGATTACTGGCTGGATCTGTCTCCCTCCTTTTCATTTCCCCCTTTTATCCTTCTGGCCACCTCTGTCTCCTGCCTCCTTCTTCTCTTCCCTGTATAACTCCGTGAACATCTCTGAGCGGTCCAGTTGTGGAGTGCACATAAGGAAGTGACTACTGGCTAGCCCACTCTCTCCAGTATTGATTCCACCTCATCTCATTTGGGTCACCTCTAACTCCCTCTTCCCTCTTCTCTTCTCCATGTAACGCTGTGAACCTCTCTGAGTGACCCTCACAGTAGAGAAAATTTTCATCTTTAACGTAGATGTTTTATCAGTGGTGCTGTATAGAAGGAGAAGTTTTGAAACTACTGTAAAATTAAGACTGATAACTGGAAGTAGGAGGCTTAAGTCCAAACCCTGACTCCAGGGAACTCCTGACTCCAAGGAACATTAATTGACAGGAGCTCATCAAACGCCTCCATACCGACACTGAAACCAAGCACCACACAAGGGCCAACAAGTTCCAGGGCAAGACATACCAAGCAAATTCTCCAGCAACAAAGGAACACAGCCCTGAGCTTCAAGATACAGGCTGCCCAAAGTCACCCCAAAACCATAGACATCTCATAACTCATTACTGGACATTTCATTACACTCCAGAGAGAAGAAATACAGCTCCATCCACCAGAACATCGACACAAGCTTCCCTAACCAGGAAACCTTGACAAGCCACCTGTACAAACCCACACACAGCGAGGAAACGCCACAATAAAGAGAACTCCACAAACTGCCAGAATACAGAAAGGACACCCCAAACTCAGCAATTTAAACAAGATGAAGAGACAGAGGAATACCCAGCAGATAAAGGAACAGGATAAATGCCCACCAAACCAAACAAAAGAGAAAGAGATAGGGAATCTACCTGATAAAGAATTCCGAATAATGATAGTGAAATTGATCCAAAATCTTGAAATTAAAATGGAATCACAGATAAATAGCCTGGAGGCAAGGATTGAGAAGATGCAAGAAAGGTTTAACAAGGACTTAGAAGAAATAAAAAAGAGTCAATATATAATGAATAATGCAATAAGTGAAATTAAAAACACTCTGGAGGCAACAAATAGTAGAATAACAGAGGCAGAAGATAGGATTAGTGAATTAGAAGATAGAATGGTAGAAATAAATGAATCAGAGAGGACAAAAGAAAAACGAATTAAAAGAAATGAGGACAATCTCAGAGACCTCCAGGACAATATTAAACGCTACAACATTCGAATCATAGGGATCCCAGAAGAAGAAGACAAAAAGAAAGACCATGAGAAAATACTTGAGGAGATAATAGTTGAAAACTTCCCTAAAATGGGGAAGGAAATAATCACCCAAGTCCAAGAAACCCAGAGAGTCCCAAACAGGATAAACCCAAGGCGAAACACCCCAAGACACATAGTAATCAAATTAACAAAGATCAAACACAAAGAACAAATATTAAAAGCAGCAAGGGAAAAACAACAAATAACACACAAGGGAATTCCCATAAGGATAACAGCTGATCTCTCAATAGAAACTCTTCAAGCCAGGAGGGAATGGCAAGACATACTTAAAATGATGAAAGAAAATAACCTACAGCCCAGATTATTGTACCCAGCAAGGATCTCATTCAAGTATGAAGGAGAAATCAAAAGCTTTTCAGACAAGCAAAAGCTGAGAGAATTCTGCACCACCAAACCAGCTCTCCAACAAATACTAAAGGATATTCTCTAGACAGGAAACACAAAAATTGTGTATAAATTCGAACCCAAAACAATAAAGTAAATGGCAACGGGGTCATACTTATCAGTAATTACCTTAAACGTAAATGGGTTGAATGCCCCAACCAAAAGACAAAGACTGGCTGAATGGATACAAAAACAAGACCCCTGCATATGTTGTCTACAAGAGACCCACCTCAAAACAGGGGACACATACAGACTGAAAGTGAAGGGCTGGAAAAAGATTTTCCATGCAAATAGGGACCAAAAGAAAGCAGGAGTAGCAATACTCATATCAGATAAAATAGACTTTAAAACAAAGACTGTGAAAAGAGACAAAGATGGTCACTACATAATGATCAAAGGATCAATCCAAGAAGAAGATATAACAATTATAAATATATATGCACCCAACACGGGAGCACCGCAGTATGTAAGACAAATGCTAACAAGTATGAAAGAAGAAATTAACAATAACACAATAATAGTGGGAGACTTTAATACCCCACTCACACCTATGGATAGATCAACTAAACAGAAAATTAACAAGGAAACACAAACTTTAAACGATACAATAGACCAGTTAGACCTAATTGATATCTATAGGACATTTCATCCCAAAACAATGAATTTCACCTTCTTCTCAAGTGCACATGGAACCTTCTCCAGGATAGATCACATCCTGGGCCATAAAGCTAGACTTGGTAAATTCAAAAAAATAGAAATCATTCCAAGCATCTTTTCTGACCACAATGCAGTAAGATTAGATCTCAATTACAGGAGAAAAACTATTAAAAAATCCAACATATGGAGGCTGAACAACACACTGCTGAATAACCAACAAATCACAGAAGAAATCAAAAAAGAAATCAAAATTTGCATAGAAACGAATGAAAATGAAAACACAACAACCCAAAACTTGTGGGACACGGTAAAAGCAATCCTAAGGGGAAAGTTCATAGCAATACAGGCACACCTCAAGAAACAAGAAAAAAGTCAAATAAATAACCTAACTCTACACCTAAAGCAACTAGAAAAGGAAGAAATGAAGAACCCCAGGGTTAGTAGAAGGAAAGAAATCTTAAAAATTAGAGCAGAAATAAATGCAAAAGAAACAAAAGAGACCATAGCAAAAATCAACAAAACCAAAAGCTGGTTCTTTGAAAGGATAAATAAAATTGACAAACCATTAGCCAGACTCATCAAGAAACAAAGGGAGAAAAATCAAATCAATAAAATTAGAAATGAAAATGGAGAGATCACAACAGACAACACAGATATACAAAGGATCATAAGAGACTACTATCAACAATTATATGCCAATAAAATGGACAACGAGGAAGAAATGGACAAATTCTTAGAAAAGTACAACTTTCCAAAACTCGACCAGGAAGAAATAGAAAATCTTAACAGACCCATCACAAGCACAGAAATTGAAACTGTAATAAAAAATCTTCCGGCAAACAAAAGCCCAGGTCCAGACGGCTTCACAGCTGAATTCTACCAAAAATTTAGAGAAGAGCTAACACCTATCCTGCTCAAACTCTTCCAGAAAATTGCAGAGGATGGTAAACTTCCAAACTCATTCTATGAGGCCACCATCACCCTAATACCAAAACCTGACAAAGATCCCACAAAAAAAGAAAACTACAGGCCAATATCACTGATGAACATAGATGCAAAAATCCTTAACAAAATTCTAGCAATCAGAATCCAACAACACATTAAAAAGATCATACACCATGACCAAGTGGGCTTTATCCCAGGGATGCAAGGATTCTTCAATATCCGCAAATCAATCAATGTAATACACCACATTAACAAATTGAAAAATAAAAACCATATGATTATCTCAATAGATGCAGAGAAAGCCTTTGACAAAATTCAACATCCATTTATGATCAAAACTCTCCAGAAAGCAGGAATAGAAGGAACATACCTCAACATAATCAAAGCTATATATGACAAACCCACAGCAAACATTATCCTCAATGGTGAAAAATTGAAAGCATTTCCTCTAAAGTCAGGAACAAGACAAGGGTGCCCACTTTCACCATTACTATTCAACATAGTTTTGGAAGTTTTGGCCACAGCAATCAGAACAGAAAAAGAAATAAAAGGAATCCAAATTGCAAAAGAAGAAGTAAAGCTCTCACTGTTTGCAGATGACATGATCCTCTACATAGAAAACCCTAAAGACTCCACCAGAAAATTACTAGAACTAATCAATGACTATAGTAAAGTTGCAGGATATAAAATCAACACACAGAAATCCCTTGCATTCCTATACACTAATAATGAGAAAACAGAAAGAGAAATTAAGGAAACAATTCCATTCACCATTGCAACGGAAAGAATAAAATACTTAGGAATATATCTACCTAAAGAATCTAAAGACCTATATATAGAAAACTATAAAACACTGGTGAAAGAAATCAAAGAGGACACTAACAGATGGAGAAATATACCATGTTCATGGATTGGAAGAATCAATGTAGTGAAAATGAGTATACTACCCAAAGCAATCTATAGATTCAATGCAATCCCTATCAAGCTACCAACAGCATTCTTCACAGAGCTAGAACAAATAATTTCACAATTTGTATGGAAAAACAAAAAACCTCGAATAGCCAAAGCGATCTTGAGAAAGAAGAATGGAACTGGAGGAATCAACCTACCTGACATCAGGCTCTACTACAAAGCCACAGTTATCAAGACAGTATGGTACTGGCACAAAGACAGAAATATAGATCAATGGAACAAAATAGAAAGCCCAGAGATAAATCCATGCACATATGGACACCTTATCTTCGACAAAGGAGGCAAGAATATACAATGGATTAAAGACAATCTCTTTAACAAGTGGTGCTGGGAACTCTGGTCAACCACTTGTAAAAGAATGAAACTAGAACACTTTCTAACACCATACACAAAAATAAACTCAAAATGGATTAAAGATCTAAACGTAAGACCAGAAACTATAAAACTCCTAGAGGAGAACATAGGCAAAACACTCTCTGACATACATCACAGCAGGATCCTCTATGACCCACCTCCCAGAATATTGGAAATAAAAGCAAAAATAAACAAATGGGACCTAATTAACCTTAAAAGCTTCTGCACATCAAAGGAAACTATTAGCAAGGTGAAAAGACAGCCTTCAGAATGGGAGAAGATAATAGCAAATGAAGCAACAGACAAACAACTAATCTCGAGAATATACAAGCAACTCCTACAGCTCAACTCCAGAAAAATAAATGACCCAATCAAAAAATGGGCCAAAGAACTAAATAGACATTTCTCCAAAGAAGACATACAGATGGCTAACAAACACATGAAAAGATGCTCAACATCACTCATTATCAGAGAAATGCAAATCAAAACCACTATGAGGTACCATTTCACACCAGTCAGAATGGCTGCGATCCAAAAGTCTACAAGTAATAAATGCTGGAGAGGGTGTGGAGAAAAGGGAACCCTCTTGCACTGTTGGTGGGAATGCAAACTAGTACAGCCACTATGGAGAACAGTGTGGAGATTCCTTAAAAAACTGGAAATAGACATGCCTTATGATCCAGCAATCCCACTGCTGGGCATACACACTGAGAAAACCAGAAGAGAAAGAGACACGTGTACCCCAATGTTCATTGCAGCACTGTTTATAATAGCCAGGACATGGAAGCAACCTAGATGTCCATCAGCAGATGAATGGATAAGAAAGTGGTGGTACATATACACAATGGAGTATTACTCAGCCATTAAAAAGAATACATTTGAATCAGTTCTAATGAGGTGGATGAAACTGGAGCCTATTATACAGAGTGAAGTAAGCCAGAAAGAAAAACACCAATACAGTATACTAACGCATATATATGGAATTTAGAAAGATGGTAACAATAACCCTGTGTACGAGACAGCAAAAGAGACACTGATATATAGAACAGTCTTATGGACTCTGTGGGAGAGGGAGAGGGTGGGATGATTTGGGAGAATGGCATTGAAACATGTAAAATATCATGTATGAAATGAGTTGCCAGTCCAGGTTCGATGCACGATACTGGATGCTTGGGGCTGGTGCACTGGGACGACCCCGAGGGATGGAATGGGGAGGGAGGAGGGAGGAGGGTTCAGGATGGGGAACACATGTATACCTGTGGCGGATTCATTTTGATATTTGGCAAATCTAATACAGTTATGTTAAGTTTAAAAATAAAATAAAATTTAAAAAACAAAACAAAACAAAACAAAAAAAACCAAAAAGTGGGCAGTGGCCCAATTCCTGGAAATCTCCACCCCTTACCCCAAACAGTTGGATAAATCCTCCCACTCATTAGCCTCTGAAATTACCCAGCCCATAAACACCAACCAGGCCATGTTTCAAGGCCACTGTCACCATCTGAGATGGCCTACACTCTGTCTGTGGAATATGTTTCTCTCTAAATAAATCCACTTCTTACCTATCACTTTGTCTCTCACTGAATTCTTTCTGTGATGAGATGTCAAGGACCTTAGTTTCATTAAGTTCTGAGACCACATGTGTGATCTCAGTTAAAAGACCAAGGGTTCAAGTCCCAATTTGAGTTACATGGTTTCAGAATGGTATTGAAAGCATCTATTGGATGATAAGTAAGAATTATCAAGGTGAGAATCTAAATGTGAGACTCTGTTTACTAAGCACAGAATATAGACAAGCAGTGACTCTAAAAAGGAAAATGTAGACTAACATATAATTAGTCATCTTTGCCTCTGGACAATGATCTATACACTTGGATATCTACATCTACCTCATTTAGTCCTTGACTTTTCTGATGCTACTTTATGTGACATCTACCTTTCAGATTTTCTTTTGGCTGACTTTGGTTTGGTGTTGGAGAGTACAGGTAACATGGTTACTCAACTCTGCTTCATCCTTGACCCAGGAGTCTCTTCAACATGCCCACTTTCTGGCAACATCCATGACTCTAACTTTTCAGTTCCAGGTTTTCATCCTAAAATAACCTTTCTTGAAGGCAATATCAGAATAATGGATACTAGGGACAGATTGAGCTTGAAATTGGTGTCTGCCTGTGTTGCAAGCTTTCAGTTTCTTCCCCTCAAAATATGTTACATGGGATTTCTCTGGGTACAAAATGATAACTCAAATATAAAATGAGGATCTCTATCAGAACTAGGAACACATGAATTTACATTTCCATTGAATTATAAATAGTTAATATGAGATCTTTTCCCTGGTCAGGTTCTGAAGAAAGTGAGTAATAAAAGAGAGAGGAGATGAGGAGAAAGAAGAAACAGGAAGGACTCATTTCAAGGAAACTGAGGAGGGTAGATAAAACATTCAAAAACACTTCTGCCACCCAATGTTGCCTTACAGTCCAGTTGTGTTCTCTTAGGTATCTCTTGAAGTTTAGAGATTTGATTTTAATAAACATCTCAAGATAACAGAAGAGATTAACAGAGCTAGGACTTTAGATGGTGATACAGTTTGTCTCAGTGAATGTCTTTCAACTGAATTCACCTCCTGTAAGAAGAGCCTTGGCAGAAAGTGAAGAGGAACTAAAAAGCCTCTTGATGAAAGTGTAAGTGGAGAGTGAAAAAGTTGGCTTAAGGCTCAACATTCAGAAAATGAAGATCATGGCATCCGGTCCCATCACTTCATGGGAAATAGATGGGGAAACAGTGTCAGGCTTTATTTTGGGGGGCTCCAAAAATTACTGCAGATGGTGACTGCAGCCATAAAATTAAAAGACGCTTACTCCTTGGAAGGAAAGTTATGACCAACCTAGAGAGCATATTCAAAAGCAGAGACATTACTTTGCCAACAAAGGTCCGTCTAGTCAAGGTTATGGTTTTTCCAGTGGTCATGTATGGATATGAGAGTTGGACTGTGAAGAAAGCTGAGCGCTGAAGAATTGATGCTTTTGAACTGTGGTGTTGGAGAAGACTCTTGAGAATCCCTTGGACTACAAGGAGATCCAACCAGTCCATTCTGAAAATCAGCCCTGGGATTTCTTTGGAGGGATTGATGCTAAAGCTGAAACTCCAGTACTTTGGCCACCTAATGCAAAGAGCTGACTCATTGGAAAAGACTGTGATGCTGGGAGGGATTGGGGGCAGGAGGAGAAGGGGACAACAGAGGATGAGATGGCTGGATGGCATCACTGACTCAATGGACTTGAGTCTGAGTGAACTCTGGGAGTTGGTGATGGACAAGGAGGCCTGGCGTGCTACAATTCATGGGGTCACAAACAGTCGGACACGACTGAGCAACTGAACTGAACTGAACTGAAGAAGAGCCTTGAGGATGAATCATAGAGATATTCTAACGCCTTGAGGCTAGGCTGCCAAGATTTCCAGGAACACTCCCTTCTCCAGCTGCCCAGGGACTCAAAAGTATGTGCAACAGAAAACAAGGTGAGTCATTTTGGTATTTCTATCCACATGTATGTATAAATAGGCTATATCATCCCCTTCACAAAGATGGAGACAGATATAAGCAACTCTGTTCAGTCTCATTCTACAGTTACCACGTCTTAGGAAATATTTCTTTTTCAAGCATTTGTTTCTAAAAATCCTTCTCAATCATGATGTCCATTCTAAGTTAGTAAATAAAACATAATAAATATTGATTAGAATCTGAAAGGCAAAAAAGTCTCACATACCCTTTAGAATGTTCATGATCTGCTCATCTACTTTGTCTCCTATTTCTCTCTATACCTTTTCCAACCAATTTTTTCTACTACCTGTAGGCTCACTATTTAACTGGTGTTTAACTGGTTGGTAATGACTGAAGGGAAAAGTATCAAGAAGAAGGGAAGGAGGGTATCAACACATATTATGTCCCTAGTATGTTTCAGGTACTGTCTTCTGATTTCTGAGCACATTCACACATTTTATCCTCACAGCCATCCTGTCATGCAGTTACTATTGTCTCCATTTGATAGAAGAGAAAACTGAGGCTCAGAGAGGCTGTAACTTATTCAAAGACACAAAAATTGTGAGTGCAAGTGTTGAGACTTATCTTTTAAGTCCAAATCCAGCTCCTTATATTTCATCAGACATGAGTGGCTTCTGGACACACCACTACCTCCTTCATCTTCCTGGCCAAAAGAACCCCAGTTTTGTTCAGGGGGCCACTGCTTAGGGGAAAATGATTCTATCCCAGATGAGGTAATATTTTGGATGAGTCTATGCCAGTTAGGCAAACATCAGTTTCCTTGCCATTTGCAGTGGTGTATATGTGATCCACTTGTGGTCAATAAGGTATTTGAAAAAACTTTTTGAGAAATTTCTAGAAAAAATTTTCTTGGTCTTAAAAAGTAAACAAAAATAATTTTCTTCAATCAGACATTGTTGTAATGTCTGGAATAGTGGCATCTATTTTTTGACCATGAGGCTCAAGTTTAAGAACAAA
The DNA here is from genome assembly GCF_019923935.1 of Bubalus bubalis. Taxonomy (NCBI): domain Eukaryota; kingdom Metazoa; phylum Chordata; class Mammalia; order Artiodactyla; family Bovidae; genus Bubalus; species Bubalus bubalis. The sequence continues at coordinate 133,546,036 of NC_059159.1, forward strand.
TCAACACGTGAAGGAAGACAAATCAGAGGTAAAAAGAACCTGGGTCTTTGCTAATGTCATTGAGCAACTGAGTTAGCCAGCTATGAAGCTGCCCTACTTGTGATGTAGAATAACAAATGTTTCTTGTTGTTTAAGACATTTAGAGGTAGGTTATCTATTTCTTACAAATGAAGGCATCCCAATAGATTAAAGCTGCATTGTTGGAGATACAGAGATGACGTACCAACATGGCAGAGTCATGTTGGTACCAACTGTGTCAGATTATGAATAATTAAAATGGTATGAAAATAAAGAAGTCACCTGTAGGAGCTTGTTTATCCACACATGAGTGCATGCTAAGTCACATCAATCTGTGACTCTGTGGACTTTAGCCCACCAGGCTCCTCAGAATCCACACATACAATGCAAAATAAGCATCTGAATGATACTCTAGAGCAAAATACTCTGCAAATGTTCACAGATTATCTCTCTGTTTCAGTCTTATAAAGCTTCATCATATTGGCTGCATGCTGGAATCATAGAAAGCTTTAAAAATACTGAGACTGCCCCCCCTCCCCCAAGATTCTGATTTAATTAGTCTTGTGTATGACTTTGGCTTTGAGAGTTTTAAAAATTCCCAGCATGGCTGATATGCAGGCAAGGTTGAGGATCACTGTTCAATAAGCTACACCTGAAACAAGCAAATGGCATTGTTTCAAATGCTTGATTACCCCAGAAGATAACCCCGCTTGGCCACATTATACTACATTGATCTGTATTCCCTCTCCCCAAGAATATATCAATTTTCCCAGGAGCAGAGGTGGAAATAGAAGCAAGCTGGAGCAGAATTCTGAGCACAGAAGGCCAGGGCACTCAGAGTTCTGAGAAATGAACTTCTAGGTAGTAAATGAGAAAGAACACTGGCTTACAAACCAGAATATCTAGGTTTGATTGCTGGTCTCATACATTCCTTAGGATCTCAGGAAATCACTTTCTGACTCTGGACAGCCATGCCCTTACAGGCAAGACAGGGTTAATAATTCCTCTACTTTCCTCTTGGGTGTTTTGAGGGTCAAATTAAATTGCATACGAGATCATCCAGGTGTGAGGTTTTGTGAATAAACAAGAACAAACTTTACAGACTATCACTCACTAGTAATCCTGGGCTTGAATCACTTTGCAATAACTCCAGTTTTCTCATTCTTTCCCACTCATTATTATCCCTTACAGAACTTTCAGGAGCCACAGATGCCCAGGTCCAACTGTTCAGGGTGGGCGCTGTGCATCGGTACTTTTTTTAAACTTCCCTATTCTTTCTTACAGGCAGCCAACAGTCTCCAAACCTATATGCATCTAAACAGCAGTGTGCTGTTGATTTGTTTTCCTTCTTAGTGTTCAAAGAGCCCTCGGCTCAGACCTGCCTGTTGGAGATGAATGAGTCAGAGGCTGGGGCAGCTGCAAAACCCATCATCCTGCAAAGAATGGCTCTGGGAAGCCGCCTCCGGTCCCCTGCTTCCTCTCTGACTGCAGCTTCTGAGTCGGGAGGGGGGCCTTCTATTCTGAGTCATCATTGCCTATCAACAGCCCTGCAGACAGGTCCAGGCTCATCCTGGCCCAGCCGCAGATGTCTCCTATTCAGTTTATTCAATTCACAGGCTCTGCTGAGAAAGAGCTCTCCTGGGCCCTACATGATATGTACATCCTATCTGGGTACCACCTGCAGGTCATTCAGAGGCCACACAAAAACAGTAGACAGAGGGAGAGAGAAGAAATTTTTAAATCCCTCCACCCTGCAGCTCTATATGCAATTCCATCTGCTTCTTTAAGAAACCATTTCAGACTCATCATAAATTCATAGAATTAGAGTACTGAACAGGCTTAAGGACATGCAGGTCAATTCTTACCAACACCAACGTCTCTTATAGAATGTGCCTGCAGGGACTCTCAGGTCCTTGGGTACCACCTCTTGATTTGGACTTTGGATAGATGGGCAGGTCTTGAAAGGAGTGGTGACCCAGAAAATCAGGGCATTGTGCAGAGTTCATTCAGGGAAGAGGCATCCTGGAGGGCCCTGTGGATGGATGGGGAGGACTGAGACCCTTAACCCTGCAGGACAGAGAGGGGGCAGCATCAAGTCCTACATACTATGGACCAGCCATTCTTACTGATAATCAGGTACCCTGCTTCTACCTCCTCTCCTAAGCTTATCAATAGTTTTCTTCTTGTTGTACTTGATACTCAAACCATTATTTCCCTCACTAGACTATGAGCTCCTAAAAGACAGAACACATATTTGATTCATATTAAAATCTCCAGATGGGCTCTTTACAGTTGTTCAGTTCAGTTCAGTTCAGTTGTGTCCTACTCTTTGTGACCCCGTGGACTACAGCATGCCCGGCCTCCCTGTCCATCACCAACTCCCAGAGTCCACCCAAATTCATGTCCATTCAGTCGGTGATGCCATCCAACCATCTCATCCTCTGTCATCCCTTTCTCCTCCTGCCTTCAATCTTTCCCAGCATCAGGGTCGTTTCAAATGAGTCAGCCCTTCGCATCAGGTGGCCAAAGCATTGGAGTTTCAGCTTCAACATCAGTCCTTCCAATGAACACACAGGACTGATCTCCTTTAGAATAGACTGATTGGATCTCCTTGCAGTCCAAGGGACTCTCATGAGTCTTATCCAACACCACGGTTCAAAAGCCTCAATTCTTCGGTGTCAGCTTTCTTTATAGTCCAACTCTGACATCCATACATGACTATTGGAAAAACCATAGCCTTGACTAGATGGACCTTTGTTGGCAAAGTTATGTCTCTGCTTTTTAATATGCTGTCTAGGAAGGTCATAGCTTTTCTTCCAAGGAGTAAGCATCTTTTAATTTCATGGCTGCAGTCACCATCTGCAGTGATTTTGGAGCCCAGCGAAATAAAGTCTGCCACTGTTTCCACTATTTCTCCATCTATTTGCCATGAAGTGATGGGACCAGATGCCATGATCTTCATTTTCTGAATGTTGAGCTTTAAGCCAACTTTTTCACTCTCCTCTTTCACTTTTATCAAGTTTTTTCACTTTTATCTTCTTCACTTTCTGCCATAAGGGTTAGCTCTCAGTAAAAACTGTGAATGGGTGGATGGTGCATACATAAATAAAGAAGGGAAAGAGTGAGGCTGATCAGATTGTTTTCTCAAACCACTGAAAAGCAATGGCTTCCTGTAATAGTTAAGTGTTAAGTAAGTAGAAGAGGAGTAGGAAGAGAGGATTAGAGTGAGTTTCAGGAAGTCACAGCTGTCTTTGATGAGCAGTGTCTCTGCCTCCTGCTCTGACCCTGTCATACCATTTCAGCAAACAACCAATTCTCTGCCTGCCTTTTGAGTTATTTTGCTCCACACTGGGCTTCTCTCATGGGCACTTGACAAGTTCCTTATTGATGTCCACTGAGTGGAAATGCTGGTTCCTAATCACTCCTCCACTGTAACTCCATCCCCAATAACATCCATAATAACTCCATCTTCAAGGAAAAGACTGTGCTTAGGTTGTGTTTTATTTTCTTTGCTGCTTCATATTTTACCCTGGTTCAGCCACAGCAAATTTGGCCAGAGCTGACAAAATCACCTGGAGACATGGCAATGAAAGCGAAAGTGTTAGTCACTCAGTCATGTCTGACTCTTTACGACCCCATGGACTGTAGCCCACCATGCTCCTCTGTCCATGGGATTCTCCAGGCAAGAATACTGGAGTAGGTTGCCATTTCCTTCTCCTGGGATTTTCCCAACCCAGGGATAGAACTTAGGTCTCCTGCATTACAGGCAGATTCTTTACTGTCTGAGCCACCTAACGGAAGCCCCGTTGCCAGGGGACATGGCAATATCAAGGCTAAATCTGCGAGCAGGTGCTCTGATCTCCATCATCTTTGCCAGAGCTTGGAAAACCAGTCCCCTGGGGAGTGATGAGTTATGCATGGAGACACATTCTCATCCAGAGTTTTAAACTTTACAAGATTTCCCCGGTAAAAAGCATAGTAACGCTCCATGCCAAACAGTGGCCTTCTTATATTTCCTGCTTGTAATTCCTGTTGTGGAGGGATAGAGCTGTGCTCAGTTTTATTTTGACACCACTTTACTTGAAAGGTTGGCTTTCTCAGTTGAGTTGCTGCAACAGCAGTGTTTCAGTCCTAAGGAAATTTGGTACTGCTTTTATTTTTTCCAATCACATTTGTCTAACTAGAAAGCAGATGCTGGTGGTTCTTACCCCAAAATGATTCCCAGAGTGGACATTTGTTTCTGTTCACCTGTACGGTGACTGTAACAGAAATAAAGTATCTAATTATCTAGATCTAAAGTAGATCTAGAGCATCTAAAGCAGAAAGATGCAGATCTGAAGCCAAACACTGATTCAATTCAAAATTAATTAACATTTATTCAGCACTTACCATGCTTCAGGCTGTTTCTACCCAGGTATTTTGTTTAATCCTTAGATAAGTTCTGAGATAGATATTACCATAGCCAATTGACAAAAGAAACTATTGAGGCTCAAGATGATACAATAGGACATATATTTTTTTAAAGTAAATGAAACAAAAGTATGTTTGTGGTAAAAATCACAAAGAAGCAGGATAATTGTGGTTCTTTTTGCATGTTGTTGTTGTTCAATTGCTAAGTCGTGTCTGATTCTTTTCAACCGCATGGACTGCAGCACGCCAGGTTTCCCTGTCCTTCAGCCTCTCCCAGAGTTTGCTCAAACTCGTGTGCATTGATTTGGTGATGCCATCCAACCATCTCATCCTCTGTTGTCCCCTTCTCCTCCTGCCTTCAATCTTCCCCAGCATCAAGGTATTTTCCAATGAGTTGGCTCTTCACATCAGGTGGGCAACGTGTTGAAACTTCAGCTTCAACATCAATCCTTCCCATGAATGAATATTCAAGGTTGATTTCCTTTAGGATTGACTGGATGGATCTCCCGGCTGTCCAAGGGGCTCTCAAGAGTCTTCTCTAGCACCACAATTTGCAAGCATCAATTCTTTGGTGCTCAGCCTTCTTTATGATCCAACTCTCACATCCATATATGACTACTGGTAAAACCATTGCTTTGACTCTACAGACCTTTGACATCAAAGTGGTATTTCTGCTTTTTAACATGCTGTCTAGGTTTGCTATAGCTTTTCTTCCAATTTCCTGACCTCAGTCACCAATTTTGGAGCCCAAGAAAACAAAATCTGCCACTGTTTCCATTTTTTCCACATCTTTCTGCGTGATAGAATTTTAAATTGTGGTAGACTCTTTATGGAGAAGGCGATGGCACCCCATTCCAGTACTCTTGTCTGGAAAATCCCATGGACAGAGGAGCCTGGTAGGCTGTGGTCCATGGGGTCACGAAGAGTAGGACACGACTGAGCGACTTCCCTTTCACTTTTCACTTTCATGCATTGGAGAAGGAAATGGCAACCCACTCCAGTGTTCTTGCCTGGAGAATCCCAGGGACAGGGGAGCCTGGTGGCTCCCGTCTGTGGGATCACACAGAGTCGGACACGACTGAAGTGACTTAGCAGCAGCAGCAGCAGTTGTAGCATGAAGGATTTTTAGTCCCATGGTATGTGGGATCTAGTTCCTTGACCAGGGATGGAACCCAGAACCTTGGCATTGGGAGAACAGAGTCTTAGCCACTCGAACACCAGGGAAGTCCTGATCCTAGATTTTTCTGATGGAAAACTCTCCCTTGAATGTCTCTACACATGAGGCTGCCAGGAGCATAGGTACTGGAAAAGACCAACTCTACATATGGGCTTCCCTGAGACGTGACCTGCCCTGTGGGAAGGAAATGGACTAAAGCTATCACTGTCATCTCAGACAGCTTCTTCTCCTATCACCTTTCTTACATTTCTTTAGGCTCTCACCACTAGATTCACTGATATTATTATCAGGATTCCAAATCCCAGTGATCTTCCCTTTTATCCAGGGTCAGTGAGCTATGATGTGGGTATGCATCATTCCAAGTGCAAGTTCAGTTTCAAGAGAAACTATGGAATGAATTCTGAGCTCAGGAATAAGGGTCCTGCTGAAGAGCATTTAAGAGGCACTGACGTCATGTCGGTGGCTGCTGCTCTGTTGTGGCCGGACAGGGCTGACTTATATAGTGTCGGGTTTTTGAAAATGCACTCAACTACATTACCTAATTTTGTCAGCCTTCCAATAAAAGCATTTTGCCAGATAAGAAAACAGACCTTGAGATTCTAAGGGACATTTTGACTTAATTCAGATCACTCCTCTGTCAAAAAGGATTCAAGATGGCTTCAAGCAAGACTTTTAAACCATGTTGGTAGGCAAATAGGAATTTTTAAATCACAGCCACAAAAAATAGAAGAAAGGGGATAATCAACCAGACAAGCTGATATACATTCTGGGAGGTACAGATATCAGCCTGATTTTCTCTGCAGCCAGGACAAAAAGTAACTATGAGAAATTATCTCATTTTTACTACCACAGAGTAGTGGTAGGTGTGGGGGAAAAATGCTTTCTCAAAAAGGCAGAGTTCTTTCTAACCTGGTAGTAAAGGCTAAATGAAACTCTTTATAGGAGACATTAAAAACTGACAATGATGTTAACAACAAATTTTACAGCAGATTTTACAACAAATACACCAAAATGAGTTTCATATGGCTTTTCTTTTAAGCTACAAATTATTTTAAAGCTATAGGGACATATATTTTCCTTATGTCATTACATTCTCACAAAAACTCTATGAAGTAGTATTTATTATCACCTTTTGCAAATTAAGAAATGTAGACAACATGGATAAGAAGCTCTCACAACATCATCCAGCCAATTATTGATAGAGCCTGGCTTGAGCTCAGCTTTGACATCTTAAATTCTGAGGATAAAACATCGAAATACAAGTACATAAAGGTCATTAGGCAAATTTTTCAAAATGTAGTCTCCCAAATGTCTCACTTAAGCCAACAATAAAACTTATATCTTAGAAGTGAATAGACACTTTATCACAATTTTTTTAAAAAATATTTCTCTCCTCTAGACTTTTAATAAAATATAAATAGCTTATTAGAGACTGTACTCTAGCAAAAGCTGCTGGTTGAGGACACTCTAAAAGATTTCAGGCATACCTCACACAGGCCCAATAATTTACAGGCACAATAATTGTGCTCTGCTTTTATTGCACTTCACAAATATTGCATTTCTTTTAACAAATTGAAGGTTATGGCAACCCTTTGTCAAGCAAGTCTATTGGCACAATTTTTCCAACAGTGTTTACCCATTTCATGTCTCTGTGTCAGATTTTGTTATTTCTCTCAGTATTTCAAACTTTTTATTATCATTGGGTTTGTTATGGTGGTCTGTGATCATTGATCATTGATATTTCTATGACAAAAATATTATGACTCACTGAAGTCTCAGATGATGACTAGCACTTTTCAGTAATTTCAGTATTTTTAATTTAGGTCCATACATTTTTTTTTTTTTAGACATAATGCTATTGCACACTGAATAGATTACAGTATAGTGTAAATGTAACTTTTATATGCACTGGGAAGCCAAAAAATCTGTAAGACTTGCTTTATTGCAATATTCATTTTATTGTAGTGGTCTGGAACCAAACCTGCAAAATCTCTGAGATCTACATGAACCTAAAGTCACAGAGGTAGGTTTTGGCTCAGCCAGGTTAAAACCCATCCCACTAACTATTGCTAGTCACACATTCTCACCTGAAATCAAATCAGTCTTTCCCTATCTATAGTCATAGTTCTTAAGGTTTAGGGATGGGTACTAGACACACACACACATACATATATATTATAAGTTTTTATTTACATTGGAGTATAGTTAATTAATAATGCTGTTTAGTTTTAGGTGTATATCAAAGGGATTAAGTTTTACATACACATGTATCCATTCTTTTTCAAATTCTTTTCCCATGTAGGTTGTTACATAATACTGAGCATAATAGAGTTCCCTGTGCTATACAGTAGGTCTTTGTTGATTATCCATTTTAAATATAGCAGTATGTGCATGTCCATCCCAAACTTCCAGTCTATCCCTCCCTCCACCTTTCTCTCCTAGTAACTATAAATTCATTCTCTAAATCTGTGAGTCTGTTTCTCTTTTGGAAATAAGTTCATTTGTATCATTATTTTTTAGATTTTGCATATAAGGGATATATTATATTTCTCTTTCTCTAACTCACTTCACTCAGCATGACAATATCTAGGTCCATTCATGTTGCTGCAAATGGGACTCTCTCTCTCTATATATATATATATATACACACAGACATATATATATATATATAATTTTTAATCTGAAATAAAATAGTCATCAAGTGCCTGGTGCTTCATAGGGCCCTGAAATGATTAAAGTCTGAGAGAAGAAGCAGCAAACTGGAGGAGCTTCTACTGCTGCTAAGTCGCTTCAGTTGTGTCCGACTCTGTGCGACCCCATAGAAGGCAGCCCACCAGGCTCCTCTGTCCCTGGGATTCTCCAGGAAAGAATACTGGAGTGGATTGCCATTTCCTTCTCCAATGCATGAAAATGAAAAGTGAAAGTGAAGTCACTCAGTAGTGCCCAACTCTTAGTGACCCCATGGACTGGAGCCTACCAGGCTCCCCCGTCCATGGGATTTTCCAGGCAAGAGTACTGGAGTGGGGTGCCATTGCCTTCTGGAGGAGATTATGTAACAAATCCTCCTGGATGGTGTTCAGTGCTAGGAGTGAATTAAGGACATTCTCCCCAGGAGAAAACCAAAAGGGAAGATTTGCAGGGAGATAAATTTCCATAGCCTCCATGTCCTCTTATTTTCTCTTCCACACAATGGTTTACATCCCTTAAAACCTGCCACTCAGTCTCAGTGGCATTCCTGAAGCACAAACACTTAGTGAACTAAGCTATGACTCATTGCAATAGCTCCCAGAGTAAAAAGTTGGCTGGAAAATGTTAGATGTCTTTCACAAAGAGAACAGTTGCTGAAAAGTGAAGAATGTTAGAACATCATCAACAGAATCACACTCTGTTACCATATGTAAGAATTTACATTATACCTGTAGGTGCAGTTTAACATAGCAAAATAGTCTATTATAGACATTAAAAAATTGCATGCTTTGAAACTGGATAACTCCCAGGTGGCACTAGTGGTAAAGAACCTGCCTGCCAATTCAGGAGATGCAAGAGACTCAGGTTTGGGTCAGGAAGAAGATCCTCTGGAGAAGAGCATGGCAACCCACTCCAGTATTCTTACCTGGAGAATCCCATGGACAGAGGAGCCTGGCAGGCTTCAGCCCATAGGGTCACAAAGAGTGGACATGACTGAAGCGACTTAGCATGCATGCACTCAGGCATTATGATTATAACTCTGGGGCCACCTGGGAAGCCCTATAATCATTATACTTAATATTTATTATACACTTATATATGTCAGGTACAATAGCTTCCTGTGTAATAATAAACTGAATACTTGAAAAAAACAATGTAGTACTATTATCTGTATTATATAGATGAGAAAGCTGAGGTCCAAAAAGTAAGATCTAAGGAAAGAGCTGGAAGAGTACAAGATTTATATGCTTAATTCTCATTCTCAAGGAATGAATTTAAACAAAATTCAAATGAAGGAGTAATTCATTCTTTTTTTTTTTTTTTCTAAGAGAGTTTTCTGCTACCTTTATTATTCTTAGAAATACATAAATTTTTATAGTATAGTTTACCCTGAACATCTCAGCAATGAGAAATAACATCTTAAAATCATTCACATTCCTAATACATTGTGTACAAAATAGTGCATCACTAGTTTTAATTTATGTTCCTTTGATGATCAGCAAAAATCAATTTTCACAAATTATTATTGATTATTTTCCCTCTTATTTGAATTACCTGGACATGTATTTTTTTCAGTTATCTGTTGGTTATTATACAAGTAATTTATATATTTACATGTTATACTTACTATTTAAAAAGCACTATTTGTAATATATCCTATATATAATACATTTTTTCATCTCTTTTTGTTTATATTTTTATTGGCACATTTTTAGAATTAAGATGATTTTAATGTACATTTCTTTTTTTTTTTAATTTTATTTTATTTTTAAACTTAACATAACTGTATTAGATTTGCCAAATATCAAAATGAATCCGCCACAGGTATACATGTGTTCCCCATCCTGAACCCTCCTCCCTCCTCCCTCCCCATTCCATCCCTCTGGGTCGTCCCAGTGCACCAGCCCCAAGCATCCAGTATCGTGCATCGAACCTGGACTGGCAACTCATTTCATACATGATATTTTACATGTTTCAATGCCATTCTCCCAAATCATCCCACCCTCTCCCTCTCCCACAGAATCCATAAGACTGTTCTATACATCAGTGTCTCTTTTGCTGTCTCGTACACAGGGTTATTGTTACCATCTTTCTAAATTCCATATATATGCGTTAGTATACTGTATTGGTGTTTTTCTTTCTGGCTTACTTCACTCTGTATAATAGGCTCCAGTTTCATCCACCTCATTAGAACTGATTCAAATGTATTCTTTTTAATGGCTGAGTAATACTCCATTGTGTATATGTACCACAGCTTGCTTATCCATTCATCTGCTGATGGACATCTAGGTTGCTTCCATGTCCTGGCTATTATAAACAGTGCTGCGATGAACATTGGGGTACTCGTGTCTCTTTCCCTTCTGGTTTTCTCAGTGTGTATGCCCAGCAGTGGGATTGCTGGATCATAAGGCATGTCTATTGCCAGTTTTTTAAGGAATCTCCACACTGTTCTCCATAGTGGCTGTACTAGTTTGCATTCCCACCAACAGTGTAAGAGGGTTCCCTTTTCTCCACACCCTCTCCAGCATTTATTACTTGTAGACTTTTGGATCGCAGCCATTCTGACTGGTGTGAAATGGTACCTCATAGTGGTTTTGATTTGCATTTCTCTGATAATGAGTGATGTTGAGCATCTTTTCATGTGTTTGTTAGCCATCTGTATGTCTTCTTTGGAAAAATGTCTATTTAGTTCTTTGGCCCATTTTTTGATTGGGTCATTTATTTTTCTGGAGTTGAGCTGTAGGAGTTGCTTGTATATTCTCGAGATTAGTTGTTTGTCAGTTGCTTCATTTGCTATTATCTTCTCCCATTCTGAAGGCTGTCTTTTCACCTTGCTAATAGTTTCCTTTGATGTGCAGAAGCTTTTAAGGTTAATTAGGTCCCATTTGTTTATTTTTGCTTTTATTTCCAATATTCTGGGAGGTGGGTCATAGAGGATCCTGCTGTGATGTATGTCAGAGAGTGTTTTGCCTAAGTTCTCCTCTAGGAGTTTTATAGTTTCTGGTCTTACATTTAGATCTTTAATCCATTTTGAGTTTATTTTTGTGTATGGTGTTAGAAAGTGTTCTAGTTTCATTCTTTTACAAGTGGTTGACCAGAGTTCCCAGCACCACTTGTTAAAGAGATTGTCTTTATTCCATTGTATATTCTTGCCTCCTTTGTCGAAGATAAGGTGTCCATATGTGCATGGATTTATCTCTGGGCTTTCTATTTTGTTCCATTGATCTATATTTCTGTCTTTGTGCCAGTACCATACTGTCTTGATAACTGTGGCTTTGTAGTAGAGCCTGAAGTCAGGTAGGTTGATTCCTCCAGTTCCATTCTTCTTTCTCAAGATCGCTTTGGCTATTCGAGGTTTTTTGTTTTTCCATACAAATTGTGAAATTATTTGTTCTAGCTCTGTGAAGAATGCTGTTGGTAGCTTGATAGGGATTGCATTGAATCTATAGATTGCTTTGGGTAGTATACTCATTTTCACTACATTGATTCTTCCAATCCATGAACATGGTATATTTCTCCATCTGTTAGTGTCCTCTTTGATTTCTTTCACCAGTGTTTTATAGTTTTCTATATATAGGTCTTTAGATTCTTTAGGTAGAAGGAGTAATTCATTCTTAATGATGTTTTATCAGTTAGTTTCTGCTGTGTAACAAATCATCCCTCAAATTTATATCATCACCCCATGTTGCACCCATATCATGGTTCCTCATTTCTCTCTCCTTTTCCACTCTTCTCCAACCCCAAATACATCTCAATGTGACTTTCCTACCTCCAGTTCCAAAGGTAGCTCTGCCCCTATATTTTCTTGGATAAAAACCATCATGCTTCTCAACATAAAGATCTTCAGTTTAACAGGGTTCACTCTTCTGAGACAGCAGTTGTGTGTTTCAACTCCTCTTCTTAGTTATAGTTTTTATTATTTTGTGAGTAGTGTTCTTTTTTAATCAAAGGAAAAATCAGCAGTGGCACCACAGTTGTAAAGCAAAAAAGAAAGAAAGCATCGTCACTGGATTGACCACACTGCTATATGCAAAGCCATATAGGAAGCACCTCCTAAAACCCAGAAGGTCCTCCTTTTTGACCTGAGTAAATAAAAAGAAAATAGTCCTGTTCCAAAGGCTTAGCATAATAGAATGTGAAGTTAGTGAGACCTTCTCATTACTGGGACACTTTGGACCTGAAAAGATGACCTATCAGGACTCAGGGGACCCACAAATACACACATCCATGCTTGTGAAATTCCTAGGAAAATCTCAATATTGAAAATATAAAAATTTGAGTTGACTCCCATGACACGTTTTTCAGCTTTTTTAGGAAGTAACTAGTATACCAAAATTCCACATAATACATATATATATATATATATATATATATATATATATAAAATCTGGTGAGTTTGGGCATGTCTACAGTCATATTAACATCACCACAATCCAGGTAATAAACACACACACCACCTCCAAATGTTTCTCTGTGTCCTTATGGGGATTTTTGCTTTGTTTTATTTTATTTTTATAAGAACAGAACCTGATATATACCTGCTTAATGAGTCTTTAAGAATGCAATACCTTACTGCTAACTATAGGCACTATGTATGTAAAACAGTATGTAGATGTCTCAAAAACTTGAAAAAGAGAACTACCATATGATCCAGCAATCTCACTTCTGGGTATACATGCAAGAGAATTGAAATCAAGCTCTCCAAGAGTTATCTGTACTCTCATCTTTATTGCAGCATTATTCACAATAGCCAAGACATGAAAGCAACCTAAATGTCCACTAACAGACAAATGATAAAGAAGATGTGGTACATTCAGAAAATAGAATATTATTCAGCCTCACAAAGAAATAAGAGAGAGAAAGAAATTTTGCCATTTGTGACAGTATGGATAGATCTGAAAAATATAATGCTATATAAGAGTCATGCAGTGATTTCACTTAGCATTATATTTTTCAGATCTATCCATACTGTCACAAATGGCAAAATTTCTTGTGCACTGGGACGGCCCAGAGGGATGGTATGGGGAGGGAGGAGGGAGGAGGGTTCAGGGTGGGGCACGCATGTATACCTGTGGCGGATTCATTTTGATATTTGGCAAATCTAATACAGTTATGTTAAGTTTAAAAATAAAATAAAATTAAAAAAAAAAAAGATACAGAAGTAGACAGTGGAATAATAGTTCTCTAGAAAAATGTTGTAGATGATCTTATTTGCAAAACAGAAATGGAGACACGGATGTAGAAAAAAATATCTGGATACCAAGGGGAAAAGGGGTGGTGGGATGAATTAGAAGATTGGGATTGACACCATTAATATTATGTATAAAATAGATAACAGATGAAAACCTATTGTATAGCACAAGGAACTCTACTCGATGTTCTATGATGACCTAAATGGGAAGGAAACCCCAAAAAGAGGGGATATATGTATATGTATGGTAGATTCACTTTGCTGTACAGCAGAAACTAGCACAACATTGTAAAGCAACTATACTCCAATAAAATTTAATTACAAGAAAAATAGAGCAGTGGTCACCACGGGATGGGGGAAGGGGGAAATGAGGAATTTCTGCTCAATGGGTATAAAGGTACAGTTAAATGGGATGAGAACACTTCAGAGACCTGTTCTACAATATCATCTCATGACACTTTTCATTATCACATCTTCAATACTATTGACATATTAATTGACCCCTAGAAGGATGATCCAGCATTCAATTATTTCCAAATACTTTGTTACAGTATCAAGCAAGTAGTAGTTTGTATTTCTAAATCAAGTTTTAAATAAAATTGCAACTGTGTTCGGGATGCCCCGAAGGTCCTACCACCTTCATTAGATGATAAAAATATTTTGTTTCTCCTTTGTTGAGTTTTTACATCTCACATTATTGAGATTTAACTCCTCATTATTTAAGCTGACTGGATAAAATTTGCCAGGCTTTCAAACCTGTCTTAATCTTTTCAAAATTTTTATTTTTTAAAAACTCTGAGACATCCAGCAATCAATAAAAGTAGAACCAATTATCTTTTTATTTCATCTCATGTTCAGGAAATGAATCAGCAGCCCCAGCAGTGAGAGGCTGTTCTGTTTATTATGAGTCAACAATGCAAGCAGTGAAATGTCTGAGAGAGTTGTGGGGATTTAAGCTGCCAAACTCTCGTTTAAAATGGAGCAGACACACATATCTACAGCAATTAGTATTTGTGTAATATCTTATCTTTCTTAGGCATTTTCACATGCCACCACCATATTTAAATCCTCACTGAACACCCAAGACAGGTATTTCCATCTTGAAGAATTAAAGGTACAGGAAGATTAAATGGCCTTATAAAAGTCGCACAGAGGCCCCAGGTAGACTTCTGCTTCCAGACAAAAAGCTCTTTACTATTTTACTGCTTTGTGGAAGAATCCATAAAGTTGCTATCGAATTTTATCTTCCTGACACAATGTGTTCTCACAAATGGTTATTGTAAATGCAATCTTCTTGCAAATAGTATCTTTCTTGATGGTTTTTTAGTGTTTAGTCATACAACTTGGCATAATCATATTTGGCCAGATATAATTAATTTACCTAACAAATTAAGAAGAACTGGATTTTTATAAATGCTGTTGGGCATTTTTAAATCATGAACTTTAAGCAGCGATAGCTAAGATTAATTGATTACCTGTGATATTAATTATCACAAATATGTGAAAGCAATTCTCAATTACAGTACTCACTCAGATCATCATGGTTAATTTTCTAAATTCAGAATTATTTCTTCCTTTCTCTGAGCACACTTCAGATTACATCACCCTAATCAGAGAATAGGAACTTCTATGGTGGTCCAGTGGCTAAGATTCTGTGCTCACAATGCAAGGGGCCCAGGTTCGATCCCTGGTCAGGGAACTTGATTCCACATGCTGCAACTAAGACCTTGGGCTTCCCATGAGGCGCAGTGGTAAAGAATCCACCTGTCAATACAGGAGATTCAAGAGACATGAGTTCAGTCCTTGGATTGGGAGGACCCCCGGGAGTAGGAAAAGGCAACCCACTTCAGTATCCTTGCCTGGAAAATTCCATGGACAGAGAAGCCTGGAAGGCTACAGTCCATGAGGTTGCAAAGAGTCAGCCACAACAGAGCACACACACATGAGTTCATGAATCAGCCAATACAAGTGAATAGGAATATTGGCTTAAAAGAAAATTTAATTAGGATAAAAGATGTAATTTACATGTCATATATACAAATATCTTTTGCTGCTTTATTCCAACTAAATTAATAACCAAAGTTTGATGGATAGAAATAAATAAGCTATTCAAATAACATACACAAGCATGCATATATGCATAACAAATATTTGTGGTGAATACACAGATATATATATGTAAATGAATTCATTGTAAAACTTTCAGTGACCACCCCAGACAGTTTATTTTAGTCTCCCCACTTTCTGTATCTTCAACTCCCTTCTCTGAAATGTAGCTCACATTATACTCAATATATTTACTTGCTGGCCCAGTTGTAAAATACATAGCAAGTAGTTTACAATAGTTAACCCCTATCTATTTGTAACTTAAAAAAAAAAAAAAAAAACTTTAGTCTGAGGGCACAGAGTCAAAACACTGAGCTTAAAACAAACATTGTATATTAACACACGTATGAGAAATCTAGAAGGAAAAACAATGATACGAGTGAACCTAGTTACAGGGCAGGAATAGAGATGCAGACATAGACAATGGACATGTGGACACAGAAGAGGGTGGAGGAAAGGGGAAGGTGAGATGAATTAGGTGATTATGTTTGACATCAATACACTACCATGTATAAAATAGATAGCTAATGGGAACCTGCAGTATAGTACAGCGAGCTCAGCTCGGTGCTCTGTGGTGACCTACAGGTGTGGGATGGAGGGAAGGTAGGAGGGAGATCCAAGAGGGAGGGGATATATGTATATACATGGCTGATTCGCTCTGTTGCACAGCAGAAACTAACACAACATTGTAAAGCAACTATCTCCCAATTTAAAGAAAAAAAAAAAAAAAGCTACTCAGGTTACATTTCCTCTCCATTCAATGTAATAACATTATTCTTCTGAAATACTTACACGCAATTTTTTTGGCTCCGTTTTATTTTTAATTTTATGGTTACTTTGCAACATTATCCCAGCTTCAAGAAGTCAAAACTATCTAATAAGTACACTTAGAAAAGGGTCATCCTTAGCCTGTCCACCTCATTCCCATTCTCTCCTATAGGATGCCAATCATTATGTTCTAGTCAACTGTCCTCCACAATGTTTTTTGTAAAATAGATGTCTATAAGTTTATGTTTTCCTTTTCTCTTAACCAAAAGTTTATGTACTATAGATATTTCTCTGCACTCAGTTTCCTGGGAATAACTTTATATCTGATAATAACCATCTTCACGATTCTTTTCTTTTTAAACTTTTATTAGAGTGTTGTTGCTTCACAATGTTGTGTTAGTTTCTGTCATACAGCAGAGTGAATCAGTTATATATATATCCCCTCTTTTTTAGATTTCCTTCCCATTTAGGTCACCACAGAGTATTGAGTAGAGTTCCCTGTATTATAGAGTAGGTTCTTATTAGTTATCTATTTTATGTATAGTGGTGTGTATATGTCAATCTCAATCTCTCAAGAGATCTTCATCATTCTTTTATAGCATCTGCACTAAATCCTACCAAACTACTAGTCTATGTATGGCCATTCAAGATGCCCCAATATATGAAATTACAAACAAGAAACACTGCAACAAATATCCTTGCACAACTGTACTTTTACATTGTTGGAGATACAGCTTTAGGATAAACTCCTAGGAATAGTATTTCTGGGTCAAAATGTAAAATGAATCTTTGATTTTCTTAAATATTGCTGTAATCCCTTCCCTAAGGATTAGACCAGTTTGCAGTCCCATAAACAATGTACAAAACTGCCTAGTTTCCCACACCCTCACCAAAAGCCTTGGCTAAGTTCTTATCTTATACTTCTGGAGGTCAGAAGTCCAAAAACTGGCCTTCACTGCACTGAAATCAAGACATAAGGAGGGCTGTGCTCTTCCTAGTGATTCATGGGAGAATCCATGGCCCTGCCTTTCTCAGCTTCTGGAGGTCTCCTGAGTTCCTTGGATCATGTATGGCCTTCTTCCTCCATTGTAAAGGCCAGCAACATCACATCTCTCTTCCTTCTTCTGCACTCACATCTCCCTCTCTTGATAACTGTAGCCAGTTTTTTTAAAAAAAATAACTTTTGCTGCAGTACAGTTGATTTACAATGTGGTATTAGTCAAGTGTATAGCAAAGTGAATCAGTTATACATATACAAATATGCACTCTGTTTTAGATTCTTTTCCCATATAGTTCATTACAGAATATTGAGTAAAATTCCCTGTGCCATAGAGCAGGTTGTTATTAACTCTTTTAAATATCAGTCAGTTCAGTTGCTCAGTCGTGTCCAACTCTTTGCGACCCCATGAATTGCAGCACGCCAGGCCTTCCTGTCCATCACCAACTCCCGGAGTTCACTCCAACTCACATCCATCGAGTCGGTGATGCCATCCAGCCATCTCATCCTCTGTCGTCCCCTTCTCCTCCTGCCTCCAATCCCTCCCAGCATGAGAGTCTTTTCCAATGAGTCAACTCTTCGCATGGGGTGGCCAAAGAACTGGAGTTTCAGCTTTAGCATCATTCCTTCCAAAGAACACCCAGGACTGATCTCCTTTGATATATAGCAGTATGTATATGTCAATCCCAGTTAATCCCAGTCACCAAATTGATCTTTCTCTTGCCTTTCCCCCTCTATCTCTTTGAATTGATCACTGAGAAAGGCTTTCTTATCTCTCCTTGCTATTCTTTGGAATTCTGCATTCAAAAAGGTATATCTTTCCTTTTCTCCTTTGCCTTTTCTTTTCTCAGCTATAAGGAAGGCTCCTAGGACAACCATTTTGCCTTTTCATACTTCTTTTTCTTGAGGATGGTCTTGATCACGGGCTTCTGTAAAATGTCATGAACCTCCATCCATAGTTCTTCAGGCATTCTGTCTATCAGAACTAATCCCTTGAATCTATTTGTCACTTCCACTGTATAATCATGAGGGATTTGATTTAGGTCATATTTGAATGGTCTAGTGGTTTTCCCTCAGTTCAGTTCAGTCGCTCAATCGTGTCCAACTCTTTGCGACCACATGGACTACAGCACACCAAGCCTCCCTGTCCATCACCAACTCCCGGAGTTTACCCAAACTCATGTCCATTGAGTCGATGATGCCATCCAACCATCTCAACCTCTGTTGTCCCCTTCTCCTCCTGCCTTCAATATTTCCCAGCTTCAGGGTCTTTTCAAATGAGTCAGCTCTTCACATCAGGTGGCCAAAGTATTGGAGTTTCAGCTTCAACATCAGTCCTTCCAATGAATATTCAGGACTGATGTCTTTAGGATGGACTGGTTAGATCTTCTTTCAGTTCAGGGGACTCTCGAGAGCCTTTTCCAACACGACAGTTCAAAAGCATAAATTCTTTGGCACTCAGTTTTATTTATAGTCCAAATCTCAAATCCATACATAACTACTAGAACAACCATAGCCCTAACTAGATGGACCTTTGCTGGCAAAGTAATGTTTCTGCTTTTTAATATGCTATCTAGGTTGGTCATAACTTTTCTTTTAAGAAATAAGCGTCTTTTAATTTTATGGCTGAAGTCACCATCTTCAGTGATTTTGGAGCCCCCAAAAATAAAGTCTGTCACTGTTTCCACTATTTCTCCATCTATTTGCCATCAACTGATGGGACCAGATGCCTTGATCTTAGTTTTCTGAATGTTGAGCTTTAAGCCAACTTTTTCACTCTCCTCTTTCACTTTCATCAAGAGGCTCTTTAGTTCTTCTTCACTTTCTGCCACAAGGGTGGTGTCATCTGCATATCTGAGGTTGTTGATATTTCTCCTGGCAATCTAGATTCCAGCTTGTGCTTCATCCAACCCAGTGTTTCTCATGATATAATCTGCATATAAGTTAAATAAGCAGGGTGACAATATACAGCCTTGATGTATTACTTTTCCAATTTGGAACCAGTCTCTTGTTCCATGTCCAGTTCTAACTGTTGCTTTCTAACCTGCATACAGACTTCTCAGGAGGTAATTCAAGTTGTCTGCTATGGCCATCTCTTTCAGAAGTTTCCACAGTTTATTGTGATCGACATGGTTAAAGGCTTTGCCATAGTCAATAAAACAGAAATAGATGTTTTTCTAGAACTCTCTTGCTTTTTTCATGATTCGGCAGATGTTGGCAATTCGATCTCTGGTTCCTCTGCGTTTTCTTAATCCAGCTTGAACATCTGGAAGTTCACGGTTCACATATTGCTGAAGCCTGGCTCAGATAATTTTGAGCATTATTTTGCTGGCATGTGAGATGAGTGCAATTGTGCGGTAGTTTGAGCATTCCTTGGCATTGCCTTTCTTTGGGATTGGAATGAAAACTGACCTTTTCCCATCCTGTGGCCACTACTGAGTTTTCCAAATTTGCTGGCATACTGGATGCAGCACTGTCACAGCACCATCTTTTAGGATTTGAAATAGCTCAACTGGAATTCCATCACCTCCACTAGCTTTGTTCATAGTGATGCTTCCTAAGGCCCACTTGACTTCACATTCCAGGATGTCTGGCTCTAGGTGAGTGATCACACCATTGTGATTATCTGGGTCGTGAAGATCTTTTTTGTACAGTTCTTCTGTGTATTCTTGCCACCTCTTAATATCTTCTGCTTCTGTTAGGTCCATACCATTTCTGTCCTTTATTGAGCCCATCTTTGCATGAAATGTTCCCTTGGTATCTCTAATTTTCTTGAAGAGATCTCTAGTCTTTCCCATTCTATTGTTTTCCTCTATTTCTTTGCACTGACCACCAAGGAAGGTTTTCCCCTCTCTTCTTGCTGTTCTTTGGAACTCTGCATTCAAATGGGTATATCTTTCTTTTTCTCCTTTGCTTTTTGCTTCTCTTCTTTTCACAGCTATTTGTAAGGCATTTTGTTTTCTTGCATTTCTTTCTCTTGGGGATGGTCTTGCTCCCTGTCTCCTGTAAAATGTCCCAAAGCTCCCTCCATAGTTCATCAGGCACTCTGTCTACTAGATCTAATCCCTTAAATCTATTTCTCACTTCCACTGTATAATCATAAGGGATTTGATTTAGGTCATACCTGAATGGTCTAGTGGTTTTCTCTACTTTCTTCAATTTAAGTCTGAATGTGGCAATTAGAAGTTCATGGACGGAGCCACAGTCAGCTCCTGGTCTTGTTTTTGCTGACTGTATAGAGCTTCTCCATCTTTGGCTGCAAAGAATATAATCAATCTGATTTTACTGATTGTCATCTGGTGATGTCCATGTGTAGAGTCTTCTCTTGTGTTGTTGGAAGAGGATGTTTGCTATGACCAGTGCGTTCTCTTGGCAAAACTCTATTAGCCTTTGCCCTGCTTCATTCTGTACTCCAAGGCAAAATTTGCCTGTTACTCCAGGTGTTTCTTGACTTTCTACTTTTGCATTCCAGGCCCCTATAATGATAAAGATATCCTTATGGGTGTTAGTTCTAAAAGGTCTTGTAGGTCTTCATAGAACCATTCAACTTCAGCTTCTTTGGCGTTACTGGTTGGGGCATAGACTTGGATTACTGTGATATTGAATGGTTTGCCTTGGAAATGAACAGAGATCATTTTGTCATTCTTGAGATCTCATCCAAGTACTGCATTTCAGACTCTTTCTTTGACTATGATGGCTATTTTATTTCTTCTAAGGGATTCTTGCCCACAATAGTATACATAATGGTCATCTGAGTTAAATTCACCCATTCCAGTCCATTTTAGTTCTCTGATTCCTAAAATGTCAATGTTCATGATGCTAAGGAATACTTAAACTACCACACAATTGCACTCATCTCACACTTTAGCAAAGTAATGTTCAAAATTCTCCAAGCAAGGCTTCAACAATACATGAACCATGAACTTCCAGATGTTCAAGCCGGTTTTAGAAAAGGCAGAGGAACCTGCCTAAATTGCCAACATCCATTGGATCATCAAAAAAGCAATGGAGTTCTGGAAAAACATCTGTTTCTGCTTCATTGACTATGCCAAATCCTTTGACTGTGGATCAAAGAGATGGGAATACCAGACCACCTTACCTGCCTCCTGAGAAATTTGTATGCAGGTCAAGAAGCAACAGTTAGAAAAGGACATGAAACAACAGACTGGTTCCAAATCAGGAAAGGAATACATCAAGGCTGTATATTGTCACCCTGCTTACTTAACTAATATACAGTGTATATCATGTGAAATGCCAGGCTTGATGAAGCACAAACTGGAATCAAGATTTCCCAGAGGAATATCAATAACCTCAGATATGCAGATGACACCACCCTTATGGCAGAAAGTGAAGAAGAACTAAAGAGCCTCTTGCTGAAAATGAAAGAGGAGAATAAAAAATTTGGCTTAAAACTCAACATTCAGAAAACTAAGATCATGGCATCTGGTCCCATCACTATTTTTGATGATTTGCTATCACTTCATGGCAAATAGATGGGGAAACGGTGGAAACACTGGCAGACTTTATTTTTTGGATTCCAAAATCACTGCAGATGGTGACTGCAACTATGAAATTAAAAGACACTTGCTCCTTGGAAGGAAAGTTATGACCAACCTAGACAGTATATTAAACAGCAGAGACATTACTTTGCCAACAAAGGTCTGTCTAGTCAAGGCTATGGTTTTTCCAGTGGTCGTGTATGGATGTGAGAGTTGGACTGTGGAGAAAGCTGAGCGCTGAAGAATTGATGCTTTTGAACTGTGGTGTTGAAAAAGACTCTTGAGAATCCCTTGGACTGCAAGGAGATCCAACCCCTCCATCCTAAAGGAAATAAGTCCTGAATATTGAAAGGACTGATGCTGAAGCTGAAACTCCAATACTTTGGACACCTGATACAAAGAACTATCTCATTGAAAAGACCCTGATGGTGGGAAAGATTGAAGGCAGGGGGAGAAGGGGATGACAGATGATGAGATTGTTGGATGGCATCTCTGACTCAATGGATATGATTTGAGTAATTTCCAGAAGTTGGTGTTGGACAGGGAAGCCTGGCGTGTTGCAGTCCATGGGGTTGCAAAGAGTTGGACAACTCGTGTCCAACTCGACTGAGAGACTGAACTAAACTAAACTTGCCTTTCCCCCACAGGTAATAATATGTTTGTTTTCTACATCTGTGATTCTATTTCTGCTCTATAAATAAGTTCACTTGTATCAATTATTTCTTATATTCCATATATTCAGTTCAGTTCAGTTCAGTCGCTCAGTCATGTCTGACTCTTTGAGACCCCATGAACTGCAGCAAGCCAGGCCTCCCTGTCCATCACCAACTCCTGGAGTCCACCCAAACCCATGTCCATTGTGTCAGTGATGCCATCCAACAATCTCATCCTCTGTCATCCCCTTCTCCTCCTGCCCTCAATCTTTCCCAGCATGAGGGTCTTTTCAAATGAATCAGATCTCCACATCAGGTGACCAAAGTATTGGAGTTTCAGCTTCAACATCAGTCCCTCCAATGAACACCCAGGACTAATCTCCTTTAGAATGGACTGGTTGGATCTCCTTGAAGTCCAGGGGACTCTCAAGAGTCTTCTCCAACACCACAGTTCAAAGCATCAATTCTTCAGTGATCAGCTTTCTTTATAGTCCAACTCTCACATCCATACATGACCACAGGAAAAACCATAGCCTTGACTAGATGGACTTTTGTTGGCAAAGTAATGTCTCTACTTTTTAATATGCTGTCTAGGTTGGTCATAACTTTCCTTCCAAGGAGTAAGCGTCTTTGAATTTCATGGCTGCAATCACCATCTGCAGTGATTTTGGAGCCCAGAAAAATAAATCAGCCACTGTTTTCACTGTTTCCCCATCTATTTGCCATGAAGTGATGGGACTGGATGCCATGATCTTAGTTTTCTGAATGTTGAGCTTTATGCCAACTTTTTCACTCTCCTCTTTCACTTTCATCAAGAGGCTCTTTAGTTCTTCTTCACTTTCTGCCATAAGGGTGGTGTCATCTGCATATCTGAGGTTATTGATATTTCTCCCAACAATCTTGATTCCAGCTTGTGCTTCCTCCAACCCAGCATTTCTCATGATGTACTCTGCATATAAGTTAATATAAGCAATATCAATGATATTTGTCATTCTTTATCTGACTTACTCCACTCAGTACAACAGTCTCTACATCCATCCATGTTGCTGCAAATGGCATCATTTTATTCCTTTTTATGGCTGAGTAATACTCCATTGTATATCTGTACCACATCTTTTTCATCCACTTCTCTGTCATTTCCATTTCTTGGCTATTGTTAATAGCAAACTTCAGTGACTTTTAAGGACTCATGTGATTACAGTGGGCTATTCAGAGAATCCAGAACATCTCCATCTCAAATGTCTGACTCTTATCACATTTGCAAAGTCTTCTTTTTCAAGTAATGTAGAATATTCAGATTCCTGGTGATTAGTACATGGACACGTTTAGGAACCATTTTTTTTCCTACCACATATATTTTATCATTCAGTGTTGATGCTTTTCTCTTTCTGGGGTGATTTTGTCTTGTTTCATCTAAATCCCTCTTTCTCCTCTTCCAATTCCATCAAAATTTTGATGAAATGTCTTAAGACCTCCATTACCCACTTTCTCAAGCAGCTCTGTTGTAATTCAGTTTATTTTTCTCAGAGGTTACTTGAAGTTCATGATATTCTCTGTCCCTTACTAGTGAAATCCTGAAATCATGAGTCATGTATGGTTTCATTATACTTCTTGTTGAATTTTATATTTTGGAGAGATTATGTATGAGAAATTTGGATTCAGTTAGCTGCAAAGTTGCAGGTTAAGGTATGAAAGGTATTTCTAAAGCTTCTTTTAGGAATATCATGGAATATGATACTGTTACTACAAATGCATTTTGAAAATGAGAATACTACCTATTACTTCTGATCACCAAAGATGTCAGTAAAGAATAAAGTTCAGAAGCATTTTGAAAAATGTAAGGATTAAATTACTATTGCAGTCTGGCCATGAGAACTAGTAACTACAATGAGCTACAGGCTAATAAACAAATACCTCACTGGAAAACAAAGTTTCCTAATTAATTATGTTTGTCATTTAATGTCTACTCCCTACAAGCTAGCTTTTATCTTAAGCTGCTATAATCAATACTGCTTTGTTGCTGGCAAATATTTCTCTCTGATAGCTAGTAAAATGGGAACATAAAGCTTTAAAATGTCTCAATATCTATGTTTGAATGTCTCACTACCTGTGCTCAGCTCTTTTTATTTGTAAACATTGGTTTTGTTCTCTCTGATCACTTTACAGATGCTTTCTTTTTTCTAGAAAAAAACCTTTCCATTATTTTATTTCTTAAGACCAGAAAGGACAAGTGGGGCCAATTTCATTAACCAAATGGACACACTATACAAACAATTCAAAGGAACTTTAAGCAAGTTCATTTTGTAATGTTTTATTAACTGTATTTTTAAAGAAATATGTTAAAATCAAATGACACAAAAGGATACACTGTGAAAAGTCTCCATCCAACCTTAAATCCTTAGATCCTCAGTTCTCAAAAGCAACTCATTTTACTCTTTTCTTATTTATTATTTCAGACAAAATTATTTCTACTACAAAGATAAATGGACACATGGCCCTATACAATACATAGATGGGGGCAAATTATACTGTCAAATCTTCATTTCTTTTTACTTAACTATGAAACTTATGATCTTCTCATCACTTTGTCAATGCATAAATCTATCTTTCACAGCTGCATGGTATCACTAATGCATGATTTATCTAAATACTCTGTACTAATGAATTTGTATAATTAAATTTTAATTCCCATTCTTATTTTTATGCACATTTATTTAGTACATTTATCTTCTGCAAGATAAGTATTTTCATTTCTAAAAGTAATAGTAAATAATTAGAGTATAAAATGGAATCTTTGTTAGCAAATAAATTATAAAACACAGGGGCAGTTTCTTACATGAAACGAGCTTAAAAGTTAGCACTCCCATCCTTACAAGAAGCTGAACAAACTGGAAATCACTGGACCTGCCAGAGATGAGATCTATCAACTTAAAGAAAAATGTACCACATGAGAAAGATGTTCCAACCTTCCCTGGTAGCTCAAATGGTAAAGAATCTGCCTGCAATGTGGGAGACCTGGGATCGATCCCTGGGTTGGGAAGATCCCGTGGAGAAGGGCATGGCAAACCACTCCAGTTTTCCTGCCTGGAGAATCCCCATGGACAGAGAAGCCTGGCAGGCTATAGTCCATGGGGTTGCACAAAGTCAGACATGACTGAGCAACTAAGCACGGCACACACCACATGAGAGTTGTGAGTTTAAATTTTATTCAGGGTCTTACTGAGGACTATAGACCAGAAGGTAGCCATTCAGTAGCTCTGAAGAACTGATCCACAGAGGTAAGGGTGGTAGGGGAGAAGCCAGAATATATATGAATTTTTTTTTTGGCTTGAAAATACATGTAGTTAATCATACACCTTGATACGAGATTACTGCCAATACAAAAAATAGATATCTCAAGTTATTTCCATTTTAGTGCTCTTCTCCTTATGGGAAGATGCAAGAACCTGGAATCATTGAAATTCTTCTTGAAATATGCATAACTCTTTGTGCTGCTGCTGCTAAGTCACTTCAGTCATGTCCGACTCTGTGCGACCCCATAGACGGGATCCCACCAGGCCCCGCTGTCCCTGGGATTCTCCAGGCAAGAACACTGGAGTGGGTTGCCATTTCCTCCTCCAATGCATGAGAGTGAAAAGTGAAAGTGAAGTCGCTCAGTCCTGTCCGACTCTTAGCGACCCCATGGACTGCAGCCTACCAGGCTCCTCCATCCAGGGGATTTTCCAGGCAAGAGTACTGGAGTGGGTTGCCATTAGGGGGTCATTTATCCAAAACACAGAATGCCTTGTCCTGTTTTTACCATCCTCAGTTCCCTTGATGGCTCTGCTGGAAGTTTCCATTTAACCCTTTGTATAACTGGATGCTGAGTGACTGTCTTTGTTCTGCTGGTTTTCTTTTTTTTAACAGATCAAAGGGCAAACTAATACTGCAAACAAATAGTAAATTTTAAAAGCCTGCAGAGATTACTGAGGTTACACTGAAACTACAGATCAATTTGGGGAGAATTGATACCCTAATAATATAGTCTCCCGGTTCACAAACATGGTTTCTCTCTCCATACACTTATATCTTTTATTAATTTCTCTCACCAGTATTTTGACATTGTCATTACCAAGTCTTGTACAAATTTTATTGGATTTATCCATAACTAGACCATGATATGTGTGCTACTAATAGTATTTTTATGGCTTCCCAATGGTTCTTTTGAACTGCGGTGTTGGAGAAGACTCTTGAGAGTCCCTTGGACTGCAAGGTGATCCAACCAGTCCATTGTGAAGGAGATCAGCCCTGGGATTTCTTTGGAAGGAATGATGCTAAAGCTGAAACTCCAGTACTTTGGCCACCTCATGAGAAGAGTTGACTCATTGGAAAAGACTCTGATATTGGGAGGGATTGGGGACAGGAGGAGTAGGGGACGACAGAGGATGAGATGGCTGGATGGCATCACTGACTTGATGGCCCTGAGTCTGAGTGAACTCTGGGAGTTGGTGATGGACAGGGAGACCTGGCGTGCTGCAATTCATGGGGTCCCAAAGAGTCAGACACGACAGAGTGACTGAAATGAACTGAACTGAATGGTTCTAGTGGTAAAGAATTCACCTCCCAATTGCAGGAGATACAAGAGACAAGGGTTCAATACTTGGATCAGGAAGATCCCCTGGAGTAGGAAATGGCAACCCACTCCAGTATTCTTACCTGAAGAGTTCCATGGACAGAGGAGTCTGGTGGGTTATAGGCCATGGTGTCACAAAGAGTCAGACTTGTGAGTGACTAAACATACACACAATAGTATTTTTATTTTTATCTTCTAATAGTTTATATTATACACAGAATAAACTTTTCTGTATTGAGTTCTTTATTCAGTCACGTGGGAGTTCTAGTATCCACTTTTGTAGCTGCTTTAAAAATTTTATCATACATATTTATGGCATCTTCCTTTAGATCCTTGAACATACAGAGTGTATTAATGACAGTTTTTTTTAATGTCATGATCTTATTGCATCATCTCCATCAATTCTTGATCTGTTTCTCTTGACTTATTTTTCTCTTGATTTCAGATCGTATTTTCTTGTTTACATAACCAGCAAAAATTTTTACTGAATACTGAATGCTATGAACTTTATATTATTGACTGCTATATTTTATTGTAGTCACCTAGAAGGTAGTTAGATTATTTGCAGATTAGGTTTATCCTTTCAAGGTTTATTTTTCAACCTATTCAGAGTGGGTCTATAGTATTTCCTGAGGTTAATGTATCATCTTTCTGTGGTCTCTGCTCAATGCCCTATGTATTTAATGAGATCTTCCCACTTTAGATGAAAAAAAACTGAATGTTCTCTATTCCAATGCAAGATCTAGAAGTTGTTCACCTTAAAGATTTCCAGTAATTGCTCTTTCTTCAGAAGTTGTTCTTATCTAACTCCTTGGGGTTTTATACTATACATGTGCAAAGTCCTCAGTCAAAGATGCATGAAAATAACTATTCACATTTCCCGAGTTCTTTCTATGTATTTCTTCCTCATCCTGGGTCCTTCCCTCAGAAATTCTAGCCACTTGGTCTTCCTTGAACTATCTGACATATATACTAAAGGAAATTGTTAGAGTCGTCAAAGGTTCATTGCCCTGGCCTACAGTTCAGAAATATCTTCAAAAATCGTTTTTAAAGGAATGTGGTTAAGACTTCACCTTCCAATGCAGGGGGTTCCGGTTTAATCCCTGGTCAAGCAGCTAAGACACCACATGCCTTGTGGCCAAAAAACCAAAACATAAGACAGAAGCAATACTGTCTCAAATTCAACAAAGACTTTAAAAATGGTCCACATCAAAAAAACAAAATCTTTAAAAAAATAAATTTTTTTACATATTTTTTTTCCTTTTGATGGTAGGGCTCATTCCATTTGTTTCTTTTCTCAAAAATTATAATCCTTTGCTGTTTGTTAGTTCTAAAAGGTCTTATAGGTCTTCATAGAACCGTTCAACTTCAGCTTCTTCAATGTTACTGGTTGGGGCATAGACTTGGATTACTGTGATATTGAATGGTTTGCCTTGGAAACGAACAGAGATCATTCTGTCGTTTTTGAGATTGCATCCAAGTACTGCATTTCGGACTCTTTTGTTGACCATGATAGCCACTCAATTTCTTCTGAGGGATTCCTGCCTGCAGTAGTAGATACAATGGTCATCTGAGTTAAATTCACCCATTCCAGTCCATTTGAGTTCGCTGATTCCTAGTATGTCGACATTCACTCTTGCCATCTCTTGTTTGACCATTTCCAATTTGCCTTGATTCATGGACCTGACATTCCAGGTTCCTATGCAGTATTGCTCCTTACAGCATCGGACCTTGCTTCTATCACCAGTCACATCCACAGCTGGGTATTCTTTTTGCTTTGGCTCCATCCCTTCATTCTTTCTGGAGTTATTTCTCCACTGATCTCCAGTAGCATATTGGGCACCTACTGACCTGGGGAGTTCCTCTTTCAGTATCCTATCATTTTGTCTTTTCATACTGTTCATGGGGTTCTCAAGGCAAGAATACTGAAATGGTTTGCCATTCCCTTCTCCAGTGGACCACATTCTGTCAGATCTCTCCACCATGACCCGCCCATCTTGGGTTGCCCCACGGGCATGGCTTAGTTTCATTGAGTTAGACAAGGCTGTGGTCCTAGTGTGATTAGATTGACTAGTTTTCTGTGAGTATGGTTTCAGTGTGTCTGCCCTCTGATGCCCTCTTGCAACACCTACCGTCTTTCTTGGGTTTCTCTTACCTTGGGCGTGGGGTATCTCTTCACGGCTGCTCCAGCAAAGCGCAGCCATTGCTCCTTACCTTGGACGAGGGGTATCTCCCCACTGCCGCCCTTCCTAACCTTCAACGTGGGATAGCTCCTCTAGGCCCTCCTGCACCCGCACAGCCACGGCTCCTTGGATGTGGGGTTGGTTCTCCCGGCCACCGCCCCTGGCCTCAGGCTTAGGGGCATGGGGTAGCTCCTCCTGCCCGCTGCCCCTGACCTCAGACGCTGGGTATCTCCTCTTGGCCGCCCCCCCGACCTCAGACACGGGGTAGCTCCTCTCGGCAGTTCCTGCGCCATCACAGTCTGGTACTCTCGGCTGCTGGCCCTGACCTCGGACGTGGGGTGGCTCCTCTCCGCTGCACTTAGCATGCCGGTTGCAGCTGCCTGCGCTTTAGCATGCCAGTGGCAGCTGCCTGCACTTTAGCACGCCGGTCGCAGCCACCTGTTAGAACCAACACCCAAAAAAGATGTCCTTTTCATTATAGGGGACTGGAATGCAAAAGTAGGAAGTCAGGAAACACCTGGAGTAACAGGCAAATTTGGCCTTGGAATACGGAATGAAGCAGGGCAAAGATTAATAGAGTTTTGCCAAGAGAACGCACTGGTCATAACAAACACCCTCTTCCAACAACACAAGAGAAAACTCCATACATGGACATCACCAGATGGTCAACACCAAAATCAGATTGATTATATTTTTTGCAGCCAAAGATGGTGAAGCTCTATACAGTCAGCAAAAACAAGACCAGGAGCTGACTGTGGCTCAGACCATGAACTCCTTATTGCCAAATTCAGACTTAAATTGAAGAAAGTAGAGAAAAACCACTAGACCTTTCAGGTATGACCTAAATCAAATCCCTTATGATTATACAGTGGAAGTGAGAAATAGATTTAAGGGACTAGATCTGATAGACAGAGTGCCTGACGAACTGTAGAATGAGGTTCCTGACATTGTACAGGAGACAGGGATCAAGACCACCCCCATGGAAAACAAATGCAAAACAGCAAAATGGCTGTCTGGGGAGGCCTTACAAATAGCTGTGAAAAGAAGAGAAGCAAAAAGCAAAGGAGAAAAGGAAAGATATAAACATCTGAATGCAGAGTTCCAAAGAATAGCAAGAAGAGATAAGAAAGCCTTTTTCAGCGATCGATGCAAAGAAATAGAGGAAAACAACAGAATGGGAAAGACTAGAGATCTCTTCAAGAAAATTAGAGATACCAAGGGAACATTTCATGCAAAGATGGGCTCGATAAAGGACAGAAATGGTATGGACCTAACAGAAGCAGACAATATTAAGAAGAGATGGAAAGAATACACAGAAGAACTGTACAAAAAAGATCTTCATGACCCAGATAATCACGATGGTGTGATCACTGACCTAGAGCCAGACATCCTGGAAGGTGAAGTCAAGTGGGCCTTGGAAAGCATCCCTAAGAACAAAGCTAGTGGAGGTGATGGAATTCCAGTTGAGCTATTCCAAATCCTGAAAAATGATGCTGTGAAAGTGCTGCACTCAATATGCCAGCAAATCTGGAAAACTCAGCAGTGGCCACAGGACTGGAAAAGGTCAGTTTTCATTCCAATCCCAAAGAAAGGCAATGCCAAAGAATGCTCAAACTACCACACAATTGCACTCATCTCACATGCTAGTAAAGTGATGCTCAAAATTCTCCAAGCCAGGCTTCAGCAATATGTGAACCGTGAACTTCCTGTTGTTCAAACTGGTTTTCGAAAAGGCAGAGGAACCAGAGATCAAATTGCCAACATCTGCTGGATCATGGAAAAAGCAAGAGAGTTCCAGAAAAACATCTATTTCTGCTTTATTGACTATGCCAAAGCCTTTGACTGTGTGGATCACAATAAACTGTGGAAAATTCTGAAAGAGATGGGAATACCAGACCACCTGATCTGCCTCTTGAGAAATTTGTATGCAGGTCAGGAAGCAACAGTTAGAACTGGACATGGAACAGCAGACTGGTTCCAAATAGGAAAAGGAGTACGTCAAGGCTGTATATTGTCACCCTGTTTATTTAACTTATATGCAGAGTACATCATGAGAAACGCTGGACTGGAAGAAACACAAGCTGGAATCAAGATTGCCAGGAGAACTATCAATAACCTCAGATATGCAGATGACACCACCCTTATGGCAGAGAGTGAAGAGGAACTCAAAAGCCTCTTGATGAAAGTGAAAGTGGAGAGTGAAAACGTTGGCTTAAAGCTCAACATTCAGAAAACGAAGATCATGGCATCTGGTCCCATCACTTCATGGGAAATAGATTGGGAAACAGTGGAAATAGTATCAGACTTTATTTTTCTGGGCTCCAAAATCACTACAGATGGTGACTGCAGCCATGAAATTAAAAGACGCTTACTCCTTGGAAGGAAAGTTATGACCAACCTAGATAGCATATTCAGAAGCAGAGACATTACTTTGCCAACAAAGGTCTGTCTAGTCAAGGCTATGGTTTTTCCTGTGGTCATGTATGGATGTGAGAGTTGGACTGTGAAGAAGGCTGAGCGCCAAAGAATTGATGCTTTTGAACTGTGGTGTTGGAGAAGACTCTTGAGAATCCCTTGGACTGCAAGGAGATCCAACCAGTCCATTCTGAAGGAGATCAGCCCTGGGATTTCTTTGGAAGGAATGATGCTAAAGCTGAAACTCCAGTACTTTGGCCACCTCATGAGAAGAGTTGACTCATTGGAAAAAACTCTGATGCTGGGAGGGATTGGGGGCAAGAGAAGAAGGGGACTACAGAGGATGAGATGGCTGGATGGCATCGCAGACTCGATGGACAGGAGTCTGAGTGAACTCTGGGTGTTGGTGATGGACAGGGAGGCCTGGTGTGCTGCAATTCATGGGGTCACAAAGAGTCGGACATGACTAAGCAACTGATCTGATCTGATCTTGCTGTTTGTTAAAGTGAAAGTGAAAGTATTAGTTGGTCAGTCTTGTTGAACTCTTTGCAGCCTCATGAACTGCAGCCTGCCAGGCTCTTCTGTTCACGGAGTTCTCCAGGCAAGAATACTAGAGTGGGTAGCCATTCTCTTCTCCAGGGTATCTTCCCAACCCAGGGGTAGAACCCACGTCTCCTGCATTAGTATAAGATATAAGTGAAAGTCACTCAGTCTTATCTGACTCTTTGGGACCCCACGGACTATACCATTCTCTTCTCCAGGGTATCTTCCCAACCCAGGGATCGAACCCAGGTCTCCCACATTGTGGGTGGATTCTTTACCAGCTGAGCCAAAAGGGAAGCCTGTCTTCTGCATTACAAGCAGATTATTTACTGTCTTAGCCACCAGGGAATCCTGTTTGTGACCTTATGTACAAAAGCAATTACTTTTATAATAACTCCAATTTATAGATGTTCACCATGGAAGATCAGTTCTAGATCAGCTGTTCTTTCATGGTAGCTTTTTCTAAATTCAGTGTACCTCCTGGTTTTTACTAGATTTGATTATGCCCATCATTAACATATTGAAATGCCACAATATTTCTACTTATCTCAAAGTATTTAAGAATGATTAAAGACATGGAAATCATAATCATGGCAGATTTTTAAAAGGATACTTCCCCTGAGTGAATAATTTTTTAAAACTTTTTATTTTGTATTGTGGTATAGCCGATTAACAAACAATGTTGTGATAGTTTCAGGGTATAGCAAAAGGATTCAGCCATGAATATACATGCATCCATTCCCCCCCAATCTTCTCTTTCATCCAGCTTGCCACATAACACTGAGCAGAGTTCCCTGTGCTGTACAGTAGGTCCTTGTTGGTTATCCGTTTTAAATATAGTATGGGGTACATGTCCATCCCAAACTCCCTAACTATCTCTTCTTCTCAACCTTCCCTCAGATAACCATACAGTTTGCTCTCTAAATCCTTGAGTCTGTTTCTATTTTGTAAGTTAATTCATTTGTAACATTTCTTTTTAGATTCCACAGAAAAAGAATGTCATAGGAAGTAAGTCAGACAGAGAAGGAGAAATATAAACAAAATTTAACTTAAAAATTCATAGCCCAATACTTTGCACTGTGTTAATGTTTTTTTTATCTGAGAATGTTAGATTCTTGGGCATTACAGGTAATTTCCTTCTCCTCTCACACCCACACACCAGGCTTAATGTCTAGCCTCTGTGAGAAGCTTTGCATTTTCTACTTTCTCTGTGATATTTCTTCGCCTACATTCTGCCCCCATGCAGCCATGCAATCTATGGATGGGTTTTTAAGTATCTTGAGAACTATTAACATCTTCCACCTACTCAATGATTATAGAAAAACTATCTGTGAAGAATATTTATTCCAAAAATTGTTTGGTTTATCTTTAAAAATCTTCCTGCTTTGTGGCTCAGACGGTAAAGCATCTGCCTGCAATGTGGGAGACCTGGGTTCGATTCCTGGGTCAGGAACATCCCCTGGAGAAGGAAATGGCAATCCACTCTAGCAATATTTATTCCAAAAATTGTTTGGTTTATCTTTAGATATGGGAAGCTGAGCTATTTTCCTTCCACATAACAAAAATAAGGTCCTTACTTTTCTGGAAATAATACTCTACTAAAAAAAGAAGCTACTAATTATCCAACAAATGTATGTATACTTGGAAATAATTGCAACTTTTTATAAGAAAAAGTGTACTATGAGACATTATAACGGAACTCAGAGCAGTTTCGGGAACTCAGAGCAGTTTCGGGAACTCAGGGAAATCTCAGTGAAATAACTACTGATGTGAAATCTAATGCTTGAGTGGGAATTCCATATGTAGACAAAAGTAATTGTAGGAGGTGGGGTAAGAGTGTTGTTCAGGTAAAAGGAATACATGTCCAGGGCCTAGGGTAGAAAGAACATGACATACTTAATCAATATGAAGAAGGCAAGTGTGGCTAAAACTTGACCATGAGATAATTCTGGTGAGATACGCAGGAACCCAACAGTTTATGTTAAAGATATTAGTCCTTACCTTAAAATAACAAGAAAATTATTTCAGGGCCTTAAGCAGAATAGATATTTGATCAATCCAAGTTATAAAATGATTGTTGAAACTGAAAAGACAGAAGAATGATGGGAAGAGACGCATTAGAATGTTACTTTAGTATCCTTGACACGAAATAATGACAACATGAACTCAAGATATAGCAGTGAAAAGAGAAAGCAGGAGATGGATTCAAATGATGTCAAAATATCAAAACAACATAATGTGAGTTATTATTCCATGTGGGAATTGACAAAAGATCAAGGAAGAGAGAATGATGATTTTTAGGATTATACAGGTGATGGGGTCACCTACTAAGAAAGGAGAAGAGAAAAAAAAAAAAAAAAAACAGTTATGGTGTTTGGGGAGAAGAACGACAAAGGCACTGAGGCCAGTTTGGATGTGAGGAGTTGAGGATGCGCTTGACGTCGAATTGTAGATGCTGGGCAGACAGTTGGGAATATGGAGCTAGACCTCAGAGACAAGGCCAACAAAAAGGTAATGTTACTGAGTCCAAGCTTGCTCTGCTCACAGCATGACAGGCCAATAAATTGGGAGTCGAAGTATTGAGGTAAGGAATATAACTTTATTAGGAAAGCTGGCAGACCAAGAAGATGGAAGACTAGTGGCTCAAAATAACCATCCTATTAGGGTCTGAATGTTGGTTTCTTTTACAGAACAAAGGTGGGGGACGGGGTGAGGAAGTAAAGTAAAAAAGCAAATATCTCCTGGAATGGCCAGCCTCGGGGAGGGAATGTGTTAATTTTTTTCTTGCAGCCATTCACAGGTCAGTATGTTTCCCTGAACAAAGACACTTTGGTTAAACATTCAGGCAAAGGGGCAGAGTTCCCCAAGGCAGGTCATTATGTAGAGACAGTGTCCCTTTACTGAGCAAAAGCAACAGGAAGCAAAGGTTAAAGTTAAAGAAACAGACTGAACGTGTAGTTAGATTTTGTTCTTCCCTGTAAGAATAATTGTAGATGAGTTTGCAAATAGACAAAAAAAAAAAAAAAATATCTGGAGTTCACTGCAATGAGCACACCACCCCCCCCACCCACCACCCACCCCCTCCAACCCCCACCCCCCCTACCCCCGTCCTCTTTTATGTAACTACCAGTTGCTTCCCTTGCTGAGAGTGCCATTGGCTGAGAGCCCTTATCTGTCAGATACCTCAGGAGTATTTTATCTCCAAAAATCATGTCATATCTATTTCCAGGTTGGACGACAAATATACGAGAGATTATAAAGGCCAGGGCATCATGACCCAACCCAGAAACACTGAAGAACCATTTCAGCTTCAGAGTTCCCCATATTGTTGATTGAGGTTGTGGTTGGATCTTTATCACAGATCAACACTTCGCTCAACCAAACCTTGAATCCATCTCCCATCCATAGGTGTGGATCTCAAGAATACTCCTTAACAAATACACTACCTGCTAATTATGGAGAAACTAACCTTAGTCACAGTGGCTATGGAAAGAGGTTTAGGACTGAGCCTTAATAAATCTCAAATTTTAGGTCCACTTAAGGGAAGAAGAAACATAAGGAAGACAGAGACAAAATGACCAGATGAGTAAAGCAGAAGTAGGCAAGAGTGGATGTCACAGATGCAAAGAAGTTAAAGAATCAATTAAAATGTGAACTGAAAAATAATATTTAAGTGGATGAGAGACTCTGGTGAGAATTTTTTCATAGCCATGCAAAAAGCCAAACTGCAGTGGGCTAAAAAGGGAATGGGATGTACAGAAAATGAGACAGTGATGTAGGCAATGCCCCTGAGAAATTTATCCCTGAATAGAAAGAGAGAAATAAGGCTGGTGGTGGCTGGCAGAGGCCAGGAAGATTATTTTAATTCTTAAGAGAGATTTCTGTTTATTCATTTACTAAATAGAAAAGAAACAGTTGAAAAGAAGTTAAACCTTTAGAAGTGGTATAGTGAGGGCAAGAGAATAACTTGTTATATTGAGGATGCATGATAAAAATAAAGACAAAACAAAAAAGATAAATGTGTCGATGAGGCTGACTACAATGGAGTAAGGAGTGAACTGAAAGCAAGATAGGACTCTACCAAGTCAATTTTGCTTCTGTTTTTCAAAGATTTCTTTGATGTGAACCATTTTTAAAACTCTTTATTTTATACATTACAATATTGTTTCTGTTTTCTGTTTTGGGTTTTTAGCCATAAGGCATATGGGATCTTAGCTCCCCAACCAGGGATTGAACCTGTATCCCCTGTGTTGGAAGGATAAGTCTTAACCACTGGACCTCCAGGGAGGTTCCAGTTTGTTTGTTTCTTTAAATCAAACTTCAATGTATATAATAATCATTAGGGGGCTTGTTAAAAATGGAGAGTCTAGGATCATTCTCAGAGACCTGGATTCAGTAGTAATGCAGTGGAGCCAAGGAATCTGTCTTAAGGCTGTCAAGTGTTTCTCCACAAATAGTCATGAATCATGAGGAGCACAGGGGCATAGAGGTGCAACTCACAAGTGTCCTAATGACTCTCTGATGAAGTAGAAAGAGAAAAATGCATGTGGGTAAGGGGGAAATCAAAGTATTATCAGCACCAGAGCCACACTTTGGTGGACAACAGAGTTTTCTTAGGAAATTATCTCCCTGAGGAAGTTAGAAGGCAAAGCACAGAGGCCTTGAGAAATGGAAATAGAATGAAATGAAGAGATAGAGGAAAGGGTATATTGATATGCTGGAGAAATATACAAGGGGATGTGTAGGAAGAGACATGATTTTTTAAGAGGTAAGCACTTACAGAAAAAGTGGCCACTGAAAAATTATGGTACAGGGATGGAGAGACTTTTAATATCTGAATTGTTAAGTTAATTCTAAGTTTTTTGTGTTGCTGCTATTATGAAAATACCCTCTGACTCTACAGACCATCTCTAAAACCTGACTTGTCTACAAGAGGTAAATAGTGATGAAAGGAATGGGCAGGAAAGGAAGTGTGATCTCTCCTGGGTTTCTCTATGATGTCTGGGTGGTCAGACCATGATTTGAGTCGATGATTAGTGGTCTATAGGAAAGTGCAGTCAAGTAACAGTTACTCCATGGAACCAACTCAGGTGTCATTGAGCGATAACCTCCTTTTCCCACACTATTAGAAATTTGACAAGTTGATTACATATTTATTCATCCATTCAACAAACATGGATTATAAATCAATGATATCCTATATGTAATGGATTATAAAAGGGAGCAAAAATGGCCATGGTCCCTTTCCTCATACATTTTGCAACCAAAGGAAGATTTCATGCAAAGATGAGCTCGATAAAGGACAGAAATGGTATGGACCTAACAGAAGCAGACAATATTAAGAAGAGATGGAAAGAATACACAGAAGAACTATACAAAAAAGATCTTCACGACCCAGATAATCACGATGGTGTGATCACTGACCTAGAGCCAGACATCCTGGAATGTGAAGTCAAGTGGGCCTTAGAAAGCATCACTACGAACAAAGCTAGTGGATAGAATTCGAGTTGAGCTATTCCAAATCCTGAACGACGATGCTGTGAAAGTGTTGCACTCAATATGCCAGCAAATGTGGAAAACTCAGCAGTGGCCACAGGACTGGAAAAGGTCAGTTTTCATTCCAATCCCAAAGAAAGGCAATGCCAAAGAATGCTCAGACTACTGCACAATTGCACTCATCTCACACGCTAGTAAAGTGGTGCTCAAAATTCTCCAAGCCAGGCTTCAGCAGTATGTGAACCGTGAACTTCTAGATGTTCAAGCTGGTTTTAGAAAAGGCAGAGGAACCAGAGATCAAATTGCCAACATCTGCTGGATCATGGAAAAAGCAAGAGAGTTCCAGAAAAACATCTATTTCTGCTTTATTGACTATGCCAAAGCCTTTGACTGTGTGGATCACAATAAACTGTGGAAAATTCTGAAAGAGATGGGAATACCAGACCACCTGATCTGCCTCTTGAGAAATTTGTACGCAGGTCAGGAAGCAATAGTTA
The DNA here is from genome assembly GCF_019923935.1 of Bubalus bubalis. Taxonomy (NCBI): domain Eukaryota; kingdom Metazoa; phylum Chordata; class Mammalia; order Artiodactyla; family Bovidae; genus Bubalus; species Bubalus bubalis. Next base: position 133,584,289 of record NC_059159.1, read on the forward strand.
GAACTGGACGTGAAACAACAGACTGGTTCCAAATAGGAAAAGGAGTTCGTCAAGGCTGTATATTGTCACCCTGTTTATTTAACTTATATGCAGAGTACATCATGAGAAACGCTGGGCTGGAAGAAGCACAAGCTGGAATCAAGATTTCCACGAGAACTATCAATAACCTCAGATATGCAGATGACACCACCCTTATGGCAGAGAGTGAAGAGGAACTCAAAAGCCCCTTGATGAAAGTGAAAGTGGAGAGTGAAAAAGTTGGCTTAAAGCTCAACATTCAGAAAACAAAGATCATGGCATCCGGTCCCACCACTTCATGGCAGATAGATGGGGAAACAGTGGAAACAGTGTCAGACTTTATTTTTTTGGGCTCCAAAATCACTGCAGATGGTGACTGCAGCCATGAAATTAAAAGATGCTTACTCCTTGGAAGGAAAGCTATGACCAACCTAGATAGCATATTCAAAAGCAGAGACATTACTTTGCCAACAAAGGTTCGTCTAGTCAAGGCTATGGTTTTTCCTGTGGTCATGTATGGATGTGAGAGTTGGACTGTGAAGAAGGCTGAGTGCCGAAGAATTGATGCTTTTGAACTGTGGTGTTGGAGAAGACTCTTGCGAGTCCCTTGGACTGCAAGGAGATCCAACCAGTCCATTCTGAAGGAGATCAGCCCTGGGATTTCTTTGGAAGGAATGATGCTAAAGCTGAAACTCCAGTACTTTGGCCACCTCATGCGAAGAGTTGACTCATTGGAAAAGACTCTGTTGCTGGGAGGGATTGGGGGCAGGAGGAGAAGGGGACGACAGAGGATGAGATGGCTGAATGGCATAACTGACTCGATGGAAGTGAGTCTGAGTGAACTCCGGGAGTTGGTGTTGGACAGGGAGGCCTGGCGTGCTGCGATTCATGGGGTTGCAAAGATTCGGACATGACTGAGCGACTGATCTGATCTGAAGGAAGCTGAAAGTAAATTTAATAATCATATAAACATAATGGCAGCTTTTTTAGGTCCTGGGGAGATAAGACACTTGCCACTGTAAGAGTGATTAATAAGGAAAGATGATCTAATGTGAGATGAGATAAATTTTCCAGATAATTAGAGTGTTGAAAGATGAGTAAGAGTTAAATGGGATTAATAATATCCTATTACAGTGTCATTAACTGAAACATCACATGAAAAGCCTCCATCCATGGCATATTTCCTTGATCCTGAGATGGTATGAATGAAAACACACATTTATTTAACAACATCTTTGTGGGGGATAAAGAATCATGACCACACATATGTACACATTTAGTGTAAGGTGCTGCTTCACCTCTGAAATATTAAAAGGTTAACTCTCTGGGGATTGAGGCATAGTATTCTTTATATTTCAAGCCTAGCATATTACCTCAGAAAAGGCAATGGCACCACACTCCAGTACTCTTGCCTGGAAAATCCCATGGATAGAGGAGCCTGGTAGGCTGCAGTCCATGGGGTCGCTAAGAGTCAGACACGACTGAACGACTTCCCTTTCACTTTTCACTTTCACACATTGGAGAAGGAAATGGCAACCCACCCCAGTGTTCTTGCCTGGAGAATCCCAGGCAAGGGATGGGGGAGCCTGGTGGGGCTCCCCACTTCTATGAGGTCGCACAGAGTTGGACATGACTGAAGTAACTTAGCAGCAGCAGCAGCATATTACCTGCCATACAGTAGATACTCAACAAACCTCTATAAAATAAATTACTATCTACCCTTCATCTGTCTGTCTCTCTGCCTTCTTTTCTCTCAGGAGTTATTATCCCATTTCTCTTGTCAGGTCCACTGGTATTTAAAGATATACTCTTTCATGAGATGCTTTTGTTTCAAAAGATGCTATGAACAAGACAATGATAAAACTTAAGAAATGAATCCCTAATGATGGAATTTTAGGCATTTCTACCCACATGTTTTGAGGTGAGAGCCTTCCCAGCCATCTTTGAATCCAAGCATGTAAAAAGAAACTGGCATTAAGCCATGATGACAGAAGTTTAAAAAAAAATAGTAATAGACTTAACACAGTAATAGTTCATGTTTTGACCAAGACATTGTCCAATGCAGATGGACGGGGTTGTGCTCTGGTCTACATGGTCACTCAGGTATCTCTTTTCATCTTTCATGCCTCTGCCCTCTTCTGAGTTCTTGTAGTCCTCTCTGTTCAAGAATAGGATTTAGAAGGACAGTGTGGAATTTATAGTGAAGATATCCAAGGGCCAGGTTGGGAAAAGATAAACATCAATTCTCCTCATATTGCATGAGCAGAACTTGGTTTCATGGCCACACGTAACTGTACACTTATACAAGGACTGCCTTAGAACCAGAGTCTAATTTCTGTCCACAAACAAGCAAACCTAAGCAGCCCATTTAATAGTGAATTCTGAAACGGGACAGTCTCTAGGGTAGCCCATGATCCCCACCTCTTGGTTTCCCTTTTTTGTGGGCAAGACTTGCATCTGGTCAATAAAATATGGCACTGGTCATTCTCATGATCATGTTACATTATATAAGATTCTGTCTTAGTAGACTCACTCTCTTTTTCTCTTTCTGACTTTGAAGAAGCAAGCAGCCATGTTACCAGAGAATGTGTGAAGGAGACCAAGTGACAATGAACCATATGGGGCCCCAGGGAGCTAAAAGAAGCCTTTGATTGCCAGTCAGCAAGAAATTGATTCCTGAGTCTTATGATTACAAAGAAATAAATTCTGCAACACCATGAGTGAACTTAGAAGTAGATGCCTCCCCAGTTGGGCCTTCAGATGAAAACACAGTCCAGCTGACACTTTTCATTGTAGCCTGGTAAGACCTTGAGGTAAGGACCAAGTTCAGCCAAGCCTGGAATTCTAAACCACAGAAACTGTGAGAGCATAAATGTGTGTGGTTTAAGCAGTCAAGTGTGAGGTAATTTGTTAGGTACAAATAGAAAATCAATAAAGGAACCTCATTTTCTCCTTTGTCTGCATTGTGCAGCTACAACACAGATAGGTAATCCGAATCCTTAAAACCTGACTGTTAAAATGGGCTTGGAAATGGACAGCACACACATCTGCCTGTCAATTCAGCTTCCCAGAAAGGGGCCTCCCTGGATCTGCTAGGCTAACATTCCTCCAACACTAATAGCATTTTCTTCTTTTCAGATTTACTAAATAAACCCTCAGCTTTCTTATCTGTGCCATTACTGAAGTACCACCTTACATTGCCTCCAAGCCTTATTGGATAAGTAAATTTATAATTCATCCCAAACTTCTCACAGACAAATCATGAAAAGAGAAAATGGTAAAATGAACAGAAATAAGCACAACAATTCTTATGCAAATTCCTAAGGAGCAGAACAGTGTGGGGCCTGTTGGCTGCCAACTCTATACACCCTGGGCTGCTGGGATGAGAAGCTCTTGGCTCCAATGCCCTCTCCCTGGCCAGAATATCAGGTCTTGGGAGAATAAAGAAATGCTCAGAAGCAGCCCGGAGTGGAGCTTTGAACTGCTGGACTCTTCAGCTGCCCGGAACAACTGACAGATGGAGCAGTTATGGAACCAGGTGGTGAGGCTGATCAGCAATCTAGCCACCCGCCTATCAGCCCATCCTTCTGTAGCTCTGGGATGTCCCTCAGGAACCCAGGTGGCAGCAGGGAACTGAAAGGATGGAAAACACCTTAGCAATCGTTTCTAAGCAGCCCACAAAGTGCAACCAGCATTTAGGAATATAACCAACTGCCTCCTTTGCTTTGCAACACACACAGAAAAGATCAGGTCTTTCCCCATAATAGGGAGGGGGAGCTGCCCTGGACTATGGAGGAAGAACTGGCCAAATGTTAGCTTCATCTTATAGGCTGGATAAAATTAACTCCCCACCGAGGCCCCTAAAATCTCCATCCCATCCAAACACAAAGAATTGAAACAGGTATCATGCATATCTCCACTCAAAAAAATGAAGAATATTGGTAGCTTTTCAACATCATCTAATCCATCTCTACAAACACCAAGTCCAGCCTTAATTTTTCTCCTCGTTTGTGGTTTCTGTCTCACCAAAACATGAATCCAATTTTTTCTTCTATATGTTATACCTTATTCTTTCATTCTCCCTCATCTTCAAGTTTGCAAAAAGTAGAAATTTCACACACACACCTGTCATTTGAAAATATATATTCCCAAAACAGAAAGGCAAAATGTAAAGAATGGAAACACATAACTTGAGAAAAAAATACCTGCCAATGCACCAATGCAGATAAACTGGATATCTATAAAAAAACTAAAAATAGCTCCCTTTGGGGTGGGGCTGGGGAGAAAATCACCTTCATCTGCAAATCAAATCAGCAAATGTTCATTGAGCACCCCTTACATTCAAGACAGGAAGTTTGGTGTTAAAGAAAATATAAATGTGTTAAAATTAGAATTTCCAGGAGCTGAGAAAAAGAGATTAGAATGACACCATAGTACACATTGTAGAGCGCATTTACAATTTACAAACGTTTTTACATTTGTAATCTTGATTAATCCTTAGATAAAGTTCGTTTCCTAAATGGATAAATCTGTTTCTTATTAAAACTGGCAATAAAAAAGGGGGTGTCTCAGAGATGTGATCTGCTGAAGGTCACCCAGCAAATAATGTTTGAGTTGAATCTTAAACAGTTATTCTGACTTCAATTTCATTGCCCTTTTCACTTTATCCATCTGTCTCTAAATGAAACAAACTCAAAGTGTCAAGGATGTCCATGACTGGAAGGAACAACGTAAAATCACATAAACCAGTTTGGAATAGGGGATATGGACTTTAATCCCCATCCCCCGCAGGAAGTTTTTGTAGCCAGGGAAGCAGAAAGAGGGAACTGTGGACTGGGGAAATGTTGAGAGCAAAGGCTTAGAAGCATGAATAAGAAGCAATATATTCAGGCCCTGTCAGTATTTACAGGGCTTCCCAGGTGGCACTAGTGATAAAGAACCTGCCTGTCAATGCAAGAAACATAAGAGACCTGGGTTCAATCCCCAGGTCAGGAAGATCCCCTGGAGGCAGGCATGGCAACCCACTCCACTGTTCTTGCCTGGAGAATTCCATGGATAGAGGAGCCTGATGGGCTAAAGTCCATAAGGTTGCAGTCAGACACAACTAAAGTGACTCTGCATACATGAACCTGTGCACAGTATTTAGAAGTTACTGAATGTCACTCTCATTTCACACTTAAAGTTATTTTCCATGCCTACAAAACAAGAAAACACCTTTTTCCACAGGCTGATGAAGTATAGGTATACCACAGAGATACTGCAGATTCAGGTCCAGACCACTGCAATGAAGCAAATATTCCCTAAAGCAAGTCACATGAATTTTGGGGGTTTCTCAGTGCATGTAAAAGCTATGTTTACACTATAATTTAATCAATAAAGTGTGCATAGTATTATGTTAAATATAGATACATAATTTAATTTTACTATACTTCATTGCCAAAAGGAATGAAATTCTGCCATTTGCAGAGAAGTGGATGGACCTAGAGACTGTCATACAGAGTGATATCAGAATTATGCATATATGTGAAATCTACAAAAATGGTATAGATGATTTTATTTTCAAAACCAGACATAGAGACACCAATGTAGAGAACAAACGAATGAATACCAAGGAGCAAGGGAGGGTGGGATGAATTGGGAGATTGGGATTGATGTATATACACTATTGATGCTATGTATAAAATAGATAACTAATGAGAACCTATTACACAGCATAGAGAACTCTACTTGGTGCTTTGTGGAGACCTAAATGGGAAGGAAATCCATGAACAGGGGATATATGTATACATATAACTGACTCATTTTGCTGTACAGCAGAAACGAATACAACATTGTAAAACAACTATATTCCAATAAAAAACTAATTTAAAAAACAAATAGAAACTTTAAGCAAAAAAATCGCATTGCTAAAAAATTATAATCATCATCTGAACCTTGAGCAAGCTGCAATTTTTTTGCAATGATAACATCAAAGGTCACTGATTACAGATCATCATAGCAAAAATAATAATAAAGGAAAAGTTTGAAATATAGCGAGAGTTACCAAAATGTGAAACAGAGACATGACGGGAACAAATGTGGTTGGAAAAATGATACTGACAAGACTTGCTCAATTCAAGGTTGCCACAAGCCTTCAATTTGTGAAAAATGCAGTATCTGTGAAGCACTATACAGCAAAGTCTAATAAGACAAGGTATGCCCCTACTGGAATATTTTTCTCCTTTGAGGCAGGGGAGAAGGGTGTTGCAGGCACTTATGTAGGAGGCAGTACTTACGTATATGGGCTTGCTCCAAACTATCTGAGTTCAGATCTCATTGTCATTACTAACTAGCTGTATAACTGTATAACTAGTTGTAAAACATCTTCTGGTTTCCTAATCTATCAAATGGAGTCTCCAAGGATACCTAATGCCAATGACTTTTGTGAGCATTAAATAAGTTATCTCCTCTAAACACTCATCAAATAAGTGCTAAATAAACACTGGATTTGAATCCCTCTGACATCCTCTATTTCTCTGCAACAATTGCCCAACAATCCAATATAAAGCCCTCAATCAAGAAAAGTGGAGAATATGCTCCAAGGCCTGGTCCTGAACAGTTAGGCTAGTAGTTCTAACAACAGCACAGGATGCTGCAACTCCCAGCTGCTATGAATCAGTTGCTTGAGAACCAAAACCGATTCTGAGCAAGCCAAGTCTTATACATCTAATTAGAAAGTATGGCTTTATAGCCCCAAAGAGTGTGGAAGAGTCATATGTGTGTGTGTTTGTATATTTTTACAGCAGTCATAAAAATTAGCTGAAAACTCTTCAGCATCCAAAGTAGCTCTTAGCTCCTTATTTCACCTAAATATTTACTATCTATTTTTAAAGATCTTGAATCAAAACATTCCTTTTTTGTATCTTGAACATTTCTAGTTTATACATGTCTCAATGTTCAGCTTTGGTTTGGTTTCTGTTTTTTTAGATTATGAGCAAATGCAGTCTTTGACTTTCACAGATGTAAAATAGGTTCAACAGTATCATTTTTCTAGATTCCATATATATGCATTAATATACAATATTTGTTCTCTTTCTGATTTACTTCACTCTGTACTACAGGCTCTAGGTTCATCCAGATCATTACAAATGACTCAATTTCATTCCTTTTTATGGCTGAATCAGAATGCCCATCATCAAAAAAATCTACAAACAATAAATGCTGGAGAGGGTATGAAGAAAAGGGAACCCTCTCACACTGTTGATGGGAATGTAAACTGGTACAGCCATAGAACAGAACAGTACAGTTTGGAGATTCCTTATAAAACTAAGCACAGAACTACCATATGAGCCAGCAATCCTTCTACTGGGCATATACCCTGAGAAAACCATAACTCAAAAAGACACATGCACCCCCAGTGTTCATTGCAGAACTATTTACAATAGCTACAGGACAGGGAAGTAACCAAGATGTCCATCAACAGAGGAATGGATAGAGAAGATGTGGTACATATATACAATGAAAATACTTTTAAAGTTAAAATAATGAGTTCTGGAAGGAAGGGGAAGAAGAGAATAAAATAAGGGAAGAAGCAAAACTGCCTTGAGGATATTTTGAAACTACTTAGACACAGGAAAGAAACCTGGCTCCCTCTTGTCTCCACCCCTGTCCAAAGGAGATACTTAGCTAATTAAAACAGAAACTGGTTCACTTCCAAAACACTGCATCATCATCTACTTATTAACTTTTATCCTATCTACAGATGGAGGTCTGCAAACACTTCACTTGTTCAAAAACCTTCTATCTTAGACACAGGCTTAAGCTGCAATGAATTTCACTATTCTGCTGACTATACCTGTGAGCCTTCTACCCTTCACCTGTCTTGCTCTTTTCTTCCCATTTGCAACTTTCGCTGACATGATCAACTAAATCATACAATATACCTTGCATGCGTGCTCAGTCACTCAGTCGTGGCTGACTCTTTGCCACCCACCAGGCTCCTCTGTCCATGGGATTTCTCAGGCAAGAATACTGGAGTGGGTTGCCATTTCCTACTCCACAATACAGCCTTAAATTTTCATTTTCTTTGGACTCAGAAGCATCATGTGTTCTCCAAAAACTCTGGTGGCCTCTACTTCTAAACTTCTTAACCAGTGGTGCTGGGAAATTTTTTCATTTCTTCTTTATCGGCTCCATCCTATAGCTGTCTCACCCAGAATGGTATCTGTGCATCTTTTTTTTAACATGTTCCTATTTTCCTTTGTAACTGTATATGTAAATCTAGTATATTTATATTTTCTACTTCTTGAGTTTCTTTAACTGGGCCAAAGGTTTTTTTAACTTTCCTATGAATGTCATCCAGTGCCTGAGATGGATTAGTCTGGAGGCACCCAAAGCCATTACTGGGCTGACCCGAGAGACCTGTGTCCTGGAGCTGGCAATGCATGGCCTCGGTGAATTTGTAAATAATGAAATGATGAAAGCTATTTAGGACTGCAGCATATTTCGTCCATTAATCTAACAGTCTTTTTTAAAACCAATCCCCTGCTTTGGTCTCCTTGGAATAGAAAAGACATCTGGACCAACCCCAAGCAATTTATTAAAGACTTCAGAAAAAATGTGGAGGAGGGAGGGGCTACCTTTTCCTTGCTGATACCCTTTGTTTCCATTCTTCTGGTTCATTTTGGAAAATATTTTATTTATTTATTTGGCTGTGTCAGGTCTTAGTTGCAGCACATAGAATCTTTAGTTGTAGCACGCAGGATCTTTTTACTGTGACAAGAGAACTCTTAGTTATGGCATGAAGGATCTAGTTCCCTGATCAGGAATTGAACCTGACCCCCCTGAGTTGGGAGAGCAGAGTCCTAGCTACTGAACCACCAGGAAAGTCCTTTCTGGTCCATTTTTACTACACTTTTTTTCTTGCATGATTTTCTATTTTTCCAGCTTTAGATGCCTCATGAACTGGGCTTTGCAAAAGTCCAATGTTTCCCTCTTTATATTAAAATGATGGGTTTAAGACATGGGCTTTAGACTTAGGCAGCCTGAGCTCATGGGTTAGATGTGCCGCTAAGTTGCTAGATGAACTCAGTCAGGTATTAATAATCACCTCTCTAAGCCTCAGTTTTCTCATCTATAAAATGGGAATAATATCTACTTCTCCGGGTTGTATCAGAGATTTTATACATACTGATACACAATTGGGGCAAACTCTGTTAATGAAAGCTACTAATAAAGTGTACATACTTCTCGGGGAGTTTTTGAAACTATCTTTTTTCTTCCCAATAACCTCCTTAACATCTCTGAAGATCATTGGAGAAGAGAGACAAAATATGTGGGGTGCTGAACATCAGAGAGGTTCGCTCATCTGATAGGTGCCAGTTTGCAATAATTCACCCCTTCTGGACTGTCAGGGGTAGTCCTTTCCTGCAGCAGGTCAACCAGTCTGCATGGGAGGAGCTTTAGCCAAATATGTGTGCACTGGTAGGTGGAAGGAGGCTGGTAAATTGAGGAAACAAATGGGCTTTTTTCCATGAAGCTGTGTCAGTTTCAGGTTGTTACATTCCCTCAAGCTGGTTCAGGGCAGAATGCTGGGGCCAAACATTTTGGGGGATGGAGGGATCACATTATTTTTTTTTTTCCTTTTTGCCTTAATATGAAGCTGCCCTTAAATGCATCACAATCTTAGTTTTTTTAGTTTACTTTTGGTGTCTTTGGGAATCCCAGAATTTTTATTAAAATAAAGGTTTCAAGGACTTATGTGGTGATCCAGTAGTTAAAACATCACCTTCCAAGGTAGGGTGTGCAGATTCAATCCCTGGTAGGGGAGCTAAGATCCCACATGCCTCACAGCCAAAAAGACAAAATATAAAACACAAGCAATATTGTAACAAATTCAATAAAGACTTTAAAAATGATCTGTATCCAAAAAAAAATCTTAAAGTTTTCACCCTCTCCAACATCTGTCTGGCATGTTACTTATAACATCAGAAAGTTTCTTTTAATAAGAAGGTACTGAAAACAACATAGATCACTGAAGGTGACCTCTACCTGGTCTTGCACGCACTGAGCCCTGAGAGCTGACACTAGGTGCCTATGGAGGATTGAGTCCGTGCCTGCACCCTCCTGCATGCTACTCAGAATTGTGGCTATTTTCACTTAATCCTCAGCTGAATAGAAAGTACCTTGAGACAAGGTTCATATCTAATTTATTTCACCAGCATTCATAGTCTCTTCAGGATACTGTGCATACAGCAGGTACAGCAAGTGTTTGGGAATGAATTTTAATGACTCAGAACCTGAAGTAAGATGTCGGCCCAACCAAACTTACTTGCCCATTACTTAAAGCCATATTGGCAATTTCTTTTTTTTTAGAGGAAATTGCAGAACTATGCAGTTGCCTTCATTTCCCCCACCTAATTCTTTGCTTCTGCCAAGAGGGAAAAAAATTCCATTTAACCTCTTCAATGAACATTCTAATGCCCAGAGTAATGAACTGTGTTAATCCTGAGCTTGGGTCAGACAGGCTGGGTTACAAAGGGATCCCAGTGTGAACTTAGACTATTGACATAATCCTCTAAACCTTGGCTTTCTCATCTTGAAAATGAGAATACAGTAATGCCTTCAGCATGAGTTGATAGGAAGTATTCAACACATAAAACACACACACATTAGGAACTCAGCATGTTTGCTTCCCTTTTTTTTTTTTTTTTTAGATCCATCAAATATGGGAATAAATGTTCAAATTCTCTATTGAAAAGGTGACAGTGTTAGTCGCTCAATCGTGTCTGACTCTTTGCAACCCCATGGACTATAGCCCACCAGGTTCCTCTATGGGATTCTCCAGGCAACAATACTACAGTGGGCTGCCATGCCCTTCTCCAGGGGATTTTATTGACCCAGGGTTTGAACCTGGGTCTCCTGCTTTGCAGGTGGATTCTTTACCATCTGAGTCACCAGGGAAGCCCCAAATTCTCTAGCAGTCAGACAAATCCAAAATAAAACAGCCCTTCAAGCCCACCACATAATACTAAATGTTGGCAGAGAGTGTTTAGACAGGAATCTTCTAGGCTGCAAAGGAGAGGATAAACCAGAATAGCCATTTGGGAAAGTACTCTGTCAATCCTTGTGAAATTGAGTCTTTACATTATTATCTATACATACAATCAGACATCCCAGTTTTGGGAATATATCTTAGAGAAATTCTCATATAAATCCATAAAGAAACTAAAATGAGAATAATTATTTCAGACTTGTTGATTATGCTGGGAAGTTGAAGATAATCCATGTAACCATCACAAAATAAAATGTGGTAGATGCACTTAACATTCATGTAAGTGTTAAATGATATAAATTAGACGTATACACAGTGAATGTAGTTTATTGCAAGAAAAAACAACAACAACAACAACTGATAGGCCCCCTTTAGGTAAACTGGAGACACATGAAAAACAACATTATATATTTTATGAGCACATACCAATTCAGGGCCATGTATCAAAGTCCTTGGAGCATGTGTCCATGGGGAGAAAATGAGAGCAAGAATTTAATGATAACCAGGTTCGATGCACGATACTGGATGCTTGGGGCTAGTGCACTGGGACGACCCAGAGGGATGGTATGGGGAGGGAGGAGGGAGTAGGGTTCAGGATGGGGAACACATGTATACCTGTGGTGGATTCATTTTGATATTTGGCAAAACTAATACAATTTTGTAAAGTTTAAAAATAAAATAAAATTTTTAAAAAAAATTAAAAAAAAAAAAGAAGAGAAAAATCTAAAGAGTGCCTTATACAGGCCACTGATGACAATATGCCAAATACTGAAGGGAATGATTAATTCAACCTCCTGTACCTGAAGTTTAAAAAAAAATTTTTTAAGCTGTGTCTGTCTGTGTATGTGTGTGTGCACATGTGCATACATACATGTACTGAAAGATTCAAATGCATTGCAAACCATATGACACAGCTATTAGAACAGTAACCAGTTGAAGAATTAGGCCACCCCCACCATGAGGTTCCCTCTTTCAGAAAGCCTGGGGTAACCTAAATGACTGATCATTGGAGTGACCCTGAGTCTCTGTTCCTGTGCCCTAATTCCTGTTATTGTACTTTTTTTTTTTTTGCTTTTTATTTATTTTTTAACCTTACAATATTGTATTAGTTTTTCCATACATCAACATGCATCCACCATGGGTGTACACATGTTCCCCATTCTGAACCTCCCTCCCACCTCCCTCCCCATACTATCCCTCTGGGTCATCTCAGTGCACCAGCCCCAAGCTTCCTGTATCCTGCATCAAACCTGGACTGGAGATTCATTTCACATATGATATTATACATGTTTTAATGCCATTCTCCCAAATCTTCCCACCCTCTCCCACAGAGTCCAAAAGACTGTTCTATACATCTGTGTCTCTTTTGCTGTCTTGCATACAGGGTTGTCGTTACCATCTTTCTAAATTCCATATATATGCATTAGTATACTGTATTGGTGTTTTTCTTTCTGGCTTACTTCACTCTGTATAATAGGCTCCAGTTTCATCCACCTCGTTAGAACTGATTCAAATGTATTCTTTTTAATGGCTGAGTAATACTCCATTGTGTATATGTACCACAGCTTTCTTAGCCATTCATCTGCTGATGGACATCTAGGTTGCTTCCGTGTCCTGGCTATTATAAACAGTGCTGCGATGAACACTGGGGTACACGTGTCTCTTTCCCTTCTGGTTTCCTCAGTGTGTATGCCCAGCAGTGGGATTGCTGGGTTGTATGGCAGTTTTATTTCCAGTTTTTTAAGGAATCTCCACACTGTTCTCCATAGTGGTTGTACTAGTTTGCATTCCCACCAACAGTGTAAGAGGGTTCCCTTTTCTCCACACCCTCTCCAGCATTTATTGCTTGTAGACTTTTGGATCGCAGCCATTCTGACTGGCGTGAAATGGTACCTCATTGTGGTTTTGAATTTGCATTTCTCTGATAATGAGTAATGTTGAGCATCTTTTCATGTGTTTGTTAGCCATCTGTATGTCTTCTTTGGAGAAATGTCTATTTAGTCCTTTGGCCCATTTTTTGATTGGGTCGTTTATTTTTCTGAATTGAGCTGTAGGAGTTGCTTGTATATTTTTGAGATTAGTTGTTTGTCAGTTGCTTCATTTGCTATTATTTTCTCCGATTCTGAAGGCTGTCTTTTCACCTTGCTTATAGTTTCTTTTGTTGTGCAGAAGCTTTTAAGTTTAATTAGGTCCCATTTGTTTATTTTTGCTTTTATTTCCAATATATAAACAGTGACTCTGTGAAACTCTAGACGTTGCACCCTCAGATCCTAATAAAGGTAGAGTCCTAGGTCCAATCTTCTGAAAACTAAAGTGATATCAGATTGTGGCCCACAAAGCAGACCAGGATGTGTGTTCTAAACCTAAACAGGTTTAAAATAATCTGCTAAAATAAAAGATATAACCATCAAGAACCAGGAAAATCACAACTTGGGGAAGAAAAGACAAAAACAGACACCAACACTAAGATGAGTGACATGTTGAAATTAACTGGCAGGGATTATAAAGGATCCATCATAAAAATACTTCAACAAGAAATTACAGATTCTCATGACACGAAGGAGGGGGGAAAAAAGAAAATCCCAAGGAAAAAAGTCATAAAAAGAAACCAAAGTGAAATTATAGACCTAAGAAATACTGTGATAATTTTTCTTAAAACTTCATTGGATGGATTCAAAAGTAAGGTGGAAATGGCATACAAAAGAATCATTGGAACTGAGACCAAATCAATAGAATTTACACAGCTGAAAGAGTGGGAAAAAAAGTAAACCAAAAAAAAAAAAAGAGGCTTAGAAACCTGGGGGACAGTAAAAAGAGATTTAAAATTTGTCATCAGAGTCCCAGAATGACAGGGGAAAAAATGTGAAGTTAACAAAATATTCAAAAAAATCATAGCTAAAAATTTCCAAAATTTGTGAAAACCCTAAACCTACAAATTCAAGAAATTGAGGAAATGCCAAACAGTATTTGCTGAAAGAAATCTATATCAAGACACATCATAATTAAACTTATAAAAATGGAAGACAAAGAAAACATTAATGAAAGCAGCTAGAAATAAAGAACTCATCCAGGGGAGCCATGATTTGAATGGCAGTAAGTATCTCATCTAAAACAATCAAACCAATGGGATGCAGGACAATATTTTTTAAATGCTTACAATAAGAAATGCTACCTTTGAATTCTATACCCAGCAAAAATATTCTTTAGCAGTGAAGGGGAAATAAAGACATTCTCAAAGGAAAGAAAGTTAAGAGAATTTGTCACGAACAAACAAAAAAGAATTATCATAGGAAGTTCTCCAAACAGAAAGTAAGTATAACAGAGGAGATGTGGAAATCTGCAAAGGAAGAAAGATCAATAGAATGGGTCAAAATCAACTCAGTAAAACAGGCTATCTTTCTGTTCATGAGTTTTTAAAACTACCTTTGATATTGAAGAAAAATATAATATTATCCAATGTGGCACTCAGTGTATGAAGAGAAAATAGAGGGTTGGTGAAAAACTTCATTTTGATTTTGCCATAAGATCTTACAGAAAAATTCAAACGAAGTTTTGGCCAACCCAATACTAAAAATGCTATATTTTTTAAGTGTAGAAGGTAAAGATGCCTAAATGAAAATGAGATTTCTACACTTCACTCTAAGTGGTAAAACTTCATTACCAGTAGATAGTGATAGGTTATATATGTATATTGTAATATCTAGAGCAATCACTAAGAAAATTATGCAAAGTGGTATATTCAAAATCATGACAAATAAAGTGGATTCTAAACAAAAGCTCAAGAAACAAAAAGGTGGGCAAGAAAAGGAAATTAGAGAAATGAGAAATAGAGGGAACAAACAGAAAACAAAAAATAAAATGGCAGACTTAAGCCCTAACATATCATAACTTTAACCGTAAATGGCTTAAATATACCAGAGATTGTCATGCGTTCTAAGGCACTTCAGTTGTGTCCAATTCAATTGCCAGAGTGAATTTAAAAAAAAATTACTGAACTATCTGGTTGGCATAAAGAAACTCACTTTTCAAATATGACATAGTAGGTTGGAAGTAAAAATATGGGAAAAGAAATAGTATGCAAGTGTTAAAGAAAAGCAGAAGAGGTTATCCTAATATTAGATAAAGTAGACTTCAGAGCAAAGAAAATTATTAGAGACAGAGGATCATTACACAATAATAAAGGGGTTAATTCACTTAGCAGTCTTCAATGTGTATACACCAAACAACAGAGCATTAAAAGCTATAAAGCAAAACCCAACAGAATTGAAAGGAAAAAAAAAACTGAGTAGTTTCCCAACAGATGAGTAAAGATCAAATCTTTGAAATTGTAAAGGAAACTCATAAAAACCACTCACAAGCTTCTCCTTGACAAACAGTCTTCTGTATTAAGTGCACAGATGCACTATAGGAATCTGCTGTATTTCTGTATCAGATAAAAAAAAGTAATTCCTCTAAATTGGGAAAGATCTTTTTGTAATGATAAATATCTCTTGTAAATATTGGTGTTTTTTTGCAAAGGACTGTACCATATTAATATTCCAATAAGTGGATTATAAATATTGATTGGTAACTCAAGAGCACTGTCACTTTAAGGAAAAGAAAAGTCATGGCCATAGGAGAAAGGTACAAACACACTTCCCTTCTAGTAAGCACCCAGGTATCTGGATACCTATTTCTCAGCCCATCCCCAGATCTGACCTGGCTATTACCAAGAGCTAGTTATCATGAAATGATATTCCCTGGCCCAGCCTCTATTGGTTTTATATATAAGTACATATGGGGTTCCCCAACAGCTCAGCAGCAAAGAATCCACCTGCAATGCAGGAGACACAGGACGTGTGGGTTCAACCCTTGGGTCAGGAAGATACCCTGGAGGAGGGCATGGCAACCCACTCCAGTATTCTTTCCTGGAGAGTCCCATGGACAGAGGAGCCTAGCAGGCTACAGTCCATAGGGTTGCAACGAGTTGGACGCAACTGAGCATGCATGCACATATATATATATATATATATATATATATATATATATATAATTTTATACAATGTTGTATTGGTTTCTGCCATACAACAACAAAAGTCCCCTCCTTCCCTAGCCTCCCTCCACTTCCCCCATCCCATCCCTCCAAGTCATCACAGAGCACCAGACTGGGCTCCCTATGCTGCACAGTAACTTCTCACCAACTATCCATCTTACACCTGATAGTGTATATATGTTGATGCTTTCTCCATTTGTCTCACTCTCTCCCTCCCCAACTGTGTCTACAAGTCCATTCTCTACAACTGCATCTCAATTCCTTCCCTGCAGATAGGTTCATCAGTATCATATCTCTAGATTCCACACATTTTCCTTAATACACTACATTTGTTTTTCTCTCTGATCTACTTCTTGCTGTATAATAGGCTCTAGGTTCATCCACCTCACTAGAACTAACTCAAATTCATTCTTTTTATGGCTGAGTAGTATTCCATTGTATATCTTTTCTATTGGTTTTTGACAAGTGCTTTTCTTAATTTATTGGTTGCAGTTTCTACCACTCATGGTCAACACAAACCTCTCCTTCTGGCTAAGATGTGATAACAGGGACCAGATTTCCCTGCCACTTGAAACAAACACACACACACACACCCCAAATTAGTTATTTAAGGACATTATTTTGCCATCTTCTCAGTATTGAGATATATATATATATAAATATCAAGTATTAATTTCAAAACACTGTATAAAACATAAGGAAGGATAGGGACCTCTAGGAGATGGAGAACAGATGAGATGAGTCATATGGCTGTCCGGTTTCCTGCTTCAAGAGTCCCAAAGGCCAGGGAGAAAGAATTCAGACAGAGACCTGCAGACTCCCTGAGTTGAGCAGAGAGAACTAAGAGTCTGGGAGAGCAAGGCAACCAGAGCTCTCAGGAGATAATACCCACAAGAAGACTCGTAGAGAGTGCCAAAGTTCTGTACACAGAGAGAACCCCAGAGATCTCTAGAGCATCTTGCTGGATTATTCATCACTCCAGTGTTTGCAAGTGAGGAAATTACCTAAGGTCAGGAGAAAAAACTTTCTGAAGGATTAGAAGAAGCAGTACCCAGTAGCCATACAAGTCTGGGGATAGTCTCTACTCTCACTGGGACAGACTGGAAAACCTTATCATTCATGGACCATTGCATGTTGCATAGAGTATTCAGTATCATTTTGCTGCATTAGTGGGGAATGGTACTGCTCTAATCCCACCTTAAAAGCAAGACTCTTTAACATGGAAGAAAAAAGTCTGATTCCATGTTGGATCTGTTTCTTTTACTTTAACCCTTGCTTCTCATTGCTTTTGTTCACTGAAAGGATACTGTCTATACATAATGGTCTGCCTTGGGGAACCCTGCCCCTTGACCTGAATGTTAAACTAAAATGCCCCTGTTCAGTGAAACATCCTGACCCTGTCCACCTGTGAATGGCCACAGGAAGGAAAAAATTAGCTCACAGCACTCCCCCCTTCCCTGCCAAGGATGGCCATTTCAAGAGATATTTGCAAGATTAGTGTCCTTTTTACTTTACTTCCTTAACTTCTACCTGCTTGACTTCTAAAAAGAAGTTGGCATCCAGACCCCAGTCAGATGATTATTCGGGGACATTGGTCTGCCATCTTCTTGGAAGCCTGGCATTTCTGAATAAAGTTGTATTCCTTGCCTCAACACCTCATTTCCAATTTATTGGTCTGTTGTGTGTCAAGCAGAGTGAGCTTTGACTTAATAAGAATTCCAAAGGATTAAACTGTTTCCAACTTTCTTAACTGCATGTTAAAATTAAGGTAAAGTGTATTTAGAGCAATACAAAAATGTTTGGCACTCAACAAAGGAAAATTCACAATGCATGCATCCAATGAAAGACCACCAGTCACGTGAAAAAATGGAAACATATGACCAATAATGAGATGACTAAGAATACCACCTCTCCTCACCTCACCACACATGCCGCTCCCACATAATTATGGCAACTAGCAATTACTGTATTTCAAACTAAGTAGTTAAACTGGTGCTTATGAGTTATGACTCCAATGTTTTGGTTTTGTTTGGTTTTGGGTGACTTCTTGGATTTTGGTTGTCTGGGTTTTTTTAACTTCTTCTATTTAGGATAAAACAAGAAAACAAAGATCTCATTATGTTCTCAAGGTCAATGGTTTCTGTCAACTCAACCTCTACTTCAGCATTTAAAAAATACAGATATACACACATTTCTCCCAGTCCCCCAATGGACTGAAGGTCAAAGTCTTGTTCTTGATAAGTCAATCAAATGATCTAATCAAAAGATCTCAGCTCTGAGAAGTGAAAATTATGATATGCCTGAGCAGCTTTTTTTTTTATATTTGAAGAACCCATGTGGGTAAGCACAAATTGAACAAGCAAATAGTTGAAATTTGCCTGTGATTATGCTTACCTTGCCCAGCTGTTGAGAATGGCAAAGTGAAAGTCAATGCTGACCTTGCATTGTGAAGATGGATAGTGTCAATAATCAGATTACCCCCTGCACAAATTGTTTTTGCTGAAACCAGCTTTCCAAAATATGCATAAAGGAAATCCTGGGTCCTACATGAGCCCACGACTTAAAAATCCTGTGTCCGCTTAATTTACTCTCTGATTCCGATTTGTCAGTTTTTCCCTCTCACTCTCTGCATGACCTTGAGCAGGTCAAAAAACATTTTGGGGGCTTATGTGAATAGATGCAAAGATAGAATTGAATCTATTTTCCATTAATCTCTCTCAGAGAGAATAAAATAAGATTGTGTGCATGGAGCTTTCTTTTGCCAGAAAGGCCTTTGATAGATATATAATGCATTATTGTTTTTGGAACCAACCCCAGCCTGCTGCCTTGTAGACAGGGGTGCTCAATCAATATGCTTGGTTGACAGATTAGTTCAGCAAATGAAGATGTTCAAGTGAGAAATCAACAATCATAAATAGCTCCAATAAAACAGATTCAGCAGAACCTCCACTAAGTGTGCAGATGCAAATGCCTTATCCCTCTTGGGTCAAATAAGAGACACTGAAGGAACAAAGTAAGGTACCAAATGTCTAAAATCCAAGTAGTGCCAATAAAATATGTGAATCTACTGACATAGAGTAGCTTCCCTGGTGGCTCAGATGATAAAGAATCTGCCTGCAATACAAGAGACCAAGGTTGGATCCCTGGGTCGGGAAGATTCCCCTGAAGAAGAGAATGGCTACCCACCCCAGTTTTTTTGCCTGGAGAATCCTATGGACAGAGGAGCCTGGCAGGCTACAATCCATGAGGTTGCAAAGAGTCGGACACTAATGAGTGACTAACACTTTCACTTCACTTTTTCAGTGACACAGAGCACCTAAAGAAATCAGTGACACTAACAGGTATTTATGAAATATCCAAAATTCCACTTATTGGGAAGAATGTAAAACTCCATAAAAGATAAAATTCATACATGGAATACCTCTGAATACCTCTGTCAACTGACTCTTCCAAACTCGTAGGAATTACTACCCACTTGGCATATGGTGGTCTGTTCTAGTAGCTGTTTTGCCCGGAAAAATGATACAGAATCATTCTAGTCTCAGAGTCCAGGAAATTTTTCCAACAAAGCACAATCCTCTTCTCTCTATATATGGTTCTAATGAGCCATAGCTCATTAAGCCATGTATATTAAAGAAGCTAAAGATCTGATCATTTTAGATGTGAAAATTTGACAGAGATTTTTTAGAAAATTATTGCCTAGATTGTTTTGTTAACATCACTTGAGTTAGAAAAAAATTTCATTTTGTCACACTGCAATATCATGCCAGTTGTTATTGTTGTTCAGTCATTAACTCATGTCTGAATTTTTGTGATCCCAAGGACTGCAGCACACCAGGCTTCCCTGTCCTTCACTATCTCCCCAAATTTGCTCAAACTCATGTCCATTGAGTCAGTGATGCCATCTAACCATCTCATCCTCTGCTGTCCTCTTCTCCTTTTGCCTCCAGTCTTTCCTAGCATCAGGGTCTTTTCCAGTGAGTTGGCCCTTTGTATCAGGTGCCCAAAGTATTGGCGCTTTAGCATCAATCCTTCCAATAAATATTCAGGGTTGATTTCCTTTAGGATTGACTGCTTTGATCTCCTTGTTGTCTATGGGACTCTCAAAGAGTCTTCTTCAGCACCACAATTCAAAAGCATCAATTCTTGGGCACTCGGCCTTCGTTATGGTCCATCTGCCATATCTGTACGTGACTACTACTGGGAAAACCATATCTTTGACTATATGAACATTTGTCTGAAAAGTGATGTCTCTATTTTTTAATTGTTATTTAGGTTTGTCATAGCTTTCCTTCCAAGGAGCAAGCAATTTTAAATTCACTGCTGCGGCCACCATCTGCAGTCATGCCTATCTTGTACTATTTTAGGGATACTTGTACCCCCAAATCCCTGTCCTTTACCAGAGCACACCCCAGTACCATCCTGTATATCCCTGCCACAATGTTCATAGCTGTCTACTGGAATTATTATTTTGGACCTTTTGGAGGAACGTAAATTAACATTCCAATAATCTAAATTACACAATCTAGGAGGAATTACATATTGAAAGCTAAAAAACGTCATCAGAAATCATTTTATTTGATTAGCTTAGAACCATCCTTTTGAATGAAATTGGGTCATGTGTAGTGATGTGGATGGACCTAGAGTCTCATGGAGTGAAATAAGTTGGAAAGAGAAAAACAAATATCATATATGAACACATATATATGGATTGTAGAAAAATGCACAGATGAACCTATTTGCAGGGCAGGAATAGGGACACAGATGTAGAGAAAGGACATGTGAACACAGTGGATGAAGGGGAGGGAGGGATGAATTGAGAGAGTAGCACTGACATATATACACCATCATGTGCATGACAGATAGCTAGTGGGAAGCTGCTGTATAGCAGAGGGAGTTCAGCTCAGTGCTCTGGCATGACCAAGAGGGGTGAGATGGGGTGGGGGGTGATGTGAGGCAGGGGGTATATGTATACATATAGCTGATTCACTTCATTATACAGCAGAAACTAACACAACATTGTAAAGCAATTATACTCCAATAATACAATTTTTTAAGACAGTAAATAAATAAATAAGAACCATCCTTTCACTTAACATCTAGGAGTTTGGAAATAATGAGAAGAACACCCGACAGGAGTTAGAAAGAAAAATCAGCATTAAGTCTTTAAGCACCTTATGTGAAAAGAATGGATACTCTAAAAGGACACAGGGGGAAAGTAGATGAATAGAAGCAGACAGACAAATTCATTTTGCTCTGAATTTCTTCTCTAAGACTTAAATACATTTAATTTGTGGTACTATGAAAGAACTTAGAGAATGAGGAACCAGAGAGTCACAGACTATCTCAACTAGACTGGATTTTTGGACACTATTCTGTTTCATAATCTGAGATACATTAGATGAGACAGCTCCTTAGCTAGGAGAGAAATGCCATCTGATTTCAAGTGCAGAATTCACCTGCAATGCAGCAGAGGCAGGAGACTCAGTTTCTATCTCTGGGTCAGGAAGATCCCCTGGAGGAGGAAATGGCAACCCACTCCAGTATTCTTGCTGGGATAATCCCATGGACAGAGAGGATATTTGGCGGGCTACAGTCCATGGGATCTCAAAGAGTTGACAAGGAGCCTGGTGGGCTATAGTCCGTGGGGTCTCAAAGAGCTAGACACAGCTGAGCGACTGAGCATGTATACATGCATGCACAGGCTGCCAAAACCTCACACGCATGCTCAGGCTATCCTCCAAGCCATCAGAGGCAATGACTACAGATATCTGGAGGACTCTTGGAAGGAGGAACAGATGCTCTTTGTCAAAAACCATTACAATTCTCCAAAAAGCAGGTAGGCCCAGAGGCTGACCTTGTAGAATAAGACATAAAGAATGGAGTGATGCCATTCAAGTGGGAAGAAAGCCCTCAGGCAGACTCAGTTTGATAAATGATTTCAACTGTGATTCCAAAACAACAGGAATGCATTAAGTGGGTGCTGGCAGCATCAAGGGACAAGCAACAGTGCACTTGCATTAATCAGTCCAGTCCCAGTCCCGCTGCAGACATGATTCATAAGCTTGTGTGCAGCATTATAAAAAGCAGCCTGATACAGTGAAAGAGGTACTCCACTAGGAGTCAGGAATACCAGGAAATACCTGTGAACATTACTGAGCATCTGCTATTTGCCAGACCCTGTGCTAAGCACATTAAGAGCAGTAGCTATTCAAGCCTCCCAGTGCCTTCTGTGATAAACAGTTATGTGTTGGAGCAAGCTTGTACCAGTTGGTTACAGCATCTCTTTACTGTTTGCATCTTTTCCCTAGTCTATGTTCAGTGACATCACATAGTACCTTGAAATTAGTCATGGTGGGATTACCTACTTAAGAGCAATCAGCAAATGCAACAATCCAGTTTTTTGGGTTTTGTTTTTCTTCCAGAGAACTGGATGTTAAACATTTACCAGCATATGACTGGTGCCTAGTACCATTGTTACTCCTTCTTTATGAATAAGGACACAGTCCCTGAGACATGCAAAAACTCCCCATAAACCGTACAACTGGGTAGTGTTGGAACTTAAGCTCAATCTCAAGTCAGTTTTGTTCCAAAGCCAATGCTTATAAACCCTGTGTGCTCAGAAGATACCTGGGCCAGTGCCAAGTATGACGATTTGACATCAACAAACTTCCTTGAACTCTAGCCTGCTCACTTTTGTTGTTCAGTTGCTCAGTCGTGTCTGACTTTTTATGACCCCCACGGACTGAAACACACTAGGCTTCCCTGTCCTTCACTGTCTCTCGGAATTAGTATAAACTCATGTCTGTTGCAGAGAAGGCAATGGCAACCCACTCCAGTACTCTTGCCTGGAAAATCCCATGGGCAGAGGAGCCTGGTAAGCTGCAGTCCATGGGGTCACAAACAGTCAGACACGACTGAGTAACTTCACTTACACTTTTCACTTTCATGCATTGGAGAAGGAAGTGGCAACCCACTCCAGTGTTCTTGCCTGGAGAATCCCAGGGACAGAGGAGCCTGGTGGGCTGCCGTCTATGGGGTCACACAGAGTCGGACACAACTGAAGCAACTTGGCAGCAGCAGCATGTCCATTGAGTCAGTGATGCCATTCAATCATTTCATCCTCTGTTGCCCCTTCTCCTCCTGCTCTCAATCTTTCCCAGCATCAGGGTCTTTTCCAGTAAGTCAGTTCTTAGTAACAGATGGCCAGAGTATTGCAGCTTCAGTTTCAGCATCAGACTTCCAATGAATATTCAGGGTTGATTTCCTTTGGGATTGACAGGTTTGATCTCTTTGTTGTCCAAAGGACTCTTAAGAGTCTTCTCCAGGACCACATTTAGAAGGCATCAGTTCTTCGGTGCTCAGCCATTTTTATTATCCAGCACTCACTTCTATACATGACTACTGGAAAAACCACAGGTTTGACTATACGGACATTTGTCGGCAGTGATATCTCTGTTTTTTAACAAACTATCTAGGTTTGCCATAGCTTTTCTTCCAAAGAGCAAGTATCTTTAAATTTCATGACTGCAATCACTATCTGTAGTTATTTTGGAGCCCAAGAAAGTGAAGTCTCTCACTGTTTCCATTTTTTCCCCCTGCTTACTAAATTGGGTGATTTATGTGAAAAAAAATTAGTATTTTTAAAATTTTTATTGGATTATAGTTGATTGGCAATGTTCTGTTAGTTTCAGATATATCTCAAAGTGATTCAGTTATACATACATTCATTCTTTTTCAGGTTTTTTTCTCATATAGGTTATCACAGAATATTGATAAAATTCCCTGTGCTGTATGATAAATAGGTCCTTGTTGATCATCTACCTTATACATAGTAATGTGCATATGTTAATCACAAGTTCCTGATTTATCACTCTCTCCCAAAGGTCAGTGGTTTTATCCAATTCCTCTAGTCTACTTGTGTGGTTGTCAAACAAATGAATTCACACCACATTATTTAAAACCTCTCTAGAGGAAGAGAGACTAAATCTTGTTGATCTCATTTAAAATTTCTGCAGTATATTTATTCTCCAATGATACCTACCTACTAAAAGTCATCCTTTAGATAAAATACTCCATGTCTAGATATCATTTCCCTGGCTAAGGGTACCACATTTGGCATTCAAAACCTTTAATTCTGCTGTAACGGAAAGCTTGGGCTTCCCTGGTGTCTCAGTGGTAAACAATCCGTCTGCCAAAGCAGGAGATGAGAGAGATTCAAGTTCGATCCTTGCATTGGGAAGATCCTCTGGAGAAGGAAATGGCAACCCACTCCAGTATTCTTGTCTGAAGAATTCCATGGACAGAGGAACCTGGCAGGCTACAGTCCATGGGTTCACAAAGAGTTGGACACAACTCAGCGACTGAGCATGCATGCAAGATTCAGTGATTACCTGAAACTTAATAGAATAAAACATATTTTTTTCGCAAGTTTTATAAAGTAACTTCATACTGAAAGAAAGTATTGTGTTATGGATATGAAATAGAATTCCAAAATCAGACAATCCCAAATTTAAATCCAGGATCTGCCATTTATTACCTACATGACCTTGAATAAGTTACCTACTGTTTATGAACATATAGTTTCTTACCTGTAAAATGGATAATAATTTAGAGAATGTTAAGAGAACTGAGGCTTCCTAGATGGGCTCAGTGGTAAAGAATCGGCCTGCGAATGCAGGAGATGGAAGAGAACTGGGCATGATCTCTGTGTTGGGAAGATCCCCTGGAGTAGGAAATGGCAATCCATTCAAGTATTCTTGTCTCAAAAATCCCATGGATGGAGGAGACTGGCAGGCTACAGACCATGAGGTCACAAAGAGTCAGACACGACTGAGCACACACGCATGCACTCATGCAAGAGAACTGAAAACCTACTGTAGATCAAGAACTGAGTACTAGGTTTAACTTATTTAATGCACTCAATAAATGCTTGCTTTTATATGATTTTATACTAAATTTCTGAACCAACATTTTCTTTTCTGTGTTGTTAATTTTACTAAGGCAGTTGAAACAGTACAACTCTGCTGTTATGAAAGAAACATCTATTCCCCATACTGAGAACAAAGGTTTGCTTAGAAGGCAAGAGAAAAAAGGAAGAATGGGAAGAAATTTCCCCTTTGTCTGGTAGCTCCAAGAGATGTTTGGGTTCTTTTTTTTTTTTTTCTTTTTGTAAGAAATTAAAAAAAAATTTTTTTTTCACTGTTAAAGCATGAAGAAATCAAATTTCTCCTGCAAGATCCATATGTGAATAAATGGAATTGCTTCTATTGTTTCTGTTCATGAACATAGGGTTTCATAAACATAGCAGGCCCTGATTAAAATCACAACAGCTTCTGAGAACAGATTTATCTTGCTCAAAAACCTAGAGACAAATGAAAGTACTTAACAGAGAGATAATTAGTGGGGATCATTGAGTTGGCCAGAAATTTTTTGAAAGAAAGATTAGGACTCTTACTTTTAACTACTAAGGATGAAAAAGAGAAATTTAAAAAAATATAACCTGACTGATCTTAAGTAATTGAAAGAACCTTCTGCTTAATTCCTTTTTGTCACTTACTCCCAAGGGCATCTACCTCCAAGCTTTCAGGGCAAGGTCAATTTTCTGCTAGAATCCATCTAGAAAAAAATGCTTTGTGGCTGGATGTCTTGCCTATCACAGCATAGGGGCTAGTTTTCATGCCAGGGCTCAGCAAACATCTGAAAGGACAAATGTGTTTGTGAGAGGTGATATCCCAGCTTATCAAGCTGGAAGTTCTTTCCTCTACTGAACTTTTGCAGATCGTGAGAATAAAAGTCAGCCAATGACTCAAAATAAACTCTTCAAAGCATTCTTTTTCTCCTGACTGTCCCTGTTGGGAGTTTTATCCCTCTGCAACCTGACCTTCTTGTTCAAAGCTTCCGATCAATTCTCCAGCTAAGTGTTGTCTCTACAGAGTTGAGATCACTGTTGAAATTTCAAATATTGACATTTTTGAACACCTGGGTGAAAAGCTCCTGGTGAGATAAGACAGAGAAATAACAGAGTAGGCCCATCAGTGTACTGTAAACTTTTGGCATTCTGGAGATAGACTGACAATGATTCAGATGGATTAACAGCTTAATGGGCTTCTCTGATCACTTGGCTGGTAAAGAACATGCCTGGCAAAACAGGAGCTGCAGGTTCAATCCCAGGGTCAGGAAGATCCCCTGGAAGAGGAAATGGCAATCCACTCCAGTATTCTTGCCTAGAAAATCCCACGGACAGAGGAGCCTGGCAGGCTACAGTCCGTGAGGTCAGAAAAGAGTCGAACATGACTTAGCGACTAAACAACAACAGCTTAATACTTTTGGCCAAGGTTCCTAATGTCGACCCCATATACTCCTTTCACTGTGACACGCCCAGGTAGAATGAAACCTTCTCAGCCTTCAAAAATGTTATGTTATTCTGCCTTCATAATGAGATATAGGCAATCCTGAGCTGTGGCTGAGATTTCTCCTTTTCAAGATAGAAAATCTTCAATGACCGATTAAATGTTTTTTGGAGTTTCTCTAATGCTTATGTCACCAAAGTTCTGAAGGAGACAAGACACACTTGTCTACATCAGGGAGGAAAAAACAGGGCAGGCCCCTAGAAATCCCAGTGGTGTGAGAATCAAAGCAGCCTCTTTGCAGAAACACTGATAAGAAATTCAAGTCAGATAAACGCAAGTGTCAGAGGCAATTCTCTCCTGGACACATACCATGTGGAGCACTTTATTTCAGAGGAAAGCAGAGGATGTCCTTGTAGACAAGA
This sequence comes from Bubalus bubalis, assembly GCF_019923935.1. Lineage (NCBI taxonomy): Eukaryota > Metazoa > Chordata > Mammalia > Artiodactyla > Bovidae > Bubalus > Bubalus bubalis. The sequence continues at coordinate 133,611,145 of NC_059159.1, forward strand.
TAAGAAATTGGGAAAACTGACCATGCATTTCCATCCTAAAGGGAAAAGCAGGACACTTACAAATAACCAAGAGAGTAAGGAAAAGGAAAAGTCACGTAAGCAGAAGTGGGAGACTGGGATCAACATGTACTCGCTGCCAAGTGTAAAACAGCAGGTGAGATCATCCGTATCATCTTTCTAGATTCCATATACATGCATTAATATACAATAATTGTCTTTCTCTTTCTGACTTACTTCGCAGGGAACAAAGGAGGCACAGACATAAAGAATAGACTTTTGGACTCAGTGGGAAAAGGAGAGAGTGGGATGATTTGAGAGAATAGCATTGAAACACACACATTACCATATGTAAAACAGATAGCCAGTGGGAGTTTTTATGACTCAGGATGCCCAAAGCTGGTGTTCTGTGACAACCTGGAGGGATAGGGTGGGGAGGGAGGTGGAAAGGGAGTTCAGGGGGGTGGGGACACATGTATGCCTATGGCCAATTCATGTTGATGTATGGCAAAATCCATCACAATATTGTAAAGTACTCCAATTAAAATTTTAAAAGTATATTCTAAGAAAATAACATTTCTAATTTTCCTTCTCCAAATCCTGTCCCTAGCATTCCTAATCAATACCTCCATCAACAGTAGCAAATAAAGCCTTAAGATCAAGGGGAAAAAAAAAAAAAGAAAAAGCCAGGGGGATAGCACAGGGAACTCAGCTTAGTGCTCTGTGATGACCTCTAGAGGGGTAGAATGGGGGAGGTAGGTCTAAGGAGAGGATATATGTACAGATATAGATGATTCAATTCTTACACCAGAAACTAACACTACATTGTAAAGCAACTATATCCCAATTAAAAAAAATAAAAAATCCTCAGTGGTTTTTTTTTTTGATTGATTGATAGATCAATCAAACAGAATGTACACATCCAACTATTGAAGCAGGAGCCATTCTCACCAGATAAGATAAGCTCATTTATGGTGAAACAAGGCAAGATATGAAAGCAACCTAAGTATCTGTCAGCAGATGAATAGATAAAGAAAATATGTGTAGATGCGCATGCACACACACACACACACACACACACACATATGCACTGGACAAACAATACAATTTTTAAAAATAAAAATGATTTTAAAAGATAGGACAGGGCTTCCCAGGTGGCTCAGCAGTAAAGAATCTGCCTGCTCATGCAAGAGACACAAGAGATGCGGGTTCGATCCCTGGATTGGGAAGATTCTCTGGAGGAGGACATGGCAACCCTATCCAATATTCTTGCCAGGAAAATCCCATGCACAGAGGAGCCTAGCAGACTACAGTCCTGAGAGTGACTGGCAGACCGCTTCAGTATTCTTGCCTTGAGAACCCCATGAACAGTATAAAAAGGCTACAGTGCATGGGGTCACAAGGAGTTGGATACAACTGAAGTCACTAAGCATGCACGCAAGGATGGAACAAAGGAGCGCTGAGGCAGAATTCAGCCCCCAGCAAAGATGGGTAAACAGAAAATGAGGCAGAATTCAGCCCCCAGGAAAGATGGGTAAACAGAAAATGAGATGGTCATGGCTGTTGGTCAGTTCTTAAACATTAAAAATGAGGCTGCATTTTCCAACGGGAACCATCCCAGGCACCAGACTGTCAAGAACCCTCCAAGAAAATTAGTCCAAAAAAAGTGGATGAGTGTATAATTATAACTGATTCACTTTGCACACCTGAAATAAACACAACAATGAAAGTCATCTTTACTTTAATAAAAATCAAAAGAAAAGAAAACTTTTCCACACATGGTGAAGATTATTGGGGTGGCCAAAAAGTCCATTCAGGTTTTTCCATCCAATGTGGCGGAAATGAACTTTTTTGGCCAATCCAATAGATTCAGTCAGTTAAGTTTCAGTTTTCTTATGGACACCAAATTAAAATTTTTTCATCAGGTTCATTTCATCAGGTTTCCCACTAGGAAGGGTGGAAATCACTGCTGGAAGAATGAAGGAAACTGGGCTCATTAGACTACCTCTAAATAATATTTGCTGGGGAGTGGTTTCTAATTTTACAAAGCTTGCTTCTCATGGAGCTTGGTCCTGAGTGGGCTGGAATTGTTGATACTAGAATGCCTTGCATTAATCCATCTCTCCACCCTCCTCTTTGCCCTGGAACCCATCACTACCATGTCATGTGATAGATTGCCTTTTGTCATTTTTCACAGTTTAGCTGAAGATTGCCAGGTAGGATGACAACTGGAGTATCATTTAAATCAGAGATACACTATCTACCTCTCAAAATTATTGCAAAGATTGAATGTGATCAATCATGCAGTTGAGGGCTATAATGTCTTTATGTACTCAATATATAGTAGTTGTAACCATAATCATCATTATTATGAAACATAAGCATCTTTCTCCCTATTAGCTGATAACTAAGATACCCAAAGGAAATATAAAAATATAGGGAATCCAACATCAGTAATGAAAAAAAATTAACAAAAGTGGAATCCTGTAGGGGCTTCCCAGTCAGCACAATAGTAAAAAATCTGCCTGCCAATGCAGATGTAAGGGCCATGGGTTTGACCTCTGAGTTGGGAAGATCTCCTTGAGGAGGAAATGGCATCCCACTACAGTCTTCTTGCCTGAAAATCCCCATGGACAGAGAAGCCTGGAAGGCTACAGTCCATGGGCTCACAAAGAGTCAGACATGACTGAGCACATAGCATACACAAACATAATCCAACAGACAGATATTTCTGTTAGTGGCGTTTCAAACAACTAACTCACAAAATCCTTTATCCAGAAACTGGTACATTGCCTAAAGTAGTAAATAGAAAAGATATTTGCAAACTGTCATGAACGCCCACTTATCTAAAAGAAAATATCTAAAGTTAAATGAAGGCTGTGAGAAAAACGGAGAGCACTCCATTTTATATCAGTTTCACCCCTGTTTTAACTACAGCACACAGATACAATTTTCCTGGGAGATCTAAGAAGAAGTCAGCAGGTGGTGAGTCTTCTGACACATCAGCTTCTAGAAGGAACCCATTCACAGCTGCATCATTACCAGGGAGTCTCAAGCCCAGCTGTATGGCTGGATCATTTAGGACCTATAAGATATACTTACGTTTCTGAGTCCTTTTTGTCCAGAGATTCCAACTTAATTGGTACATTCCACAGGTTACAACTTGTACTTGTACCTGGCATCTGAAGTATGCATTGGGGGTTGGGGGCAGTCTTGGAGGACTGAACCCTTAACCTGTAAGAGCTGACACGATCTCCTGGTACTAGGAGTCAGCACTGAGTTAAATTGTAAAACACACAGCTGATGTCACAGAGAACTGCTTGGTATCATGAAAAATCTCCATATATTTGGTGAATAGAAGTGACAAGAAGTGAGGTGTTCTATATAACAGTAAGAGACTCACAAGAAAGAAACACACAGACAGGAATAATGGGGTTTTCCTCTACTCAGGAAGGAAAAATCAGAGTTTTTCCATTATACTGACAGAGCAATAAAAGAGGAATACTAATCCTAGATAAGATATCTGATACATTTGTACTCTAACAGGTCAAATGGCATCGAGGGGTCATGGTCTTTCATTTTCCTCCCCAGGTTGGTGGATACCAGGCCTATTTGTATCACCATTCTGTTAGCAAAGCTAAATGATTCTTTAATCTGTCTCCTTCCTCCCCACACATCAATGTCAGTTTGGCTTCGGATAATGAGGTCTGCAATTATGAAGAAACTCTGTTCAGTGCAAAGTACTATAGTTTTTGCTATGACCTTGTTCAGTTTTTTCAGTGAGTTATCAATGAAACTCCTTCTGTTTTTTGTCTTTTTTAAACTCTCATTTCCTTCCATAGATCAAAACATAATACAAACTCATGCAAGTATTTCCCTCCACTGAAAGCATTCAAATTTTGAATTAAAAAATTTTAAATAAAATGCAAGTGACTAGAACTTGTATTGCTTATTTAGAAAAGAGACAGTTAATAATTGCCTTAACTAATTATAATAACCTTCTAAATTTGAGTTTAAGTAAAAATAAATTTTAAATAGAAATAGACTTTCTTAAGAAAATACTTCATGACACCACAAAACTAGTGGGTAATACTATTTTGTTACTAAATAACATTTATTTAGTAATACTAAATACTATTATTACACAATTTTTTCAATAATTCTTGCATGATTAATTTTTAAAAGTTCTCATAATCTGTCCCATTTCATCTGATCCATATTCCCATGAGACAGGCAAAAAGAGATGTAACCCAATACTTCAGAGAATAGAACAAGGCATCTAGAAGCAATTATCTCTTCTAATAGTTCGTATTTTATAGAAAATGGTCCAACTGCTAAGAGTTGCACACTTTTGCTGGGACTGGGTAATTGACTAGGAACATTAGAAAGGAGGAGGGAACTTCCCAGAGTGATTAAGACTCTGCACTTCCAATGTAGGGCGTGTGGGTATGATCCCTTCTCAAGGAACTAAGGCTTGGCCAAAGTAAAGAAATAAATCCCATAGAGCATTTTAAAAAGGGGGATGGGAACCTGAAATTTTTTTGAATACCTACTCCATGTGAGACATCATTTGCTTGAACAAATAAAGGTGCACTCAACATTGTTATTTAATACAGCCAGAGAATGTGGAGTTGTTACTTAACCTGATTATAAGAATACCTAAATATTCATCAGCTGGCAGTCAAGGCAGAGTGCGGTCATTGTGAGATGGGTACCATTTGAACAAAGGGATGGGTTACAAGAGTAAAAAAAAAGATAAATTACTTGTCTAAGAAGATAATCTATTGGCAATACACACCATCATCTTTAGAATCTTGATCCTTTTTCCTGATACAAACACCATTTGGGGTTTAGCTCTACCCCTGGATAAGTCATCTGATTCTATTAATATCCAACTCCCCCCATATGGCTTGCATTTTCCTAAATGCTTTTTCATTCTGTAGGGGAGGCACACTGACTGAAAGCGCCCGCCCTGGCCAGGCACCACAGTAACCATTCGCATGAGCTGTCTTATGACAGGAGGTCCTGGTAAGGAACATGGAACTAACAAGCACCACCAACAGGAAGAGTTTGAGAAAGGTCAAAAGGAGACACCACATTGTCAGACCACCTCCCAGAATCCTTCTCCCGGGCATCCACCTTGGCTAAACAAGGCGTGCACCCCATCACCATAAAACCTGAGACTGGGAGCCACACGGCAGAGCAGGTCTCCCTCTTACCCTACTGCTCTCCGCCCAGGTGCCCTTTCCCAATAAAATCTCCTGCTTTGCCAGCACATGTGTCTTCTTGAACAATTCATTTCCTAGTGTTAGACAAGAGCCCAGTGTCCGGCCCTGGAAGGGGTCCCCCTTCCTGCAACAATTTCAGTTCTACTCTGTGCTGACATTTTTGGGTAAACCATGGTAAATCATGCATGCTCTGTTTGGCATGGCAGCTAGCAGTCTTTGTAGGCTATCCAGCACTTGAAATTGTGGCTAATTTAAACAGAGATATACTATAAGTGTAAAATACACACTGGGTTTCAAAATTTTAATTCAAATAAATAATGTAAATTACATCATTAATAAGCTGTCAAGTTGACTAGATGTTGAGATAGTTTGTATTTTTGAGTCAAATAAATGCAATATTAATATAAATTTCACCTGTTTACTTTTTACTTTTTTACTGTGGCTTTGGAAAATTTTAAATTGCGTGTGTGATAGTTCTACTAGAAGTACTATAGTATAGTCAAAGCTATGGTTTTTCTAGTAGTCATGTACGGATGTGAGAGTGGGACAATAAAAAGGTCCGAGTGCCGAAGAATTGATGCCTTTGAACTGTGGAGCTGGAGGACTCTTGACAGTCCCTTGGACAGCAAGGAGATCAAACCAGTCAATCATAAAAGAAATCAATCCTGAATATTCATTGGAAGGACTGATGCTGAAGGGCTGAAGCTCCAATACTTTGGCCACCTGATATGAAGTGCCAACTCGAGGACCCTGATACTGGGAAAGACTGATGGCAGGAGGAGAAGGGGATGACAGAGGACGATGGTTGGATGGCATCACCGACTCAATGGACATGAATTTGAGCAAACTCCAGGAAATAGTGAAGGACAAGGAAGCCTGGCATGCTGCGGTTCATGGGGTCACAAAGAGTCAGACATGACTGAGCAACTGAACAACAACAAGGAGCGCTATGTCAGTCTTGACTCTTCTTGTGAATGTAACACCACTTAGATTCTCTAAGCTATAGAAGAAATAGTTTTCGAAGAATTAAAATGTATCAAAATACGTCTAATCCAAGGCATATACTAAATCAAAATCTATTTTCTGTGATCATTTTGAAGCAAGTTAAAATATCAAGAGTCAGCGCAATTGCAATACATGCTCCTTTAGATTAGTGCAGGAAGTAAACTAAGACATGTGAATTCCATGGTACATAGAGTGCCCTACTCAGAGCTCCTGGCTGCAAATAATTTGGATAGCTTCTGGATAGTTAAGCTGAATATCAAAGAACATGAGATACTTCACACAGTCACTAGAAGACCTGAAGTAACAGATCCAAGACTAAATTTCCAAGAACATTATCCCAAAACCAAAATAAACAAAATGATATTTTTGCCAAAAAATGGGAGCTCATTGTTGAGCCTGTTCACATTCAGTTCAGTTCAGTCGCTCAGTTGTGTCCCACTCTTTGTGACCCCATGAATTGCAGCACACCAGGCCTCCCTGTTCAACACCAACTCCCAGAGTTCACTCAAACTCACGTCCATCGAGTCGGTGATGCCATCCAGCCATCTCATCCTCTGTCATCCCCTTCTCCTCCTGCCCCCAAATCCCTCCCAGCATGAGGTGGCCAAAGTACTGGAGTGTCAGCTTTAGCATCATTCCCTCCAAAGAACACCCAGGACTGATCTCCTTTAGAATGGACTGGTTGGATCTCCTTGCAGTCCAAGGGGCTCTCAACACTCTTCTCCAACACCACAGTTCAAAAGCATCAATTCTTCAGTGCTCAGCTTTCTTCACAGTCCAATTCTCACATCCATACATGACTACTGGAAAAGCCATAGCCTTGACTAGACAGACCTTTGTTGGCAAAGTAATGTCTCTGCTTTTGAATATGCTGTCTAGGTTGGTCATAACTTTGCTTCCAAGGAGTAAGCCTCTTTTAATTTCATGGCTGCAGTCACCATCTGCAGTGATTCTGGAGCCCAAAAAATAAAGTCTGACATTGTTTCCACTGTTTCCCCATCTATTTGCCATGAAGTGATGGGACCAGATGCCATGATCTTCGTTTTCTGAATGTTGAGCTTTAAGCCAACTTTTTCACTCTCCTCTTTCACTTTCATCAAGAGGCTTTTGAGTTCCTCTTCACTTTCTGCCATAAGGGTGGTGTCATCTGCATATCTGAGGTTATTGATAGTTCTCCTGGCAATCTTGATTCCAGCTTGTGCTTCTTCCAGTCCAGCGTTTCTCATGATGTACTCTGCATATAAGTTAAATAAGCAGGGTTCACATTACTCATTTCTAAATCAAAATTCCCTGAGAGAATGTATGCTTGGTGGAGTTAATGTCAGTGTCTGAGTTGTCGAGAAGCTGGGAGTCTGAGTTTTGAATTGTATGTTGGAAAGTTGATGTTTACAGCATCAGGATTTCTGGAAGTTCACTCAAAAGATGATGATCAACTGCAAACATGAAAATCAGATAGCATGTGATAAACTATTTTTCTGGAAGATGAGTGTCTTTTGAATATTTGTCATTTTCTCTATAAATTAGCATGAACATGAAGCATTGCCCATAAGAAAATAAACTGGTACAGCCTCCAGTTAGACAAAAATAACACATTCTCAATGATTCCATTTAGATGAAAAACTGGACAAGGCATGATTAATCTATGAAAAGAGATATCAGAAGGTCAATTATATATGTCTGGTGAGGATTGACTGGAAGGGGTAATAAGGAAGGTTTCTGAGGCGATGGACTTCTATGTTCTGATTATGGTGATGGCTATATCAGTGAATATGTTTATCAAAACTCACCAATTTGTACACATACAGTCTGTGCATTGCAATGTGTGTAAATTCTACTTCAATGAAAAAAATACAGAATGAATAGCTTTATCAGTTTTAAGTGTTACTTTTCTAGCCTATGTAATTCTATATACAGAGCCTCCCTTAATGTATGAACCCATGTATCCCAAACCACTCCAGGCCTCCGAAATTTCTAGGCAATAAATGAGGTAAGCAATAATGTACGGGAGAAGAAGGTGAATAGAATCTGATAATTAAAAACTAAAATATTTATTAAAAATTAGCCACAGAGTGAAATATCTATAATCAAAAACTGTAATCACTGATGAAAGAAATTAATGAAGACACAAATACAGGGAAAGATATCCCATGTTTATGGATCAAAACACTTAGTATTGTTAAAATGTCCATACTACCCAAAGCCATATATAGATTTAATGCTGCTGCTGCTGCTGCTGCTAAGTTGCTTCAGTTGTGTCCGACTCTGTGTGACCCCATAGACGGCAGCCCACCAGGCTCCCCCGTCCCTGGGATTCTCCCGGCAAGAACACTGGAGTGGGTTGCCATTTCCTTCTCCAATGTGTGAAAGTGAAAAGTGAAAGTGAAGTCGCTCAGTCGTGTCCGACTCCTAGCGACTCCATGGAGTGCAGCCCACCAGGCCCCTCCGTCCATGGGATTTTCCAGGCAAGATTTAATGCAATCCCCATCAAAATTCCAATGACATTTTTTCACATAAATAAAAAGAACAATTCCAAAATTCATATAGAACAACAACAACCAAAAGATCCCAAATAGCCAAAGGAATCTGAAAAAACAAAGCTGGAGGCATCAGACTTCCTTATTTCAAGCTTTACTACAAAGTTATGGTAATCAAAACAGTATGCCTGACATATAGACACATAGAACGGTGAAACAGAATCCAAAGCCCAGAAATAAACACACACACGGTCAACTAAAATTTCACCTGTAATAAGAATATCAAAACCAGGCCAGAGGCACAAGAACTTTTATAAATAGGTTCATAACCAACCCTTCTCATGCCATCTATCTGCTTGGGATGTTTTCTTACTAGTTTTTTTGTTGAATCGAATCTATCAAAAAATAACCACTTGTGATTCCAATATCACTGAGCAAAATACTTAGGAAGTAATAATAATAATAAAAACTCAAGGATGGTGGCTAGCTCTCCATCACTCCAAGTGCATTTTTTAAAATTAAACTTTTTAATTTGTTGGTGGGGTGGGTTTTGGGCCACAGTATTTTCTATGATGTTTGTCTGGAGCAAGACAATTATCATTGAAAAATAATTTTGCATTGCTATGCTTCCTCTCTTCTGGCCCTTTGGATAGAAAGCTTTGGTTGGGGATTTTTTTTTTTCTGCACTTGGCAATATTTCTGGGTTGCCAGTTTTTTCAGCTCCAAGTTTGGTATATAACAGGCAGAAAAGGAACCCAGGCAATTAACCATCATATCATTCCTTGGGTTTTGAGAGCCATCACCCATCTGCCTTCATCTCTACACCTTTCCAAGTCATCTTATGTTAGTTTCTATGTAAATGTTCAAAATTTTTAGTTGAACTTACCAAGAGAAGTAGGAATAAGTACTACTTCATCTTCCAGAAGCAGGTTTCCTCTGTGTGCATTTTATCATGTCCTTTATCATTTTATCACTCTAAATTGTGACTACTGACTTTTCTATATCTCCCATATTAGGCACTTTCTACTATAACAAGCAAATGACCTTAAAATTCAAGGACTAAAAACTATATACCTTTATTTGCTCATAGGTCTATGAATTGATGATTTAGAACAGATGGTTCTTCTGAGCTGAGATGGGCTCTTCACATGCCTTATAGTTGACTAGTTATCAGCTAGGATCACTTGGCTCTCTTCTGTGAGTTTTTTGCATCCCTCTCAGAGGCTAACCCTGATATATTCTCACAGTTCCAGCAGAAGCAAAGGGTGCAAATCCTTTTTTAAGTCTCAGGTGCCTCACCTCTGCTGAAATTCCATTGGCCAAAGCAAGTCACATGGTCAAATTCAGAATCAAGTTACATAGAAACACACTGTCTTTTCAGCCAGAAGAATTAAAAATTTCAAGTCAAATGATTCATATACAGATAGAATGAAGAATTGGGGTCATTTGTACAATCAGTCTGTGCTTCCCTGGTGATTCAGTCAGTAAAGAATTCACTTGCAATGCAGGAGATGCAGGTTTGATCCCTGGGTGGGGAAGATGCCCTGGAGAAGGAAATGGTAACCCACTCCAGTATTCTTGTCTAGGAAATCCTATGGACAGAGGGGTCTGGGGAGCTACAGTCCATGGGGTCATGAGAGTCAGACACCACTTAGTGACTAAACTACCACCATACAATCAGTCTACCACTCTCCCACCACCATACTCCTTCAGAGCAAAGAGATATTCTGTGTTCATTCTTACATCTCCAACACCTTAGGGGCTAAAAGACTCAGAACAAGTGTTCAATAAAAACTAGTATGAATAAATGAATGAATGACTAGCAGCATTTCATTTATTTGCCATCCACTTGAAGATGGAAAGGCAAACTTTCCAGGTCTCTGGAATCTGTCGGTAAGTTTGAGTTGTTGGTGTCTAGAGGGATACCAGTAATGTGCCCCCTGTTGGGGCATTTACCAATTATGATATCTTGGCCACTTTTTTTTTTCATGAATCTTAACTATTCACTGCAGCTTACCTTGTATTACATTAAATTCACTAGCTAAAAGATCTTACTGTACCAACAGTGAACATTAGAGCCATCCAGAAATTTCAAAGCAAGCAATATTCCTCCAAAACTAACCAGATTTACTCCATTTTATATGAATCTGTTTGCTTGCCTGGGAATGGAATGAAATCTTGTTACATTCAGGGAGACTTGTCCATTTTGGATTACAGATGGCTCTTAGCCTCTGACCCTGCTGTTTCTCCAAGTATCCAACACTTTCTTCTTCCAGTCTAGTGTCTTCCATGCTGCTCACAACATGAAGAGAATTATTATATTATGCCTCTCACACTTCTGGTAGAATCTTCTTTTCAAAGTTCAGTATAAGTACCTATACTTAGTCAAGTCCTAGAGATGTCCTTGAGTCTTTAACTGGAATGATTCAATCTATATAAACCAACTTTTATCAAATAGACATATAGTGAATCCTAGAGTTAAACACTCATTTCTTCTAAGATTGTGCAGATTGAAAATGCAATTTAAAGTTGACTTAGACATTCACTCCCAAGGAGTGGTGTATTAATACCTTTGTAAAGAAAACTATGGCATTTCATGATACTGCTCTACACTTTTGAAATCAATGCCACCTTGCTCTCCTCCAAAATATATCCCAAAGTCTATGACAAAATAATTTAAAATCACCCTTGAAACCTCTAATTTCCCTTCCAAATATAATGGTACATGGTGAAAGATACATAGCAGATTGTGTCAGAGGAAATTTGAAACTTTTATATTTTGGTTTTAAAAAACTCATCTGCTGCAAAAAGTATTCAAGAAATATCTAATTTTTAAAAAAAAATCCTCCTCATTGGAGAGAGAATATGATAGGTTTCACAATGCTCAAGAAAAATGAAATTTTCTGCCTTTACTCCTGTAAAGGAAACAAAATAAATTTATGATAATGAATAGAACAAGAAAAGATGTTTCCTGTTTTCTGTTTCCATTTTTATGTTCTTAATCTTAACTATTTCTAATCCACTACCCACTTGCTTTATATAATGAGAGTGATTTAAAAAAAAAAAAAAAAACACAGAACCAAGGCCAAAACTTGAAATGATTACAAGAATCAAATTAATCAAGTTAGGGAGTTTGTAATTATTGCAATTTTAAAAAAATCTGTTATGCAGCAATGACCTGCAGAGATTTTCATTCATTGACTTATCAATAAATATTTAATGAATAGCTATTATAAGATCACAATTAAAGCATGCTGAATATAGTGAAAGAATACAAGGATAAATCAGTGTACAGAGCTACAAGAAAAGATTAAAAAATGAAACTAAGTAGATGAATGGAGAATGAATAGATAAATGAATGGGTGGATGGAGAGAAGACAGATAGATAGACAGATAAAGAAATATAATATAAAAAGAAAGAGAATAAAATTGAAATGATGGAGGGCGGCAGTCCTAAGATGGCAGAAGTATAGGATGGGGAGACCACTTTCTCCCCCACAAATTCATCAAAAGATCATTTGAACATTGAGCAAATTCTACAAAACAACTTCTGAATGCTGGCGGAGGACACCAGGCACCCAGAAAGGCAGCCCATTGTCTTTGAAAGGAGGTAGGACAAAATATAAAAGATAAAAAGAGAGACAAAAGAGTTAGGGATGGAAATCCATCCTGGGGAGGGAGTTGTAAAAGAGAAGTTCCCAAACACCAGGAAACCCTCTCACCAGCGGGTCTGGGGGAAGTTTTGGAATCTCAGAGGGCAACACAACTGAGAGGAAAAAATAAAACCCACAGATTATGCGCCTAACCACAACTCCCATTGGAGAAATAGCCCAAATGCTCACATCCACCACCAGCAAGCGGGGGCTGATCAGGGAAGTGCGGGCTGCATTGCTTAGAGTAAGGAATGGGCCTGAATGCCCTGAGCACAATCTGAGGGAGCTAACATGAGATAGCAACCCAAACTGTGGGATAACCAGAGACAGAGAGGGAAAAAAAAGAAAGAGAGAGGGAAAAAAAAGAAAGAGAACTTTCCCGCGAAAAGCTCTAACCTAAGGCACTGCTGGGCCCACTCACGGAACAATGGACTGAGCGAATACCAGAAGAGAGCTAGCCAGTAGCGGACCAGCCCATCCCCTCCTGGAGACAGGGAGGCAGGCTGGCGACAGCCAGAGTTGGAAGGCGAGGGGCAAACTCGGCCCCAGAGATAGCATCCTCTACCAAACTGCAAGCAGGCTTCCAGTTGCTAACAAAGTCTTCCTGGGATCTTGGACGGTTGACATCTGCCAGGAGGGTCACAGCCAGAGATCAGCTCCCCAGAGGAGACACACAGCACACCTGAGGCGGTGCTCCCACTGCACACCCAGGAAACCGAGGGGCTGGGACTGGGGAGGTGATAAGATGCACCGCACACCTCGGGAGTGTGCGCTCACCAAGCACCTGGTCACCTGAGCTGCTCGGACCTGGAAAGGGCACAGAACACATGCCCAACTGAGTCTTTGCCTTTGTGGAGTACCTGAGAACCTGAACCTGAGCAGCTTAGACTTGGGAAGTGCATGCAACCCAGGGCCCGCCTTAGACAGTTCCCCTGCAAAGCAACCTGGAGCCTGAGCAGAGTAGACCGGGAAAACACACACGCAGTGAGTAGGGGCAAACCCAGTGTGGCCCAGACACTGCGAGCACTCCCCACACACACCAGTGATATTTGCTTGCAGTGTTCCTCCCTCCTGGCAGCACAATTGAACAAGTGAGCCTAAATAAATGACCACCTTCGCCCCCTTGTGTCAGGGTGGAAATTAGACACTGAATAGACTTGCAAAGGAAGCCAAAATAAACAAAGAAGAGGGAACCGCTTTGGAAGTTACAGGCGCAACAGATTAAAATAGTTAGCATTGACTACATTGGAAAGGGCCTATAGACCTTGAGAAGAAGTATAAGCTGAAACAAGGAACTATCTGAAACTGAACTGACACCACACTGCCCTCAACACCTACATAGAAATTCCTAGATATATTTTACTATTATCATTTTTTAATTAAAAAAAATTTTTAAGTTATTTATTGTTCCTTTAATTTTAATTTTTAAAACCTACTATTACGTTGCAAAAACAAGATCCTATTTTAAAGCAAATTTTATATATACGTTTTTTATAATTTTTGCGATTTTTTTTTTAATATTGTATTTTTGAGAGTCTAGTCTCTACTCTAGATTTTTAATCTTTGCTTTTTGGTATTTGTTATCAATTTTGTACCTTTAAGAATCCAATCTTCAGTACCCATTTTTACTTAGGAGTGTGATTACTGGCTTGATTGCTCTCTCCCCTTTTGACTCTCCTTTTTCTTCCCCAGGTCACTTCTATCTCCTCCTTCCCCCTTCTCTTCTCTATTTAACTCTGTGAATCTCTTTGAGTGTTCCAGGCTGTGGAGAATACTTAGAGAACTGATCACAGACTAGATTGGTCTCTCTCCTTTTGACCTCCCCCCCTCCTCTTCCGGAGAAGGCAATGGCACCCCACTCCAGTACTCTTGCCTGGAAAATCCATGGACAGCAAAGCCTGGTAGGCTGCAGTCCATGGGGTCACTAAGAGTCAGACATGACTGAGTGACTTTCCTTTCACTTTTCACTTTCACACATTGGAGAAGGAAACAGCAATCCACTCCAGGGTTCTTGCCTGGAGAATCCCAGGGATGGGGGAACCTGGTGGGCTGCCATCTATGGGGTCACACAGAGTCAGACACAACTGAAGCAACTTAGCAGCAGCAGCCTCTCCTCTTGGTCACCTCTATCTCCTCCCTCCCTCTTATTTTCTCTATGGAACTCTGTGAATCTTTCTGAGTGTTCCAGACTGGGGAGAGCAAATAAGGAATTGATTACTGGCTAGATTGCTCTCTCCCTTTTTGATTTCCCGTCTTCTCCTCCTGGTCACCTCTATCTCCCTCCTCACTCTTCTCTTCTCCATGTAACTCTATGAACATTTTTGGGTGTCCCTCACTGTGGAGAATATTTTTTCACCACTAAACTAGATGGTTTGTCATCTGTGCTGTATGGATGGAGAAGTCTTGAGGCTACTGTAAGAAGAAGATTGAAAGCCAGAGGCAGGAGGCTTAAATCCAAAACTTGAGAACACTAGAAAACTCCTGACTCCAGGAAACGTTAATCAACAAGAGCTGATCCAAAAGCCTCCATGCCTACACGGAAACCAAGCTCCACCCAAGAGCCAACAAGTTTCAGAGCAAGACATACCAAGCTAATTCTCCAACAACACAGGAACATAACCCTGAGAATTAAAACACAGGGGACCAAAACTCACACCAAACCCATAGACACCTCAAAACTCACTACTGGACAGTTCATTGCACTCCAGAGAGAAGAGCTCCAGCTCCACCCACCAGAACACTGACACAAGCTTCCCTAACCAGGAAACCTTGACAAGCCACTCGTCCAACCCCACCCACAGGGAGGAACCTCCATAATAAAGAGGAACTACAAATTTCCAGCATACAGAAAGGCCACCTCAAACACAGCAACCTAAACAAGATGAAAAGGCAGATAAATATTCAGCAGGTAAAGGAATATGATAAAAGTCCACCAAACCAAGCAAAACAGGAGGAGATAGGGAGTCTACCTGAAAATGAATTCATAATAATGATAGTTAAAATGATCCAAAATCTTGAAAACAAAATAGAGTTACAGATAAATAGTCTGGAGACAAGCATTGAGAAGTTGCAAGAAATGTTTAACAAGGACCTAGAAGAAATAAAAAAGAGTCAATCAATAATGAATAATGCAATAACTGAGATCAAAAGCACTCTGGAGGGAACCAACAATAGAATAACTAGGCAGAAGATAGGATAAGTGAGGTGGAAGATAGAATGGTTGAAATAAATGAAGCGGAGAGGAAAAAAGAAAAAAGAATTAAAAGAAATGAGGACAACCTCAGAGACCTCTGGGACAATGTTAAACGCCCAACATTTGAATCATAGGAGTCCCAGAAGAAAAAGACAAAAAGAAAGGCCATGAGAAAATCCTTGAGGAGATAATAGTTGAAAGCTTCCCTAAAATGGGGAAGGAAATAGCCACCCAAGTCCAAGAAACCCAGAGTCCCAAACAGGATAAACCCAAGGCAAAACACTCCAGTTCAGTTCAGTTCAATTCAGTCACTCAGTCGTGTCCAAATATTTGTGACCCCATGAATCGCAGCACACCAGGCCTCCCTGTCCATCACCTACTCCCGGATTTCACTCAGACTCACATCCATTGAGTCAGAGATGCCATCCAGCCATCTCATCCTCTGTCGTCCCCTTCTCCTCCTGCCCCCAATCCCTCCCAGCATCAGAGTCTTTTCCAATGAGTCAACTCTTCCAATGAGGTGGCCAAAGTACTGGAGTTTCAGCTTTAGCATCATTCCTTCCAAAGAAATCCCAGGCTGATCTCCTTCAGAATGGACTGGTTGGATCTCCTTGCAGTCCAAGGGACTTGCAAGAGTCTTCTCCAACACCACAGTTCAAAAGCATCAATTCTTCGGCACTCAGCTTTATTCACAGTCCAACTCTCACATCCATACATGACCACAGGAAAAACCATAGCCTTGACTAGACGAACCTTTGTTGGCAAAGTAATGTCTCTGCTTTTCAATATGCTATCTAGGTTGGTCATAACTTTCCTTCCAAGGAGTAAGAGTCTTTTAATTTCATGGCTGCAATCATCATCTGTAGTGATTTTGGAGCCCAGAAAAATAAAAGTCTGACACTGTTTCCCCTGTTTCCCCATCTACTTCCCATGAAGTGGTGATACTTCCCATGAAGATGCCATGATCTTCGTTTTCTGAATGTTGAGCTTTAAGCCAACTTTTTCACTCTCCACTTTCACTTTCATCAAGAGGCTTTTTAGTTCCTCTTCACTTTCTACCATAAGGGTGGTGTCATCTGCATATCTGAGGTTATTGATATTTCTCCCGGCAATCTTGACCTAATTCATATCTATAGGACATTTCACCCTAAAACAATGAATTTCACCTTTTTCTAAAGTGCACACAGAACCTTCTCCAGAATAGATCACATCCTGGGCCATAAAGCTAGCCTTGGTAAATTGAAAAAAATTGAAATCATCTCAAGCATCTGTTCTGATCACAATGTGGTAAGATTAGATGTCAACTACAGGAAAAAAAACTATTAAAAAGTACAAACATGTGGAGGCTAAACAATATGCTTCTGAATAACCAACAAATCACAAAAGAAATCAAATTTGCATAGAAATGAATGAAAATGAAAACACAACAACCCAAAACCTATGGGATTCAGTAAAAGCAGTGCTAAGGGGACGGTTCATAGTAATACAAGCTTACCTCAAGAAATAGGAGAGAAAAAAATAAATAGCCTAACTCTACACCTAAGGCAACTAGAAAAGAAGAAATGAAGCACCCCAGGGTTAGTAGAAGGAAAGAAATCATAAAAATTAGGGTAGAAATAAAAGCAAAAGAAACAAAGGAGACCATAGCAAAAATCAACAAAGCTAAAAGCTGGTTCTTTAAGAAGATAAATAAAATAGACAAACCATTAGCCAGACTCATTAAGAAAAAAAAAGAAGAATCAAATCAACAAAATTATAAATAAAAATGGAGAAATCACAACAGACAACACAGAAATACAAAGGATCATAAGAGACTACTATCAGCAACTATATGCCAATAAAATAGACAACTTGGAAGAAATGAACAAATTCTTAGAAAAGTATAACTTTCAAAAACTGAACCAGGAAGAAATAGAAAATCTTAACAGACCTATCGCAAGCACAGAAATCGAAACTGTAATCAGGAATCTTCCAACAAACAAAAGCCCAGGACCAGATGGCTTCTTCACAGCTGAATTCTACCAAAAATTTAGAGAAGAGCTAACACCTATCTTACTCAAACTCTTCCAGAAAATTGCAGAGGAAGGTAAACTTCCAAACTCATTCTATGAGGCCACCATCACCCTAATATCAAAACCTGACAAAGATGCCACAAAAAAAGAAAACTACAGGCCAATATTACTGATGAACATAGATGCAAAAGTCTTTAACAAAATTCTAGCAAACAGAATCCAACGACATATTAAAAAGATCATACATCATGACCAAGTGGGCTTTATCCCAGGGATGCAAGGATTCTTCAATATTCTCAAATCAATCAATGTGATACACCGCATTAACAAATTGAAAGATAAAAACCATATGATTATCTCAATAGATGCAGAGAAAGCCTTTGACAAAATTCAATATCCATTTATGATAAAAAAAAAACAAAACAAAACAAAAAACCTCCAGAAAGCTTCCCTGGTGGCTCAGAGGTTAAAGCATCTGCCTGCAATGTGGGAGACCTGGGTTCGATCCCTGGGTTGGGAAGATCCCTGAAGAGGGAAATGGCAACCCACTCCAGTATTCTTGCCTGGAGAATCCCATGGACGGAGGAGCCTGATGGGCTACAGTCCACGGGGTCGCAAAGAGTCAGACATGACTCAGCGACTTCACTTTCACTCTAGAAAGCAGGCATAGAAGGAACATACCTCAACATAATAAAAGCCATATATGATAAACCCACAGCAAACATTATCCTCAATGGTGAAAAACTGAAAGCATTTCCCCCCAAAGTAAGGAACAAGACAAGGATGCCCACTCTCACCACTACTATTCAACATAGTTTAGGAAGTTTTAGCCACATCAGAGAAGAAAAAGAAATAAAAGGAATCCAGATTGGAAATGAAGAAATAAAACTCTCACTGTTTGCAGATGACATGATCCTCTACATAGAAAACCCTAAAGACTCCACCAGAAAATTACTAGAGCTAATCAATGAATATAGTAAAGTTGCAGGATATAAAATTAACACACAGAAATCCCTTGCATTCTGATACACTAACATGAGAAAACAGAAAGAGAAATTAAGGAAACAGTTCCATTCACCATTGCAATGAAACGAATAAAATACTTAGGAATAAAGCTACCTAAAGAAACAAAAGATCTCTATATAGAAAACTATAAAACACTGATGAAAGAAATCAAAGATGACACAAATAGATGGAGAAATACACCATGTTCATGGATCGGAAGAATCAATATAGTGAAAATGAATATACTACCCAAAGCAATCTATAGATTCAGTGCAATCCCTATCAAGCTACCAAGGGTATTTTTCAGAGAACTAGAACAAATAATTTCACAATTTGTATGGAAATACAAAAAACCTCTAATAGCCAAAGCCATCTTAAGAAAGAAGAATGGAACTGGAGGAATCAATCTGCCTGACTTTAGACTATACTACAAAGCTACAGTCATCAAGTACAGTATGGCACTGGCACAAAGACAGAAATATAGACCAATGGAACAAAATAGAAAGCCCAGAGATAAATTCACACTCCTTGGACACCTCTTTGACAAAGGAAACAAGAATATACAATGGAGAAAAGACAATCTCTTTAACAAGTGGTGCTCGGAAAACTGGTCAATCACTTGTAAAAGAATGAAACTAGAACACTTTCTAACACCACACACAAAAATAAACTCAAAATGGATTAAAGATCTAAATGTAAGACCAGAAACTATAAAACTCCTAGAGGAAAACATAGACAAAACACTCTCTGACATAAATCATAGCAGGATCCTCTACAACCCACCTCCCTTTGTAATGGAAATAAAAGCAAAAATAAACAAATGGAATCTAATTAAACTTAAAAGCTTTTGCACAACGAAGGAAAGTATGATCAAGGTGAAAAGACAGCCTTCAGAATGGGATAAAATAATAGCAAATGAAGCAACTGACATAGAATTAATCTCAAAAATATATAAGCAACTCCTACAGCTCAATTCCAGGAAAATAAGCGACTCAATTAAAAAATGGGCCAAAGAACTAAACAGACATTTCTCCAAAGAATACATACAGATGGCTAACAAACACATGAAAAGATGCTCAACATCACTCATTATCAGAGAAATGCAAATCAAAACCACAATGAGGTACCATCTCACGCCATTCAGAATGGCTGCTATCAAAAAGTCTACAAACAATAAACACCAGAGAGGGTACAGAGAAAAAGGAACCCTGTTGGGGGCCAGAGTGAGGCACTCCGCCCATGGCAAAGGTCATGAGGAAGGAGGCTCGACATATGCAAAGGCGGGATCGAGCCTCAGGAGTCCCCCTGGAAATCCTCAAGCATCTACCCCCATAACCAGAGCCTGCCTACTTTACTACTTTGTGCTCTCCCCTACACCTCTGACTTTACGGGGGGCTGTCCCCCACCACCTCTTTCGGAGAAGGAGTTAACTTAGAGCTCCAGTTAATAATAATTCCTGGGGGTGATAGGAGTGTTTCAACCTACAAACTCCTCTGAAGGTTCTCTAGTCTGCCTGACAGGCTTGTCCGGCCACATGTGATTGCTCACAGCCTCCCAACCATGAGAGGCACGAGATGCTTTAAACCTTCTAAAAACAGGTTCCTTAGAAAAGTTAGAAAACCATTAGTATAAGTATAGTGGGCTGATTAGAAATTGTATTGGTGAAGGGTTTTTCATTTGTTGAGCCAATGTTTGTTGCTAAGACTCCACATCCCCTGCCCTTACACACATTAATGAATATATAGAAGAAATAAGTATTAACCTTTGATATAAATTACATTAGACCTTAGGCTAAGTAAATTCTTTCCTTAACTAAAACCCACTACACCCTCACCCTATAGGAATGTAACTTTATTTGAGTGACGTCTGTTTTAAGAATAATCACCCCTGGAGAAATAAGTGTTGACTGACCGCTGTCACAAGGAGAGGGTCATAAATTGTCAGCAGGCCCCCCTGGCCATAAGATGATGTAACACCCCTAAGACCTCTGTATACATTTGTATGAAGCACCTGACTTTAATAAAAGTCAGGACTGCTGTCCCCACGTGACTTTTGTATAACATCTCAGTGTATAAAAACAGACTCTGGAAAATAAAGAATTGGGATCAGTTCCTCGAAATACTGGTCTCCCCATGTCTCTCTCTCTCTCACTCTGGCTGAGTCTCCATCTGGAGCGCAGAACCCACCATGCTTACTAATTATGCCTGGGCTTCTAAGATCCGACCAGGGAGGCCTCAGTGTCTCCTCTCCTTTGGGAGAATGGAAGGACGCCTGTGGCCTACGTAAGTGGTGCAAGCTTCTTGTCTTGAAGTTTTATTGGTCTCCCACGTAAACCAAGCTACTCAGCCTCTTTTCTCCACTGAATTTTCCTACTGAGCTATCCTCATTCTATTACTCTTTATATCTTTGATGAATATTTAAATAGTCGCCGAAGCCATCTCCTCTTTGAATACCCTGGATCAGCCGGGGCTGGACCCCAGCAGAAGCCTCTAACACTATTGGTGTGAATGCAAACTAGTACAGCCACTATGGAAAACAGTGTGGAGATTCCTTAAAAAACTGGAAATAGAACTGCCATATGACTCAGCAATCCCACTGCTGGGCATACACACTGAGGAAGCCAGAATTGAAAGAGACACGTGTACCCCAGTGTTCATCACAGCACTGTTTACAATAGCCAGGACATGGAAGCAACCTAAATGTCCATCAGCAAAAGACCTGATTTGAAAGCTGTGGTACATATACACAATGGAATATACTCAGCTATTAAAAAGAATGCATTTGAATCAGTTCTAATGAGATGGATGAAACTGGAGCCTATTATACAGAGTGAAGTAAGTCAGAAAGAAAAACACCAATACAGTAAATTAATGCATATATATGGAATTTAGAAAGATGGTAATGATGACCCTATATGTGAGACAGCAAAAGAGACACAGATGTAAAGAACAGATTTTGGACTTGTGGGAGAAGGCGAAGGTGGGGTGATTTGAGAGAATAGCATTGAAACATGTATATTATCATATGTGAAATAGATCACCAGTCCAGGTTTTAGTGCATGAGTGTTCAGGGCTGGTGCACTGGGATGACCCTGAGGGATGGGATGGGGAGGGAGGTGGGAGAGGGGTTCAGGATGGGAAACACATGTACACCCATAGCTGATTCATGTGAATGTATGGCAAAATCCACCACCATATTGCAAAGTAATTAGCATCCAATTAAAATTTAAAATTAATTAATTAAAACATTGAAATGATGGAACGTAAGTGCTACAGGAGGTCAAAGAAAAAATTTGCAATGGCTGGTCCACAGAAAGAAGCAGTGGTTTAGAATACAGAAAAGGGAAGGACAGAGTTTGGACATGAGGTGATAAGAAGTACTTCTTTTAGAAGAGTTAACTGAAGTTAGAGAAACACAAGAAAACAGAAAAGGTTGCAAAACAAGAAAGTGTGCAAATATCTAGGGGAAAAAAAGAAGTAGTTCAGTTTGATAGGTGCACAGAGATATTCAAGAAATGCAAGAAACAAGAGTAGCAATGTAATTCCAGGAAACTTGCATCCCAGAGGGGAATGTTACATACATAACCAGCATCAAAAACAAATCTTAAATTAAGCAGATGTTTTATTTCTCTTGTCTACTACACTTTAGTGTAGCTAATTATAAACTCTCTACATAAACTAGGATTATAAAAACAATCACTAAGTACACAGTGGGACATTTTTAAAAATAAGAATATATTCTGCTATAGCCCTGATACTTTCTTGTGTATAATTCCAAAAGGCAGCACAAGGTTTTTCTCTGCATAGTTAGATGATAAACTGAAATAATTTTATCCCACCAAAAGCTACACAACCAAAGCCAGAGCAAACAGTAAAGGCTAAACAGAAAAATAAGCACATATGCAACAAAAAGAGAGAGAGAAGTCAGTATTGATCCAGAAGTCAATAAGCTATCTGAAGAATTTGTGCTGTGTTTTGCCCAGTTTTAAAATTGGAGGAAATAATATTGTAGTATCTCGGGTTGTGCAATTATATATTTTACAGCAACTTCATTTGCTTTAACACCAAAGCCAGAGCAAAGACACCATAAGCTTTTCCACATACAACCTTGATCTCTGGGAGGGTGTGTAAATGGAAGTATCAAAAATGCACTGAAAGCTGATACTTGGCAGTCAATCAAGATTTTGCCATTTCTAAAACGAAATGGTATGGCCTCTCCCAGGATGGGAGATGAGGGGACAATTGAAAGGCTGCTGAGTTATTTCTGAAACTATGAGCCAGATGGTTTTAAAAGTCAAGTGCTTCATACATGAGTAAGTCGCTGCTTTAAATGAATTACTTTCGGATTTGCAAAATTGAACCTGAGCTGTCTTACTACTGGGACTTGTTCCACTGCACCAACAATCTTTGAGAGTAAAACACCACCTCATCCAACATTTTCCCTAAAGAGAAATGGTGGCAAAGGACCCAAAAAGCATGTTTAGAAAAAGCATCATGTAATCTTTAGCATGCAAGGTTAAGACAAAACCTCAAATCATGTGTGAAACAATCTTTCCTTTCAGGCAGATGGGGACCTATAGACCAATAATAGATGTGTAGAAAATTAATTGCTGCTAATAAAGTGGAAAATATGAAAGCAACACAACTGTAATGAAGTATAGGTTTTAGAGCTAAAGTAGATTTACTGAAGATGTGCTGTCTATGAAACCCATACAGTCCTGAACATCTGATTAAAAGATTCATTTTTTCTTTTTGAAGGTCAAGTAGACAATAGCAGGAAGTATAGGAGGGATGCTCTGAAAAGATTTCATTAAAAATGCCTTGGACAGCTCTCTGTGAACTAGCTGATGCTGTTTCTTTAACCAAATTTGACTGTAATACATGTAGGGAATGCAGGTTATTTACACAGTAGTTCAGTTCAGTTCAGTTCAGTTGCTCAGTCATGTCTGACTCTTTGCAACCCCATAGACCACAGCATGCTAGGCCTCCCTGTCCATCACCAACTCCCAGAGTTTACTCAAACTCATCTCCATTGAGTCAATGATGCCATCCAACCATCTCATCCTCTGCCATCCTCTTCTCCTCCTCCCTTTAATCTTTCCCAGCATCAGGGTCTTTTCAAATGAGTCAGCTCTTCGCATCAGGTGGCCAAAATATTGGAATTTCAGCTTCAGCATCAGTCCTTCCAATGAACATTCAGGACTGATCTCCGTTAGGATGGACTGGCTGGATCTCCTTGCAGTCCAGGGGATTCTCAAGAACCTTCTCCAACACCACAGTTCAAAAGCCTCAATTCTTTGGCACTCAGCTTTCTTCACCATCCAACTCTAACATCCATACATGACTTCTGGAAAAACCATAGCCTTGACTAGACAGACCTTTGTTGGAAAAGTAATATCTCTGCTTTTTAATATGCTGTCTAGGTTGGTCATATTGGAGAAGGAAATGGCAATCCACTCCAGTGTTCTTGCCTGGAGAATCCCAGCAATGGGGGAGCCTGGTGGGCTGCCATCTATGGGGTCGCACAGAATCAGACACGACTGAAGCAACTTAGCAAAGGCTGGTCATAAGTTTCCTTCCAAGGAATAAGCGTCTTTTAATTTCATGGCCACAGTCACCATCTGGAGTGATTTTGGAGCCCCCCAAAAAAAGTCAGCCACTGGTTTCCACTGTTTCCGCATCTATTTGCCATGAAGTGATGGGACCTGATGCCATGATCTTAGTTTTTCTGAATGTTGAGCTTTAAGCCAACTTTTTCATTCTCCTCTTTCACTTTCACCAAGAGGTTCTTTAGTTCTTCTTCACTTTCTGCCATAAGGGTGGTGTCATCTGCATATCTGAGGTTATTGATATTTCTACCTGCAATCTTGATTCCAGCTTGTGTTTCTTCCAGTCCAGCGTTTCTCATGATGTACTCTGCATAGAAGTTAAATAAGCAGGGTGACAATATACAGCCTTGACGAACTCCTTTTCCTATTTGGAACTAGTCTGTTGTTCCATGTCCAGTTCTAACTGTTGCTTCCTGACCTGCATACAGTTTTCTCAAGAGGCAGGTCAGGTGGTCTGGTATTCCCATCTCTCAAAGAATTTTCCACAGTTTATTGTGATCCACACAGTCAAAGGCTTTGACATAGTCAATAAAGCAGAAATAGTTGGTTTTTTTTTTTTTTTTTTTTTCTGAAACTCTCTTGCTTTTTCCATGATCCAGCAGATGTTGGCAATTTGATCTCTGGTTCTTCTGCCTTTTCTTTTTTTTTTTTTTTTTAATTTTATTTTATTTTTAAACTTTACATAATTGTATTAGTTTTGCCAAATGCCTTTTCTAAAACCAGCTTGAACATCTGGAAGTTCACGGTTCATGTATTGCTGAAGCCTGGCTTGGAGAATTTTGAGCATTACTTTACTAGCATGTGAGATGAGTGCAATTGTGTGGTAGTTTGAGCATTCTTTGGCATTGCCTTTCTTAGGGATTGGAATGAAAACTGACCTTTTCCAGTCCTGTGGCCACAATAGAGTGTAAAGAAATGGCAGAGTGAAATTATCCTTTGACTTGCTATTAGAGTAAATTTTATCTCATTATTGAAGGCAAACAAACAGAGAATTCCTATAGGATGTTTAAAAGGTCTTTTTCTTTCTTCCTCCATTTCTCCAGGTCTCCTCCATCCTGTTCCCCTTCTCCTCTATCCTTTGAATTAACACTAAATAAACATACTCTGGAAATAATAGAAAACTTTACAAGATCATTCCACTTCAAACATTTGAACATAATGGAAATCTTCAGTTTTCCATTCACTTTACTTGATTAAGTATAGCATAACTATAAGAACTGGAAAGCTCCATAATCATAAATATGACTTTTCCTATCTCCTCCAATGGAGCTGTCATGATAAAAGCAATCCTTATTGATTTCGTCTTTCCATGTATAAAACACTAATAGTGCTTGAGAATTGTTTTGCACAATGGAACCCTGGACCTCAGCTACTCTCTGTGTTTTGCTTTAACTGTTGCTTATAATGCATCATGCCTCTTCAACTTGAATGGAAGCTTCTCCAATAACATACATTTGTTCTGTTTTCTTCTCAATACATGGAACAACATTGAAAAAGTCTGACATTTATTAAGCATATTTATTTGACTTATTGGTTGAAATGTGTACTGAAAAGTTGTGTTGTTTTTAACCAAAATAACACTTTGGAAATTTACTTGTATTATCCTTTCCAGGAATTTTATTTTAAAGGGCATGATTTTTCTTAAGTCATCACATTATTTGCCTGCATTGTTTAGCCACATTACCATTATTTATCATCAGCTTACCCCTTTCTTCCCAAATATTTAATGATTTATAAGCAAACACTTCTTCATTTTGGAAAAAAATTATTCAGAGTCTATCTTCTCTTTTTCCCCCAAATCTTAGTCTTAAAAATATAATCTTTTAGAATACTGCTTTAGTCCATTCAGGCTACTATTTTAGAATACCATAGGCTGGGTAGTTTATAAAAAGGAAATTTATTACTCACAGTCCTGGAGGCTAGGAAGTCCAAAATGAAGACACCTTCAGACTCTAAGTCTGGTGAGGATCTGCTTTCTTGTTCATAGAGAGTACCTTCTTGCCAGTGGTGTTCTTATACGATAGAAGGGGTGAAGGAACTCTCTCGGATCTCTTTCATAAGGTTATTAATCTCATTTATAAGAGCTTTGCCCTCATAACCTAATCACCTCCTAAAGACCTCTCCCACCTCCCAAAGACCACCCCCACACCTCCTAATATCATTACCTTGGGGGATTAGATTTCAACTTATGAATTTGGAAGGGAAACTTTTCATAGCAAATATGAAGGACACATATTCATAGCTAATATGAATAATCACTATCACTCCTAATTTATTCATTAGCCTCTAATATAATATTTTCTTAAAGAGTGAAAACTATAAGACAACTAATCAATTCTACAAAGGTGAGAAAATTAATATAGAATAAGCTTCATGATAAACTGTGAGCTTTGGAGTCATCACAGGGATTCTCTGTGTTCATCAAAACACTCTTCTTTCTTTCCAACTTCCTAGCAGTGTGAAGAATAAGGGGAAATTATATGCCAACGATCCCAGAAGCTTTAAAAACATAACATTTTCAAACTAATATCTCAAAATTTATATTAGTGCCCATAGTGTTTCAACCAGAGAACCCAAGGACAGCCAACTGAGTGGTAGAATATAAGGAAACAGAAGAAGTTTTAGCTTAAATCAGTTGACCAGAGTTCCATGGAAACAGAAAAGTTGTCCAAGGCAGAAGCAGTGACTATCATTTTTCCTACATGGAATCTCACCAGGCAGAAATAAAAGCCTGTTTTCCTGGACTTGTAACTTGGAGAATAAAAGGCTGATGAAGATATGAATATGCTATAAGAAAATGACATAAACTCATAAGAATCCCCTTAGATAAATTTTTACCCTTGTCAAATGTTTCAAGAGCCGTCTGAGCATGGGCATATGCACCTAAGATTATTCAAATTCACCTGGCTCCTCATTGACACATTATGACAAAGAATTAAAGCCCATCTTCCAAAGAACTCTGAAGCACTGACCTTGGATATTCAGTTTTCTATTGCTATGACAACTCAGAGACCTTGTCTAGTTCGGAAAATGCAAAGAAATAGTCAGCTCAGGTACTATGGACAAGCCAGAATTCAGGGGATTTCAATCTTATACATGGCCCTAATTCTGACAATTAGAGAGATGTTGAGTTATTGTACTTCAGCTTGCCCATCCAAAAACATAGTGGTACTCTCACCTCCTTGCATATGAAGACTCATTAGACCAGAGAGTTTAACATCAAGAAAAATGATGCCTGTGTAAAAAGAATATTGAATACTCGGCAGAACATCTCTGCTTATGTCTCTGTTACCAAATTCTATAGATCCCAGGCCCTATAAATTGAGACATTAAGAGGAATATGCTCCCCGAAAGGCCATTCAGGGTAAAGTTATTTCTATTCATCGCTGTTACTTTGAGAACAATCTGCCAAACACAAATTAACTGCCCAAGAAAACTGACCCAAAATATCTTTGTTCCCAAAGCTATAATATCATAATTTTATCCTGGTTGGTTTCCACTCGCCAAAACCATAAATCCTAGACTATCTCCATCAAAGCCAGTGCCAAATTACAAATATCTCCTCTGGCTGTCATCTGAGAGATAGCTACTATTCAGGCTTCTATCAACTATGTGGAAAGAAAAGACTAATGATAGCCTAGGCAATAAAAGTCAATAGAGAGAAATCATTTTTGAAAGTCCCTTAGGTGATACCTTTGATACCAGTGCTGTTTTCATTAGAAAAGGTAAGTATCCCTGTTCATATTAATACAATGACAGAACCATGAGAACTAACAAACTTAGAAGCAATTAATCTGTTCATAAAGTTAGCATGAGCTAATATGCAAGCTCATGGCTGACACTCACAACCTGGGTTCAAATTGAGTGTTTCAAGAGGGAGTTAGAGTTTGAGCTTGTCACTTTGCTTCCTTATACCAGGAATGTTCTTTTGAACATGGGCTTGAGACATCGTAAAAAACATACAACATAAAAAAACATAAAAAGAAGAACAAATGAAGCTCAAAGTTAGTAGAAGGAAGGAAATAAAATTAGAGCAGAAATGAAGACTAAAAAGACAAGTTAAAAGATCAATGAAACTAAGAGTTGACTCTTTGAAAAGGTAAACAAAACTGACAAACTTCCATTAGACTCACCAAGAAAGAAAGAGAATTCAAATAAATTAAATCAAAAATGAAAGAAGAGATGTTACAACTGATACCACAGAAACAGAAATATTCATAAGAGATTACTACAATTATATGTAAACAAATTGGAAAAAACTGATTAAAAAGAGTAAATTCCTAGAAACATACAACTTGCCAAGACTGAGTCATGATGAAATTGAAAATCTGAACAGATAATTTACTAGTAAGGAGATTGAATCTATAGTCAAAAACCTTCCAACAGATGAAAGTCCAGGACCAGGGCTTTATTGTTGGTTTGTACCAAGCATTCAAAGAAGAATTGAATTATTGATAATACCAATCTTTCTCAATCTTTTTAAATAGAAAGGGAGTAATTCTTCCTAACATGTTTCATGAAGTCAACATTACTCTGATGCCAAAACCAGACAAGTATATCAAAAAAGAGAGAGATTACAAGCCAATATCCCTGATGAACATAGATGCAAAAATCCTTAACAAATTTATAGCAAAACACATTCAACAATACATTAAAAGAATTACACAACATGATCAAATGGGATTTATTCCAGGGATGCAAAGATATTTCAACATCACAGTCAATTTGATACACATCATTAAGATGAAGGATAAAAATCATATAATCATCTCAATAGGTATAAAAAAAAAGCATTTGGGAAAATTCAACATCCATGTATGATAAAATCTCTCAATAAAAAAGGTATAAAGGAAATGTACTTCAACATATGTAAGGCCATATATAACAAGTGCACAGCCAATAGCACACTCAACAATGAAAATTGAGACTTTTTCCTCTAAGATCAAAAACAAGACAAGGATGTTCACACTCACTACTTCAATTCAATATAGTATTGGGGGTCTTAAACAGAGCAATTAGGCAAGAAAAAAAAATAAAAGGCATCCAAACTGGAAAGGAAGAAGTAAAACTATCACTATTTGCAGATGACATGATATTATATATATACTGTAGATTGTCTGGATCCTCTGTCCATGGAATTCTCCAGGCAAGAATACCAGAGTGGGTAGCCATTCCCTTCTCCAAGGGATCTTCCAGACCCAGGGATTGAACTCGGGTCTCTTGCATTGCAGGCAAATTCTTTACCATCTGAGCCACCAGGGAAGCCCATATATATAATATATATATATATATGTGTGTGTAGAACTCCATAAAATGCACTGCTGCTAAGTCGCTTCAGTCATGTCCAACTCTGTGGGACCCCACAGACGGCAGCCCACCAGGCTCCCCCATCCCTGGGATACTCCAGGCAAGAACACTGGAGTGGGTTGCCATTTCCTTCTCCAATGCATGAAAGTGAAAAGTGAAAGCGAAGTCATTCAGTCATGTCCAACTCTTAGTGACCCTATGGATTGCAGCCTACCAGGTTCCTCCATCCATGGGATTTTCCAGGCAAGAGTACTGGAGTGGGGTGCCATTGCCTTCTCTGATAAAATGCACTACTGGAACTAATAAATGAATTAAGTTGCATGATATAAAATCAATACACAAAAATCTATTGAGTTTCTATATACTAATAATAAATTATCAGAAAGAGAAATTAAGAAAACTATCTCATAAGGAAAAAATACCTAGGAATGAATTTAAGGATGTGAAAGACATGCATATTGAAAACTATAAAACATTAATGAAAGAAACTGAAGAAGGCACAAATAAATGGAAAGATATTCTATGCTCATGAATTGGGAAAATTAATATTGTTAAATGTCTGTATACCCAATGTAATTTATCAGTTCAGTTCAGTCGCTCAGTCGTGTCCACCTCTTTGCGACCCCATGAATTGCAGCACGACAGGCCTCCCTGTCCATCACCAACTCCCGGAGTTCACTCAGACTCACGTCCATCAAGTCAGTGATGCCATCCAGCCATCTCATCCTCTGTCGTCCCCTTCTCCTCCTGCCCCCAATCCCTCCCAGCATCAGAGTCTTTTCCAATGAGTCAACTCTTCTCATGAGGTGGCCAAAGTACTGGAGTTTCAGCTTTAGCATCAGTCCTTCCAAAGAAATCCCAGGGCTTATCTCCTTCAGAATGGACTGGTTGGATCTCCTTGCAGTCCAAGGGACTCTCAAGAGTCTTCTCCAACACCACAGTTCAAAAGCAGCAATGTAATCTATAGACTCAATGAAATTTCCTATCATAATTCCGATAGCATTCTTCATAGGTTTGGAAACAAATAATCCTAAAATTTGTATGAAACTACAAAAGACACCAAATATCCAAGCAATCTTGAAAAAGAACAAAGCTGGAGATATCATGCTCCCTGATTTTAAACAATATTACAAAGCTATTATAATTAAAACAATATAATATTGGCATAAAAGGCACATAGATCAATAAAACAGAATAGAGAGTTCAGAATTAAATCCATGCATACATGGGCAATTATTCAGCTTATGACCAAAGAGAAAGGACAGTCTCTTCAAAAATGGTGCTGGGAAAAATGGAAAGCCACATGCAAAAGAATGAAACTGAACTACTGTATTATGTCATATACAAAAATTAACACAAAATGAATTTAGGATCTAAAAATAAGACCTGAAACTATAAAATTACTAGAAGAAAACATGGGCAGGAAGTTTCTTAACATGGGTCTTAATGATTTTTTAAAAATCTGACACCAATGGCAAAAACAACAAAAGCAAAGATAAACAAGTGGGACTACATCAAACTAAAAAGCTTCTAAACAACAAAGGAAGCCATCAACAAAATGAAAAGGCAATCTACCAAAAAGAGAAAATATTTGCAAATCATGTATCAGGTAAAGTGTTAATACCGAAAACATGTAGAACTCATAAACTCAGTAACTAAAAAAAAGCATTTATAAATAAGCCAAAGATCTGAATAAACATTTTTCTAGAGAAGACATACAGATGACCAATAGGTACATTAAAAAATGCTCTATATCATTAATCATCAGGGAAATGCAAATGAAATCTGCAATGATCATGTCCATTAATGGATAAATGAAGAAATTGTGAGATATATATATACATATGGTTATATACTGCTGCTGCTAAGTCGCTTCAGTCGTGTCCGACTCTGTGCGACGCCATAGATGGCAGCCCACCAGGCTCCCCCGTCCCTGGGATTCTCCAGGCAGGAACACTGGAGTGGGTTGCCATTTCCTTCTCCAATGCATGAAAGTGAAAAGTGAAAGGGAAGTCACTCAGTCGTGTCCAGCTCTTCGCGACCCCATGGACTGCAGCCTCCGTCCATGGGATTTTCCAGGCAAGAGTACTGGAGTGGGTTGCCATTCCCTTCTCCGTGGTTATATAACATTCAGCCATAAAAAGAATGAACTCTTGCCATTTGAAGCAACATAAGTGGACCTCAAGGGTATTATGTTAAAGCAAAATAAGTCAGACGGGGAACAACAAATATTGTATAATATCTCCTACATGTGGATTTAAAAAAAAAAAAAGGGGGAACAACAACAAAATAGCAAGCTCATGGGTACAGAGGATATATTGGCCCTTGCAAGAGGAAGGGAGTGGAACAGTGGGAGAAATGCTTTTTTTGTTGATGTTTAAAGAAATTAAAAGTTTTATTTCTTTAGGAATTAAGAAAAAAAAATCTTCATTACTACCAGTTAAAAAGAAAAGAAAAAGAAATAGTCTAATGAGTCATGGTAAAAGAAAGAATCTGGAAAACTGATAGTTTGATAGAATTTGGTGGTCATGTTTGCTAAAATAAAATAAAAATTTAAGGATATGTGATGTTACACTTTGGCCTTCACCACCCCTAAAGTTCTAGTACATTGAAAAATCTGTTCTCCTCATTTTAAGGTTGCAAAATTCTCCCAGAGCTTTGTTTTGTACCTAAAGTTATTACCTTCTTTCATATCAGCTTTGTTATAACCATTATAATCACCACAGCTTAATTTAGCAGACAGTTGGAACTGAACAATGAACAATTCTTCTCAGAGGAATTAAATATAGTTATGTGATTTTCCAAGTTGATTTGAAAGAATTGAGTACAAATAATATTTAAATTTCAGTATTAGCTCAGAATCATAGGTGCTTTCTTTTATTTACTTCTATATTTTGAATATCTATGATGAACTGGATTGGTCTTTTAGTTTTTTAGCCCTTTATGCTTTTCAATAAAAGCAATGAATAAATCATTTTTTTTGATGTCAATAAAGGGGAAAAAAAGCAATCACACTGTTGGAAGAGCCCTCAGAGCCCAACCCCAACCTGCTTCTGTTTGAAAACATCTTGAGAAAGAATGGTTTTTGAGTTTATGCCCTCAAACCCAAAGAAAAGAACATCAAACTCAGAAGATCACTTTCCGTTTTTTCAAGACTTTTCTCAAAGAGGTAAAATTACAGCTGGACTTCAAAGACAAATGGTATTTCAAGGAAAGGTATTACACACAATAAGTCCTTGGAATGCATGGTTCCATAACTTCAGAGAGTTGCTGAGTTGAGAGTTTTATCAACCTCACCGAGGACCCAAGTTTTGTATCATCTGTTTGAATATCCTTAGCATCTCTTCTCTGTCCCTAGACTAGCTGCCCTCGGGGCTGTAAGTTGGCCTGCAGAGTTCCAGAGGTCATACCTATGAACAGCAACACCTTTTTTTTGGTACCTTTTTTTTTTAAATGAGGAGTCCTTTTTCAAAAGCTGCTAGCAGACACACCTATTTTCTCTTTGGTCAGGACTGGATCATACAAATAACTAACCTTATCTATCTATTAGAAAATGGAATTACCAATACTTTGATAATTTAGGTAAATGCAAATGAACCTCATTTTTTTAAAAAAGTGAAGTCACTCAGTTGTGTCCAGCTCTTTGTGACCGCATGGACTGTAGCCTACCAGGCTCCTCCATCCATGGAATTTTCCTGGCAAGAGTACTGGAGTGGGTTGCCATTTGAACCTCATAGTTGGTGATAAAGTCACCTTCCTCACATTCAGTGGCATGAAGGAAGCAGCTGTACAAAGAATCCTGGAGATCTGTCAATAAAGAAGAAGGGGAATAAAAAATCAGTAGGCAACCAACTGTGTCCTCTACACTAATTAAGAAAAAAATGCTTTTTTATACATTTTAATTAAATGGATTTATTCATTCATATGACTTGAAAAAAAGCAGTAAGTGGAGATGTTTAAATGAAAAACAAAAATCTTTTGCTCTATACCTCCCAATTTCTAGTTTTTCATACAGGAGTAACAATTTTTAACCTTTAAAGCTATTTCTAAAATTGTATTTCTGATGATTACTTTCAGTCTTTAAGATAATGACTTCCAACTCTGACATGAGCTAATTCTCATATCATCTAAGCCCCATCCCAGCAATGTGATACTTACCCTCTTTTTTTGCTTTTCTTTTAGTTATTTTTGTAACTTTAAATAAATGTCCACCATTATATTTCTTTTTGTAGCTACTATAAGCAACATCTCTTGCCTTTAAACTGTCAAGGTGGATAATGTTTATATTCTTTTCCAAGGGTAAGACTATCTTCTAGATTAGCTATAGTTTGATCATAAAAATAGAATCATGTTTTGCTTGTTATTCCTTAGTAGGTACTGTTCTTTGCAGAGTCAAGTAGTTGGTTTTGATTTTTGTATAGCTTTTTAATTTTTCTGGAGTTTCTAAGTACCTTCTTATTTTCTCATTTTGCTTGCTCTATTACATTGTTAAATAGTTCTACCTTCTTGAGGATAATATCAAATGTATGAAATGCTATTTTTTTGCTAGGTGCCTCCCTCTTGAATCCTCTGTTCCCTTACTTTTGTCTAAACTGCTGCAAAGCTGCCATTCTGGGACTCCTGCCTTTCTCACCAACCTTCAATCTATCTTTCCCTGGAGTCCATGTTGTCTGCATTCTTATTTTCTTATTATCCTAATTTTGCTAAAGTATATCCTCAAGTAAGGTCCTAGGAAAGTTTGTCTGGGAAGTAAACTCATTTAGTTTCCGTAAACATCTTCTTTGCTCATCCTGATGAGAATTTTACTTGGTATTCAAAAAATCCTTGGGGAATTCCCTGGCAGTCCAGTGGTTAGGATAATATTTACCATATTATACTAATATTTACTATATATTTCCTTTTAGTATCCAATATTGCAGATGTGAAATTAATATTAGTCTGAGTCTCATTCCTTTATAAGTGAACACACTTTATTCTCTGGAAGATTTTAGAATTTTTCATTTACTCTGGCATTGTAAAATGTCATTGATATGTCTAGTAGCATTTTTATAATTTGTGGTATTTAAACCCTTTCAATCTGAGAGCATTTGTACTTCATCTGTAGGAATTTATCTTTTAACATTTCCTCTATCCTTCTACATATTTTCTCTGTATCTCCTGTTAGTCAAATGACTACCTCCATTTTCAGTCCTCTCATCTTTTCATTTAGTTTTTTTCTCTATTTGTCTATTTTTTCAGGTCGTGAAAAATTTCCTAAAACTTATATTCCAATTGTATGATTGGAATTTTTATATAGTAACGTTTTTACTAATGTTTTGATTTTTCAAAAAAAATATTTTTTATTCTCTACTTACTTATTTTTCAAGCCTCCTCTGATCTAATTACAAAGATAATGTTTTCTTAAGTTGTTCTGAGGGTACTGAGTTATTTTAAAGATTACTTCTATACCAGAAGTGAAATCTTCTATATCTTAGTTTCTGTTAGGGTTATCTTTTCTTATTGTTTTTTTTTTCTTTGCTCTGAAATGTTACAAAATCACCTCATGCTGATTGGATGATCTGTTTATGTGAACAGAGAAGCCATCATCAGGCTTCACCTCAGAAGTGGCCAGGGAGATGGTTGGGGGTGCCAGAATGCAAATGTCTTTTATACCTTTTTTTTTTTTTACTTTTTATTTTATATTGGAGTATAGCTGATTAACAATGTTGTGATAGTATCAGGAGGACAGAAAAGGGACACAGTCATACATATACATATATCTTCTCCCCCAAACTCCCCTCCCATCTAGGCTCCCATATAACCCTGAGCAGAGTTCCCAGTGCTATGCAGTAGGACCTTATTGGTTACCCATTTTAAATATACCAATATGTACAAATCCATCCCAAACTCCCTAACTAGTCCTTCCTTTCTTCTTTCCCACCAGTAACCATAACTTCCTTCTCTAAGTCTGTGAGTCTGTTTCTGTTTTGTAAACAAGTTCATTTGTATCATTAAATAATTTCACAATTCAAACTAGCATCCTCGGTTTGATTCAGATGATCTGGGTAAGGCCTGAGAGTTAACATTTATGACTAGTGATCAGGTGACAAGGACACTGACAATCTGAGAATCTTACTTTGAGAATCAATGTTCTGTAGCTCTATAAGGGGCTGCTGCTCCTGCCTCAGTTGACCCCACCAGCCAAATATATTTTAGAACCCAATTTCCTTCACTCTGCTTAATCAGCCATCTGTATTCTTACCTTCTTTCCATCTTCCACAAAGCTACTGCAATCTCTTTTCTACTAATCGTCCACCCCCAAATGTTTCATTAAGGGTGATACTTTGTTTTGCTTTTGTTTGTTTTCTTTACTTTTGTTTCCTTTAATGACTTTTGAGAAAAGAGAAAATATAAACGTGTGTTATCTGCCTGCCTTGTTGAGTCAAAACCATTCTATTTCAACGCATAAAAATGTCCCTAGAACCAACATGTTTGTCTTTAGATCTTCCTCTGTGTCCATTATTCTCACTATCAACTATAATTTCTGGTTAAATTTTTTTTTATCAATTCTAGTTGATTTTAAGTATATAAAGGAAGATACATGGGGAATAGGAGATATTTTTAAGTGACTCAAAAATAAAAGGTAGCATAGTTGGTCTAGATGTTTACCAAGACTGATTTCTCTTCTTCTGGGACACACAGAAAATCTCCGTGTTATTAGTTCCTGATGATGCATTATGAGTAAAAATGACATATATCACCTCTAGGCTAATGTGGTTAAGAAGCAGATAGACCTTCTTTACCCTCTCCTTCCTCTTCAGAGGGCCTCTCTCTGAGGCATTGAGGATAATAGAGCCACAAGATGGAAAGAAACTGGATCTTTGAAAGACTAGCACAAAGAAAGGGTCAAAATTTTTATTGGATTGCTATGTACTAAGCCACTGAAATCTTAGAGTATATCTTACAGAAAATTACTTTACTCTTATTAATAAATTAAATGATTAAATAATATCCCTCTTGAGTCCATAAATGGTTTAGGATAAACTAACTCTGTGTTAGACTATTTTCTGTATGAACTTTTGATTTATGAGAGCTACAGATCCACATAGAATTTCATCACAACAATATATTAAGTCATTTTTAGTTGACATATTGCTTAAAATTTGGTCTTATGAATCTAAAGACAATGTTCTTGTTTCATCTCCACTTTAATAAATAAGATCTAAGATTTGCAATGATGATGAACTGAGTGAGATAATAGATAAAAGTACTTTCCAAAATTAAAAATATGATACAAGCATTACACAATAAACTTTTTTTAGGCACAAGGGTGAATTAGAGATAATTCTAAATTTCTCTTGCTTTAATTTGTTGAAGAAAATTGTAACTTTTAGATTCTTTCCAAAAGGAAGCAGACTCAAGGTTATAAGAGAACTTAAATTAGCTTTATTAGCTCAACTCCTGACTTAGTACCACTGCATTACTGTAAGAAACTTAATTTTTACATTATGCAATTTTATAAATATGAGAAATTTTAATTAAACATCACCAGTGCTTTAAACCATTGGAAATTCTGAGGTTCCAACTGCAGTATGTCATAAGTCATCTAAGATGATTGAGGACCCCGAAGACCAAATGAGGCTACTCAGGCATATTTCTACTTTGGTAATTGAACCACTGTCTTCATGCCACATGCCTAGACTGGCCTCTGAAATGAGTTGCCAGTCCAGGTTCGATGCACGATACTGGATGCTTGGGGCTGGTGCACTGGGACGACCCAGAGGGATGGAATGGGGAGGGAGGAGGGAGGAGGGTTCAGGATGGGGAACACATGTATACCTGTGGCGGATTCATTTTGATATTTGGCAAATCTAATACAGTTATGTAAAGTTTAAAAATAAAATAAAATTTAAAAAAAAAAAAAACTGAGTTACCCTCTAGCCTTAAGCGTCAATGTTAAGATCTGCCTCCAAAGAGAGAGGATAAGAGGAAAAGATTTTCAAGAGCACTTCAATTCTTCTGTGGATGTGACATTCAATTGGCCATTTAAAAAAATCTCAAATTTCTACATTTAACCTAGAAAATGTGTATTAAACACATAAGATATATCATATTATGGGAGGTGGTCATAATGTGAGGGTAGGAAGTTGCTTGCAGAAAGTTCAGTTCTTAAAAGCTTTATGTTTATAAGACAAGTTTTCTGTTTCCTGTACAATAAAACCTAAAATATTCATGTCTTAAATCAGCACCAGGAGGATTCGCAAAGACCCCATGAAATCTTGTCAGTTCAGACTGAGTCCACATGTGATTGTTTTGAGTGAAGGTGGAACTTACTTTAGGGACATTTTACTGGCACTTACTTTAGTATTCAACGGGAAAAAAAAAAAAGATTAAAATGTGATAAGCAAAAAAAAAAATATATATATATATATATATATTGTTAAAAAGATAGAAAAAACTTACCTTATTTTGTTTTAAGGTGAAAATTGGAAGGGCTTCATTAATATCTACATATAGAATAAAATTAGTGGCCTAGTACAAATCATCAATATTATGCCACTAGCAAGACTAGAAAAATTTCCATTTGACAATCTTTTTGCTCCATTGATGTTGCTGTCAATATTTTAAATGGCTTAACACTGCTTATTAGTAAAGTCTGGCTCTCTCTAAATCTGAGCAAAGTTAGTTGTTCACTATACACTCTCTACTAAAATTCAAACAATATTTATTGAACAACTACTCCATGCCACTGTGCTTATCATTGAGATAAGATTTAATAGGAGTGGTCCCTACCCTCAAAAACCTTGAATGAGCTGGAGAAATTTTAATGACATGAAAAAATAATTAGCAACAAATGACATTCAAATAATACAATCAAGTTCTACTACAGTACAGAGAATGCAAAGATCACTTTCAGTTTTCTCAAGACTGTTCTCAAAGCAATAAAATTTCAGCTGGACTTCAAAGACTGGCAACAAGAAGGAGGATGCATATTTCAGGGCAACAAAATATGTCCATAGTAAGATGAGAAGACCCATAGCAGTTTAAGAGCCATTGAGGGGTCAATGTAAGCCAAGCAGGAGAGAGGGAAAAATAGAACAGTAACATTCCAAGCTGATCTGAAAAGATGATGAGTTTTGATGACAGAAAACTTCAGTCTGGTTTCTATCCTGCAAAAAGAAGCTACATGACCTTGGGTAATTATTTAATCCCTCAGAGTTCCCCTTCTACATTTAAAAAATGGAAATTACAGACCTAAATCAGTCATCTGTGAATCACTGAATGTGAAGGTGAAATAAAGTAATATATGTAAAACCCCTAGCAAATTAAGCTTCAACATGTTAGTACCTCCTTTCTATAATACTCCAATTAGGTATTTATTTATTTTCATAAGTAATAGATTGGTATATTTGCTTTCAGATCAAAATTATGATCTGATATTACTAGCTAAAAGGTACACCAAGGGTCAATCCATCAGCTTCTTTTGGGAGTTGGGGATTAAAAAAATAACTAAGAAATTCTGTATTAAATAAAAAGGTTTACTCAGCTCAAGGCATATCTTAGTCAACTTCTCATATTTCTCTTTCAAAAGCAGTGGTCAAAGAGCAAGAAATTCTATTCCCATTTTTTTTCCAGTTTTATTGAGAAATAATTAAAATACATCCTGTGTAAGTTAAAGGTGTAGGGCATGATGGTTTGATTCACATGTATTGTAAAATGATTACCAGAACAGATTCAATTAACATCTATGTTCTCATAATGCAATAAAAAGAAAAGAAGGAAAAAATTTCTCTTTGTGATGAGAACTCATAAGGTTTACTTTCAACATCTTTTCTATATACATACAGTAGGGTTAGCTATAGTCATTCTGTTGTACACTGAATGCTTAGTGTTAATTTATCTTGTAACTGGAAGTTTATACCCTTAGACTACTGTCCTCCAATCTCCACTTCCCCCATCTTCCACCTACAGTAACCATAAGTCTGATTTCTTTGTCTATGAGTTTGGTGGTGGTGTTTTTAATAT
Source organism: Bubalus bubalis (assembly GCF_019923935.1). Classification (NCBI taxonomy): domain Eukaryota; kingdom Metazoa; phylum Chordata; class Mammalia; order Artiodactyla; family Bovidae; genus Bubalus; species Bubalus bubalis. The sequence goes on from NC_059159.1 coordinate 133,650,632, forward strand.
TCCATATATATGTGAAATCATATAGTATGCTTTTCTCTGACTTATTTCACTTAATATAATAAGTGAAAATCCATCCACGATGTAGAAAATGGTAGGATGTCCTCATTTTAATGGCTATATACAATGTTAATAATGTTAATGTTATATACAAACAATGGAATATTATCTATATACCACAACTTTGTTATCTATTCATCCATCAGTGATGCTTAGGTTGTAGCCATGTCTTGGCTATTGCATATAATGCTGCTACAAACCCGAGGGTTCAGGTACCTTTTCAAGTTATTGTTTTTACTTCCCTTGGATATATTCCCAGAAGTAGAATTCCTGGATCAAATGGTGAAAAATGAAACTGTTAGTCACTCAGTTGGGTGACTTTTTGCGACCCCATGGACAGTAGCCTGCCAAACTCCTCTGTCCATGGAACTCTCCATGCAAGAATACTGGGGTGGGTTGCCATTCCCTTCTTCAGGGGATCTTCCTGACCAGGGATCAAACCCGGGTTTCCTGCATTGAAGGCAGATTCTTTACCATTTGAGCCAGCACGGAAGCCTGGATAGTATAGCAATTTTACTTTTAATCTTCCATACAGTTTTCTGTAGTGGCTATACCTGTATTACCATTTAATACCCAAACTTTATAGATAAGAATTTTATAATAAAAATAACCTATGCAGAAAATTTTTTAAATGCTAACTAATATGCAACATAACTTTCTAGATTTCAATGTTTTCATAGAAATAATGAAATGAATAAATTTGCCCTAGCCAGGTGCCATGATTGCTATGAAAAGTAATATATGATAACATAGGTGAAAATGCCTTGGAAATTTACAGTCAGTAAAGAATCCACCTGCAATGCAGGAGACCCGGTTCAACTCCTGGGTCAGGAAAATCCACTGGAGAAGGGATAGGCTACCCACTCCAGTATTCTTGGGCTTCCCATGTGGCTCAGCTGATAAAGACTCTACCAGCAATGTGGGAGACATGGGTTCAATCCCTGGTTGGGAAGATCCTCTGGAAAAGGGAAAGGCTACCCACTCCAGTATTCTGGCCTGGAGAATTCCATGAACTGTACGGGGTCGCAAAGATTCAGACACGACTGAGCAACTTTCGCTTGAAAACTCACCAGATCCATTGAGTCATAGTCTGTGGTATTGAAGATTCACTCAGAGCCATTCTCTATAGTCAGTGTTAGATGTAGCCCTCTTCACACTCTAATTCCAACAATTCATGTGGACACATTGTTCATAACCCTTGCATTTCAAAGTAGCTCCAAGCATATCTCCTCTCAATAAGTACTAGCTTTCTTTCACATAGTTTCTTTCTGATTAGTTATTCACCACTGTTAATAGACTGTAGGAGAGCATTTGCAGGTTTATCCAGCCATGAGATGAGATAGAAAACTAGGTTGTATCATGGGCAATGCACAGGCTTTAGAATTAAGCAGAATTATTTTTGGTCTCTGACTCACTGGCACCTACCAGCAATGTGTCATTGAGCAATTTAACCTCTCTAAAGAACTTCCATGTAAAATGAGAAAACATGTTTCATACAAACTGTAAAATCTAGCACTTAATAAGTGCTAAATGTTCCATTTGTTCCCTCTTTCTGAGTATATAAACAGAATTCAACTCTACTTTATAGCCATAATGTAAGTTATGTTAATTTATTAGACCTAGGCTGCTACAAATCATGTCATTCTCTGATGGATAAAGATGATGATGATGAAGGAGGAGGAAAAGAAGAAGAAAAGGGCAAGAGAAAGGAGGAGAAAGCTTGATAACAAAGCACATTAACATAGCAACCTGGAACTGGACTCCTTTCTTCTGGATCTTAATCTTGTACATTTTTATATGATCTCAGTATTTGATGCTTTTGAATTGTGGAGCTGGAGAAGACTCTTATGAATCCCTTGGACTGCAAGGAGAGCAAACTAGTTAATCCTAAAGGAAATTAGCCCTGAATATTCATTGGAAGGACTGGTGCTGCAGCTGAAGTTCCAATACTTTGGCCACCTGATACAAAGAGCCAACTCATTGGAAAAGATTCTGCTGCTGGGAAAGATTGAGGGCAAAAGAAGAAGAGGGCGGCAGAGGATGAGATGGTTAGATAGCATCACTGACTCAATGGACATGAAATTGAGCAAATTCCAGGAGATAGTGAAGGACAGGGAAGCTTGGCTCGCTGCATTCCATGGGGTCACAAACAGTCAGACATGACTTAGCAACTGAACAACTATTACTGGTAGCTCAGACTGTAAAGAATCCATCTGCAATGCAGGAGACCTGGGTTCAATCCCTGGGTTGGGAAGATCCCCTGGAGAAGGGAATGGATACCCACTCTAGTATTCTTGGCTGGAGAATTCCATGGACATAGGAGCCTTGCAGGCTACAGTCCATGTGATTGCAAAGAGTCAGACATGACTGAATGACTAACACACTTCTGGATCTTAATCCTGTACATTTTTATATGATTTCAGTACCATGTATATACTTCCTAGTATCCAATACAAAGTCAATTGGATATATAAAACTCAGAACCCACAGCTGTTGCTAACATTATTATATCACTTTTTATTTTTATCGCCCTAACCACCCCTAAGTTGGATGAAGTAAATGAGTCTGAAGTCTAAGTAGGTGTCTATGCTAAATTTTGCACTGAATTTGTTAAGTAGATTAAGCATGAATTTCAATAGGGTTCCATGTACTTTTGCCCTTTCTTCACTGTTTTACAATTGAGGTTAATTTATCTCGTGAATAATGAGGTAATGTCAGGAAAAAATGCTTTGTCTTTTAGATGATTAAGATAAGATAACTGACTCATCCTCAGAAAACTGACATAATTTTGGCAAATATAAAAATGTTACCATTTTACATAATAAAGAACCACATCTAGAGTCTTCTCCAACAACCCTAGATTTCTCTGCCAACCAAGTTTATCTACATTTTACCTTATCACTATCATTAAAATAACATTTTGTCATTATATTTATGTATGAAATAATAATCCATTATTTGTGTATTATTCATAATATACACAGTGAGTAACTATCACAAATTTAACCAGTCTATGGAGTCCTAACTTCACTTTAATGACCAAGACACAGTGGTCCAAGTCAATAGCCAATTTGACTCAGTGTTTCATCAACTTTATCTTTTCAACTATTGTTGTTGTGTAAGTTTTTAAGTGGAAATCCTTTCCTCTCATTGAAAATGAAAATGAAACATTGAAAGTCACTAACATTTTGGAACAACTAGAGACTATCACTGGGGATCATTTAAATGTTTCTCAAGACAATTTTGTTGCAGCTGGCCCCTAAGCCAGAATCGGATACTGAGCAGTTCTTCCACCCTTCATCGGGCTCTTCTGGTCAGGAACTTTTTATGACATCACTACATTTCCCAAGGTTGCAGGCATGCATGCTAAGTTGCCTCAGTCATGTCAGACTCTTTCTGACCCTATGGACTGTAGCCCACCAGGCTCCTCTGTCCATGAGATTCTCCAGGCAAGAATACTGGAGTGGGTTGCCATGCCCTTCTCCATGGAATGAACCCATGACTCTCCTGCATTAGCAGGCAGCTTCTTTACCATCAGTGCCAGCTGGGAAGCCCCTTCCCAAGGTTATGGTTATTGAATTGTAAATAAAACCAGGTCCATAATTTCACAATCCAGACATTATGCTGAAACAATTCTAGGCTGCTTTCTTTCCTGAAGTTTTTTCCTCCTAGTTTCTCATCAAACTTTTCAAGTCCTTCCCACATTCTACATCCCAGCTCTACATCATCTGAAAATAGTGGAACTAAGATGAACACAGCCACAGCTCTCCAAGTACAGGATATGATATGCAGGTTTGGAGACATGAAACTAAAGTTCAGGGGAAAATATCCCAGTTGTAAGTAACAACTTGTAAGTGTAACCTACAAAAAAATTAAGGCAAATTAAAAAAGAAATATCTATATTACATTGCTCTCCAGAATACTGTTTTTCAAGCTGAAGTGTTCACATCTGGAGTGTTTCATTGCATTCAGGTCTTCCACAAGAATAAGAGATGGGAACATAGTCTTTATTTGCCTAAGTAAAAGGATTCTTTCAAGGATTAAAAATTTTCCCCCAAGATCAGTGAGTCACACTTCTTCTAAGTTTCTATCTTAGAGGGAGGAAATTGTTTATGATGTTTTAAACAGCAAGGTGGTTATTGTAGTCGTTTTAGCTTAATAAAAAGGATAAGTACAAGTTTCATCTTCACCACCTGCTGAGAACCAATCACTATGTGCTAAAAATATATCTGATCTGATGATTGAGAAATGCAGAAGCAGACCCACAAGTGCTAAACAATTTGTCCTACAGAATGTAACCTAGCATATGGAAATACAAAAGCTATTACTTGTACTTCTTTTTTCAAATCCAGTGAGCCTCTATCTGTTCAGTGTTTGGACACGTAAGCCCTTAAGAATGGTTGACAAGGTGGTCAGAATCTAAATTTTACCTTGCTTTATCCTTGCATTGAAAAATCTGTCTCCTTTTCTGTTTGAAGCTCTCTTGATTATACTTCAATGATCTTCTCCTCTGTAAAATTTCCACTGAGTATTTCACACCAGCTATGTTGTTTGTGCCCTATGTCAATGACAATGTTTATGTGACTGTGCATTACACAGCAAGACAGAGGTCTTAATTTCATTTGCTTTTTTTCTCCACTGTTTGCCACAGCACCTAGCATAATCTTGGGCATACAGGTAGACCTTGGAGATATTTCTGGTTCAGTTCCAGAGCACCACAATAAAGCAGATATTGCAATGAAGCAGGTCACGTGAATTTTCCTGGTTTGCCAGTACATATAAAAGTGACTTTGTAAACTAATACAATTATGTAAAGTTTAAAAATAAAATAAAATTAAAAAAAATTAAATTAAAAAAAAAGTGACTTTGTACTACACTTCAGTCTATTAAGTGTACAATAGCATTATGGCTAAAAAAAAAAAAAAGGTATACACATGAATTTTTAAACATTTTATTGCTAAAAGTTTCTAACCTTCATATGAGCCTTCAGCAAGTTGTAATCGTTTTGCTGGTAGAAAGTTTGAAATATTGCAAGAATTATCAAAATGTGACAAAGAGACAGGAAGTGAGCAAATGATGTTGGAAAATGGCACTGATACACTTGCTTGACCCAGGGTTGCCACAAACCTTAAATTAGTAAAAATGAAATATTTATGAAGCACAATAAAGCAAAGAGCAATAAAATGAGGCATGCCCATATTGTAGCGTCATAAAGAAGAAATAAGGAATGAATAAATGCATGAAAAGAGAACCTACATGATGGCAGAAGAATTAGCTAGATTAATGTCTTTTAAAATTATATGTTCAATATCTTAGATTTATACACACGTTCCTGTGCCAATGAAGAATGTAGGTTGATTCCCTTTTTCCCCAAAAACAAAAACAAAGGTTGAGAAGACAGTAGCAAATAGCTGTTTAAAAGGATTAATATAGTAAAAATGTGCAGTTAGGTGACTTTTGAATAAGTAATAAATAATGTAGGATGAATTAAGAAATAATAGTGTTCTAAGTTGTTTGTTGTTTCCTGGGGTTAGCTATGACCAACCATTTACATTTTTTGAGGTTCCCTCCTCCCTCCAACAAAGGTCATCAATGCAAAGAAAGAGCTGGATTTTGGAAACACTAATCACTGCTTCTTAGCCCAAAGAGAAGAAAAGAGAGCAAGGGAGAAGAGGAATCTCTGTGCACACAGCAGTGATGATGATGATATCTCTTGAAATAAGACTTGCTTGACAATAGTTGTTTAGAATGGATGCTAGTATTACCTCCTCCTAAAAACAACAGAATGGGAAAGACTAGAGATCAATTCAAGAAAATCAGAGATACCAAGGGAACATTTCATGTAAAGATGAGCTCAGTAAAGGACAGAAATGGTATGGACCTAACAGAAGCAGAAGATATTAAGAAGAAGTGGCAAGAATACACAGAAGAACTGTACAAAATAGATATTCATGACCCAGATAATCATGATGGTGTGATCACTCACCTAGAGCCAGACATCCTGGACTGTGAAGTCAAGTGGGCCTTAGAAAGCATCACCATGAACAAAGCTAGTGGACGTGATGGAATTCTAGTTGAGCTATTTCAAATCCTGAAAGATGATGCTGTGAAAGTGCTGCACTCAATATGCCAACAAATTTGGAAAACTCAGCAGTGGCCACAGGACTGGAAAAGGTCAGTTTTCATTCCAATCCCAAAGAAAGCCAATGCCAAAGAATGCTCAAACTACCGCATAATTGCGTTCATCTCACATGCTAGTAAAGTGATGCTCAAAATTCTCCAAGCCAGACTTCAGCAATACATGAACCGTGAACTTCTTGATGTTCACGGATTTTAGAAAAGGCAGAGGAACCAGAGATCAAATTGCCAACATCCGCTGGGTCATGGAAAAAGCAAGAGAGTTCCAGAAAAACATCTATTTCTGCTTTATTGACTATGCCAAAGCCTTGATTGTGTGGATCACAATAAACTGTGGAAAATTCTGGAAGAGATAGGAATACCAGACCACATGACCTGCCTCTTGAGAAACCTGTATGCAGGTCAGGAAGCAACAGTTAGAACTGAACATGGAACAACAGACTGGTTTCAAATAGGAAAAGGCTGTATATTGTCACCCTGCTTATTTAATTTATATGCAGAGTACATCATGAGAAACGCAGGGCTGGAAGAAGCACAGGCTGGAATCAAGATTGCAGGGAGAAATATCAATAACCTCAGATGTGCAGATGACACCACCCTTATGGCAGAAAGTGAAGAGGAACTCAAAAGCCTCTTGATGAAAGTGAAAGAGGAGAGTGAAAAAGTTGGCTTAAAGCTCAACATTCAGAAAATGAAGATCATGGCATCTGGTCCCATCACTTCATGGCAAATAGATGGGGAAACAGTGGAAACAGTGGCTGGCTTTTTGGGGGGGGCTCCAAAATCACTGCAGATGGTGATTGCACCCATGAAATTAAAAGACGCTTACTCCTTGGAAGGAAAGTTATGACCAACCTAGATAGCATATTCCAAAGCAGAGACATTACTTTGCCAACAGAGGTCTGTCTAGTCAAGGCTATGGTTTTTCCAGTGGTCATGTATGCATATGAGAGTTGGACTGTGAAGAAAGCTGAGCGCCGAAGAATTGATGCTTTTAAACTGTGGTGCTGGAGAAGACTCTTGAGATACCCTTGGACTGCAATGAGATCCAACCAGTCCATCCTAAAGGAGACCAGTCCTGGGTGCTCATTGGAAGGACTGATGCTGAGGCTGAAACTCTAATACTTTGGCCACCTCATGTGAAGAGTTGACTCATTGGGAAAGACCCTGATGCTGGGAGGGATTGAGGGCAGGAGAAGAAGGGGATGACAGAGGATGAGATAGCTGGGTGGCATCACCAACTTGATGCACATAAGTTTGAGTAGTCTCCAGGAGTTGGTGATAGACAGGGAGGCCTGGTGTGATGCGATTCATGGAGTCTCAGAGTCAGACACGACTGATTGACTGAACTGAACTCAAAGTTCCTATTGATACAATGTTCTTTACAGACACATGCATACTAATTGTCTTATCTTCCCACTCTTCTGACTAATCTAACTTATAAAAATATTAATTGGATACTTCATGAATTTTATCTTTTACACACATGCATTCTTTATGATTTTTCAAATCAGATATGCCTTCATACACTTCCACTAGTAATATATGGGCTCTTTTAGACTTCTACATATCAATATAAATTTTAGAATCACCTTGTGATTTTCCTCAAATAAACCTGCAGAGATTTTGATTGGAGTTGCATTGAAATCCATATATTGATTCTGAAAGAATGAACATTTAATAATACTGAGCCTTGCAATTCATGAACATATTATCATCCCATTTATGGAGGTCAGAAATATTTAATCTCACTCAGCAATATTATGTATTGTAGTTTTTAGCATAGCAGTCTTGACTATCTTATGTTCAACTTATTCCTAATTGTTGCATATTTTATACTATTATAAATAGATTTCCATTTGCTTGCTGCTAGTATATGGAAAAACAGTTGATCCCTCTACTCATATTGCATTCTGCAATCTTACTAAATTTGCATATTAGACCTAAATTTTTTTAGACATCTTAGATTTTTCAATGTTCAGAAAAATCATATCAACTATAAACAGAGATTGTTCAACTTGCTCTTTTACTATCTATTGTAAATAATTACTTTATTTCTCTTACCTTATTACAGTGTCTTAGGCAAATTCATTTATTCTGATTTTAAAAGTATTAGTTCAGTTCAGTTCAATCACTCAGTCATGTCCAACTCTTTCTGACCCCATGGACTGCAGCATGCCAGGACTCCCTATCCATCACCAGCTCCTGGAGTTTACTCAAACTCATATCCATTGAGTTGGTGATGCCATCCAACCATCTCATCCTCTGTCATCCCCTTCTGCTCCTGCCTTCAATCTTTTCAAATGAGTCAGTCCTACACATCAGGTGGCCAAAGTATTGGAGTTTCAGCCTCAGCATCAGTCCTTCCAATGAATATTCAGGACTGATTTCCTTTAGGATGGACTGGTTGGATCTCCTTGCTGTCCAAGGGACTTTCAAGAGTCCTCTCCAACATCACAGTTCAAAAGCATCAATTCTTCAGTGCTAAGTTTTCTTTATAGTCAAACTCTCATATCCATACATGACTACTAGAAAAACCATAGTTTTAACTAGACAGAACTTTGTTAGCAAAGTAATGTCTCTGCTTTTTAATATGCTGTCTAGGTTGGTCATAACTTTTCTTTCAAGGAGCAAGCATCTTAAAAGTATTAGTGTTGGTTATTTGTCTCTTTCAAAGAATTTTTCCGATTTCAATTTTCTAAATTTCAGATTTGTTGGTTTGAAGTAATTCATAATATTCCCTTACTATCATTTCCGTTCTATTGCATATCTGAAGGTGTTCTCTCAATTATTCCTGATCATAGTAATATGTATTTTTCTCCTTCCTTTCTTGATTAATCTAGCTTGAGTTCTATCAATCAAAATGCTGTGTTCAAAGAAACAGTTTTTCTTTCATTTATCTTATTTTATTCATTTTCCGTTTTACTAATTTCTGCTCTTATCTTTTTATTCCCCTCCCTCCTCTTATTTGAGTTTACTTTGCTCTTTCTTCCTGGGTTCTTAAGATGGAAGTTTAGGTTTTTATGACCTCTGAGATGTTTTGTGAACTTTCTTCTTTTCTCATATCTTCTTAATCTTCCTCTAAGCAATGTTTTAATTAATGGACTTTATAGAGCAGTTTTAGTTTTTTATAAGTATGACAAGAGAACACAGAGTCCCCATATATCCTCTCATCTTACCTCTCATCGCTTCTCTCTCCTTACCTCTGCTTCATTTTTCCCAATATTCACATCATTCATAGCTGTTGTTTAGTTGACTCTTTCGCAGCCCCATGGATTGCAGCCTTCCAGGCTCCTCTCTCCATGGGATTTCCCAGGCAAGAATACTGGAATGGGTTGCCATTTCCTTTTCCATGGGATCTTCCCAACCCAGGGATCAAACCCACATCTCTGGCAGTGCAAGCAGATTCTTTACCACTGAGTCACCTGCAAAGTTAGGATTTATAAATACTGCTTTACTGAGCATCTGGATTTCATTGTCCCCACTTAAAGATGTTGATTTTTATTTTATCCAGTAACAAAGACATACATGGACCTCCTTGAGTCTCTTGAGACAGGTTTTCAAGATTTGTTGGGGTGCATCCAGAATAGCCTATACCTCAAAGTGAGCTGAGCTCTACTACTAAGGTGTGATCCTTCTGAGCCATATGCAGAATGTCTTGAGTGATCCATGAGGTATCTTCACCATGGTTCATGAGGACTTCAACATGCCCTACCATTCTGTTGAGCTCCTGGAATCTCAGCTTCCACAGACAGACCTTTGTTGTTGTTCTGTCTCTCCGCCATGCCTGACTCTTTGAGACCTCATGGACTGCAGCATATCAGGCTTCCCTGTCCTTCACTATCTCTTGGAGTTTGCTCAAACTCAGGTCCATTCAGTCAATAATGTCATCCAACCATCTCATCCTCTATCACCCCTTCTCCTTCTGCCCTCAATCTTTCCCAGCATCAGGGTCTTTTTCAGTGAGTCCACTCTTGGCATCAGGTGACCAAAGTACTGTAGCTTCACCTTCAGCATTAGTTCTTCCAATGAATATTCAGGACTTATTTCCTTTAGGATGGACTGGTTGGATCTCCTTGCTGTCCAAGATGACTCTTAAGAGTCTTCTCCATACAGACCTTAGTGTTCAGTCAGTCTCCAAGTGCTCTTTCTACAGATTTCTGGAGATACTTCTTTGCATAGTTCCCACCTCTCCAATGTTCTTACCCATATATTTCAGATGTCTCAAGTTACCCAAACCCTAATATTCTAATCTCTATGGTCTTGACTCTGGAATATCAATTTCCTCTGCTTGAGTTCTCCTTCCCCACCATACAGAAGATTCTTCCAAGCAGAAATCCAGGATGATTTTCTTTCTTATCTTGGTCTTTACTCTTCTCTCAAAAGTCTCAGTCCTGTGCTACCTCTTTCCAATGCCTATAGACAGTTGTTCCATATATATGCTCTATTTTCCATAAGTTTATGGCAGGAAAAAAAGACTGATACAGTTGTTTCATCATACTGGAAGTATTAGTTGATTTTTATGATTTAAAAAATATTCCATAATCATGATTTAAAAGTTTGATCTTTTTTTTTTTTGCATTGAAAGAAATGTGACTCATGTGTCTTCTTAATACTTTGAGTTATCTATCATCATTATCATATACCTTTTTCTTTAAATATGTATAATAATTGCACTAATAAATTCAGACTGTACATATCATAGTTAGCTTTTTTCACTAAACTCTACATTTTTTGTGATGTTACTTTTCACGTCCATAGTTTTCAATGTCTTGACCTTGTGATGTTATACAAATTATATGCACCAGGACATACGTAATTTGTGGACATTTTTGCCCTCCACTGTCATATCAATGTTTCTCTTCTTCCCTCACTCTTATTCTTCTCAAGGAAATTCAGAAAACAGGGCAAATAGTTAATGTCCCCCACTCCAGTACTCTTGCCTGGAAAATCCCATGGACGGAGGAGCCTGGAAGGCTGCAGTCCATGGGGTTGCTGAGGGTCTAACACAACTGAGCGACTTCACTTTCATTTTCACTTTCATGCATTGGAGAAGGAAATGGCAACCCACTCCAGTGTTCTTGCCTGGAGAATCCCATGGAGAGAGGAGCCTGGTGGGCTGTCATCTATGGGGTCGCACAGAGTCGGACACGACTGAAGAGACTTAGCAGCAGTAGCAGCAGCAGAGGAGGGTATATTGCTCAAGTTCGAGAACATGCATTATGACTGCATTTTTTAAGCAGTGATGTTTTGAAGGGATAAATTTCAGCATTCATAGCCATTGCTATTCTCACTTTCTTCTGTCTTTGAAAACACATTGTTCCAGGCAGAGCTTCTTCTGAAATTTTAGAAAATCCAATCATACATTTCTATCAAGGTAACTAAATCTCTTTCTACCAAGTATAGTCCACACCAGAAAAAGTTACACAAGACTGGATATTTGAGGAAAGTCAGGGAGAAAGTCCAATGATAGTGATTGAGAAGGAAACATTTACTCTTTTCTTTTTTGCTATTTTGCAGGCTCATGTCAATTGGTATAATGAATATGGATTTTTGAGTCACTAAAGTGGTTAATTCTGAGACAATCCAGAGAAAAGGGCAAAGAATATTACTTTGCCCCTCAAGATCTTTCAAGCTGACCTGATAAAATAAAATTTTCTCTATATGTCCTAAATTGTCTGAATTTCAGAGCACAGCTAACATGTAATTTTGCCTTCCATTGACACTTTTCTTTTCCTATATATAGAAATATATTTCCCTCCAGTCTCCTTAGGAAGATGTGATGGAATCAATTTGTATTGACAAATTTCTGGTTCTCTTAATAGCAAAGTAATAACCCAACAATCTGAACTTAACTTCTGATAGGCATTTGTTCCTAATATTTTACTATTCAAAACTGCAACTAATATATTTATATTAAATCTTTGTGTGCAACTTATTTTTAGGGAAATTGATTCCTAAAAGTTGACTTGTATTGTTAAAAAGTAATGAATTGAACATTATATACATTTTTAACCAAACCACCAAATTACCCTTCAAGAAAGTTATACAAATGTATAGTCTTGACTTGTAGTCAAATGTATTGACTACACAATGGACTTATCTTTTTTTCATATCCTCATCAATACTGGTCAATATCTTTTAAAAAAAATCTTTGCCAAATTAACAGGAAAAAATGATCACATTTTGTTTGTTCTTTAACTTTCATTACTTTTTACACTTGATGGGCCTTTGTTCTTTTTGCTGTAAATTGCCATTTCATGCTTATTATTAATTTTTCCTACTAGGTTTCCTAATCTTATTAACAATTGTCTATCTTCTATAAAGTTTGTTTCTTCATATTGATTCAGAATGTGTCAGTCACTTATCACCTTCACTTATGAAGTAATGTCTTACTTATGCTCTGAAATTCTGCCATCAGTCTATTTTCTAACTATGATTGACTTTCAAATCTATTTATACTTCTATTTCTATCACCTGACCAGTTAAGTATCACAAGATCTGATGCACAGTGGCAAAGTTAACATATTGTCTAGACGCAGAGGCCCTTCAAATCACCTTCTGTCTCCTTACTTCTTGCAATTTGACATCATCTAACTCAAAATAAGTTCTCACTTGTGTGCAAACTCCAGGCCCTTTGAGGCAGACAGGGACTCTGGTGAGCAAGAGCACATTAACTTTCCACATTTCACTTTTGTTTTTTCTTCCCTGTCTATCAGAGTCCACATCCTGTACCCACCCCCACTCCCCATCCACCAAGGTCTGTCAAAGATAAAGCCCTGCTGTGGCTCCAGACACATCTGGCCAATACTTTGAGGGTGTCATCTACGAAACTAATTAATTGAGTGTTTGGATCAAATGGAATCCACATCAAGATATCTTGATGGAGTAAAGGAAGGAGGAACGTTGGGGTGTGCAGCCATAGACAAGACACCTTAGTCCAAGCATATGCCATGGAGGCACTGATTTTCCCTACAACCAGAGTGGAGGGTGACAGGGCAGCTAAAGAAAGAGATTGAGTGCTGAGCTTGTCTAGGCTTTCTTTCAGCTTTCCTAGACTCCTGGAGGGTTTTCTAGTCCTTATTTTAGTTGTTTGGTTTTGGGGGTTTTGTGCAGACACAAATAACAGCATCTAAAATACCAAACTCTCTGAAATGCCACCTTTTACACTGCTTACAAAACAGCAGGCTCTTTGTTTTATAGACTGATACCCTAGAAATATACCCTCAACCTTAGGATATGACACAGTATACAATATTCAACTTATTCAATAGGCAATATTGTACTAATACACTTGAGGATATTCAAGCCATCTTGCTCTGAGTAAGGAGATAATATGGATTCAAGATGTATCAGTGACAAAGAAATAAACATCAAGAGAACGTTTTCTGTACAGTTGGGCTTCTCAGGTAGTGCAATGGTGAAGAATCTGCCTACCCATGCAGGAGATGTAACAGATGAGGATTCAACCCCTCGATCAAGAAGATACTCTGGAGAAGGAAATGGCAACTCGCCCCAGTATTCTTGCCTGGGAAATCCCATGGACAGAGGAGCCTGGTGGGTTACAGTCCAAGGGATCGCAAAGAGTTGGACATGACTGAGCCACTGAGTGTGTATGCAAACATGAATACACACACACACACATACACACACACACACACGCACACACACGAAGAAATTACAATAAGTTTTCCAGCCAGTGATAATTCCTCTTTCATTCTACATCACTAAACCATTGCCACTGCTATTAACACATTTGTAAATGTTTATGTAACTGAATTGGGATAAATAATTCAAAGGAATACTATCTTTGATGTTCAAACATATTTTCCTCTGAAGGCAGCTTGGATAGTATTGGGGGTATTGCTGTTTTCATTAGAGAAGGTTTTGATCTGGTGGTTCTTGTGGATTTTTTTTTTTTTTTCTTAAGCAAAATTCTCTATGGTTTAGTTTATGAAGGGCTGCAATTGACTCTTTCAGAGCCAAATCATTTTAGAAGTCATTCCAGTGCAGGAAGTAAAGATGAATATTCTCAAATTCCAGTGGAAATGAAGACACATTCTGCAAAAAGCAAAGTGAATTCAGTCCCTGTGGGGGACAACAGAAATCTGTGGAAGCAGAAAGAGAGACAAGGAGAGGAGGTTAAGATACATGAAAGAAACAAGGCAGTGGTGATGAAGAGACAAGGGGGGACATTCAGCCCACACCCCTGAGAGAAGTCAGCTTATATCCAAGGCTGGTATTTAGGCGATTCACTTTCCCATTTTTCCTGTGATGAGTTTGGAGCCTCTAGACAGGAGAATTCTGATCAGGCTAGTGCTGTGGTCTGCGAGAATCAGGTTTGCCCTGGCTTCAGAATGTTAATGAACAATAAAAACCATCTATAATATATCTACCCTCAGAATATGAAATAGCAACTAGCCAGGTGTCATCCAAGATGTTCTTCATCCCCCTAAGAATGAAAAAAAAGAAGCCCTCTAAGAATCCACAAGAGGTCAGCCACATAATCTGATTTACTGGCAACCTTCCCTTGAAGGGGACTGGAGATCCATGGTCTCACCAGGTCCCTCCCAGCACTAGGCGCCTGTGAAAATACATCCTGCTCATTTCCTCCCCTGAGCAAATTGCTCCCAGCAGCGTGCTGTCCTTGAATAAAACTGCCTGCAACCCTAAACTTCCCCCGGGAAGGTAGTGGAGGAGCAGGAAGTTGAGGAGCAAAGGAAACAGAACAAATTCGATTTGGAGGCAAGAGGGGGAGGGAACCTTCCTGGGATTTCAGCTCCAGGGCAACCGGCTGCATTGACCTCTGCCTGTCTCTTTCACTCTGCGCTGTTCCTCTTAAGTTTGGATTCTTTTATGCAGGGGAGTAGGCTGTGTGTGGGATAAGCTAAACCATCAGTAATCAGTTTATAACGCCTCCCAACACCCAGAGAAATCTGAAAAGAAAGAAGATACATGAGCAAGCTCATGCCTAGTGACCTTCCTTTTCCTTCATGCAAAACTCAAGCTACTCCCATGAATAACAAATAAACTCAGAGTTCACAGGAAGGGACTCTCTTCCTGTGGGTTTATCCATTACCTACCCCACTGAAGGTCAGGTGGCCCAAGCCACCCATGTGGGGGTAACAAATGCACCTTCTCTCTGAGAGCAGATATCCCTGCTGGAAAAATGAGGCAGTTTTTGCAAACCCTGTATCTCTGTGTGCTAGCCTGCTCTAGTTATGGGCTACCCCATAGCACCATCGGATCTCTGCTCTCATAAAAAAGAAAAAGAGGAAAAAAAACTCAGTACAGTCGATCTAAATGCTTGTAAAAACTCATCTTGAGATTTGTTTTCGGCAGGACCCACAGGAGTTTCTACCAGGTGGGTGCGGTGGGATAGATGATCGGATGCTTTAAAAAAAAAAATCTAACTCAGCCTCTTTGTTTCCTGCCAGCTGCAGTTCTCAGAATTTCAGTTGTCAGTCTTCTTGCGGAGGACATGCTTTCTTTTGGCAAAATGAACACCACTGGGCACCCCTTGCCTGTACCCATAATGCTGGGTCCCTCACTACCACCATCCAAAAGAACTCAGTCAAGTGACTGGAGGCAGGTGCTGCTTTTAATGAGAAAAAGATAAACTTCCTATACATTTTTTAAACTAAATAAGCTTTATGAATTATTCATTTTTCACCTCCCTCCCTAAAAGAAAGTGGATATGATTATGTTTTAAACATCATTATTTTCCCCAATAGAATAATCAATTTCCTCCAGTAAGCTCTCCAGGATAACCTCAGCAGAAGTGCCTACTCTGAATTGCTATCGCATTTATGATCAGTCAGTCCTGCTCATGTGGTGCGCTGTGTGGATTGCTTTACAGCTATTTATGACCACAAGACCTGGTGGTGCCTGAGTAACTACCCAGGAGACAGGAAAAAGAACCTGAGCTCCAGAGCCCACATTTGTTGTGGTCACACTAATTCTAGGTGACTGGATGCTTACCCTGTCATTAGCAACTCAAGGTGACTGAGGGACATCACAGAAGCTGAATGCAAGCTTGTCAAGAGCTGGGCACCCAAATTCAAATCTTCTCTAAAAGCATCAGGGGTTGAAACAGCATCTATCTTAATCAATGTTAAAGGTTAATGTACGGACATGGTTAGCTCTGAAGAAAGAACATTTTCTTCTCTTCCGGGCTTTTTGCTATGAAAAAAAAAATCATCTTCAGAAGCCAAGAGGAGGTAATTAAAAAGCAAATGCAGATTGGCTTCCAAAGCATCCATTTTCTGTGTCCGACCACATGACACTGTCCTTGCAGCGTCCTTGGCCCAGGGGTCACCTGAGAGCTCTGCAGGACAAGGTGATGCTGACTCAGACAGAACTCTGCAGTCCTCATCTTAACTGCAATCTCCCTCCTCACTGGTGAATTCTCCTCCCCCGTTTGCTCAATGGGATAATATCAGCTTACCTAGACCCAACCAATGAGTGGGTGCCTATTTATCTTCTCTCTTTTGCAGTCCCAAAGGATTTTAAAATATGCACCTAAGTCTCTAGAAGGCAAAAGGCAGAGGGAGTATCCAGAGCAGCTCCAGCTCTTTCTCTGAGTCAGTGCATGATGAGGCACTTGGTTTCAGCATCTCTGTGCAAAGAACTATGTGTGTGTCAGCTCTGCAGAAATACTGGGCCAAAAGGGCAGATTGCTAGTCTGCAGTACAAACCCCCAGGAGAGACTTTTTTTTTTCCTTCCTTCTTGCAGGGGACATACATCACACCCAGCAAATGCTAGGAAAGGCATGAGACGAGGTGTACCAGCTGGTCAGAGGTGGGGTGAGGATATAGTCCCAGCAGAGCTGTGCAGTAAGTCAGCACTCTTCCCATATCCAGGCAGCAGCATCTGTGAACGGAGTTGTGGCTATTTAGGTGATTGTTTCATTGTTCCACATGGAAGTAATCCCTTCAGCAGGTCTTTTTTTAATTAGGATGATGATGCTTACTCACCATAAAACTTGGGCAAACACTATGCCAAACCCTTTTGTAGAGAAAGCAACAAAGACACAGAAGAAAAGTCATGGTGCTGAGGAGACAGGAGGCCAGTGTTCTCTATCTAACTCTGCCACCAACTTTTCACAGAATCCAAGGGAAGGAACCACAGCACCTCTCTGTGTCTTGATTCTGAGGTTGCCATGAGCCGTGTCTTTCTCTCCATGTACTTTTTGCTGGCAGAACCCCCATTTTGATTGGATAGTCAGCTCTCCCTGAGCTCAAGGAAGATGAGAACTTCTCAGCCCCAGGCGATGAATATTGATTAGAGTATTTCCATTACCCTTACTGTGATCAGTATAAACATGGATATGTAAAGCAATCTGGCACATGAGATCTAAGACAGAGTGCCTCTAAAGACATTTTTCTCACTTGTTAGAAGGGACATAGATGGGGACTTGGCCCTTCCTGCATTTGGATCTTCTCTATGAGGATGTAATTAGTGTTTGGAGCTGAGGCAGCCATCCTGTGACCATGAGGAGAAATGCCACCCATATAGCAAAGATGGCAGAGCAGGAAAAAAGAAAACACTTGGGTGTTTGAGGACATGCTTATGCTACTGAATCAACTCTGGGAAGGTAAAATAAATGATCCCGTGTTATTAAGCCACTCAGTCTTGTAGCTTTTAACATATAGTTAAAGTAATCCTCTAAATCTATTAACCTTGCAGCTGCAGGGTTTTTTGTTTTTTTTTTTTTTTTCTTTAATTAATAGTTAGTGAAAGTGAAGTCGCTCAGTCGTATCGGACTCTTTGCGACCCCATGGACTGTAGCCTATCAGGCTCCTCCATCCATGGGATTTTCCAGGCAACAGTGCTGGAGTGGATTGCCATTTCCTTCTCCAGGGGATCTTCCTGACCCAGGAATCGAACATGGGTCTCCCACATTGCAGGTAGACGCTTTACCGTCTAAGCCACCAGGGACCAACCTTAAATTAATAGTTAAGGAGATAGAAATTCAGTGTTCTCCAGAAACTTCTTTGCCTTATTAGAGAATCTGTCCACATAAAGAAAATGGGTAAAACTGGATCCTTACCTAAGGTCACTGCTATCCTTTAAGAGGAATTCAAGCACTCACCTTTCATTCCAACTTTGAGAAGGAACGATTCAGACTTTCTCTTTTAGGCTGTATTTGGACATTTTTAGAGTTATAGTAAAGAGACTTAAATTCATGGTTTGTGCCCTAATTGCTTTGCAGTCTTAAGTCTTTAGATGTCTTCTCTCTCCATGCACCCATCTAGCTGGAATGTTCAGATAAACAAGGCCATTGTCCCTGTGTGGGTGGCATCTCCTACTAAACAGAAGCTTAACAGTGGAATGTTTCCTTTGACTCTAGCCTAGACTATAGGAAGAAGACATTCCTTTAGTACCATTTTACCTGGGCTTAGATGTCTTTCCTTCTTGTCCCTATAAATGAAGCAAAACAAACTGAGAATCTGGGGTCCTCCCAGCCTCCATCTGGTGAGAATCTTAGGCCTGAGTCCCAAAAGAAGTTTTCATAGTTCACAAGTGATTCAGTGCTATTTATCAGTCATAAGGGAACCTGAATCCAAAATTTAAAAGTGTCCATTTCCTCCCTTTCTATCCTTCTCATGAGACTGAAATTATAGTAGAAGACAAAATCTTAAGACAACAGTCCTAAGACAAAAGAAGCATCCTATCACAGGATTTCCCTGGTGGACAGTGGTTAAAACACTCCCTTCCAATGCAGGGGGTGTGGGTTCAATCCCTGGTGGGAGAGCTAAGATTTCACGTGCCTCTCAAACAAAAAACCAAAACATAAAACAGAAGCAATATTGTAATAAATTCAATAAAAAGTTAAAAACAATCCACATTAAAAAAAAAAAAAAAGATACATCCTATCATGGAAGTAGTGCTGCTGTTTTGCCAGTATTCCTGGTTCTTCTCCCAGGCACAAAGTAGAAGAGCATTCCTTCACCCTAAGCAAGGAAGTGGTTATGTGGCTGAATTTGAAATGTGAGAGTCACTTCTATTAGAAGCTATACGAGCCAATCCATGATTTACCATGCTCTTTCTCTCTGAAACACACCTGACATTATTCAAAAAGGTGGCCACTCTGTTATCTCTGGGCCCCTGGGTGACACAATGAACCCTGCTGGGCTAGAATGGATGTGTTGCATTAACAAGAGATAAGTTTTCATTGGTTTATGCCACTGAACTTTATTTTACTTGTTTGATTTTTGTTTTCACAGCAAAATGTAGCTTGTAATGATAACAACAGAGGTCACTGCCTCTGGCCTCTAAGACCATGTGCAGTGGCAGAATCCCATAAGAGTTGTGGTCCTGGACTTAAATATTCTGTAATAAAATTGGAATGCTCTAAGCCTCGACCCATGAAAAATGGGTTTTGGGGCTGCGTTTTGAGCATGGAAGGTTTCTATGAGTAATAACCAAAATGACTAGGATGAAAAATGTATCTCTAATTATAGACTGCTTACTGGAAAATTCCCCCTGGTTTTTTATTTTTGAGTTAATATGTGGAGAATTCCTATTTGGTGGGGGGGCGGGGCCGGGGGGATAAGAGGAGGGAGGGAAATGAAAGAGAAGGAGCTTTGGCGGACAGAAGTAAATTCTCATAGATTATATGCTACATGCTAGGTCTGAGGCAAAGTTTTGCTGATGACATGAAATAGTAAACCAAAAGGCCTATATGAAACACATTAGAAAGCAAACTAATCATATCATATTTACATCTCTGAGGTGGCAAAATATAAACATTTTTGGAGTAGAGAATAAATTCAGTTCAGTTCAATTCAGTCGCTCAGTCGTGTCCGACTCTTTGCGACCCCATGAATCACAGCACTCCAGGCCTCCCTGTCCATCACCAACTCCCAGAGTTCACTCAGACTCACATCCATCGAGTCAGTGATGGCATTCAGACATCTCATCCTCTGTCATCCCCTTCTCCTCCTGCCCCCAATCCCTCCCAGCATCAGAGTCTTTTCCAATGAGTCAACTCGTTGCATAAGGTGCCAAAGTACTGGAGTTTCAGCTTTAGCATCATTCCTTCCAAAGAAATCCCAGGGCTGATCTCCTTCAGAATGGACTGCTTGGATCTCCTTGCAGGCCAAGGGACTCTCAACAGTCTTCTCCAACACCACAGTTCAAAAGCATCAATTCTTTGGTGCTCATCTTTCTTCACAGTCCAACTCTCATATCCATACATGACCACTGGAAAAACCATAGCCTTGACTAGACAGACCTTTGTTGGCAAAGTAATGTCTCTGCTTTTGAATATGCTCTCTAGGTTGGTCATAACTTTTCTTCCAAGGAGTAAGCCTCTTTTAATTTCATGGCTGCAGTCACCATCTGCAGTGATTTTTGGAGCCCCCCAAAATAAAGCCTGACACTGTTTCCCCATCTATTTCCCATGAAGTGATGGGACCAGATGCCATGATCTTTGTTTTCTGAATGTTGAGCTTTAAGCCAACTTTTTCTCTCTCCACTTTCACTTTCATCAAGAGGCTTTTGAGTTCCTCTTCACTTTCTGCCATAAGGGTGGTGTCATCTGCATATCTGAGGTTATTGATATTTCTCCCTGCAATCTTGATTCCAGCCTGTGCTTCTTCCAGCCCAGCATTTCTCATGATGTACTCTGCATGTAAGTTAAATAAGCAGGGTGACAATATACAGCCTTGATCTGCTCCTTTTCCTATTTGGAACTAGTCTGTTGTTCCATGTCCAATTCTAACTGTTGCTTCCTGAAGTTCCAGGTAATAAACTAAAAATCCTCTCAATGTTTACAAAATTCAAGACTGGATTTTCTTGGGACAATCAGGATAAAAAAGATAGTCAACTACAAAGGTGATCAGTAAGTCAGGCATTTAGTCACTCAGTCATGACGACTCTTTGCGACCCCATGGACTGCAGCACTCCAGGCTTCCCTGTCCATCACCAGCTCCCAGAGCTTACTCAAACACATGTCCATGAAGTTGGTAATGCCATCCAACCATCTCATCCTCTGTCATCCCCTTCTTCCTTCAATCAGGGTTTTTCCAATGAGTCAGTTCTTTGCATCAGGTGGCCAAAGTATTGGAGTTTCAGCTTCAGCATCAGTCCTTCCAATGAATATTCAGGACTGATTTCCTTTAAGATTGACTGGTTGGATCTCCTTGAGGTCCAAGGGACTCTCAAGACTCTTCTCCAACACCACAGTTCAAAAGCATCAATTCTTTGGCGCTCAGCTTTATTTATAGTTCAACTCTCACATCCATACATAACTACTGGAAAAACCATAGCTTTGACTAGATAAACCTTTGTTGGCAAAGTAATATCTCTGCTTTTTAATATGCTGTCTAGGTTGGTCATAGCTTTTCTTCCAATTTTGTGGCTGAAATCACCATCTGCAGTGATTTTGGAGCCCAAAAAAATAGTCTCTCACTGTTTCCATTGTTTCCCCACCTATTTGCAGTGAATTAATGGGAACAGATGCCATGATCTTAGTTTTCTGAATGTTCAATTTTAAGCCAACTTTTTCACTCTCCTCTTTCACATTCATCAAGAGGCTCTTTAGTTCTTCACTTTCTGCCATAAGTGGTGTCATCTGCATATCTGAGGTTATTGATATCCTCCCGGCATTCTTGATTCAAGCTTATGCTTCATCCAGCCCAGAATTTAGCATGATGTACTATGCATATAAGTTAAATAATCAGAGTGACAGTATAAAGCCTTGATGTACTCCTTTCCCTATTTGGAACCAGTCTGTAGTTCCATGACCAGTTCTAACTGTTGCTCCTTAACCTGCATGCAGACTTCTCAGGAGGCAGGTAAGGTGGTCTGCTATTCCCGTCTCTTTGAGAATTTTCCATAGTTTTTTGTGATCCACACAGTCAAAGGTATAGTCAATAAAGCAGAAGTAGATGTTTTTCTGCAGCTCTCTTGCTTTTTCGATGATCCAACGGATGTTGGCAATTTGATCTCTGGTTCCTCTGCCATTGCTTAATCCAGCTTGAAAATCCAGGAAGTTCTTGGTTCACATATTGCTGAAGCCTGGCTTGGAGAATTTTGAGCATTACTTTACTAGAGTGTGAGATGAGTGCAATTGTGTGGTAGTTTGAACATTCTTTGGCATTGCCTTTTTTGGGGTTGAAATGAAAACTGACCTTTTCCAGTCCTGTGGTTACTGCTGAGTTTTCCAAATTTGCTGGCATATTGATTGCAGCACTCTCACAGCATCATCTTTTAGAATTTGAAACAGCTCAACTGGAATTCCATCACCTTCACTAGCTTTGTTAGCAGTGATGCTTCCTAAGGCCCACTTGACT
Organism: Bubalus bubalis; assembly: GCF_019923935.1. Lineage (NCBI taxonomy): Eukaryota > Metazoa > Chordata > Mammalia > Artiodactyla > Bovidae > Bubalus > Bubalus bubalis. Next base: position 133,673,129 of record NC_059159.1, read on the forward strand.
TCACATTCCAGGATGTCTGGCTCCTAGTGAGTGATCACACCATCATGGCTATCTGGGTCATGAAGATATATTTTGTATAGTTCTGTGTATTCTTGCCACCTCTTCTTAATATCTTCTGCTTCTGTTAGGTCCATACCATTTCTGTCCTTTATTGTGCCCATCTTTGCATGATGTTCCCTTGGTATCTTTAATTTTCTTGAAAAGATCTCTAGTCTTTCCCATTCTGTTGTTTTCCTCTATTTCTTTGCACTGATTCCTGAGGAAGGCTTTCTTATCTCTCCTTGCTATTCTTTGGAACTCTGCATTCAAATGGGTATATCCTTCCTTTTCTCCTTTGACTTTCACTTCTTTTCTTTTCTCAGCTATTTGTAAGGCCTCGTCAGACAACCATTTTGCCTTTTTTCATTTCTTTTTCTTGAGGATGGTCTTGATCCCTGCCTCCTGTACAATGTCATGAACCTCCGTCCATAGTTCTTCAGGCACTATCTATCATATCTAATCCCTTGAATCTTTTTGTCACTTCCACTGTATAATCATAAAGGATTTGATTTAGATCATACCTGAATGGTCTAGTGGTTTTCCCTACTTTCTTCAGTTTAAGTCTGAATTTGGCAATAAGGGATTCATGATCTGAGTCACAGTCAGCTCCTGGTCTTGTTTTTGCTGACAGTATAGAGCTTCTCCATCTTTGACTGCAAAGAATAAAATCAATCTGATTTTGGTATTGACCATTTGGTGATGTCCATGTGTAGAATCTTCTCTTGTGCTGTTAGAAGAGGGTGTTTGCTATGACCAGTGCGTTCTCTTGGCAGAACTCTATTAGCCTTTGACCTGCTTCATTCTGTACTCAAAGGTCAAATTTTCCTGTTACTCCTGGTATCTCTTAACTTCCTACTTTTGCATTCCAGTCCCCTATAATGAAGAGAACATCTTTTTTCGGTGTTAGTTCTAGAAGGTCTTGTAGGTCTTCACAGAACCCTTCAACTTCAGCTTCTTCCGGATTACTAGTTGGGGCATAGACTTGGATTACTGTGATATTGAACGGTTGTCTTGGAAAGGAACAGAGATCATTCTGCCATTTTTTGAGATTGCATCCAAGTACCGCATTTTGGACTGTTTTGTTGACTATGAGGGCTACTCCATTTCTTCTAAGGGATTCTTGCTCACAGTAGTAGATATAATGGTCATCTGAGTTAAATTCACCCATTTGTTAAATTCACAAAGGTGATAGAAGGAACTTGTTCTGAACATGAATCCTCTCTTTATGCTTGATGAAGGGATTATGTTGCAAAAAGTTAAAAAGAATATTGGGGAAACTTGAGTCTCTAGGCACTAATCCAGTATCACAGACAGATAACCTCCTGGGATGATGATGTTTGCAAGAATTATTTTACACCCATACTTCTTAGAGGTACTGATCTATAAAAGTTGCCCCAGGAAACAAGCCATGCCAAAGACAGCTTTATCAGCATTCTGGGAGCAAATGCATACAGTGGTTAAGAGCATCAGCTTCAGCATCAGACAGACTTAAATGCACTCTTAGTTCTGACATCTGCTCACCATGTGACTTTGTACAATTGTATCTCTTGCTTTCAATCTTCCCTCGATGAAATGGAGTTAATATTGGAATCTACCTCATAGGGAAGACTCTGAAGATTAATCAATATAATACTTGTAAAATGTTTAGTTCCTGGCATTTGGTGCAAAATCAATGTATGCATGCTATTGTTAGAGCTTAAAGTTTTCCCTTTGGGCCTGAGGAATGCCCCAACCTCATTCCAATATTAGATCAACAATCAATTGCAGTTGGAAATTTTAACTGGCTGATACTGTTGACATTCAGCCCAGAATATGGAATCCTACTTAGAATATCTGTAGGATGTTCCAGGATTGATCCAAGCAACAATAGTCATTAAGAATTACAAGAGGTAATATTATTAAGACACAGAATCAAATAATTCTCTTAGGACAAAGTGAAGTTGAAAAGATGTGAGCAGTTCTCCAAGCCTGAATTTAAAGGTCACTTGAAACGAGTCTTTTATGCTTTAGTTTGGGACCCTGTCTTCCCTTTGGATAAAAGTCCTAGAAAAGAAGAAATCAAATAAAGTCTTCATATGAGCCCACATCAGTACAGAAGGAGTGCTTGGCATCAAGTGTGCCTTAGGAAAGATCAAGTCTTTGCTCAAAGCACATCAGGTTTTGAAGTAGCTAGGAATCGTGAGGATTTTCATCTCAAATTTCAGCACTCAGCACTGAATTCACAATATTTCTATTTCCGATGTCTCAGCATATTTAAGAATGTGATCAGCACTGACGTCTCTGGGACACTTTGAGTCAAATATTAAGAAAGATGATAGAACTTTGGTCAAATAAAGTGCTTCCCAGGAGGGGAAGATTATAAAAAGTAGAATGGCATTGGCCATAGATAACTAAACCTCTATGTAACCTCTTTCATTTGGGTTCCTTAGGTAAAGAATCTGCCTACAATGTAGGAGACCTGAGTTCAATCCCTGGGTTGGGAAGAAGTCAATCATGGATTTTTGTGACTCTTGGATTCAGTCATTCTTTATCCCATTATTTTAAAAAATCATTTATAATTGTTATAATTCACTTAGCTTGGGATACAAATATGACATACATCTCTTTTAATTTTCCAATTCATGTCTCTAGCAATACATGGCTTAATTAATACAAAGTTCAGTGCTGAAGACTTGTCCTGAATCATCCAAAGGAGATATATGTTGAGCATATAAGTTGTTGAGAAGAATGATTTCTATTGTACTGAAATTATGATTCAGGCATAGAGCGAAGGGGGGAAATATCCTAAGGACTTCACATTTTAAGGTCGAGACCTACCAATAGCTAGACCTAACCACTTCCTAATAAGGTTTGCTGACAGGCACCAGGGCAAAAAGAACTTACCATATTAGCCATTATAGTAAGAGGATTAGGGGTGTGGGAGTAGGTTGTCAGCCTTTCGGGGGAGAGCAATATGCCTTGAAAGAGATTATTTCCTTCTTTTTCCATGAGAAGCCAAGGAAGGGAGATCCCAGAAAATTATTTGAGAAGAGTTCCTAAAAGAATGGTAACTTGAATTTTGTTTCTTCTGTAAATACTGAATTATCCAGCAAGCCTTTCAAACAGTCCTGTGCTACTTAGATGAAAAGGAACTGGAGATAAATGGTGTAGGTAAAAGAGGGAATGCAATGAAGCAACCTAAATGCCTATGTTTCTTTTTTCTTAAGCTGTGTTGGGTCTTAGTTGCAGCATGTTGGCTCTTTGTTGTGACACACAGGCTTTTCTCTAGTTGCAGGGCATGGTCCTAGTTGCCCCACTGCATGTGGGATCTTGTTTCCCCAACCAAGGATGGAACTCTGGTTCCCTGCATTGGAAGGTGGATTCTTAACCACTGGACCAGCAGGGAAGTCCCAAGCCTACTGTTTCATGTGGAAAAGGCAAAGAGTTTTCTTGGGGCTGAGTGAACACCTAGGAAAGTAGGCTCAACCCCCTTTTGCAGGTATTTCACTGGATAAGGAGACTCCACCAGCAGAGGCTTGGTAGTGATGGCAGAAGTTAGGGGCTTGTATTAGAGACTGAGCCAGAACTGAAACTCTTACATTACAGATTTGTGTCATGAAGAGATCTCAGTGGATTCTCTGAAGAACTCTCACATAGGCTCCACAAGGGAGCCAACATTTGTATACAAGCTCTTCTGAAGATAGGACAATCAGATTATGTTAAACAGAAAAACTAGGACAACTATTAAAGGAGAAACTGGTGGGTGGGGGAGAAACACTTTCTAAACAAAAGGAAAAATCTGTGGTGGAGGTAAGATCAAGTAGCTATTTAGCAGGCAAAATCAATAGGAGTCAGAGATAAATATAGGAGAGGAAGGCAGAGTATGGTTTTTGTAGCTGCATAGACATAATGTCTTTTCTGAGCCAGAGGGCACTGAGGTAAAACAATCTGAAGTAAAACCAAATTATGAATTTGGTTTATTGAAGTATACAAAGCTTTTTTTTTTTCTTTTTAGACTGTAAAACAATTGCATATCCATTCATATGTCTTTTTAAGTTTTTATTTTATATTGGAGTATAGTTGGTTAACAATGTTGTGTCAGTTTCGGGTACACAGCAAAGTGATTCAGCTATTCTTTTCCAAATTCTTTTCCCATTTAGGTTGTCACATAACATTGAGCAGAGTTCCCTGTGCTGTGCAGTAGGTCATTGTTGGTTATCCATTTTAAATACAGCAGTGTGTATATGTCCCTCCCAAACTCCTTAACTATCCCTTCTCTCCACCACCCCATTCCTGGGTATATGTCTGGAGAAAAACAAGGTCCAAAAGGATACATGCATTCCAATGCTCATTGCAGTACTGTTTACAATATCTAGTCATATATTTTTAAACAATTTTATTTATATAATTAATTCTGTGCTAAACATAGTATGAATGAAATTAAGCACAGCTGGAAACTCAAATAAATAAAGATGTGCTTAAAGCCATCTTCTCTGAAAATTCAATTCCTTGGGACTTAATAACCTTTTTATGTCACAAATTCATTCTTCTCCTTCTCCTTTTTCTTCCTTCTTCCTCTCCTCCTCCTGCTTCTCTTCCTCCCCCATCTTCCTCCTCCTCCTCTTCTTCTTCTTCTCTTCCCCTCTCTCTTCCTCTCTCTTCTTCTCTCTCTGAAATATTTTTGAGTACCACTACATGCCTGATATTATTTTACATGGTACAAAGACAGTGGCAACAGCATCTGTCTTCAAGGAGTTTATAGTTTTAGAAAAAAAAATTTTAATAGACCAACACAATATACTGCCGGGAACCGGCATATTGCATATTGAGTGAGGATCTGTAATAGCTCAACTGGAATTCTATCACTGCCCGGAGCCAGCGTGAGGCACTCCGCCCATGACAAAGGTCATGAGGAAGGAGGCTCGGCATACGCAAAGGCGGGATCGAGCCTCAGGAGTCCCCCTGGAAATTCTCGAGCATCTACCCCCAAAACCAGAGTCTGCCTACTTTCTGCTTTGTGCTTTCACCTACACCTCTGACTTTACGGGGGGCTGTCTCCCACTACCTCTCTCTGAAAAAAGAGTTAGCTTACAGCTCCAGTTAATAATTCTTGGATGTGACAGTGTTTCAACCTACAAACTCCTTTGGAAATCCTCTAGCCTGCCTGAATGGGTTTTTCCGGCCACATGTGATTGTTCAGAGCCTCCCAACTGTGAGAGGCAGGAGATGTTCTAAACTGCCTAAACACAGATTCCTTTGAGTAGTTAAAAGATTGATTAGAAATTGTATTGGTGAAGGGTTTTTCACTTGTTGGGCCAATGTTTGCTGCTAAGTCTCCATACTCCTTACCTACTGTGTCCTTGGCAGTGTATTGATTGATATAATGGGTGTATAGAAATGTAAAATGCAGCTTTGTCCAATGCTTTTTGGAAGGCTGGTGCCTGACTTTGGAATAATCACCTTTAGAGAAAAATAAGTTTCTTAAAATGTTAACAGGCCTCCGGGCAAGAAGATGATGTCAATCACCTGAACTTTTGCATATGATAAGTTTGAAAGCCTGGCTTAGATTAGAACCAGGAACTGCTGTCCTTGCATGACTCCACCCCTTCCCCCATTATCCTCTATGCATAACTTAAGGTATAAAAACTACTTTGGAAAATAAAGTGCGGGCCTTGTTCACTGAAACTTGGTCTCCCCATGTCACTCTCTCTCCCAAATTCCAGCTGAGTCTCCATCTGGAGCGCGGAACCCACCATGCTTGCTAATGATGCCTGGGCTTCTAAGATCCGACCGGGGAGGCCTCAGTGTCTCCTCTCCTTCGGGAGAACGGAAGGACGCCTGCGGCCTACGTAAGTGGTGCAAACTTCTTGTCTTGAAGTTTTATTGGTCTCCCGCGTAAACCAAGCTACTCAGCCTCTTTTCTCCACTGAATTTTCCTACTGAGCTATCCTTATTTCAGCCGCTTTTCTCCACTGAATTTCCTCACTGAGCTATCCTTATTCTATTACTCTTTATATCTTTGATGAATAAATAATAAAATAGGTCGCCGACGCCGTCCCCGCTTCGAATATCCTGGATCAGCTGGGGCTGGTCCCCGGCAATATCCTGTTATAAATGCTTCAAAAGGGGGAAGTAGAGAATTCTGTGGGAGTACATAACAAGGATCCATAATCCAGACTTGAGGGACAGGATCAAGAATTCTCAGGAAGCAGTGACATCTAAGGTAAAACCAGAAGGATAAGGAAAAGTTAGCCCATCAAATAACAGGCATGAAAAGGAAGAGAGATCCAAAGAGAAGAAACTAAGAGGAGAGAGAGATGGATCGTGGGGAAAGAGACTTAAAGAGAAGAGGCAAAGAGAGAAGAGAGGAAGAGAAAGACCATGAAATATTCAAGGAGTTGTAACTAGCTTAATAAGACTAAGAGTAGACTTGGATAATAGTAATAGCAAGCGATAAGGCCACTAAGAAGTTTGAACTTTTTCCTGAGAATCCTTGGAAATAATAAAAGTTTTGAATGTAGGGGTTGCTAACAATATGATTAGATTTGCACTTTATTGTTTTTTTAAATTTGCACTTTATAAAAGCAAATTCTAGAGGTGTGTGTACTAGAGGAAAGGGAGATTGGACACCAAGTGATATGCTGTTGCAAGGGTCCAGGTAAGAGAGAAAGTTGGCTAGTGAAAACAAAGAGAAGTGGATGGTTTAAGAACAATCTGGAAAATAGAATTGTCTGCACTTGTTCATTCATTAGGTGAATGGGAGAATGACAGAAAAAGATTTTCAAGATAAAAAATACAGAGGCTCTGACTTTGGAACAGAATCAGTAGTTGAATCAGTTTCTTGGGAAAAGTTTATGATTTTGGACACACTGAATTTTGGATATCAGCTGAATATCCACATAGAGATGCTTAGTCAGTAGTTGGAATTTAAGAGTCTGAAGCTCAAGAGGAGACTATAGGGCAAGAGATATAAATTTGATCACCATTAGTTAAAATAAGATCATTAGGAAGGGGGGAAAGAAATGAGATAGATAAGGACGGTGTGGGGAAATTGTGCATGTTGAGAAGGAAAGCAGGCTAAGTTGAAACCCTGAAAAACAGAGGCAACTAACAGACAGCCGAGGAGTGGTGCCTGGAAAAGATATTTAGAAAAAGCAAGGAGATAAGAGGAGCTCCAGGATCTGCCTTTGTCTAATAACTAGTGATGTGGAGCATATTTTTATGTGCCTCCTGTCCATCTGTATGTCTTTTTTGGAGAAATGTCTATTTAGGTCTTCTGCCCATTTTTTGATTGGATTGTTTCCTTCTTTTGATATTGAGATGCATGACCTGTTTGTAGATTAAGTCAGAAAGAGAAAAACAAATATCATATATTAACACATATGTAGAATCTAGAAAAATGGTACAGATGAACCTACTTGCAGGGCAAGAATAGAAATGCAGAAGTAGAGAATGGACACATGGAGCTGGGGGTGAGGGAGGGAAGCAGAGGGTGGGATAAATTGGGAGAGGAGCATTGACATAAATACACTACCATGTGTAAAATAGATATCCAGTGGGAACCTGCTGTATAGCACAGGGAGCTATACAGCTCAGTGCTCTGTTGTGACCTAGATGAGTAAGAGGGTAGGTAGGTGGGAGGGAGGTCCAAAGGGAGGGGATATATGTACTAATATACATATAGCTGCTTTCTCAGGCAGCACTAGTTGTAAAGAATCTGCCCGCAAATGCAGGATACCTAAGATAAACAGGTTCAATCCCTGGGTCAAGAAGATCCCCTGGAGTAGGAAATGGAAACCCATTCCATGATTCTTGCCTGGAGAATCCCATGGACAGCGGAGCCTGGTGGGCTACAGTCCATGGGGTCACAAAGAGTAGGACATGACTGAAGCAACTTAGGATGGATGAATACATATAACTGATTCACTTCATTGAACAGTGTAAACCGACACAACATTGTAAATATATATGACAAACCCACAGCAAACATTATCCTCAATGGTGAAAAATTGAAAGCATTTCCCCTAAAGTCAGGAACAAGAAAAGGGTGCTCACTCTCACCACTACTATTCAACATAGTTTTGGAAGTTTTGGCCACAGAAATCAGAGCAGAAAAAGAAATAAAGGGAATCCAAATTGGAAAAGAAGAAGTAAAACTCTCACTGTTTGCAGATGACATGATCCTCTACATAGAAAACCCTAAAGACTCCACCAGAAAATTACTACAGCTAATCAATGAATATAGTACAGTTGCAGGATATAAAATCAACACACAGAAATCCCTTGCATTCCTATACACTAATAATGAGAAAATAGAAAGAGAAATTAAGGAAATAATTCCATTCATCATTGCAATGAAAAGAATAAAATATTTAGGAATATATCTACCTAAAGAAACTAAAGACCTATATATAGAAAACTATAAAGCACTGGTGAAAAAAATCAAAGAGGACACTAATAGATGGAGAAATATACAATGTTCATGGATCTGAAGAATCAATATCGTGAAAATGAGTATACTACCCAAAGCAATGCAATCCCTATCAAGCTACCAATGGTATTTTTCACAGAGCTAGAACAAATAATTTCACAATTTGTATGGAAATACAAAAAACCTCAAATAGCCAGAGCAATCTTGAGAAAAAAGAATGGAACTGGAGGAATCAACCTGCCTGACTTCAGGCTCTACTACAAAGCCACAGTCATCAAGACAGTATGGTACTGGCACAAAGACAGAAATATAGATCAATGGAACAAAATAGAAAGCCCAGAGATAAATCCACACACCTATGGACACCTTATATTTGACAAAGAAGGCAAGAATATACAATAGAGAAAAGACAATCTCTTTAACAAATGGTGCTGGGAAAACTGGTCAACCACTTGTAAAAGAATGAAACTAGAGCACTTTCTAACACTATATATAAACTCAAAATGGATTAAAGATCTAAACGTAAGACCAGAAACTATAAAACTCCTAAAGGAGAACATAGGCAAAACACTCCTCGACATAAATCACAGCAGGACCCTCTATGACCCACCTCCCAGAATATTGGAAATAAAAGTAAAAATAAACAAGTGGAACCTAATTAAAATTAAAAGCTTCTGCACAAAAAAGGAAACTATAAGCAAGGTGAAAAGACAGCCTTAAGAATGGGATAAAACAATAGCAAATGAAGCAACTGACAAAGAACTAATCTCAAAAGTATACAAGCAACTCCTACAGCTCAATTCAGAAAAATAAACGACCCAATCAAAAAATGGGCCAAAGGACTAAATAGACATTTCTCCAAAGAAGACATACAGATGGCTAACAAACACATGAAAAAATGCTCAACATCACTCATTATCAGAGAAATGCAAATCAAAACCACAATGAGGTACCATTTCACGCCAGTCAGAATGGCTGCGATCCAAAAGTCTACAAGCAATAAATGCTGGAGAGGGTGTGGAGAAAAGGGAACCCTCTTACACTGTTGGTGGGAATGCAAACTAGTACAGCCACTATGGAGAACAGTGTGGAGATTCCTTAAAAAACTGGAAATAGAACTGCCTTATGATCCAGCAATCCCACTGCTGGGCATACACACCAAGGAAACCAGAATTGAAAGAGACACATGTACCCCAATGTTCATTGCAGCACTGTTTATAATAGCCAGGACATGGAAGCAACCTAGATGTCCATCAGCAGATAAATGGATAAGAAAGCTGTGGTACATACACACAATGGAGTATTACTCAGCCATTAAAAAGAATACATTTGAATCAGTTCTAATGAGGTGGATGAAACTGGAGCCTATTATACAGAGTGAAGTAAGCCAGAAAGAAAAACACCAATACAGTATACTAATGTGCATATATGGAATTTAGAAAGATGGTAACAATAAAACTGTATGCGAGACAGCAAAAGAGACACAGATGTATAGAACAGTCTTTTGGACTCTGTGGGAGAGGGAGAGGGTGGGACGATTTGGGGGAATGGCACTGAAACATGTATAATATCATATGTGAAATGAATCGCCAGTCCAGGTTCGATACAGGATGCTTGGGGCTGGTGCACTGGGATGACCCAGAGAGATGGTACGGCGAGGGAGGTGGGAGGGGGGTTCAGGATGGGGAACACGTGTATGCCCGTGGTGGATTCATGTTGATGTGTGGCAGAACCAATACAATATTGTAAAGTAATTAGCCTCCAATTAAAATAAATAAATTTTTTTAATTAAAAAAAAGAGGAAAGAATTGAGTCACAGATGTCAAAGAAAAAGACTGTGGAGAAGGGAGGGAGTGTTAATGATAGCTAACATTATCTTCTCTGAAAATTTAATTACTCAGGACTCAATCTTTTAATATTATCAACTCTCTTCTCCTCTTTCCCTCTCTTCCATAATTTTTTTTCAGTGCCTATGACACATTTGGCATTGTTCTAAGGGCTACAGAGAGAGTGTCAGTGGTACCTGAGTGGCAGAACTCTTCAAAGAGTGCAAGGCTTCGGAAAGAAAAAAATTTAATAGGCATTTACAGTATAGTGCCTTCAGAAGTGGAGACTTCTATGAGAGCACAGAATAAGGACCCATAATTCAGCCTGGGAGGGCAGGATCAAGAATACTTACTGGGAGGTAGTAATGTCTAATATAAAGGCTAGGCATACAGAGTTAAGAATGGCAAAGTAACAGGTATCAGTGACTCTCTCAGTGTTCTGGTTCTGAATGAAATGCCTTGTGAGATTTCAGATACCTTCTTAAAACCTGATTTTAAAGAAGGATAGGAAACACTGTCAGACCTTCAAAGACATGCATCAAATAAAGGACCAATGCTGCTACGTTACAAGGAGAATTACCCTAATCTTACAGGACTGCATACTTCATAAATAGTGATGTTTCTACTAACTGACATGTTCTAAGGAAACATTTTTATTTTCGTCTTTAGCTATGATCTTATCACCATCATTTCAGAGACTCTATTAATCCCCCTTTCTGAACCATCTGTCATTGCTAAATAAAGGATTCAAACCTCAAGATCACCTTTCTGGGAAAAAAATCATTCGTGTGTTTCTTGGGAGTATCCATTCAGGAAGCTTAGCTTAAGTGCTTTTCATTTTCTTCTGTGGTATTGATTGTTCTGCAAGCAGAACAGGAGACTCGGTTTATCTGCTCTCTATCAAGATCAGAGCACAAAGATTAAAATGTTTACCAAGCTTCCAGAAATAATGCTGATGGCTGGCATTCATCAGGATCACTCTAGAGAATGTATTGACAAAAAAAATGGGGGTATCAACACCTCAATGTAGCTGTGATGTATTTGCCCACCCTTTAAATATCTCCTGAGTCATCAGGACCTCATGCCACTCTTTGTAGCACTGTATCTACGATGGAAAACTAATAAAGCAAATTAGAAGCTCAGAGTGGCCTCATGCTCATTATTCACCATGAGGAAATATACAGGAAACTGACTCATAAGTGGCCCTCTAGTCTTACATCTCTGTGATCCATTCATCACAATGTTACCAGACTTGTTTTTATGAAACATATGTCGATCTGGGCTTACCTTGTTCAGCATCCTTTAATGGCTTCTTTAATTTACGGGATAAAGTCATATCTTCATATTGGAGTAATAACAACACAATAAACGGTAACAATAGTAAGTGACACATACCAAGGATTGTTTTAAGCTTGTTAAATATGCTCCATACCTTTTAAAACATTTTAAAGGACCTATGATATAGGGTCTATTAGTACCCACATTTTAGGAATCATCAGCAATCCCATTCTACAGGCAAGAAAACTGAGGTATGCAGGATTTCAGTGATATTTTCAAAGAAGGTAAGTCTTAAGTGGTTCAGACAGGATTTGAAGCCTGGAGGTGGCTTAAAATCGAGGGCTCTTAACCACTATGGATATCCCTAGCATGGGCACAATCTTGCCAGGATTTTTTCCCATCACTCCACTTTCTGTGTTCCAACTACATCAACACTGTAACATTGCTCTTTTTTTTCTCCTGAAAATTAATCATTAAAAAACAACAACAAGGGACCTCCCTGGCAGTCCAGTGGTTAAGACATTGCCTTCTAATGCAAGGGGTACAGGTTTGATCCCTAGTCAGGAAGCTAAGATCACATGCCTCCAGCCAAAAAACCAAAGCAGAAACAATATTGTAACAAATGCAATAAAGACTTTAAAAATGGTCCACATCCCACCCCACCCCGTGAAAAAAAAAAAGTTTTAAAAAAATCCAGTAACAATTATCATCCTGCTTTTCCATACCTCTATGCCTTTCATATGCTATCTCTTCTTAGTGAAGTGAAGTGAATCCATTCAGTCGTGTCCAACACTTTCCGATCCCATGGACAGTAGCCTCCTAGGCTCTGCCGTCCATGGGATTTTCCAGGCAAGAATACTGGAGTGGGCTGCCATTTCCTTCAACAGGGGATCTTCCCAACCCAGGGATCCAACCCGGGTCTCCTGCATTGCAGACAGACGCTCTTACTGTCTGAACCACCAGGGAAGCCCTCTTTTCTTACTCTAGGGGAAATTCTTTCTTCTTTGTTTATGCTCATGGAATAATGTTAAGTAAAATTCAAGCCTCAAGTTCTCTGATGGCCTTTTCCTTAACTTAACACCATCCACCCATCCAGCGTTCCTTCATGTACCCTTGTAACAAACAGCTTTGCAATATAAGGACATATATAATCTTCTTTGACAGGCAGGGCCAGTGAGGCTTAAAGAAACTAACCACCACTTGAAAGTTGCAAATTTGTGGGTGAGTCAAACTTCTATGCCTAAATTTCTAAACCTAGGACCAGAAACTCCTTTTGATTTTGTATAATTATTCTGTCAAAGGCTGAGCCAAGTATGTTGAAATTGTCAGCTACTTTTATCTGACATTTTATTCTTTTACATATTTCTATATAGAAACAATTTACTTTATATATAGTCTGCTGATATGGTATCTGAACTACAAAGCTTCAAGACTATTTTAACATATTTTTGTATCCTATATATAAAAATATTATCTTTGTACCTCTCTTTGAAAATTATGATATTGATATGGCAACCACTGCATTTTTTTTTATTACATTGAGTTTTTATGTCTTTCTACAACTTGTACTTTAACCCTGCTGAATCAATAAATTTTGGCTGTCTTATAAATAATATACTTATAAAAATTTTTACCCAATCTAGGAATCTACAAATTATCTTTCCTTTTTTCAACACCTGTAGTCTACATTATTTTTGTAAGCATGAAGGAAATGCATGTTTTCATAGTAAGTTTAGAAAAGATAAAAAGAAATCAAAGTACGTGGATTTCTTAAGCCAATGGATATTCCAGAAGTTACACTTGTTTTTGTTTTGTTTTAGACTTTTATGATTTAACCAGAAATTATTTGTGCAAATCCCATGGACGGAGGAGCCTGGAAGGCTGCAGTCCATGGGGTCGCTGAGGGTTGGACACGACTGAGCAACTTCACTTTCACTTTTCACTTTCATGCATTGGAGAAGGAAATGGTAACCCACTCCAGTATTCTTGCCTGGAGAATCCCAGGGACGGGGGATCCTGGTGGGCTGCCATCTATGGGGTCGCACAGAGTCGGACACGATTGAAGCGACGCAGCAGCAGCAGCAGCAGCATTTTTGTTTGTTTGCTTTGCTTTTGTCTTGTTTTTGCTTTAAGGCTGATGGATCTCTGTATCAGTGTTCTCACCCTGGAAGCTCATCCAGTCAGAAATCACTGTCATACTTCGTCCCTACTCCATTCTGTCATTCCCCAGCACTCACCCCCAATCCTATGACTGTCTACAGTATTTGCCTTAAGGATGTACACCCTCTGATTCAATAGGCAGGCTTCATAATACAGCTGCCCTAATGGCCATCAAAGGCAATCACCTCTGAAGTTGAAGTGTGACCACACTGGTCCCAATCATCTGTCCACCCACCAGGAATCTACCACTTCCAAAAAAGGCTACTCCACCAGACAGACATCCCACTCACACCAAGAACTTCTATTTTCATTCTGTTGTTGATGCCATTATCTTTTTTGCTTTAAATCTACTTCCAGTTATTGGTTCACAGGAAAAATCTCCATTAACATTTTTGTGATCATTAACTCATCCAGTGTCTTTCCTAATACTCCAATGACAATTCTCATCCCCTTTCTTCATTCTTTCACTTTTCCCTGTTTTCCAACCTCTGCCCTTTGGCCACACAAACACACAGACACTCTTTTTAAAAAATATTTAGAATTATTAGACTATGCATTATTATTTTTTTAAATATGCATCTACTCTTCCTATTTGAATAAGACTAGCTGTAGATTGGAGAAGGCAATGGCACCCCACTCCAGTACTCTTGCCTGGAAAATCCCATGGATGGAGGAGCCTGGTAGGCTGCAGTCCATGGGGTCGCTAGGAGTTGGACACGACTGAGCAACTTCACTTTCACTTTTCACTTTTCACTTTCATGCATTGGAGAGGGAAATAGCAACCCACTCCAGTGTTCTTGCCTGGAGAATCCCAGGGACAGAGGAGCCTGGTAGGAGGCCGTCTCTGGGGTCGCAGGGTCGCACAGAGTCAGACACGACTGAAGTGACTTAGCAGCTCTAGATTATCCTGGCATTTATCTCAATACAGGTAGGTAATTTCCATACTGCTATACTATGTGAAAGTGAAAGTATTAGTCTCTCATGGTGTCCAACTCTTTGCAACCCCATGATCTGTAGCCCACCAGTCTCCTCTGTCCATGGGATTCTCCAGGCAAGAATACTGAAGTGGGTTGTCATTCCCATCTCCAGGGGATCTTCCCAACCCAGGGATCAAACCCAGGTCTCCTGCATTGCAGGTGGATTCTTTACCATCTGAGCTCCCAGGGAAGCCCCCATATTCTATATATATATTTATATACTATGTTTTCCATACTATTAACTATTAATAGCTTTCCATACTATTCCTCCAACTTGTATTAGAATTCTCCCATGTGTTGTCTGGAGAAGGGGTGATTTCAGCTTAAACATTTCTGACCCATGACTTAACAGTATGAGAAACACAGAGAGGGAACTGCACTAAGAATAATCCCAGCAGGTAGATTTTTGTCTCTGTATGACTTCTTCTCTGTGTTTATTGAAAATATTATACCAAGGAGGTTTTCTGTATCCAGTTTCTCTTAAGCCAAAGCTCCATCTTATACTCTGTGACTTGACTGGTATTACTACTGTCTGTACCATCTGAAGGGAGCACTGCAGTGGTCAAGAATTATCCCTAGAGCATGAGGATGAGCCCTGGAACATTCTGGAAAATGATTGAGTCAAAACAAATTCTACAGGTTCTGTTAAGTTTGGCAGCCTCACAAAGAACCTCCAAGTGCAGCCATCTCTGGATGCAAACATCTCTGGAACAATGCCCCCAACATCTCTCCTTTTCCCTCCCTCTACCTTGCCCTACCTCCTTCCTCCCTCTCTCCCTTCTCTCTCTCCACACCCTACCCACAACTGCATGACTTGTGTATTTTCCTTGTGAGTTTCCAGCACGTTCCACAAGCGAGAGTGAGTTAGGCTTCTGACAGCTTTCATGCTGGTTCCATCTGCCTGAGAACCAGCAGAGACTCTTTCCCTTTTGTGGCAATGACTGACACCCCTTCAGGAGATGTAAAGAAACGTGGGTTCGATCCCTGGGTCAGGAAGATCCCCTGGAGGAGGGCACAACTGAAGTGACTTAGCTCACATGCACACACATCACTGATCCTGGTTTTCTTCTATTTTTATATTTCTTTGTTCATTTCAGCCAATTCTCATGGAAAGGAAGGGGCTGGGACCTGAGTATTTGTGCTCCCACTGCCATTCTTTCCAGAACTCTGCAGCGTCTGTTCCTTCTAATTAAGATAATCAGCACCATATTGGGTAAATCTTACTTGACCATTCTGCTGACAGAGATACTCTGGTTTTCCTAGCCATTGTGAAGAAGGTGCTATTTTAAAAGACCATGTGCCTTCTGACATGTATTATTATTTAATACATATATTTGAATTTAACTTAATTTCCCATGACTTCTCCGCCTCAGAGAGACAGAAATCAGGATCCTTTGAGACAGAGGCTTTGTCCAAAGACACTGAAGATTTGATTAGAATAGATCACAGACATTTTCCTGAAACTATTTTACCACTGTCCTGGGAATAAACATTCACCAGTCTCCTTTGAAATGCTTTGTTTAGACCCAACCACTATGATCACTAAATACCCTTCAGTGAAAACTTATCCATTTTCATCACTCACATAAATTAGAAAATATAAGTGTCTCTAAATCAATTGCCTCTAAATCCTGTACATATTCTGGCCATTCAATGATGTTGACTTTTACCCTAGGACAAGGGCCTCTTGGTACCAGATGATCATTTGTAAAAGCAGAAGGAGTCGTTTATCTTTGCCTAATAACATATCATAGAATGTTAGCATAAGCTACAGAGAAATAGTACAAACCCTCATTTTAGCAGATGTTAAAAAATAAAGGTGTAAGAGATCAAGAGCTACATAGACAGTTAGTAGAAAACAGTGCCCAGAATTCACTATAGTATGACCCACAGTCCAACATTCTTCTTTCCACGCTATCATTTTAAATATTCATAAAGCACACACACTAACACACCTTCCACACACACACAAATCCCTTTCCTTTGCACCAGGAACTGAATGGGATATTTCCAGTGATTGTTGTATTGGACAAGTATCTCACATACCCAGGAGAACATTTAGTTTTCATCTATAAGAAAACCTGCACATTCCTTCTACACTGTAAAGTTAGAAGATTCTAATATCTTACTCTTTTCTCAGGAAATAATGATGTAACTCAAAAGCCTCAAGAGGCCTCCTTCATTCAGAGGCAAGTCACTATTTAGACCTACCTGAGCCCCCCATGCGCCCTGTTTCTCCCCTTCCCACTAAGTCACTCAACACCATCCACATTTTCCTTCTTGTTCTTCTTTTCTCCTTTTGCTTCTCTTTTCTCTTTTTCTTTTCTTTTAAATATACTTATTGATTATATTATCATGCTGCACCATAACTACTTTTAATTTCTAGACAAGCTATTTTTACAGAACTATTTTTGATTCTTAGATGAGTGAAAAATTTACCCATAAATCCAGACAATAGTTTTGTAAAGAAAGAAGAGTAGGCTGTTGCAATCTACATGTGCATACAACTGACTATACATTCTTCAGATAATATGGCATTATAATTTTCCGTCGTGGAACACAGTTCTCATGCATGCATGTGCTAAGTCACTTCAGTCGTGTCCAACTCTTTGCAACCCCACAGACTGTAGCCTGCCAGGCTCCACTGCCCATGGGATTCTCCAGGCAAGAATACTGGAGTGGGTTGCCATTCACTTCTCCAGGGGATCTTCCCGACCCAAGGATCCAACCTGCATCTATTACATCTCCTCCATTGGCAGGTGGGTTCTTTACCACTAGCTCCACCTGGTAGCCATCACTTAATATAGATGGTGAAAAATACATATTCTTTAAAGAAAATATTGGCACTGGGTTAAACATTGTTAATTGTTTTAATATATCTGCATATTTTGTCTGGGTCTATTTTGCTCCATTGTTGTTGTTTTGGTTGTATCCAGTACTTTGCAACCCCATGGACTGTAGCCCACCAGGCTCCTCTGTCTATGAAATTCTCCAAGAAAGAATACTGGAATAGGTTGCCATTTCCTTCTCCAGGAAATCTTCTCAACCCAGGAATTGAGCCCACATCTCCTGCATCAGCAGACAGGTTCTGTGCCACTGAGCACCTGGGAAGCCCAGTGTGCTCTTAGGGATTCCATATTGATAATGTTCACTTTCTTACCCCAGGTTTGTTTTTTGTTTTTTGTCTCTTGTATGACAGGACAAAAATCATTAACCTTGATTACTCACAGCTTTTCTTATCTTCCCATGACCTAATAAGACTTCTCTGTTGGCTGCTTATTCATGGTCATTAGCTTGATAACTAGGGCCCTGAACAATCTGACTGCAAATTTTCTTTCTGTTTTTTCATTCAGTAGCCTTCTTTAAAGCCATGTGCCCCTCAAAGTGATTCACATACTACCCTTTACCCTCCACTTCCTCTACACTTTTATTAACAATGGTACACCAATCTATAAAGTCCTTCCCCATCCTCTCTACCCACACTAAGCTCCTCTTTAGCCATCTCGGCATACCTCTCCCCAGATCATTCCTGCCTGAAATCAAAGCCGTTATGTATCTGAGTTTTGACAGAAGTCACTGCCTGAGCAATTTGTTGACTATTATGCATTGTGACATTGCTTTTATTGTTGCTTTGAATTATTCAAATGCTTTAGCATTACTTAACTTGCTATGTATTTCCCTTCATTTTAAATGTCTCAGCACTCAGGGTTTAAATATAGCAGGCTCTTACCAAATGTGCAGTGATATAAAGGCCATAATAATTATTTAAAAGATAAATTGATGGATTAGTATGCTAAACAGCACAGTATCACAGAAAGAACTTTTTATTACCTTTTTACTACTTATTTTTTCTGATGTCTCCAAACAGTTAACTGGAGAAGAGAGTCAAACAAAAAAATTTGATGTCAAGCCTAGATCTCAAAAACCAACTGGCATAGATGGCGTTTGTTCTCAAATTCATACTGTTACTATCACCACTATGCCAGTTTGGCATGAAGTAAGAAAACAGAGAAATCTTGACAATCTTCTAAAGCAAGTTGTTACTACTGTAATTGCTTTGACTTTTTTAGCTATGAAGCATTTTCTAATTAAAGTTTGTATGTAGTTTTTTAGACATAATGTTACTACTCACTTAATAAACTACAGTATAATGCAAACATAAATTTTATATGAAGTATAAAACCAAAAACTTCACGTTACTTGCTTTGTTGAAATATTTATTTTATTGCAGTGGTCTGGAATTGAACACACAGCATTTCTGAAGCCTGTATAGGAGACTGAACAACAATATTGACACACTTGGTCTAAGTGACCACAGAGACACCCTCACCACATTTTAAAACATTAAAATCACATGCTTAATCAAATCCTCATTAACATAAATAATTATTATATAAAAACCAAACTATCTAGAAAATCATCTATTTTAACATTAAGAAGTACACTTCTATCGAGAGGTCTGCTGTACAGCATTGTGTGTCTAGTTAACTGTACTATATTGCACACTTAAAATTTCTCAAAAAAGGAATCTCATGGTAATTGTCTTTACCACAATTAGAAAAAGGCCCCGTTAGGAAACTTTGACAATCTATTCCTTTTGAATGGAGATGTCTGGTCTATGCCTGTCCATCATTACATTTTGGAAGTATACAGTCTGCTGTCTGGTTTCTCAGTTTCGCAGCTGGAGAGAAATTTTGTCTCGGGATTAAGCATACCTCAAGTCTCACCCACACCTGATTTAGATGACAGTAAGAATGGTGGTTTAGCAAAAGAGACACTGATGTATAGAAGAGTTTTATGGACTCTGTTGGAGAGGAAGAGGGTGGGAAGATTTGGGAGAATGGCATTGAAACATGTATAATATCATGTATGAAACGAGTCGCCAGTCCAGGTTCGATGCACGATACTGGATGCTTGGGGCTGGTGCACTGGGACGACCCAGAGGGATGGTATGGGGAGGGAGGAAGGAGGAGGGTTCAGGATGCGGAACACATGTATACCTGTGGCAGATTCATTTCGATATTCGGCAAAACTAATGCAATTTTTTAAAGTTTAAAAATAAAATAAAATTAAAAAAAAAAAGAATGGTGTTTTAGAGATAGTAAGCATGGTGGTTGACAGGACTGTGAAAGAACAGAATGGGGAGTTAATATTTAAATGGGTACAAAGTTGCATTTGTGGGTAAAGGAAAAGTTCTGAAGATGGATCGTGATGAAGGAAATACAACAATGTAAATGTATCTAATACCACAGACCAGCGCATTTTAAAATGATTAAAATGATAAATTTTGTTTTATATATTTTACAACAACAAATGAAGGCGAAATAAACACTTTCAGGCAAAATATGAAAAAAATTCATCGGCAGTATATCTTCATACTATGAAATATTAAAGAAAGATGGAAAATGTTCCCAATTAGATACTGGTTCTACATAAATTAATGAAGAGCATTACAAAGGGTTAATACGTGCACAAGTACAAAAGACATTTTTTATCATTTTTAATCTCTGCAAAAGATATTTGACTACTGAAAGTAAAAATAATAATGTGTTGTGGGGTTTATGGCATATACCAAAGTAAAATGTCTGAAAATAGCTCAGAAGACAGGAGGGAAGGCTTGGGTGAATTCTGTTCTACATTTTTTATACCATTTGTGAAGTGGTAGAGTAGCACTTGAAAGTTAAACCCTAACTTTCAAATGATACTAAAGTTAAATGCTAAAAACAAAATAACGAGGTATAGATAATAAAATAATCATATTTTTTCAACTCAATCCAAAAGAAGGAGGAGGAAGGAACAAAGAGAAAATGACAATAAATAGCAAGATGGTAGATTGAAACTAAATTATGCTGATAATTATATTAAACATACCTTATTTCAGCTCAGGTCTTCCAAGAAACAGATGCCAAAATGAGATTAGAGGTGCGAGAGATTTGCTGGGGAACATGCTTGTGAAGGAGCACAGGGAGACCACTGAGGTAGGCTGGAAGAGCCTTTAGACCATGATGCAGATCCAACATCTGTGAAAGAAGCAAAAAATGAAAAGAAAATTGAAGCCTCGGACCATTTCATAGTTCTGAGAGTATCATAGCAGGTTAATGAAATCTCACTAGCATTAGAGGCAGGAATGTCCCAACTCTAATAACTCCACCATGCTGGGAACAGCCCAAAGAAAGTATGGTTTCAGAGTAAGCACTCTGTTATAGCTAAAGGTATAATTGGAGATGTTTGTCTAACTAGGCTTCCTGCAGAAGATCTGCTTGCTGAGAGAGTGTGCAGTTCCCTCCATGGCCACCACAGTCCATCTTTGTCTTGCACAGAGGCATGTGGCTAGATATCTTCCATGGTTCTGTTGACCTCTTTCCCTACAGCCCTCATTGCTGCAGTTGGTTTCAGGGCTACAGTCGATATTAATCGTCTCCCTCCCTTACCATTCACTATAAATGTCTCTACCCTCTGCTGGTACCTATAAAGGTTTTGGTGTCTTGCGTGCTCGTGCATGCTCAGTTGCTTGTTGTATCCAACTCTTTGCAACTCCATGGACTGTATGTAGCCCACTATGCTCCTCTGTCCATGGGATTCTCCAGGCTAGAATACTAGAGTTGGGTTGCCAGGGGATCTTCCTGACCCAGGGATGGAACCCACGTCTCCTACAGTGCAGGCAGATTCTTTATAACTAAACCACCAAGGAAGCCTTTTGTGTCTTACTTGGTACTTTAAACCAAACCTTTTCTGAAGAATCTGAATGTATGGTCATCATACCATCCCCAGGGGTTGCTGCATGTGTTCAGTCAGAGTCACAATTGGGCAAGAGAGCACTATGAGAGATCTAAGTGCATCACCTGGGTACCACAAATGTTCCTCTCTACCTCTACTATGAAAAAGCAGATGTGCGTCTTTCTACTCTTGTCATCAATTTCTCCTGCCAATACAATTTCTCCTCTTCTCATCTGTTGGTCCCTGTAAAAAAGACTCTAAGATATCCTGGCAGTCTGGATGGCATACAGTTCAATAGGATCTCACAGTGTCTCCTAGTAGCTGGGTGCCTCCTTTGGGGCCAGAATCTCTAACTTTGTAGAGCCTATAGTTGCAGAGATGGGAAGCACAGACTCTACCAAAAAGATATTAGATTCCACTCAATTTTTTCTGTAAACCTAAATGTGTTAAATAAGTAAATAGTATGTTAATTTTTAAAAAATGAGGATGCTTGGGGCTAGTGCACTGGGACGACCCAAAGGGATGGTATGGGGAGGGAGGAGGGAGGAGGGTTCAGGATGGGGAACACATGTATACCTGTGGCAGATTCATTATGATATTTGGCATAACTAATACAATTTTGTAAAGTTTAAAAATAAATAAAATTTTTTAAAAAAATCAAAAAAAAAAAAAATGAGGAGAGTCAGGTTCCTCTGTCCATGGGATTCTCCAGGCAAGAATACTGGAGTAGCTTGCCATTTCCTTCTCCAGGAGATCTTTCTGACCCAGGGATAGACAGATAGAACCCAGGTCTCCTGCATTGCAGGTCAGTTCTTTAGCGACTGAGCTTTGAGGGAATTCCATTAAATAAATAAATAGTATGCTAATTTTTAAAAAGAGGGAAGAGTCATGCCATGTCATTCCTTTGCTCTGAACACTATAGTTACTCCCCATTTCATTCAGAGTCCAAGCTAAAGATTTCTATGTCTATAAGACCTCATTTCATTACCCTATGATTTCATCTGCTACTAAAATTTCCCTCCTATTGTTTTACTCCAGGCAAGCTTCTAGCATAGAACATTAGCACTGGACATTTTCTATGATCTGGAATGCTCTTCCCTTAGGTATCCCCATGGGTAATCCCTTATCTCCTTCAGGTCACTGCTTCAAAGAACACATAAAACATAAAACCCAAAAAAAGACAAATACCCCAGTTGAAAGAAACTGGGTATAAGATTTGAATAAACTCTTCTCAAAACAGGAAATCCAAATGGTTACTAAAAAAAAGAAGATATGATCAGCTCCTTAGCAAGCAAGTGAAAGCAAATTAAGACCATTAAGACCAAGGTCTGACAGAAAACCATTACAGACCTATTAGATTCACAAAAAAACATACTGTCTGACAATTTCAAGTGTTGGTGAGAAAGCTGAATAACAGGAATTCTCTCAGGAGTGAAAACTGATACAAATTCTTTGCAAATAGTTTAGCATTTTCTAATAAGGTTAGAGGTAGCATTCTACCCCGAATTAGACACACTGGAGAAACTCTAGTATCCAGTTAGGAATTAGGTACGGGAGAGTTCACAGCTGCTGCTGCTAAATCGCTTTAGTCATGTCTGACTCTGTGTGACCCCATAAACGGCAGCCTATGAGGCTCTCCCGTCCCTGGGACTCTCCAGGCAAGAACACTGGAGTGGGCTGCCATTTCCTTCTCCAATGCATGAAAGTGAAAAGTGAAAGTGAAGTCTCTCAGTCCTGTCGGACTCTTAGCGACCCCATGGACTACAGCCCACCAGGCCCTCCATCCATGGGATTTTCCAGGCAAGAGTTCTGGAGTGGGGTGCCACTGAGTTCACAGCAGCATTGTTCAAATTAGCTCCAAATTGGAAATGATCCCAGGTGCACTGAGATAGAGTCAATACAAAAACTATTACTAGTATAATATTAAGCTATACAACCATAAAAAGGCATAAACTATGTATATATATCCATCAACATGGATGAACCCTACAATATACTGTTGAGTGAAAGAAGCCATCAAAAAAAAAAAAAAAAACTACAATTTGCTTATATAAATTAAGAAAGCAAACAAAATCCAGCTGGAGCCCTTAGTGGGTAAACTAAGGGTTTATCCTTAGTGTAATATCTATAGAGATAAGCAAGGCCAGATAGTCACCTTTCTTTGGTTGATTTTATGTCTGATGGGGGAAGAGTGGCCAGTTTCCACTTGGTCTGAGTGATTCACAAATGTTGCTCTGCAATTGTTGTTTAACCTGTACATATGTTTTATGTCCTCTTCTGTATGTATAAAAGATTTCACAA
This sequence comes from Bubalus bubalis, assembly GCF_019923935.1. NCBI lineage: Eukaryota > Metazoa > Chordata > Mammalia > Artiodactyla > Bovidae > Bubalus > Bubalus bubalis. The sequence continues at coordinate 133,696,837 of NC_059159.1, forward strand.
GAAGAAAAATAAACAAACCTTAAAAAGACAAATTGATGATAGATCTAAATCCATAGGCATCAATATGAATGGAAGATACTGTCATAAAATTAAGCAAACATTTTGTTTATCTTTTTTCTTCACTTTTCTCACTGCTTTGGCTTGCACTGAGTACTAATTATCTACTGTTCGTGTTGCTGCCTATGCATTTTAGTAGCTGTTCACTGATCTAGTCTGACCTTCTGTTTAGTAATTTCAAGTAGTCAGCAGGAGGCATTAAATTGCATCAGGACATAATGCATTATGCAATATTGTAAAAACTAAGAAAAGATGATGCTAGGGCTTGCAAAGCAGCAAGCTTTATGTAAATGAGACCCCTTGGTTACAAGACATGGCTTTAATTGGAAGAGAAATGTCACACGATTGAGGTATAGTGGTCTCAAGGCAGGGAAAAAAAAAAAAGACTAAGAACTTTGGCTTCCTCCTGCTCCCAGGATTCTGAACTGAAATCCCTTTAATCATTTTCACACTTTTGATTTCAGTTCTGAGCAGGGCTATTACACAATTTGGCAAATCCACTTCAGAAAGACTGTTGCCAAGGTTATTTCTTAATCATGTAGGGTAGAATGGTTTGAAAAATAAACTAAAGCAGATCTAAGTTTTGAAAGCAAGAGTCTCTAATTTCAAAAACTTTATTAGCTGCCGTGTGACCTGCTGCTAAGTCGCTTCAGTCGTGTCTAACTCTGTGCGAACCCATAGACAGCAGCCCACCAGGCTCCCCCATCCCTGGGATTCTCCAGGCAAGAACACTGGAGTGGGTTGCCATTTCCTTCTCCAATGCATGAAAGTGAAAAGTGAAAGTGAAGTCGCTCAGTCGTGTCCAACTCTTAGCAACCCCGTGGACTACAGCCTACCAGGCTCCTCTGTCCATGGGATTTTCCAGGCAAGAGTACTGGAATGGGTTGCCAGTGCCTTCTCCAGGCTGTGTGACCTAGTCTCCCTAAAAGGGCTCTTGGTGATTTTCAGAACCATTTATTCAATCTCCTTTAGAGGCCATACTCAAGCTTCATAAAACTGGTTTGGTATGTAATTGTGACTATAGAAGTTGTATGAAATCTGCCCTCAGTCAACTCAAAAATAAAATAGAAATGGTTTCAATAATACAATCAATTTGCCATTGAGACCTTTCTGCAGGTACAAGTCAAGAGATAAAATACAGTGTAACAGCATGGAAAGCTCCCTGAATCAGGATCCAAAGACCTTAGAGTTTGTATGACTTTGGGCAAATCATACAATCTTTATATACATAATTTGTCTAATCCACAACACAGATGACATTTATCAAGCCAATCTCATGTTGGATGAACCAAATGAGATGGAAGATATGAAAATAGTCTACGAAATTTAAATCATCCTGCAAATGTTGTATTAGTATCACAAAAGCCAAATGGAGATTCTCAAAATTTCTCCTCCTTCAAGTCTTCAGATTTTGTACACATATAATGACAATTCTCTTCCCAGTTACATGTGGCAGCACATCTCACCAGGTTTAATTGTGCCAGTAGCTTCACCTCCATAGGTAAAATGTGTAACTCCTCAGAGACGCACTTTATAGGGATATTAACAGGGAAAATGAATAGAAGGGCAAAATGGCACATAAGACTGGACTGAATTTTGGATTCTTATTTTCCTGTGTGACCTTAGATGTGTGGAACAGATGATTGCTCGTGTCCTATCTATTATAAAGCTTAATATAAAGAGTGCATTGAGATAGGAGTCCTGCTGACTGTCCAGCCGCAGAACATATGCTTTGAAGTTTTCTATAATAATGATGAGGGCCTGGCTCCAACCCAACACTCACCAGGTCCTCCAGTATGGACTCATTTCCAAGATGAACCCACTAGTGTTTGCAATTTCAGACTAGAGCCATAAAAGAAATTTCTGTCCTGGGTAAAGTAAACTGGATCATATGGGGTCTGAATCCGTGACCTTGGCCTTGTTAGCCGTGCTCTAACTAGGTGAGGTAATAGGTCCAGATGGTAACAAGATGTAGAACACTTTGCAGAGGTCATTCAGTACTTATATAGATCAGAGATGACTTCCAAAAACTGAATCCTTTGATAGCATGTGCTGTTTCACCCCTAGGTCCTAGTCCACAGTTCTACAGAAGCGAAAGTAGGGAGACAGATGGTCAAGCTGGAGGGAAGGAAAAAGAGAACAAACATAAAGGGAAGGAAGAAAATGTTGGGATTCTGGCCAATGCCCAGAAATCTGAAATACAATAGAAAGCTGATAAATCTCAAAGCATGAGAAACTTAGGCAAAGACATCAGTTGTTTCAGTACAAAGCTTAGCCATCAACATGAAATATCTCCCCTTCGAGAGAACACACTATCAAAACAAAGTATAGTACAAAATTGGATTGGTAAATATTCATAAAATTCTCCAACCATGAAATAAGTGTTGATATGAAGGGAAATAATACTGAGGTTAGGAACACTTGAGAAGAATTCCAAAGTTAAAGGAATCGGGAACAAGGCTACAGGGTGGCTGGGGACACTTCCAGCAGCAAGGAGAGAGAGAGTTCTTTGCAACCCTTGTTACTAAGGAAATTTCAGAACTGGTCTATAAATAGCTCCCTGCCATTAGCCCCGTCAGAAACAAGGTTTTGTAGCAACACTGCAGCTCTGTGTGCTGCTGAAGGAAATTTAATTCTAACCAATTCTTTTTTCCAGTTTTTTTGCTTTCTGCCAGACAGAAAGATAAATATCACAGGAAAGAAAATGGAAGTGTGGATAGATGTATAGCTCGAGACTGCAGTGCTTCTTTTACACAAGAATTTTAACTCATGCAAACTATGAAAATAATGCATGTGCATTATTAATACTCCTTCCAGTATGAAGCTAGGTAGGACTTCAGTTGCTGTACTTTCAGGGTTGGCATCTAATGCCTGTTTTTCATGGGTCCTAAAGAAGGAATTAGTATAGTAATCTAGTATCTTTTCTTTTATTGAATAAACTCTGATTCCCTTGCAAAGTTTCTTTCATCCAAGATGTTCACATAAAAGAATTTATTTTAATTTGTCCGTACTCTTATTTTGATAAATTGTAAACTTTTCCTCCTACACGTCACCATTCTTGCCTTTTTCTCCTACTGTTTGTTTCTGTTTTCTTTTGAATGTGTTCCCAACAAATAACTGAGTAATTTGCAAATATTAATTTATTTAAACAAATGTAAATATCAGTTTGGGGGGAAATGGCTATGATGTAACTTACTGGACATTATCCCATCAGGTAGTTTTTATCAAAATTACTGTATTTATAAGCTTCAAGTCTAATCTTTAGCAAATGCATGGAGATAGGAAAGTTGATTTCAATATCTGCCCCCTTATTTCTTCTGCCTTTGAAACTCTCCTATCTAGAGAGTCTCTGACCATGTGTTTAAATCCACAAGATCAACTCAACTAACCGTGTTTAATCCATAGGTATTCCGCTTTCTTCTTCCTCTCCAAAGCAAAACTCTCTCCCCATATTAATTTGTAAATTCAACACAAGCAAGTCCCACTGGAATTGAGCAAATTATAACATTTGTTTGGAGGAGTAAATATACAAGAATACTCAAGAAGGGACTTCTCTGGTGGTCCAGTGGTTAAGAATTCAATTTGTAATGCAGGGGACACAAGTTCAATCCCTGGTCAGGGAACTAGGATCCCACATGCCACGGAGCAACTAAGCCTGTGGGCTGCAACTAGAGTCTGTATGCCGCAATGAAAGATCCTGCATAATACAGTGAAGATCCAAAGCAGCCAAATAAACAAATACATTTTTTAAAAACAAAGAGTCAACAAACATTTTAAAGGAAGAATAGGAAGAAAAAGAGAGGGATTTACCCTAGAAAATATCAAAACACGCTAAAAAAAAAAAAAAAAAAGAGCGTTAAAACAGTACACAAGTGAAGACAAGCAGACCACTGAACAGAGAAGAGAAACCTGATACATGACTATATATCCACCTACATATGTATGTATATAAATGCTGCTGCTGCTGCTGCTAAGTCGCTTCAGTCATGTCCGACTCTGTGCGACCCCATAGACGGTAGCCCACCAGGCTTCCCCGTCCCTGGGATTCTCCAGGCAAGAACACTGGAGTGGGTTGCCATTTCCTTCTCCAATGCATGAAAGTGAAAAGTGAAAAGTGAAAGTGAAGTCACTCAGTCCTGTCTGACTCTTAGGGACCCCATGGACTGCAGCCCACCAGGCTCCTCCGTCCATGGGATTTTCCAGGCAAAAGTACTGGAGTGGGGTGCCATTGCCTTCTTTGATGTATATAAATATAAAATATGAAAAGATGGTATTTTAAATCATTGGGAAATGTTATTGGACAATTGGCTTTCCATCCATCAAAATAACAGGTTTCTTACCATATACTATATACAAAATTAAACTCTAAATGTTAAATGTTCAAATGTAAAAAATTTGAAAAATACTATAATAAAATATGGAAGACAATGTTCATCAACTTACAGTGGGATAGAAGAGAGGAAGCCCATAAACCCACAAACTCCAAAGGAAAACATGAATATATTTGACCATGTAAACTATCAAGTCATCAATATAATGAAAGGCACGGTAATTTAAGCATATATACTACCTAGAGAGAAAACAGTGCAAGATATATAACAAATGAAATGTTAGTATCCATTACATAAATCTTTAAAAATCAAAAAGAAAAAAGGTAAATGACTAAGTAGGAAAAATGGACAAAGAATCTGAACCATTTTGGGGAGATTAAAAAAACAGTGACTGAAACGCATAAAAAAGGATAGTCTCCCTAGAGGTCAAAAAACACAATATAAAATAAAATGAGACCTTTGGGTTTTAGCTACCATGTTAACAAAGATTTAAAACTGATAATATCTAGAATTACTCAAATTATACAAAAAAATGCTGAGTGCCGAAGAACTGATGCTTTCGAACTATGGTGCAGGAGAAGACTCTTGAGAGTCCCTTGGACATCAAGGAGATTAAACTCATTAATCCTAAAAGAAATAAACCCTGAATATTCATCAGAAGGATTGATGCTGAAGCTCCAATACTTTGGCCATCTGATTCAAAGAGCTGACTCATTGGAAGAGACCCTGATGCTGGGAAAATGTGAGGGCGGAAGGAGAAAGGGACAACAGAGGATGAGATGGTTAGATGGCATCATCAGCTCAATGTACATGAGTCTGAGCAAACTTCAGGAGATAATGAAGTACAGGGAAGCCTGGCATGCTACAGACCATGGGGTCACAAAGAGTTGGACACAACTGAGAGACTGAACAATAAGTCACATTATGGAGAAAGATCTCTCATATGTTCCATCTATCCTAGTTAAATAAATCTTTCTGCTTACTCTCTAGCTGCTCATGTACAGCCAGAACAATCTGGAGAAAAATACACAATCACCCTGAAAGTTTAACTGCAAACTCATGACCACAAATCTCTTCTAGGCACAAAACACCGTCCAACAATCTCATTATCCTTTCCAGGATGCTCAGTCTCCCATTCTCCAAAAATATTGTTAGCTTTATGCTTCTATTTTTTTCAAACCTTGAATGTTTCCAAACTTCCTTTACAGTCTCTTCCTTTACAGCTAATCTTGTCTGACATTTTATTAAGAAAAAATATGCAATTAGTCATGCCTCATTTTGCCATCACTAAATTAACCAATTTATCTGCATCTGCACCTATACCATCTTCTTTTCCTTTGTTACTATAGATAAAATATCACTAATCCAATTTAAGGACAATCCTGCATTTGTTCTTTGGATCTCACCACATTTTTTTAAAGGACTTTTGTTGTTGTTCAGTCACTCAGCTGTGTCCAACTCTTTGTCACCCCACGGACTACAGCACACCAAGCTTCCCTATCCTTCACTGTCTCCAGGAGTTTGTTGAAATTCATGTCCATTGGGTCGATGATGCCATCCAACTGTCTCATCCTGTCACCCCCTTTTCCTTCTGCCCTCAATCCTTCCCAGCACCAGGGTCTTAATCCCACATGAATCATCACTGATTTATCCCTGTACTGAATCAATTTTATCTGCATACAAACCTAATCTAGCCTCATCCATCTTCACACAGAGCATCAGAGCATCTAGTTGGTAGTCATTAAGTCATGTCCAACTCTTGTGACCCCCATGTACTGTAGCCTGCCAGGCTCCGCTGTCCATGAGATTCTCCAGGCAAGAATACTGGAGTTAGTTGTCATTTCCTTCTCCAGGGGATCTTCCTGATCCAGGGAGCGAACCTAGGTCTCCTGCATTGCAGACAGATTCTTTACCAACTGAGCTATGAGAGAAGCCAAGAGTCATCAGCATCTAGATGGTATTTCACACCCCATGTCCTCCTCCAATTATCACCCCATTTCTCTGTTTCCTTTCTAAGCAAAAGTTCTATCTTATGAGTTGAGTTATCTAGCAAGGCTTTATTCACTTCCTCTCATCACATCTTCTCTAGTCTGAGGCACTGGGCCTCCATCACCACCACTTCACTGAAACTACAAAAATTAAAGTGATCCGTGACATCCAGTCACTCCCGCTGCCAGTGACTTTCCTGTCCTCATCTTACTTGACCTCTCAGCAGCATTCAACAAAGTTCACCTCCTCTCCCTATTTAAAGAACTTCCTACTCTTGAATTCTGTCGCTCCCCAAACTGTTAGACTTTTCCTTATGTCACTGACCACTTTTGGTTTCTCCTTCTTCACTTGATATCAGTACATGAAATGATTCAAGACTCTGTTCTATGTTGTCCACTTTTCTGTCTATACTCTCTCCTTAAGAGATCCCTTTCGTTCCTGTGTCCTTAATAAATATAGTCTAGATGCTGGTGACTTGTAAAATTTGCATCTTCGTTCCTAACATTTACTGAACTCCAAGTTTATAAATCTAAGATCCTTCTCGTACCACCACATGGAAGCCTAACAGTCATTACAAAACTAACATAGACAAAGCAGAATTCTTCATATATCATATTATATCCAAGTCTACTTTTTCTTATTTTCCCCATTCCAGTAAATGGCCACCACAAACCAACAATTTGCTTAATCCCAAATTCTAATAGTTATTATATTTATCCTATTTCATATCACTTATGAAATTAATAACCAAGTCTTATCTCTTTCATCTACAACACCTGCTTCTAGCCCATTTAATTTTTCCCACTTTGCTATTAATATCTCAAGCCACTCTCCTTTCTTAAATGAATTATGATGGATTTTTAGTCTTCTCTCTTGTCTACTTGAAATCCACTCTCCACAGAGCAATTAGAAAACTTTCTAAAACATAAATCAGATCCTCTGCAATGGCTTTCCACTGGATTTAGCATGAAAAGACTTTGCATTCATCTGATTTCAATGTATACCTTCAAGCTTATTATTTCTCATAGGCTCTAGCTGCCCAGATCTAAGTCCCCTCGAAATACTAAATGTTTCAGGATCTGTCCATGTGCCTTTCTATTCCTGTTTCACTCTATTCTTAGCTCTCTATTTGGATGACTATCTTTTTTTATATTTCACATCTCAGTAAAACTTTTTCTAACCACCTAACCTAAAAGAATAAGATCATCATCACTCTCTATCACATAATCACTTTATTTTTTCATGCCTTATATAAACTACAAATAGTTCTCTTGTTCGTTTACTTGCCCATCTCCCTTCCACCCATTCCATCTCTAACTCTTTGCTGGAATACAGGCTACATGAAAGACCTCATCTGTTTTTTTTTGTTTGTTTTTTTTTCAGAACTGTATTCTTTGTGCCTAAGGGGGAAAAAAGCCAAATATATACCAAAGATTATCCTGGATTATCTGAGTGGGCCCAGTGTAATCAAAACAGTCATGTAAGAAGGAGAAAGGAGGACCAGAGTCAAGGAGAGAGTATGAGAGGACAGAAGCAAAGGTCAGAGAGGAGATAGGAATGGTATGTTCCGACTTTAAAGATGGAGGGAGGAGTCAAACCAAGGAATGAAGTCAACCTCTTCAAACTGAGGAAGGTGATGAAATGGGTCTCCCCTAGATCCTCCAGAAGAAGGAATGCACACCTGCTAACATCTTGATTTTAACTCAGTGAAACTGATTTAATATTTCTAATCTCTAGAACTGTACGATAATAAATTTGTGTTCTTTAAGTAGCTAAATGTGAAGTCATTTGTTACAACAGCAAGGGGCAAGTCATACAGTCTGTCATCATTCGGATTTACATGGTTTTTAATGTAGTAATTTCACCCCAAGAAATCTATTCTATGAAAAGTTCAAACTATTCAATTCCTATAAGTTTGTTGTTCAGTGGCTAAGTCATGTCCAACTCTTTGTGACCCCGTGGCCTGCAGCATGCCAGGCCTCCCTGTCCCTCACCGTCTCCTGGAGTCTGCCCAAGTTCATATCCATTGAATCAATGATGCTATCCAACCATCTCAACCATCTCAACCTATAGCTTTATATTGTCTTAAAACTGTCCAATGTTGTTCTTTAGTATTGTGTCAGCTTTCCATGTAAACTTTTTCCTTTCCATATAAAGTTTAGAATAATTTGTTGATATCTACAAAATAGCTTGTTGAGATTTTAATTAGGATTCCCTTCGAACTATGGGTCAAACTGGGAAGGACTGACATCCTAACAATATTAAGTCTTATAATCCATGAACACAAAATATTTTTTCATTTATTTAGATCTCCTTTGATTTCATCAGTATTCTCTATCATTAAGATCCTATACATAATATTTTTTTAGATTTGTAACTAAGCATGTTCATTTTTATGCAATGGTAAATATTATTAATTTTTTATGTCAAATTACAATTGTTCAGTGCTAATAAATAGTAAGAGCAAGTGATTTTGTATGTAACCTTGAATTCTATAAACTTGATAGACATGGTTAGTAGTCCAAATTTTTTTCTGATAAATTTGGGCATTATATCCATACACAATCAGGGCTTCCCAGGTGGCACAATAGTAAAGAATCTGCCTACCAATGCAGGAGATGCAGGTTCAATCCATAGATATGGAAGATCCCCTGGAAGAGGGCATGGCAACCCACACCAGTATTCTTGCCTGGAAAACTCCATGGACAAAGGAGGCTCATGGGCTACAGTCCCTGGGATCCGAGTTAGACACAACTGAGTGACTAATATTTATGGTGATAGATACTAACTAGGCTTATTATGTGATCATTTCACAATATATGCAAATAGTGAACCATATTGTTGTATACCTGAAACTACTATAATGTTATATGTCAATCAAATCTCAGTTTAAATTTCTAATAAAATAAACATAAGTCTACTAGGACTATTTCTCTTTGTATGAGTTTTGCTGGTTGGTTTCTTTTAAAGAATTAGTCCCTGTTATCTAAGTTATCAAATTTGTGGGCACAGAATTGTTTACAATATTTATTTATTACCTTTGCCACATCCACAGAATCAGTAGTGCTGGCCTCTGTTTCATTTTTATTATTGGTAATTTATGTCTTTTCTCTTATTTCCCTCATTCAGTTCAGTTCAGTCGCTCAGTCGTGTCCAACTGTTTGTGACCCCATGAATCACAGCACGCCAGGCCTCCCTGTCCATCACCAACTCCCGGAGTTCACTCAGACTCACGTCCATCGAGTCAGTGATGCCATCCAGCCATCTCATCCTCTGTCATCCCCTTCTCCTCATCCCCTTCTCCTCCTGCCCCCAATCCCTCCCAGCAGCAGAGTCTTTTCCAATGAGTCAACTCTTCGCATGAGGTGGCCAAAGTACAGGAGTTTCACCTTTAGCATCATTCCTTCCAAAGAAATCCCAGGGCTGATCTCCTTCAGAATGGACTGGTTGGATCTCCTTGCAGTCCAAGGGACTCTCAACAGTCTTCTCCAACACCACAGTTCAAAAGCATCAATTCTTCGGCACTCAGCTTTCTTCACAGTCCAACTCTCACCTCCATACATGACCACTGGAAAAACCATAGCCTTGACTAGACGGACCTTTGTTGGCAAAGTAATGTCTCTGCTTTTGAATATGCTCTCTAGGTTGGTCATAACTTTTCTTCCAAGGAGTAAGCGTCTTTTAATTTCATGGCTGCAGTCACCATCTGTAGTGATTTTGGAGCCCAAAAAAATAAAGTCTGACACTGTTTCCACTGTTTCCCCATTTATTTACCATGAAGTGATGGGACCAGATGCCATGATCTTCGTTTTCTAAATGTTGAGCTTTAAGCCAACTTTTTCACTCTCCTCTTTCACCTTCATCAAGAGGCTTTTTAGTTCCTCTTCACTTTCTGCCATAAGGGTGGTGTCATCTGCATATCTGAGGTTATTGATATTTCTCCAAGCACTCTTGATTCCAGCTTGTGCTTCTTCCAGCCCAGCATTTTTCATGATATACTCTGCATATAAGTTAAATAAGCAGGGTGACAATATGCAGTCTTGACCTACTCCTTTTCCTATTTGGAACCAGTCTGTTGTTCCATGTCCAGTTTTAACTGTTGCTTCCTGACCTGCATATAGGTTTCTCAAGAGGCAGGTCAGGTGGTCTGGTATTCCCATCTCTCCCCGAATTTTCCATAGTCTATTGTGATCCACACAGTCAAAGGCTTTGGCATAATCAATAAAGCAGAAATAGATGTTTTTCTGGAACTCTTTTGCTTTTTCGATGATCCAGCGGATGTTGGCAATTTGATCTCTGGTTCCTCTGCCTTTTCTAAAACCAGCTTGAACATCAGGAAGTTCATGGTTTGCATATTGCTGAAGCCTGGCTTGGAGAATTTTGAGCATTACTTTACTAGCGTGTGAGATGAGTGCAATTGTGCGGTAGTTTGAGCATGCTTTGGCATTGCCTTTCTTTGGGATTGGAATGAAAACTGACCTTTTCCAGTCCTGTGGCCACTGCTGAGTTTTCCAAACTTTCTGGCGTATTGAGTGCAGCACTTTCACAGCATCATCTTTCAGGATTTGAAATAGCTCAACTGGAATGCCATCACCTCCACTAGCTTTGTTCGTAGTGATGCTTTCTAAGGCCCACTTGACTTCACATTCCAGGATGTCTGGATCTAGGTGAATGATCACACCATTGTGATTATCTTAGTCGTGAAGATCTTTTTTGTACAGTTTTTCTGTGTATTCTTGCCACCTCTTCTTAATATCTTCTGCTTCTGTTAGGTCCATACCATTTTTGTCCTTTATCGAGCCCATCTTTGCATGAAATGTTCCCTTGGTATCTCTAATTTTCTTGAAGAGATCTCTAGTCTTTCCCAGTCTGTTGTTTTCCTCTATTTCTTTGCATTGTTCGCTGAGGAAGGCTTTATCATCTCTTCTTGCTATTCTTTGGAACTCTGCATTCAGATGCTTATATCTTTCCTTTTCTCCTTTGCTTTTCACTTCACTTCTTTTCACAGCTATTTGTAAGGCCTCCCCAGACACCCATTTTGCTTTTTTGCATTTCTTTTCCATGAGGATGGTCTTGATCCCTGTCTCCTGTACAATGTCACGAACCTCAGTCCATAGTTCATCAGGCACTCTATCTATCAGATCTAGTCCCTTATATCTATTTGTCACTTCCACTGTATAATCATAAGGGATTTGGTTTAGGTCATACCTGAATGGTCTAGTGGTTTTCCCTACTTTCTTCAATTTAAGTCTGAATTTGGCAATAAGGAGTTCATGATCTGAGCCACAGTCAGTTCCTGGTCTTGTTTTTGTTAACTGTATAGAGCTTCTCCATCTTTGGCTGCAAAGAATACAATCAATCTGATCTGTGTTGACCATCTGGTGATGTCCATGTGTAGAGTCTTCTCCCTCATTAACCTGGCTATAAGTTATTGTTTTACTGATTCTTTTTTGAATAACCAGTTTTGATACAACAGATTATTGTTATTGTTTTCCTATTTTCCATTTCACTGACTTCCGCTCTAATTTTTATTACATCTTTTTCTGCTTGCTGTATATTTCTTTCTCTAGTTTCCTAAGGTGGAAGATTAAGTCACTGAATTTAAATCTGCCTTATTTTCTAATATATATATTTGATATAATTATTATAAATTTCTAAGTATTGCTTTAGCTACATCCTACAAATCTTGATATTTTTTATTTTGCTTTACTAAAAATGTATTTATATTTTGAGACTTTTTCTTTGGTCAATGGTTGTATAAAAATATGTTGTTCAATTTACAACTATTCTGGAAATTTCTTTCAGTTTAATTCCTTTGTAGTATGAAAACCACTTTGTATGATTTCTATTCTTTTAAATTTGTAATCTTTTAAGGCCCAGAATATAGTCTATCTTGGTGAGTCTTCCATAAGAGTTTGAGAAAAAAGTCTATTCTCCCATTATTTGATGAAGTAATCTATAAATGTCAACTAGGTCAATTTTGATTGATAGTGCTGTTCAGGTCATTTGTCTCCTTACTGATTTTCAAGCTATTTGTTCCTTCAATCACTAATCAAAGAATGTTGAATTATCTAACAATAGTGGATTTGTCTATTTCTCCTTTCATTTCCTTCACTTTTTGCCTCACATATTTTAATGTTGTTTTGTTAGTTACATAAACACTTAGGATTGATTTGTCTTCTTGGAAAATTGATTTCTTTATCACTATGTAATGCTTCTCTGTTTCCCTGATTATCTTCCTAGCCCTGACATCTACTTCCTCTGAAACTAACATAGCTACTCCAGCTTTCACTAAAGTGATATATCTTCTTCACTCCATTTACTTTTTAACCTGTCTTTACAGTTAAGTGAATTTCTTGTATACTATATGTAAATGGCTCCTTTATAGCTACACTTTTAGATCAATGGAGAATATGAAAATTGAAAGCATTTGTTTTATCTTTATTTCTCCAATGCTCTTTTTTATATAGATTCAATTTTTTCTGTATTTTGAATTGTGTGCCATAACATTCACATTTAGTGCAATTACTGATATAGTTGGCTTGATATCTACCGTGTTTGTAACCATTTTCCGTTCATCACATTTGTTCTGTTTCTTTTTTCCTACTTCTTTTTCTGACTTCTCTGATTTTAAATAAGCATTTTATGATTCCATTTTACCCCTTCTCTTAGCATGTACTTATGCCTCTCTTTTTTAGCCATTGCTAGTGATGCTATAGAGTTACTAATAAAAATTTTTGGCTAATCTAAGTTCACCTTCACATAACATTATATGACCTCTCATGGAGTACACATATAGGGAGGAATCCAAATTCCTTCTTCCTGTCTCTTGTGAAACTGTTTTCATTCATCAATATGATGTAAATCCCCTAATAAACTGTTACTCATTTATTTAAATAAATAATTATCTTTTAGATCAAGAGAGAATAGAAAAGTAAAATTATTATTTTACCTTTATTTCTTCTCTGATGCTTTTTATTATGTACATCCAATTTTTCATCCTGTATCATTTTCCTCTATTTGAAGAACTTTTAACACTTCTTGCAGTAGAGGTCTGCTGCTGATAAATTCTCTTAGTTTTTGTTGTTGTTGTTATTTTTCTGATAGGGTCTTTTTTTTTCCTCTTCACTTTGAAAGATAATGTTGTTGAATATAGAATTCCCTCTCTCAACACTTATATTTCACACGACTCCCTTCTAACTTGCATAGTTTCTGAAAAGAAGTTTGGTATGATTCTTATCCTTGCTACAGGTGAAATGACTTTCCCTCCTGGTTTCTTTCCAGAGTATCCTTTTGTTATTCCTTCCTGCAGTTTGTATGTGACATGCTTAGATGTGGTTAACTTTTGGTATTTATCTTGCATAGTCTACTCTCTGCTTCCCAAATCTCTGCTTTGTCATCTATACTTTGGAAAGCTTACAGCCATAATTAATTCAAATATTTCTTCTGCTTCATCTTGTCTTTGTTCTCTTTCTGGTATTTCAATCAAGCAAAAATTACACCTTTTGAAATTGTCCCACATTTCTTAGATATTCTATTTTTTCTTCATTCTTCATTCTCTTTGAATTTTAGTTTGGAAAGTTTCTATAGATCTAGTTTTAAGATCATTAATTCTTTCTTCAGTTGTGTTGAGTCTACTGATGGCTCATCAAATACTTTCAATTGTATTACAGTGTTTTTGATCTAACATTTGCTTTTTCCTTAGTTTCCATTTGCTTTTCCATTACACATTTGTTGTTACAGCTTGTCTATTTTTCACTTTTAGAGTCTTTAACAAATTAATCAGAGTTATTTTAAATGTCCTTTTTGATAATTACAACATCTCTGTGACCTGTCTGATTCCAATGATTACTTTGTCTCTTGAGACTGTTTTTCTTGCCTTGGGCAAATATTGTAATTTTCTGTTGAAAGCTGGACTTGATGTATTAGGTAATAGGAACTGAGGTAACTAGGCCTTTGACATGAGGATTTATATTAACTTGGCAAGGACCTTGGCTGTATTTAATGTTTTCCATAGCCAGAGGCATCAGGTTTCTTAATGTCTTTGTTTTTGTCCCCCCTGTTGACTTTGGGCTTCCTTAGGTACTTCTCTTTGGGGAGAATCTATGCCTTGGGGCTCTTCCATGGTAATTCACTGTAATACCAGAATTCTGTTAGTGTGATGATAAGGTATGGGGGAAGAGAAGCGTTCTGTCATCTTATAATTAAATGTCAGCTTTTTTTTTTTTTTTTTTTAATTTTATTTTATTTTTAGACTTTACATAACTGTATTAGTTTTGCAGGACTCTGTCTCTGGTCTTTGGCCTTTACAAGTGACTCTCCAGTGACAGAGCTTTTTTTCTTCCCCATTAGTTTCTCAGGCTACAATATTTCAAGTCTATTTCTTTAAAGCTCTGATCCCTGTTTGCTATGTATTTACCACCTTTAGGTGATACAGGAATGGTAGAGGGTTCAAGAGTGGCAAGAACATCCTTCCCCAGCTAAGACTGGCAAAGTCTCTTCCTCTGGAGAGAAGGCATTTGTTATGAAGGCAGTGGTGGCTCAGATGAAAGAATCTGCCTGCAGTGCAGGAGACCAGGTTTGATCCCTGGGTCAGGAAGAGCCCCTGGAGAAGGGAATGGCAACTCCAGTATTCATGCCTGGGAAATTCCATGGACAGAGGAGCCTGGTGAGCTACAGTCCACGGGGTTTCAAAGGGTCAGACTTGACTGAGCAGCTAACACTTTCTTTCACTTTCTCCTAGCCAGAGTTTTGAGGAGCTTTTCCTTAGGTTTTCAGGAGGAAAACCTGGTGGAGTTCATGGAGGTGAAGCCCACAAAAGTGTGTGAGACCCTCTGAGAATGTTGCCTCCAGATCCCAGTAATTCATCAAAATAACCACTTAAGTTTCTCACTCATTTATGACTGCAGGGGCTTCTGCAAGCAAAAGAGATTAGGGGATTATGAGTTTTAAAAACAAATATTGTAAATGTTGAGTGAAGAATTCCACCACCTGTGATGAAATACTAAAAATAGCTCTATGACCTGAGCATAGAGAAAGTTTCTCTGGACTCTGGGTAGGAAAATAAACTTCTTAACAATTCTCAAAGTTGAACAATTCTTAGCAATTCTTAATGTTGAACCTGTGCTTCACACAGGTTTGACATCCAAATTTACACACACAGAAATAGTAGAAAAAGATATTTTAGCAATGTAGAAGTAACTGTATCAGAAGTAACTATAATATTGTAACATGTGATGAGAATAGAGCTTAAAGGTTCTCACTATACAACACAATGAAACAGTAATCTGGAGAGGTGAAAAATGTATTGTCTAACTTTATTATGGTAATCATTTTGCAATACATATGTGTATCAAATCATCATATTGTACAACTGAAACTTACACAATGCTATATGTCAATTATATTTCAATAAAGCTTGGGAAAAAGAAGTAAAAAAAAATAAAATTAAAACAGCTCTGTTACTTCATGGATCTCTTTACTAAAAAATTGAAAGGAAGACCCTTCTTATTTATAACTTTTTTTTTTCAATACAAGCTTTAAGAAATATTACGGAAAGAATACAAGGAGTAATCATGACACTTTTCCAAATTAATTAATTGTTTGCCTTTAGGTAGATTAATATTAATATATATGAATATGTGTATGTGTGCTTAGTCACTCAGTCATGTCTAGCTCTTTGTGATCCTTTAGACTGTAGCCCATCAGGCTCCTCTGTCCATGGGGTTTTCCAGGCAAGAATACTGGGGTGAGTTGCCATTTTCTTCTCCAGGGGAATCTCCCTGACCTGGGGATCGAATCTGTGTCTCTTGTGTCTCCTGTATTGCAGGCAGATTCCTTACCTGCTGAGCCATCAGGTAATCCCACATATGAATATATATCAATATTATTATATAGATAAATATATAAAAATATATAAATTTATTTATATAAATAAATATTATAATTTATATTATTAATATAAATTATATAATATATATTATATATATAAATATATATAAATCCCACATATGAATATATATTGACATTATTATATATATAAATATATAAAATTATATAAATATAAATATAATTTATATATAAATATATAAATCAATATTATATATATAAATATATAAAATAAGTATGTGTGTGAATAATATTATATATAAGTATAATATATACATGAATATATTATATATGAATATTATTTTCTCTGAATTATTTGAAAGGAAGTTGGAGACATCATGCCCCTTTACCTGGTACTTCAGTGTATATCTCTTAAGAAAAAAATTATCATAGATAAACACATTACAGCTTTCAAACTCAAGAGATTTAACTTTGATACACTATATTATACTATTCAATAATCTACAGTCCATCATCAAGTTTTGACAATTGCCCAATGACAATGTCTACCTGTTTGAAGATTACACACTGCATTTAATACCATGTCTCTGTAATTACCTTTGTAAGAAAATGACTTTAAATGCATTGGAGTAGAAGCAAGCTTGGGAAGAAATTATTTCTGTGGAAGGGAAAAGTGGCTTGGGCTGGAGAAGCATCCCTTGGAGGCTTAAAGGTAAAGAAAAGGAAGAAAATGACAATTGAAATTATTGACATTTATCAGAATCACAAAATGAGAAAACATACTGAATCATAAGAATTATCACCAATTCAAGAAACTACACTTTACTAACAAAATAAAGTAACTTTGATATAAGAAACCCAGAGCACAATGAAACCTCTAATTCCTGCCAACATATACCTATTAATGCTGATTTGGAAAAATGCAACATTCAAAGATGAAGGGAAAGATGACAGAAAACTGCATACTTACAAAACCAGTCTATGAAGAAAATGAGAATAAAAATATTGCAGCTAATGTAAAGTCTTCCCTTGAAAAGCAACCATTCAATAGTACAGTGAGGAAAACTGTTTAAAAAAAACACTCCAACATAAACTAAACAGCTTTTAAAAAGCATTTTCAAATTTTAAAAATCCCTGACTCAAATATTCAAAATATAAGAATTGAAATGATTAACAGAAATGACCATCCAAATGAGGAGATGAAGAAAACAGTCATGGAAAATAAAACAAAAGTACAAAATACTTAAGGATGGAATTGGAAAAATAGGTCTGATATGGTTGACAGCTATGTACGTACTAGAAATTATTAGACTTTGAAGATAAATAAAAATATAGTCTGAGCCTTCAGGTAACAGACCAAGTTACAAAAGAAATAAAATTATCTTGTTATCACACACCTTGAAAAAGTGTTTTTAAATGTCGAGGAGAAAAGTGTGAGATAGTTTTAGACATAGTTAAATATTTCTTTAAATATCAAAGTTAAAAGAAAAAAAAAACCGCACAGTTGACAGGTTTAAAAACTCAGAAAAGATTTAAAGAAATAAAAAAACATTTCCTGGGGAATATTCTAGATGTCAAGTTTTATTAAAGCAAGAATTTGAGAATATTGTAGCAAGGAATAATAACAAAATTTTAATATATTTACCTGGATATCTAAGATAAAAACAAATGTAAAGGACAAGTGAAAGGATAACATTTAACTCTTGTATAATGTAAAGAAAAAAAATAGAAGTGATGCACTAAAATAATGGGAGAATAAAAAAGAGCACAATCATCTCAGCTATTATCCCTAGATTATCAGTGAGAATTAGCTTATATTATTTAAAGAGGCTTCCCTGATGGCTTAGATGGTAAAGAATCTGCCAGCAATGTGGGAGATCTGGGTTTCATCCCTGGGTTAGGAAGATCCTCTGGAGAAGGGAATGGCTACCCACTCCAGTATTCTGGTCTTAAAACTGAAAGCCAAATAATAGAAGCCTAAATAAGGAAAAGAGGACTGATGTCAGCATAGGAAAAATAATGTGTAGAATAAAAACAAAGCCTTTAAACATTCAGAAAGAAACATCAAAAAAAAGTAAAGAAAACACATCAAATAGAGGAAATATATAATAAATATGGCATAATATCTCATAATATTTCACTAAGAAAAGTCAGTTTTGTTTCTGTTTTCAGTAATGAACAATCTGAAAAGGAAATTAAGAAAACAGCTCCATTAAAAACAACATCAAAAAGAAATACTTAGGAATAAATCTAACAAAGGAGGTAAAAGACTTGTACACTGAAAACTAGAAAGCATTGCTGCAAGAACTTAAAGATCTAAACAAATGGAAAGACATTTTGCACTCATGGATAAGAGGAGTTGATATTATTAAGATATCAACGTTAACCAAAGTGATCTACAGATTCAGTGCAGTTCTCGTGAAAATTTTAAGAGTCAATCCTCAAAATCATATGGAATTGCAAGGGACCATGAATCACCAAAACAACCTTGAAAAAGAAGAATAAAGTTGGTGGACTCACATCTCCTGAGTTTAAAACTATCTACAAAGCTACAGTGACTAAAACAGTATGGTACAGGCATAAGTGGAGACATGGGAATCAATGGAATTGAATAGAAAATCCAAAAGTAAACTCACACATATACGATCAGTTGATTTTCAACAAGTATGCCAAGGCCATTCAAAGGAGAAATAAATGGTCCTAGGACAATAGATGATTCTAGGAAAACTGGATATTCACATGCCAGGAAAAAAAAAAAAACAAACAATGAAGTTGGACTCTTACCTGATACCATACAGAAATATTTACTCAAAATGGACCAAAAATCTAAATGTAAGAGCTAAATCTACAAAATTCTCAAAAGAAAACACTGGGGAAAATCTTCATGACATTGAATTTGGCAAAGCATAATCCACTTTATCAAAACTGAGAAGTTTCATTCATCAACAGGCACTATTAAGAATGAAAAGACAAAGTACTGAAAGAGTGAAAATAATTGCACATCAGATATCTAATAAGGGACTAGTATCCAGAATAAATAGCAAATAAATGGCAAACAGATGAGGAAACAATGGAAATAATGAGAGATTTAATTTGGGGGGGTTCCAAAATCACTGCAGATGGTGATTGCAGCCATGAAATTAAAAGACACTTACTCCTTGGCAGGAAAGTTATGACTGACCTAGACAGCATATTAAAAAGCAGAGACATTACTTTGCCAACAAAGGTCCATCTAGTCAAGGCTATGGTTTTTCCAGTAGTCATGTATGGATGTGAGAGTTGGACCATAAAGAAAGCTGAGCTCCGAAGAATTGATGCTTTTGAATTGAAGTGTTGGAGAAGACTCTTAGAAGTCCCTTGGACTGCAAGGAGATCCAACCAGTCCATCCTAAAGGAAATCAATCCTGAGTGTTCTTTGGAAGGCCTAATGTTGAAGCTGAAACTCTAATACTTTGGCCATCTGATGCGAAGAGCTGACTCATTTGAAAAGACCCTGATACTGGGAAAGATTGAAGGAAGAAGGAGAAGGGGACGACAGAGGATGAGATGGTTGGATGGCATCACTGACTCAATGGACATGAGTTTGGGTAGACTCCAGGAGATGGTGATGGACAGGAAGGCCTGGCTTACTGCTGTCCATAGGATCACAAAGAGTCAGACATGACTGAGCTACTGAACTGAACTGAACTGAATCACAGAGTTTAGATAAACAGTGCCTAGAACCAAAATGAGGACATGATTGATTAATTAGGAAAGCTAGGATCAAGGAGCAACAGGAGTCAGAGATAACTGGAAAGTGGTCAGATGACTTCCTGAAATAGAGTACTTACAACTATGACAGCCTTTCTTCTGGTCCAATATACTTTTATGGATGAGCTGGGCTCTTTGAAATTAGTGCTAGCTCATTTTTAAGTATCATTCAGAATTTTCAAGTTATGAGTTTTACGTTGCCAAATAACCATATGGCTCTTAAACTCTCTAAATCATTGTATTTATTGTGTCTGAATAAATAAAGATTACATTAGTGTGACAAAGTAGAGGAGCCTCTGAATTAAAAGTCAGGAAACATGACTCTGGTAGAAATAACTCTTTGACCTTAAACAAATAATAAACATTTGTTTGTGCCTCAATTTTATCACCGATAAAATGTCCAGGCTAAATGTGACTGCCACAGCCAGTTCTTCAAGTATAAAATTACATAATTACATTATGTATTTATATCCTTAAAATTTTATTACTGTAGTCACTACCCCTATTATTCTTGGTATTCTCTCTCAAACAGCCGAAAGGTGCTTTGGACCAAGATTGTAAACATTGTATAAAGACAAATTGTCTGAACCAATTATGTTAGCAACAGTCTGAAAAATAGAGCTATATAATCCAAATGACCCCAGAATGTCTTTGAAGTCCTGCCTTAAGATATTTTGCTGTTTTTTCTTTCTTTTTCTTTTCTTTCTTTTTTTTTTTTTTTTGCCACATGTCTTGTGGGATCTTAGTTCCCCAACCAGGAATTGAACTGGGGTGTGGGGATGGACTTTGGCAGTGAGCACATGGAGTCCTAATCACTGGACTGCCAGGAATTCCCCTTATTCTTTTTTAAGAGCATAGTGTCTGGCAGAATTTATCATCCTCTTCAATAAGTTGCATCTATTATCATCACTCTGCTATGTGTCTTTCTTTCTAAACAATCTTATTATTGTGGTAAAATATACCTAGCATATATCATTTTAACCATTCATAGGTGTATAATTCAATACATTCACAGTGTTGCGTAACTGTCAACATTATCCATACCTATACTTGTTATTAATTTATAATATATTATTTTTTATTACAGACATCCTAATGACTGTGAAGTGGCATCTAATTGCAGTTTTGATTTTCATTTTCCTAATGACTACCAATGTGGAGCATAGGAGTATATTTTCTTCTGCTTATTGGTTATTTGTGTATCTTCCTTGAAGAAATACCTTTTTTAATCCAGTTTTGAAGTTAGTGTGTTTTTTTTGTTTTTTTGTTTTTTTTTTGGTGGTTGTTGTTTTGTTGAGTTTTAGTTCCTTATTCTGGATCAGTTCAGTTCAGTTGCTCAGTCATGTCAGATTCTTTGCGACCCCATGGACTGCAACGTGCCAGGTCCCCCTGTCCATCATCAACTGCCAGAGCTTGCTCAAACTCATGTCCATCAAGTCGGTGATGCCATCCAACCATCTCGTCAGTGGACAACAGAGGATGAGATGGTTGGATGGCGTCACCAACTCAATGGACATGAGTTTGGGTAAACTTCAGGAGTTGGTGATGGACAGGGAGGCCTGGCGTGCTGCAGTTCATGGGGTCACAAAGAGTTGGACAAATGAATTTTTGGCCAACCCAATAATTTTGTTATTTGCTATATATACGTATGAGCCATGAGGAACAACATAAGACAAGAAGAACACATGCTTGAACTACCTGGAACTGAGCATTCCTCTTCCAGGGCTTGTCAGAGGTTACAGAACATGTTAAAGAAGACAGTAAATGCTATCTGATCTACCAGTACAACCAATGTTCAAATGTACTCAGTAGCTTCAATAATAATACAGTTGTCCAGCCCTACCTGCCCACTTGTATCTCATAACTAAGCTGGCTATTTCTGGCTGTTAGAGAATATTTTCTTATATTCAAATAACCTGTGTCTCCTTCTGACTTCTACTCCATTGGTTTCAGCTGTACTCCTTGGAGTAAGACAGAATTTACCAGCTCCATCCTCCACATGGTATCTTTGAATATTTTAAAAGATTTTAGAAGTCACCCATGTAAATCTTCTGTTCCCCATTCTGAGATAAGGGGCAATCCAAATTCCTTCAGAAAATTTATAAAATTAGTTTTTTTTAATTTTTTAAAGTTCCTTTCTTTCAAAACATCATCCAGTTCTTTCATGCTCCTCTTCAAGCATAAGCACAGAATTAGATACAACCCTCATCCTCAGGTGTCGATGTCTGTGTCTCCTGAGAGCAACAAGAGTAAGACTGTCTGTGTTTCAGATACAGCATCTCAATCCCATTTCTCCGTTCTCCAGCTCCATCACGCTGCCTCCAACATCTTGCTCCATTTACAACTGCACACTTTTTCAGAGCTGATGTTATTTTCTCTTCTCTAGGTGATTGCAACTCACCCTACTTGGAAAGAGCCTCTCTCTCCTTTCATGGAATTTCAGTGTTCTAGTTTCAGTACCTTATCTTTCTTCTTGGTGGAAAAAAGAACTCCAATTCTTCCAGTAAACCTAGGGTGAAAGGTGTTTGCCAAGTCTTCTGAGTGCAATGACTAACTTTTAGTTTACATACACATCGCTGGTAATTGTTTACCACAAGAAGACAAGTATGCCATATCTCCTGAAGGCCACTGAAAGCTCCCTTGTTTTACCATTGCTAGCAACATGCTAGGACTTTTTCAAAACTAGGACCTGCCCACAATGCCCATACTGATCCTCAATGACATGTCTCAGTACTGGCTGCATCAGAATTACCTGTGCAATTTCTTAAATGTCCTTTTTAAAATGGCCCCTCTCCCAAGGATTCTGACTCAGTGTCTTAATTGTTATTGCTGTTGTTGATGTGGATGTTATTTTTGGGCTCATAGGTGATTTTTCTATCTAAGGCTTGAGTTGAGAACAATGCTCGAGGCTCTGAAGTTTTGCTCAATCTATTAGTTATGACATATGGGCAAGCTGCTTAAAGAATGTGAACTTCAGTTTTTCACCTATGAAATGAAATATAAATAATGCATATTCCATAGGTTCTTAATATAATGCATGTAAAACATTTAGCACCATATTTGATGTAAAATTTATACTTGATTCATGGTTGCTACCTAGGCAAATCCGACTATGCAAATAAATGCCTATTTACCTTTTTGGTCTATCTTTACCACTTCCCTGGACTTCCCTTGTGGCTCAGATGGTAAAGAATCCGCCTGCAATGTAGGAGACCTGGGTTTGATCCCTGGGTTGGGAAGATCCCCTGGAGAAGGGAAAGGCTACCCACTTCAGTATACTGGCCTGGAGAATTCCACGGACTGTATAGTCCACGGGGTCTCAAAGAGTCGGACGTGACCGAGTGACTTTCACTTTCACTTACCACTTCCCTATTCAAAGACAGAGTTAAAGGCTCCCAAATCTAGGTGCTAAGCACTTCACACAATCTCAGTTGTAAAGACCCAGCAATGAAATATTCCTCTGAACTTTTTATCAAAGCAGTATTCCTGAAGTCTTTAGCTCTGACAAATTTTTTAATAACTATTCAAGCTTATTTATTTGTGATCTTTACCAAAAACTCATAGTAGATTATACAAAACAACCAATTAAAAATCATTGTAAAATATCCTTCACTTAGGGACACAAACTAATAGCTAAAGAATGAAATTTTATTAAAACATAACCTGTAAGATGCTTTGAAATCTTCATTTCTTTTAGGTGGTTTTTCTTTTTGTTTCTTTATTTAAAAGCACAAAAAAGAAGAAGAAAGACCTCTATATTCTAATTGCAAATCCATCATATAAATTATTGGCAGATTCACTTTTGTTGGATGAGCTAATGTAATTTTCAAAACTCCCTACTGAGCTAATGTAATTACACTGGGTTCCCATTAACCAGGGTCAGCCTGAGCCGAGTCCCTGCCCCTGACCTAACACAAGCTGGGGTCAATAATGGAAGAAAAGTCTGGCAGCTGCTCAATAGGGAAAGCATTCCAGTCACCAGACTGTATGCAGAAGAGCAAAACTGTGTTGGTACTGTTCTCTCATCATTTACAAAATGTCCAAAGGGGTGTATATAAACATCTCAAAGACAGCAAACTTGTAATACCAGACCTAGAAAACCTCACAGTTTAACTCCCTTTTGCATACATGAGG
This sequence comes from Bubalus bubalis, assembly GCF_019923935.1. Classification (NCBI taxonomy): domain Eukaryota; kingdom Metazoa; phylum Chordata; class Mammalia; order Artiodactyla; family Bovidae; genus Bubalus; species Bubalus bubalis. The sequence goes on from NC_059159.1 coordinate 133,720,947, forward strand.
AATTTAGAACCTGTAAGGGAGAAACCATTTACCTTAGGTCCAGATCGTGGCATGATATTTTCAACACACCATAAGATTTCAGATGATTTTCTAGAAAAAATGCAGATGAGCCCAGTAAAGGGGGGAGGGGGGAAGGGAGGCAGTTGAAAGTGCCCCACCCATAAAATATGCTACAGAGCTTAAAGATATTTCTTCTATCCTCTCTCCCCCCATCAGAAAAAGTAAGGAGAATTATGTTGTTGTTTAATTGCTAGGTCACGTCAGACTCTTTGTGACCCCATGGACTATAGCCCACCAGACTCCTCTGTCCATGGGATTTTCCAGGCAAGAATACTGGAATGGGTTGCCATGCCCTTCTCCAGGGTACCTTCCTGACACAGGGATCAAACCCACGTCTCCTGCATTGCAGGCGGATTCTTTATCACTGAGCCACCCAGCAAGCCCCAAGGAGAATTAAAAGCAACTTAAAATTAAGACTTATTTGCAATGGTTTTCAAGTGATTAAAATGTTTACTTTTTTCCTGAGTTACTTATAATGAATTGTGCAGTGTTGTTTTTTCTCCTGTCTCTCGGGAACAGAAAAGGATTCCACACTAGGGAAATAAATTTGCTCCTAAACCAAAAAGGGCAAACCTTGATTCCAAGCTTCTGTGAATGAAGAAGCTTTGTCCAAAAACGTCTTTACAAAAATGATTTGCATTGACAGGTAAAGCATGTAAAACACCCCAGGGACATTTTGAATAGCTTACTCTCCATGTGTATCACATTCATATCTGTGGTTTAGCACTCAATACACCAAAATAATTTCTTTCATATCTCCCTTTTTCTCCTCCTCTGCTCCTACTGTTACGCTTTCTTTTTTCTTCCCACACCTCTCCCTCATATCTCTTTGTGTGTGTTTTTCTCCCTCTCCATCACAAAATCACTCCCAGTTTTGTCTTAGATTGCTAATATAAACCTAGCTGTAAGTCAATCTCATACCTAATTCATGGTGAGCATTACAAGAGACATAAACACAAAATAAATGTATTAAAATTGAATTAAAAAAACTGAAGAATGGTATATTTTTGATGCATTTAAAGCCATAAAAATTGATGAAAGAGTATTGGACTTAGAGGGAATTATTCTCACCAAAGAAATCCCCCAGTGGCAAAAAGCCTGGATAGCTAATATGTGATTAATGAACCAAAAATTCATCTTAAAATTCATCAATCAAAAAGAATTGATTTTGATAAAATTAACTTTCTAAAATAAAAATGAAAATGGGAAAATTGGAAATGATTTAACTGCTCTTTTAAAAAAGAAGCCACAAAATTAAATTGATTTAATATCATTTACTACTGTCTTAGAATATTATCTGCGTCATAATGGCAACTAAAATGTTTGCATTAAAATGGTGAAGTCAAAATATTCTCTACCCCATGAGCAAATGCCAATAATGATAAAAGGTTTAAGACTGGTCTAAGAGTAACTCCACAGCTTCTATCATAGTAGATAATATCTTTATCTTCAATAATAAGTATGTTCAAGCTTTTTAAAGTGCCAGAAACCTACTGTTCTCCAGAAGCTGGTGCCTAGCTCTTAATGAAAGATTTCAGTCATGACTGATGTACACAGGCAGGTCCATAGATTACAGTACATAATTTAGCCTTACAAATTTTAGACGTCCCTTATAAATTGAAACTTCCTCTATACTGTGGTTAATGCCGGTGTTTCAGCATTCTGTCTGGCTTTTCACTGAGTTCTTAAGAAAGCATTTTCCCAAAATCATTTTCCCATTTGATCAAAGCAACAATGAAAATGGAAGAACCTACATCTGTAAGGAGATATATAGGAATGAATTGACTGCTGTCTCTCCTGAGCTATTGCTGTTATGGAAAATGGCTTAAGTACACAGACAGTTGATTCATGTGGTGAGTGTGCGCATGTATGTAAATAAATATACATATGTGTATTATATTTAAACATGAGAACATATATAGAGAATATTATACATATAAATATGTATATATATAATGCACATTTTAATCTCTTGCAAACCATTGCAAATAAACCTCAATTTGAAGTTGTTTATAATTCTCCTTGCGGCTTCCCTGGTGGCTTAGTTGGTAAAGAATCTGCCTGCAGTGCAGGAGACCCAGGTTCAATCCCTGGATGGGGAAGATTCCCTGAGAAAGAAATGGCAGCCCACTCCAGTATTCTTGCCTAGAAAATCTCATAGATAGAGGAGCTTGGTGGGTTACAGTCCATGAGGTCACAAAGAATCTGATACGACTTAATGACTAAACCATCATAATGCACAATATATATAACTGACATATACATAGTTTTGTACAAATATACGCACTTTGCAGTGGGAGAGGGGGCTTTCCAGTGTGAAATAAAATTCATATTTTATGGCAAGACAAGAAAAAAATTAGACATAAAGAATTGTCTCTCCCCTTTTTTCTTCCCTCTACTGGGCATTGTGTAAAATCTCATCAACCAAACCTCCCCATGGGCAGAAATACCTGCTCAACCAGAAATAGCAATATTCTCCCAGCACCAACAAGACAGCTCCTTCAAAAATAGCATTCCTTCCTGATCTGATAAGACACCATAATGACCTCCACTTTGTACCTACAAACCTTGGTTGTGCAAACTATCTAAGTCATTTGTCTCAAAAATTTATACAACTGAGCTTTTTTACCTTAAACAGGGGGAAACAGTTCTCAGAGCTTTCTGAGAGGTGATTCCTGGATTCTAATCCACAATTTGGCTTGAATAAAATTTTCCATTTCTTTTTTTTTTTTTTAAACTTTACAATATTGTATTAGTTTTGCCAAATATCAAAATGAATCCGCCACAGGTATACCTGTGTTCCCCATCCTGAACCCTCCTCCCTCCTCCCTCCCCATACCCTCCCTCTGGGTCGTCCCAAGCACCAGCCCCAAGCATCCAGTATCGTGCATCGAACGTGGACTGGCGACTCATTTCATACATGATATTATACATGTTTCAATGCCATTCTCCCAAATCTCCCCACCCTCTCCCTCTCCCACAGAGTCCATAAGACTGATCTATACATCAGTGCCTCTTTTGCTGTCTCGTACACAGGGTTATTGTTACCATCTTTCTAAATTCCATATATATGCGTTAGTATACTGTATTGGTGTTTTTCTTTCTGGCTTACTTCACTCTGTATAATAGGTTCCAGTTTCATCCACCTCATTAGAACTGATTCAATATTGGAAATAAAAGCAAAAATAAACAAATGGGACCTAATTAAACTTAAAAGCTTCTGCACAACAAAGGAAACTATTAGCAAGGTGAAAAGGCAGCCTTCAGAATGGGAGAATATAATAGCAAATGAAGCAACTGACAAACAACTAATCTCAAAAATATACAAGCAACTCCTACAGCTCAACTCCAGAAAAATAAATGACCCAATCAAAAAATGGGCCAAAGAACTAAATAGACATTTCTCCAAAGAAGACATCCAGATGGCTAACAAACACATGAAAAGATACTCAACATCACTCATTATCAGAGAAATGCAAATCAAAACCACTATGAGGTACCATTTCACGCCAGTCAGAATGGCTGCGATCCAAAAGTCTACAAGCAATAAATGCTGGAGAGGGTGTGGAGAAAAGGGAACCCTCTTGCACTGTTGGTGGGAATGCAAACTAGTACAGCCACTATGGAGAACAGTGTGGAGATTCCTTAAAAAACTGGAAATTTTCCATTTCTTTCTTAGATCAATTGATTAATTTTTTCCTCGACACCAGGCAGGGGTAGCAGCATGTTCCAAGTTTCTTTGGTTAAAAGGCAATAAGCTCAAATGGGCTCCAAGTGATGCTAAGTTTCTGGACTGTGGAAGACGAAGTTGGTGACTTCTACGTCCCTAAGTGAACTAATGGGTCTCAATGAATAACTTACTAGTTATCTTTCCTTCCACTTTTATAAGCTCAAAGCCTAACCTAAAAGCAACTACTTTACCCTAGGTGAAAATACAATATGGAGAATTTCCTACTCAATTATGCAAAAGAACCAAAAGCACTAAAGTCACAGACAGCGGAGGGAGAAATGTGTGAAGATGAATGGCTTAGATTGGGAGAGGAAAAAATCCATCCACCCATGAATGGCCCCAGACAAAACCGTCAAAATTAAGAACTTCTTTCCAGCTGCCTTTAATTTCTGTCTTTGTTAGATTTCCTTTTTCTTTGCTTTTTAGCTCTACCTCAGTGCTCTTAGCCTATCACCAGGGTCAACTTTGTGTTTGATTTCCAGATTTACATTTTGAAAGTGGGTATTTTCATGCTGGAGTATTTAGAAGGTTACTAATGGCTACAATTTACTTTAAAATGCATCTAAAACAAGATACATTAAAATGGAACGGGGCCTGGGTAGCTGGATAGATGTGTGATAAAACCAGTAGAGTAAAAGGTTAACAGTAGAATCTAGGGATAGGAGGAAAGGTGTATATACATTGCTGTATCTATGAATACTTTCCTAATAAAATACTGAAGAAACTGTAGACATATTGGACCAAATTTTGCCAGCAGAAGACTCTGCAATTTTCTTCCTGGGTCATTTTTATATGAATCTAGTGTCTTCGATAGCTTGTTTGTTATTTGTTATGACAAGATGTTCCAGTCTCATCCCTTTTATTTCCTGTTTCCACCTAGAAACAGACAATTCAGTGGAAAATAGTGTTTCAAGACAACAATCAAGGTAAGCTAGGAATACTCACCGAAACTGGGCTGGACATTGTTTTATGGGCCTTTTCAGAGCACAGAGTGGAACTGAGAAGTGGTGCCTTGTGGGACACCATCCCCCCATGAAGTACAAAGCCCCCATGATGTCCCCTGCCAGAAAAGCTGGTCTCCCGGGCCTCCCTGAGTCACAGAAGAGCAAGCTCAAGTAGCTAATGATTAGGACAATAGAGTCAAAGATCCTGTGTCTGATGTACATTCCTGAGTTGTTTTACAGGTACTATAACTACCACAAGAGGGAAAAAGCTAACTGATTGATGACCAGACTGCAGCCATGACAAACTCTTCCATTTTGAGCAGTACTGAGTCTGTGACTAGCACAGTTCCAAAAACTGGCCTTAAGAGAATAGGATTGATATGGTTTTCTATTTCAAAAATGTGAAAGCAGTGAATACATGATTTATGTAAAAGGCTGATAAAATTCAACACTGATATTTTTAAAATTTTTAAGCCATTAGCAAAGTAAAGATAAACTGCCTCACCTGATTAAAAAAAGTCTATAATAATACTATAGGGATTCATAACTAAGAATAAAACTCAATTGCTATACCTGCTACTATTTATTCAATATTGCACTAGAGTACACAATTTAAGTATAGGTAAGAAAAATAACTTTAAAATGAGAATGGGGTTAGCACTGTTGTTCATAATAATGTATACTTACTTTTCAAGCATCAAAATAATTGAAGATTGTTCTGCCCATATACATGAACAGGCAAGTACAACTGTCAGCAAAGAGCTACTACAGACACATGTCAAAATCTTCCACTCTAAGAACATGACACCCTATGTCAGCATGAAGAAGTTACAGAAGATGAAGCTTCGTCCATAATCTAATAGAAATGGAATGATGTTCTGACAAGTGGGGATTTACAAGACCTCTTTCCAGGATGGAGCTCTCTGCAGGAGACCCCTTTGTTTTGACAGGAACCTTAAATCAGGCACCCCCATGCTCTATTCATCTCTGGCCCTTGTACACCTTTCGTATCTTCTGATTACACAATATCGTTCCTAAACTATTGGTTCTTTCCATAGATCAAAGAAGTAAAAATGAAAGACCAGTGCTTTACAGATGACCAGATCTCTTTCCTAGCTTTCCCTTCAGTAATCTCACAAGCACCCTGCATGCAAAAGATAACCCCTAAGGAAAGATCACAAGAAGTCAACAAGCCTGCACCCAGTGAGCGATGGTGATGACTCTGACCCCCATCTCAAGGATTAACTGAGACTACTTCCCTTTTTCCCTTTAAAAAATTTCACAGCTGAGCAGAATCTTCGGAGATAGTTTGGGGGGACACTGAGTTCACCATCTGCCCAGATTGCCAACATTCTGATCAAAAGTTGTTCTCCAACCACTGATTCTTGGGCATTGATTTTTGAGAATGAACAGCAGGACCTGAGTTCAGTAACAAGAACTAAAATAGAGATAAGAGGAAAGAGAAGCATAAGATAAGATGCCTCATGATTACATATTCATATTCCTTTTTAAATAAATACTAGAAGAATTTCCTTTACCCAGTCCTATGTTACTTCTGCATTTTTTCCACACTGAGAATCTTAATTCTCAAGGCACAGAACTTGACAGAACTAAAATAACCCACAATTCCTTTTTGCTCTATCCCTCATTATACAAACAACAATCTTTAAAAAGTGATACTAATATAGCAATTTTAATCACTTAAACCAATTAAAAATTTTGCATATGTTTACTCCATTCTGCGGAGAAGGCAATGGCACCCCACTCCAGTACTCTTGCCTGGAAAATCCCATGGACAGAGGAGCCTGGAAGGCTGCAGTCCATGGGGTCACTGAGGGTCGGACACAACTGAACGACTTCACTTTCACTTTTCACTTTCATGCATTGGAGAAGGAAAGGGCAACCCACTCCAGTGTTCTTGCCTGGAGAATCCCAGGGACAGGGGAGCCTGGTGAACTGCCGTCTATGGGGTCGCACAGAGTTGGACACGACTGAAGTGACTTAGCAGCAGCAACTCCATTCTGCTCCCATTTTTTAAGTAATTTTTTAACAATATCAGGGCATATAGCTGTTACATACTGTTCTCTCTTTTAATCTTCATTTAATCTTATTTCTATAGGTAACTTAATGCTCGCTCATCATTGACATCGCCCTACTCATTTTCATCTAGAATATTCTCTAGTAGATTCCTCAAGAAAAGCTCATGGAAACAATATTTCTTTAGTTCATGCATGTTAATTACTGTTTGTGTCCTTTATAAATGAAAGTCAGTTTCTGTTAAAATCCTTATCTCACATTTTCTTTCCTTGAATATCTTCATTACTCCATTTTCTTTAGGTATGAAAGATCACCATTGAAAAGTCTGATGATAATCTAACTTTTCTCCTTAAACATCTCTTCTATTTAGACATCCAAAAGATTTTTTTGTTTCTCTTTACAGTAGTTTTACTAGAATAAGTCTTGACATTGGTTATTCTAGATTTATATTTTCAGGTACATGGTATGTTCTTACCATTGAGCATCAATAATAATAAGAAATACAAGAGATTGAAGCCCATAAAATTATATTTAAAACTAGGTGTTTATAATCATATAATAAATAAATTGAAAAAATAATCAATTAGTCATGTTGGAGGAAAACAGGAAACCAACTCCTTAGCTTGAAAACTGATAGAGGCCCAGTGGTCAAGACTTGGTCTTCCAATGTAGTAGATGTAGGTTCAATCCCTGGTCAATGAGCTAAGATCCCACATGCTTCATGGCCAAAAATCCAAAACATAAACCAGAAGCAATATTGTAACAAATTCAATAAAGACTTTAAAAATGGTCACATCAAAAAAATCTTTTAAAAAAAAAATACCCAATAGAGATAATAGAGCAAGATGTTCCTGAGAGTTTACTGTGTGCAGCCCTGGTGAAGCTCATTTGATTCTTCCAACAAAACTTTGAGGAATGGACTATTATTTACCCCAATTTATAAATTGTACATTTCTCCTGAGTTATAGCTTGTTCCTGAAACTAGTCACTTTTATGAAAGTGACATTTTATTGACTGACTGACACTAAGTTTGACTATGGAGAAGTTTCATAGAAGCCTTGGAAACTTCTCCAAACATGCAACGAACATGGCAATAAAGAATACAGGCATCAGTCTGAGAAACAAGAGATGGAAAGGATGGTGGGGAGCTTTGGTCTACTTGCAATATTTCTTACAGACATTCCCAAAGGTAGTTCCCAATTTCTCTTCCTGAGAAAGTTGCTGTGTCCAGAGAGCAGTCAGAAGGCTGGGGAGGATAAAGACCCACTTCTACACCTTCTGCATTGAAGAAGATAGGAATGAGGCTTCCTAATCTGTCCCATAAACTTGCAGAATCAACTGCCTCCGGTATTAACAGAGCCACTGGTATAGCAAATCCAGAACCCTAGAGGAGAACAATACTTGCAGTGATGGAGGTTCCCGTTAGAAATGCCAACAGACCAGGTTATTCCACGAAACCCACACTCTACAGAAGATGAGTCACAACTTTTTGGCATAAGATACTTCAAGAGAATAGTAACAATTTCTATTAGCTCTGAAACCCAAAAAGAAATCACTGTACTGGGACAAATATCAAAAAATAATAGACCTTTCCTTACTGAAAGATGAATAAATAGAAAATAACAATGAAATATGAAAAATAAATGTAGCAGCATGAAAGAGAAAAATACAGCACACAAGGCAGAGAAAGAGCATATTTTTTTAAATTATTTATTCTAGTAAGCATTGGTTTTATAATCCCAATGAAAGTGAAGAATAACCAAACATAAAGCAAAAGGTAAAAGATGGTAACAATTAAAATTGAGAAGCCATTATAAGGAAAGAACACAGGGAAACTATGATAAGATTTAAGATGGCATTGGCAGCAATAAAGGACAGAATCCATGTTCTGTTGAAGATTAGACTTACTGCTATGATCTGAATGTTTGTGTCCCTGCAAAATTCATATGTTGATATCCCAACCACCAAGATGATGATATGAGGAAATGGAAACTTTGAGAAGTGACTAGGTTTTGTGAGCAGAACAGTGCCCTTATAAAGAGACTCCAGAAAGTAAGCTTGTCTCTTCTGCCATGTGAGGTTACAGCAGGCTCTCATCAAACACTGAATCTCCTGATGCCATGACCTTGGATTTCTCAGCCTTCAGAAATATGAAAAATAGGGACTTCACTGTTGGCACAGTGGATAAGAATCCACCTGCCAATACAGGGGACGTGGGTTCAATTCCTGATCCGGGAAGATTCCACAAGCCACGGAGAAACTAACCCCTTGTGCCATGACTCCTAAGCCTACACTCTAGAGCCTGCAAGCCACAACTATTGAGCCCACATGCTGCAACTACTGAAGCCTAGAGCTAGTGCTCTGCAACAAGAGAAGTCACTGCAATGAGAAGCCCACACACCACATCCAAGAGTAGCCCCTGCTTGCTGCAACTAGAGAAAGCCCAAGCAAAGCAACAAACACCCAGCACAGCCAAAAAAAAAAATTTTTTTAAGAAATGTGAGAAACAAATTTTGTTGTCACCCAGTTTGCAGTATTTTTATAGCAATCCAAATGGATTAAAGCACAAACTTGAGAATTCTCCTAAAATTAAAAATTATGAAAGCAATCAGAATGAAGAAATTAGATTATGAATAGCTTGTAATTTAAAATATGCATAGTCAGTGCTTCAGTGAGATCAGAATCAATATTATAAAAGCAAAAATCAACCACATAAAAGAAATATTTCCCCACCTATATGTACATCTGCAAATTTGTAGGCCAGATAATTAAAAAAGAGTATTCATGATAGAAACTAACATTTAGATTTATGCCAGTGATTTTTTTTAACTTTAAGCTTGAAGAATTAATGATGCCAGCATCTAGGCAGCGACAAAGAAAAAAAATAGAGAGCTGAACTCCCAGTTGTCTATAGCAACTCTAATTGCCAAAGAACAAAGAACTAAGATCTTTTGAGTGAAAAATACCATGACCAAGAATTCTAAAGCCAGCCACCTTATCATTTACATTCAACAGAAAGTCACTCAAATATGCAAGTACTCAGATAATAACCTCTGTATATAATTTTTCTGGGAAAAAAGAACTATTTTCAAAGTAATAGGAAAAAGGCAACATAAATAACTAACACTCTGAAAATATATACTGTTATAAGGAATAGCACTGAAAACAGTAAAATATTTAATATCCAGAAATTTCATATAAATGTTTCATTGTGCATATCAAAAATACTATTTGAATAAAATATGTAGCCTTAACCTTGGATTAAATCTTTTTTAAAGTATTTTTAAAATAAGAGTAATAACCTCCAAATAAATTTCCAAATTTTTCTGACAAAAGAAAATAAATGAGTGAAGAAAAATTGGAGGCAGTAAAATTTACTAATTGACTTTTGTAATAAGAGAGACAGTTTTATTGTTGACATTGCTTGGAAAGTATAGTTTTTATGTTATTTTTTAAGAAAATGAAACAGATACAGCCATCTAAGAAAGGGCTCTTTGAAATTTAAAATATTGTACCTAAAATAGAAGACTTAATACAAAAATTGGAAAATAGGGTCAAGAAAATCCACCAAAGCATATTGAATTTAATAGTATAAAATAGAAAGGTGAGACAGATGGAAGAAGAGGTAGAGGGTATGATAACAGCCCTAATCTTCTCATTTTAGACAGTAGGAAATCAAAGGGCATGATCTAAATTTTATAGAATAAAAAATAAAGCTCTAATCATATTATTTAAAGCTATGAAGGAAGTCAGGAGGGTAATAAAAATAACAATATAATTGTCAAAATATAGGGGATAGGAAAAGGGAAGAAAAGGAATAATATTAGTGGACTAAATATTTTTCTGATCCCAGAGTCAGTGATCATTAAACATTCAGCAAATATTTGTTGAACTTAATGCATATGCATTAAGCACTGTTCAGGATGCATGAGACCTATGAACAGACAACAAACTGCTGTTTTTCATGGAGCTTCCATGATAAAGCAGAAAAACAGACAATAAGCAATAGATCTATGATTAAGGAAGGGAGCCACTATAGAAACGTGGAATCAAGAGAGGGCCATCGTACGGGAACAGTGAACCTGGGTCAAGTCAGTTGGCCAGTATAGGATGATCCTGTCAAGAGCTCAGGTCCATGCAAGCTGACCTTCAGGGTACAGAGCATAGAGGTTTAGGGTGAAGAGTGGATCAGGAAGGACAAAACGAAGACATCTAATGAAGTGAAGAAGTGAAGTGAAATCGCTTAGTCGTGTCCAACTCTTTGCGACCCCATGGACTGTAACCTATCAGGCTCCTCCATCCATGGGATTTTCCAGGCAAGAATACTGAAGTGGGTTGCCTTTTCCTTCTCCAGGGGATCTTCCCGACCCAGGGATCAAACCGAGGTCTCCTGCATGGCAGGCAGATGCTTTACCGTCTGAGCCACCAGGGAAGCTAGACATCAAATAAAACATAATAAATAAAGGATGTTGTCTTAAGTTGTTTGAAGATGACACATGCTCTAAAGGAAAGGAAACTATGGTAAGATGAATCAGAAATGATAGTGTAGGAAGGGACATGCAGTTTTAAATAAAGTTGCTCAGATAACATCAGGAGCAGATAACATCTCACTGAGATTTTATTTAAGCAAATTATTGGAAAAGGTGAAGAGGTGAGCCTTGTGGATATCTAGTGCAAAAGTATTCCAAGGAGCAGAAGCAGCCAGTGTAAATTCCAATCATGGGACCAAATTTGAAGACAGAACACAGAACGTGAAAATGATCTTTCAACTTCAGCATATTAGAGAGGTAAGGGTCCAATACTGCTGCATTCATTCAAGAGAGTTTTATGGATCACCAATGACATGCTTGTTATTCTTCTAGGTCTGAAGGTCCAGGATGTTTGAAGAGAGAAGTTGGAAGTGTTCTGGAAGCTTACATGCTAATGGGATAAATATCAACTAGCTGTTGATATTTAAACAAGCAGATAAATAAGATGACTTTACATCATGTGTTCTGTAAGGGATTTCCCTGGTGTCTCAGACAATAAAAAGAATCTGCCTGCAATGCAGGAGACCCAGGTTCAATCCCTTGGTCAGGAAGATCTCCTGGAGAAGGGAATGGCTACCCACTCCAGCATTCTTGCCTGGGAAATCCCATGGACATGTTCTGTAAGGAAAACAAAGCAAGATAAAAATTTTTTAAAAGGAAGTGGGAAGTCAGGGCCTGTTACAGATTGACTGGTCTCCATAGGCATATCTGAAGAAATGACCAGACACTGAATAGTGAGGAAGCAGCCAAAGGAAGAGCTGAGTTAAAGCATTCCAGCCAGAGGGATAACAAACCCAGAGATCTGGAGTGAGATAGAGCTCAGGGCATTTACACATTTGAAAGAAAACTGGTTAAGAAATAAAATACAAACCAGAACAAAAATAAATAATCAAGTCAGACAGACAAAGACAAGACAATCATATGACATCATTTATATATAGAATCTAAAGAAGTGGTACAAACGAACCTAATTACAAAACAGAAGTTGAGTCACAGATGTAGAAATCAAATTTGTGGTTACCACAGAGGAAAGGAGGAGGAGAAGAATAAATTGGGAGATTGAGATTGACATATACACACTATGACATATATAAAATAGACAGCTATTAGCTATTATAGAGCACTTATTATATAGCACAGGGAACTCTATTCAATACTCTGTAATGACCTATATGGGAATAGAATCTATAAAAGAGTGGATATATGTATATGAATAACTGAGTCACTTTGCTCTACAGAAGAAATTAACACAACATTGTAAATCAACTATATTCCAATAAAAATTAATTTAAGAAATAATTAAGCTTTGATTGTCTTTAGGATGCAAAACTGGTCATAAGGATCAACAAAGGAAGAAACTATTTGTCTTTCAGTGCTATTTGATGAAATATAAAACTCTTGAAATACTGCAAGTTGTATAACAATGTCAAAATACACAAAGTAAAAGCAAGGTGACCTAGATATGCATCAGAACAGTTGGAGTCTTTAACACATATCTGTCTGTCCTTAAGTTCAGTTCAGTTCAGTCACTCAGTCGTGTCCAGCTCTTTGCAACTACATGAACCGCAACACGCCAGGCCTCCCTGTCCATCACCAACTCCCAGAGTTCACCCAAACCCATGTCCATTGAGTCAGTGATGCCATCCAACCATCTCATCCTCTGTCGTCCCCTTCTCCTCCTTCCCTCAATCTTTCCCAGCATCAGGGTCTTTTCCAATGAGTCAGCTCCTCTCATCAGGGGGCCAAAGTATTGGAGTTTCAGCTTCAACATCATTCCTTCCAATGAACACCCAGGACTGATCTCCTTTAGGATAGACTGGTTGGACCTCCTTGCAGTCTAAGGGACTCTCAAGAGTCTTCTCCAACACCACAGTTCAAAAGCATCAATTCTTTGGCGCTCAGCTTTCTTTATAGTCCAACTCTCACATCCATACAAATTAAATGAAAAAGGGACAAGTTGGATGAGTGGGAAGATCCTAAGCTCGGCACCTTCCATGAACTCACCAAAACTACATACAGAGCAACTATCTCTAAGAATGACCTGAAGCCTTGCAGAAACAATCTCCTATGACTAAGGATAGAAAGATAAAACCACATTGAGATGGCTTTAGAGGAGCAGAGACAGGCTTCCCAGGTGGTGGTAGTGATAAAGAACCTGCCTGCCAATGCAGGAGACATAAGAGACAATGGGTTCGATTCCTTAGTCAGGAAGATCCCTTGGAGCAGGAAATGGCAACCCACTCCAGGATTCTAGCCTGGAGAATCCCATGGACAAAGGAGCCTGGCAGGCTTTGGTTTATAGGGTTGCAAAGAGTCAGACATGTCTGAAGTGATGTAGCACACAAAAGAGCAGAGGGGCAGTTCTGGCCTCAACCCATAGCACTGGCATGGCAACACACAAGTAGGAAGGGTATTTACAGTATGGAGGTCCTCCCTGAGGAGCAAGAGATCCACACCCCACAATTGCATACCCAGTCCAGAGAATCTGCACTGGGAAGACAAGCCCCCTAAGGTCTGGCTTTGAAAAGTAGCAGGGCTCAGGTCCTGAAGAGCCACACTTCACTCTTAAAAGGAACACAAAGAGACTTCCTTCGTGGTCCAGAAGTTAATAACTCAGAGCTCCCAATGCAGGGGGTATGGGTTCCCTCCCTGATCAGGGAACTAAGATCCTGCATGTCCCTTGATATGGACAAAAAATAAATTTTAAATAGGAACACAAAAACTCTTACACTCTCAGTCCTGGTGCAGAGGCAGCAGTTTGAAAGCACCTGGGTCATACATGAAGGAGATTCATACAAATTTTAGGGCATGAACCCAAGAGGCAGGGACTTGCTGGCATTTCTTCCAGATACAAAGTTATGGGCAGGCTACCCAAAGCAATCTGTAGATTCAGTGCAAGTCTTATCAAAATACCAATGGCATTTTTTACAGAACTAGAACAAATAATACTAAAATTTGCATGGAAAAAAACTTTTGAGTTGGATTTTTGATCATTGCCAACTCATTTCTCAAAGTCTCCTACCAACATTTTTATCTAATAGCATTCCTCTGTCCAAATATCATGGAGAAGGCAATGGCACCCCACTCCAGTACTTTTGCCTGGAAAATCCCATGGACGGAGGAGCCTGTTGGCCTACAGTCCATGGGGTTGCTAAGAGTCGGACACGACTGAGCAACTTCACTTTCACTTTTCACTTTCATGCATTGGAGGAGGAAATGGCAACCCACTCCAGTGTTCTTGCCTGGAGAATCCCATGGACAGAGGAGGCTGGTGGGCTGCCATCTATAGGGTCGCACAGAGTCGGACACAACTGAAGCGACTTAGCAGCAACAGCAGTCCAAATATCAAGTCTTCATTAACCTTCTAATCAATTTCCTCCACCAATACTCAGCCCCCAACCTCAGTCCCCTTTATTTCATGATATCTCACCAGATCTTTCTGATATATAAATAAAGCTATTTGCTTATTTAAGAGGTCACTGGATCCTCCTGGTTAAAATTCATACTCCCCTCATATGGACAACTGGATCCTTCCTGATTGTATCCCTTTACTCTACGGTCCCACTCCCCACCAGTTATTGTACTTTAGCCATTCCCAAAAGTTTTGGATGCCATTCTGCTTCCCTCTTCTGTGCCTTTGTTCCCATTACTCTTTAAATCTGGACATATACACACTATCATGTGTAAAATGATAGCTAGTGGGAAGCTGCTGTGTAGCACAGGGAGCTCAGCTCAGTGCTCTGTGACGACCTCAAGGGGTGGGATGGGGGGTGGGAGGGAGGTTCAAGAGGGAGGGGATATATATACTATATATATATGTATATATTAATATATTATTACATTATATATATTAATAAGTACATATATTAATATATACATATACACTTAGAGCTGATTCATGTAGTTGTTCACCAGAAACCAACACAACATTGTAAAGCAATTATATTACAATAATTAAATAAATCTGGAAAGTCCTCCCCATCTCCTGAATCTGAGTCCTGAGGAGTGAAGAAACCCAGGCTGCAGTAAATGGTTGATCACTAAAAAGAGAAAGCAGCAGCCCAAATTGGGATGCCTACAGAGAAAGAAGATTCTCTGGGGCCTGAGACATGTCCCTGACACTAAACGTAGAGTTGTCCTGTGGTTTCCTTGAGAGTTAACACTAGAACAGATAAGTTTATAAGGTTGGTTCCCAAAGGTCAAAGAACTGAGGGAAATGCTTCATGATAATGAAAGAAAAGACAGAATCACACGTGGGAGAGGGAAGTGTGGTGAGGAAACTTCAAAACATGAGTTGCTACTGATAAGGACCTGGGGACCGTATAAGGAACTGGAATGAGAATGAGGCCAGAAAAGCTGACATCAGAAGTGCAAAAACAGTGAAAAGGAGTTTTTAAACGTGTGCGTGAGTGAGTACTCAGTTGTGTCCAACTCTTTGCAAACCTACGGACTGTAGCCTGCCATGCTCCTCTGTTCATGGAATTTTCCAGACAAGAATACTAGAGTGGGTTACCATTTCCTCCTCCAGGGGATCTTCCCAGCCCATGGATCGAATCCGTGTCTGCTGCATTGCAGGTAAATTCTTTATCGGTGAGCCAGTGAGGAAGCCTTTTACATGTGTGAGCCTAGTTCAGAAAGAAAACAAGGAGATTGGTGATTCCTTCAAAGAGTTGCCCAGTTGCCCAGTTGCATAGTGGTTCCTTTAAAGAGCATCCACAGTTTTATGAATAGAGTTGGAAAGCAAAAAGAATTACCACAAAATATGCATTTTTCCTGAGTCAAAGCCCTTGTCAGCCTGCTCTACATATGTCATAATGTCCTCAGAACTAGGGAGTGTTCAAATTTCATGCAACCTCAGTTATGAGGTTAATAATTAAAGCAGAAGATATGATCTGAATACACATTTTAAAATGCAACAGATGCTTTAAAAGGGTATTATTTCCTGCACCAAAGATAAAGTGCAAGTAAAAATATTCATGTATGAAATGTCACCTTGAAAGTATGAGGACAGCTGTACACACTATTAAATGAAGACACAAGTAAAAAAAAATATCAGTGAGAAAAAATTTAATAGAGACTAAAAACACCAAAAAAAAAAAAAAAAAAAAGAAATGAAGGCATGCAAGAGGCACATTTGACATTAATTTACAGAGCTATAAAAGACAAATCTTTTGCAATAACATGACATTTTTCTTACAGTAGAGGTGATTTGTGTATATTATAAGAAGAACAAATGAGAAAAAGAAAGTCAGAGTCACAAATAATCACAAAATAGCAATTACACCTATTAACATTTTGACAATTCTCCTTCCATATTTCTATGCATGCATCTACCTCAAAGTATCCTGATAGTATAGTTAATGCTTTACAACCTGATTTTTTACTTTATAAAATATTACAAACACTTTCTACATTAATTACTCTTCTAAACCATATTTTATTACTACAGTATTCAATTAAATAGATCTAGAATTCTTTATTTATAGAGAACCTACTCTAACATTTATGAAATGTTAACTAACTTTGCTCTTATATGCAATGTTGTTATGAACATCTGTATAGCTCAGTTTTACAGGCTTTCATTATAGTGTCATTAAGATAATATTTCTCAAATCATAATATATGGTGGTTTGATCTCTTGAAGTACTCCCCCCCACACACAAAATGGTTCTGTAGTGAAATAAGTTTAGACAAGAGCGTTTGTTTATATTTTTTTGGAATATAAAAGCTCACAATATACATTAGCACATTAAAATTCTGAGAAATTCTCATAGTTAAAAGCTTTATTTAAGTAAGCAATTGCCAAACTATTTAAACCACTGAAAATCCTTGCTGTTCATGTACAATCATTAATATCATTAATATGCCTCAGAAATGCTTATCTTAGAATTTCTAAAAAATTAAATTCTTTGTCAAAGTGTAGGACCCTTTCAGGGTTCCTAAAATCTATTACTAAAAAGTCTTCTAAAAAGGGTCTGCAGTATAAAAGACTCTCTAATGACAACAATGAGGATTATCATTTTTTGCCTTTGTCAATTTGGGATTTTCTTTCCAGTGTTATTATCACATAACTGACATATAGCACTATACAGGCTTAAGGTGTGCAACATATTGTTCTGACTTACATATGTCATGAAATGATGACTGCAACAAATTTAGTGAACCGCCATTATCTTCTATAGATACAAATTTTTTAAAGAAGAAACAAAGATCTTTCCTTCTGATGAGAACTCAGGATTTATTCTCTTAATCGTTAACTATAGTAATCATGTTGTACATTACATCCTCTGTACTTAGCTTCCCTTCATAACTGGAACTTTGTACCTTTTGATCACCTTCATTCATTCCTCCCACCTCCATCTCCCACCACTGCCACCTCTGGTAACCACAAATCTGATCTCTCTTTATTTCTCTGAGTCTGTCCTTTTTTGTTAGTTAATTTACAGTGTTGTGTTAGTTTCAAGTGCATTGCCAAGTGATTCAGTTATACATATATGTTTATGTCTAGTCTTTTTTAGATTATTTTCCATCATATGTTATTACAAAATATTGAATACAGTTCCCTATGCTATACAGTAGCTTGTTCATTTCATATATAGTAGTGTGTATTATGTTAATCTCAAACTCCTAATTTATCTCTTCCCCTCTTATCTCCTTTAATATGTTTGTTCTTGAGGTATGTTACCTACAACACTGTGTTGTTTCCTGGTGCACAACATATTGATTCAATATCTCTATACGTTACTAAATGACCATCAAGATAAATAGAGTAACTTGTCACTATACAAAGAGCTTACATTATTATTGACTCTTTCCCATGCTGTGCATTTAATCCTCATGATTCATTCATTTCATAACTGGACATTTGTACCTCATAATCTTCCGCCTATTTCATTTATCTCTTCATCTCCATCCCCTCTAGAAACCACCAGTTCATTCTCGAATCGGTGACTCTGTTTCTGTTTTGTTGTGTTTGTTCATTTCTTTTGTTTTTTAGATTCTATGTAGAAGTAATCATATAGTGTTTGTCACATGTATTTCAAACACTGTCTCAGATATTTTCAAGTATTTTTATGTTTTAAAATCTTAGTTATTTCTTTTTATACAAACAAAACTGGAAAAATGTTTATGCCTGATTTCTGCCTCATTATCTTAGTAGAACGTTTTTCCCACTTAAAAATCATATAAGCTTTAACTACTAAACTAACAAGAAAGATCAGGAAGGAAATATACAAGGTACAAGAGCAATATGCCACAGTCAATACATTTTCTATAAAAAGATTCTATTTACCATAAAAGAAGCAAACACTATAAAATTTCTAGGAATAAACTTTATAAGAAGTATGTAAGACTTTTATGGAAAATACTATAAAATTTTATTGAAGGACATAAAAAGAATCCAGAATAAGTGGGAAAATATTATATATATATTGAAAAGGAAAACTCAATATTGCAAAGACATCAAACTTTCTATAAAGTTAATTCAATTTTAATAAAAAGCCTCAAAGAATTTTTTTAAAAACTTGACAATCTAATTCCAGAATTAATATGAAAATGTAAACATGTAAGAACAGCCAAGAAAATTGAGAAAGCATTAGCAAATATTAAAAATTATAATATGTGGTAGGTAATGCATAGGACTAGAAAAATAAATCACTGAAATAGAATAAATAGCTCAAAACAAGCCCATATGTACATGGTATGTATTTTAGTATACTACAAAAGTGGACATTTCAAGTTAGAAGAAGCAACTATTAACTAAGAACTGTTGGAACCAGTGACTATCTACTTAAAAAATAAAGAAAGCTAGGTCCCAACTCATGTCACATAACACAAAGCAAAAAAAAAAAAAACTAAAAGAATTAGAGGAAAATATAGTGTATACCTTTTCCTACTAAAATAGGAAAAATATTAAACAAGAAATAGCAAACAGAATTTATAAATTAAAATTGCTAAATTTGGTCACATTAAACTTCAAGTATCTGTGAAAAATGACTTCATAAAAAGATTTTTAAAACATGCAAGAGGTATTCACAGCAAACATGAATAATAAAAGAACAATCAGTAGCTCCCTCAACTCATTACAACCTTACTGCACATTAGAGACAGGAAAACAACATTACATTTTTCAGTGTCCTGTACAGTTTGGGTTTGATATACAACCTAACTACCAATAAATAGTTACACATTTATGAGATTTGGAAGAAAAAAATGAGGCAAAGGTAGGACTCCTACTTCTGTTGTTCCATTTGGAAAGCTCAGTCATGGCGTACTTAGCTTTCCTTTTGGCAGTGGTAGCAAACCTTTCAATGTCAAGGCTCTAGAATCATGTATGTGGAGACCCAGCATCCTGTGGACCATCCATTTTGAGAGAATGGATTACAGCTAAGATGCTGTGGTCCAGGAGGTTGACCTGCTAAGGAACTCTTGTCAAATTTGCATCTGTACCTTTGGTATCCACTTACAGCACCTCTAAATCCCATTTCTACTGCTCCAAGCCTTCAGCAAAGTCTGTTAAAAGTCATAGTCATGGTCTCAATTATGCTGAGGGGAATTAGCTGTAGTATTTTGTCCCCTTCATGGCTAAGAGCAGAAGAATAAGAGAGACACAGAAAGAGGGAAAGAGAGACACACAGAGAGATAGAGACAAAGCAAGAGAACCTGAAGAACAGCCATATTACAAGCTTCAGAAGCAGCATGTTGACAAATTGAGGGGACCATAAAGAGGTATTTGTGGAATTTGTTTCAGGTTGGACACCTAGTTGCATAAACCACCAGATTCTGAAAAGGTTAATTTCCAGCAAGTTGGTATAGGCTCATGCTGGAAAATGGAGAAGGAAATGGCAACCCACTCCAGTGTTCTTGCCTGGAGAATCCCAGGGACTGGGGAGCCTGGTGGGCTGCCATCTCTGGGGTCGCACAGAGTTGGACATCACTGAAGCAACTTAGCAGCAGCAGCAGCATGCTGGAAAAAAAAATACAAAAGGGAAGTATAACCTATTTTATGGCCATGGAGTGGTAACACAGGGGACTTACAGGTTACAGTAAGAAATGTTATCCTAGTCCCAGATTAATTATTCAGGAAGCCACAAATGCCACTGAGATCATAAGATGCTCTCAGAAGAGTGAAACTATCATTTCTGCACTCCTTGGCTCAATTAAGGAAACCATTAGGTCAGGTGAAAGCAGATTCTCATCGATAATGAGGCTACCAGGGAGACCTCAAGCATGCCTGTTTTCCTAGACCCACATAAATCTGAAAACACACAAGCAACATGGGTTACACCAGACTCTGCTTCCCACTGAAGAAAGGACTGGTTGAAATTCTGCTCAAATAATAATCTAAATTAAAGGGCAAGTCTTAAAAACTAGAGATATGAAGAATCACTGGGATCTTAGAAATCATGTCATCTAATCACTTGTTTTTCAGTTGAAGAAACTGAATTTTTCCAGAGAATTAAAGACTTCTTTAATTAAAAATTAAAGAAATTATATTCTTTATTAAAATTCAAGAGAATTAAAATGTTTTTCCTAAATACTGACAGCTAAAAAGTCAGAAGCAATAAACAATATTTGAAACTTTTAGCTTATATTACTGTTGGCCTATTATTTTTAAAAGGATATGTAATTCTATGCCACCAAGTGAAAGATTCACGCTCTTTTGGAGTAACTGATTTTTTAAATTTTGTTTAATCTCCTTTGTTGAATACTTTAGCCATAACATTTTGTTTAAGTATTTAGTGATTGCTCTAGCGATTACAATGTTCTTCTTTAATTGAAACACTTTCTGTCCTGAATTAATACTATGACATCTTATTTTTAAAGCTATAACATTTAGATAATGACTCCAATCTCCACTTTGCAGTAATATCATCATACATTTCACTTCTCCAAGTGTTAGAAACCCTACAATGTATTGTAAATATTTGTTTGCTCCGAATAGTCAAGTATCCTTTAAATAAATTAACAAATTCAAAAATTCTTTTACATGTACCAACATGTTTATCATTTTAGTTGCTCTTCATTCCGTCAGGTAGGTCCAAATATCTACTAACACACTTTTCCGTTATCCTGAAGAGCTCCTGTTAACATTTCTTGTAGTATAAACCTGTGTGCTTAGCCACTCAGTAGTGTCTGACTCTTTCCAACCACATGGACTGTAGCCCAACAGGCTCTTCTGTCCATGGGGATTCTCCAGGCAAGAATACTGGAGTGGGTTGCCATGCCCTCCTCCAGGGGATCTTCCAAACCCAGGGATTACACCCAAGTCTCCCACACGGCAGGCAGATTATTTACCGTCTGAGCCACCAGGGAAGCCTACAGAGACAAATTCTCTTAGCTTTTGTTTATCTGAAAGTGTCTTTATTTTACCTTCATTTAAAAAAAAAAAAAATGGATGAATGCAGAAATGTGAGGTTGACAGCTTTTGTTCTGCTGTCGATCACTTTGAAAATGTTAGTCCATGACATTCAGGCTTGCATTGCTTCTGATGAGAACTAATGATAATTTTTACCTTTGCTCCCATATAACAAATACGTCTTTTAAGATTTTCTCTTATAAACCTGGTTTTTAGATATTTTACTATAAAGTAGACTTTTTTGTATTTATGCTGCTTAGGATTGTATTTTTTCATTAAACTTGGAAGTTGTTAAATCATTATTTGCTCTTAAAATTTTATTCAAAATAAGACTGAAGCTCGTAGCTAGTGCACTAAATGAAGAAAAATATATATGAGCCATACAGATTGGAAAATAAAACTGGTTTTTTGCAGATGTGATGTATACATAGGAAATCATAAAAAATATGCACAATATCTACCAGAGCTAGTAAGCAAACTTAGTACAATCATAAAAGACAAGTATAATATACCTAAATATCAGTTTATTTGTAAAACAAGCAGTAAACAATTGGAAAAAATTTAAGTAATACATTTTGCAATTGTATTAAAAAAAACATAAAATACTTGGATATAAATGTAATAAGAGATAGTTTGTACTTCTACACCAAAAAGCACATCAACTTTCTGAGAGAAATTTAAAATATAAATATAAATGGAGAGATATATCTTCTTTCAGTCTGGGAAGATTCAGTATTTTTAAGATGTCAGTTCTCTTCAGATTAATCTCTATATTTAACACATTCCCAATAAAAATCACAGTAGGCTTTTTGTAGAAATTGACAAGTTGATTCTAAAATTTATAGGGAAGTACAAAGGACCTAGAGCAGCTGAAACAATTTTGATAGGTTGTAGTTGGAAGATTTGCATTCTCGTGTCATAATACTTAATATGAAGCCACAGTAATCAAAGTATTTTGGTGTTGGAAGAAAGTCAACAACAAAAAAAAGGAATGGAAAAGAGTACAGAAATGCACCCTCACTTATAGAGGCATCAAAGCAATTCATGGGGGAAAGAAAAGATTTTTCAACAAATTGTACTGAAACAACTAAATATCTGTATGATTGAATCTCAATCCTTATCTCACCCATACACAAAAATTAATTTCAAATGGATCACAGACCAAAGGAAAAAAATCTATAAAGCTTCTATAAGAAAACATGGGAGAATACCTTCATTGGATTAAGCAGAAATTTATTTGGATGGACACAAAAGGCACTCATCATAAACGTATAATGATAAATTCAATTTCATCAAAATTCAGCACTTCAGCTCATAAAAGAAAAAACTATAAGAGAATAAATAGGTAAAACCATAGACAAAGGGACAATTTCACAATACATAGATCTAATAAAGGACTTCTTTCTAGAATACAATAAGAACCTCTATACTTAATAGTAAAAAAGACAGACTAATTTTTTTTAATGGGCAAAAACATTGAACACTTTGAAAAGAAAGATCTGAAAATGGCCAATAAGCATATGAAGAAGCATTCAGCATCTTTAATCACAAAAGAAACTCAAACTAAAACCATTTTTAAATATCATTACAAACTCACTAAAATGTCTAAAATGTGAGAGATTAATAGTAGTTGGCCAGAATGTTGGGGTTTAAAATTGAATGTTGGTTAACCAACAGCAGTTGGTTAAATATTGGCAGAGATGTGATTAACCTAAACTCTCACACTTACACTACTGTTAGGAATGTAAAATGGTTCTTTGCAAAACCATTAGGCAGTTTCTTATAAGATTGCACCTATCCTATGACTCAGCAATTATGGTCATGCATATTTACCCAAAGAATAATAAAGCAAATGTTTGCAAAAATATGTGTATAAGAATATTCATGGCAGCTTCATACAAGGTAACCCAAAACTAGACATAGCCAGAACATTCATCAATAGGAGAAAGAGGAACAAATTGTGATATACATATATAAAAAACACTATAAAGCAATAAAAATTAACACAGTAAGAATAAACATACAGAGATAAATAACACAATTACTGAAATTAAAAATACTCTAGAAGGAATCAATAGCAGAATATCTGAAGCAGAAGAATGAATCAGTGAGTTGGAATATAAAATGGTGGAAATAACTTCTGAAGAGCAGAATAAAGTAGAAAGAATGAAAAGAGCTGAGGATAGTCTCAGAGACCTCTGGGACAATATTAAATGCACCAGCATTCAAATTATAGGGGTCCCAGAAGAAAAACAGAAAAATAAAGGGTATGATAAAATTTTTGAAGAGATTATGGTTGAAAATTTCCCCAACATGGAAAAGAAAATAGTCAATCGAGTCCAAGAGGCACAAAGAGTCCCATACAGGATAAAGGCAAAAATAAACACACCAAAACACATACTAATCAAACTAACAAAGACTAAACACAGAGAAAGAATATTAAAATCAGCAAGGGAGAAGCAACAAGTAACATACAAGGGAAACCCCAAACACTTAACAGCTGATCTTTCAACAGAAACTCTGCAGGCCAGAAGGGAACAGTAGGATATATTTAAAGTACTGAAAGGGAAAAATCTACAATTAACATTACTGTACACAGCAAGGATCTCGTTCAAAACTAATGGAGAAATAAAAAGCTTTTCAGACAAGCAAAAGTTAAGAGAATTCAGTACCACCAAACCAGCTTTACAACAAATGTTAAAGGGACTTATATAGTCAAGAAATACAAGAGAAAAAAAAAAAGATCTACAAAATCAACCCCAAACAATTAAGAAAATGGCAATAGGAACATATATATCAATAATTACTTTAAATGTAAATGGATTAAGTACTCCAACCAAAAGACACAGAATGGATACAAAAACAAGACTCATATATATGCTGTCTACAAGAAACTCACTTCAGACCTAAAGACCCAGACAGACTGAAAGTGAGAGCATGGAAAAATATATTCCATGCAAATGGGAAGCAAAAGAAAGCTGGAGTAGCAATCCTCATATCAGACAAAATAGACCTTAAAATAAAGAAGATTACAAGAGATAAGGAAGGACACTACATAATGATCAAGGGATCAATCCAAGAGGAAGACATAACAATTGTAAATATCTATGCACCCAACATAGGAGCACCTCAATACATAAGACAAACACTAACAGACATAAAAGGAGAAATTGACAGTAACGCAGTAATAGTAGGAGACTTTAACACCCCACTCACACCAATGGACAGATCATCAAAACAGAAAATTAATAAGGAAATACAAGTCTTAAATGATACTTTAATGAGATGGATCTCATTGATATCTTTGGGACATTCCATCCAAATGTAGAAGAATACACCTTCTTCTCAAGAGTACATGGAACATTATCCAGGATAGACCACATCTTGGGTCACAAACTGAACCTCAGTAAATTTAAGAAAATTGAAGTTGTATCAAGCATCTTTTCCGATGACAACACTATGAGACTAGATGTCAATTACAAGAAAAAACCTGTAAGAAGCACAAACACATGGAGATTAAACAACACATTTCTAAATAACCAACAGGTTACTGAAATACCAAAAGGGAAATCAAAAATTTCTAGAAACAAATGACAATGAAAACATGACAACTCAAAACCTATGGGATGCAGTAAAAGCAGTCCTAAGAGGGAAGTTTATAGCAATACAATTCTACCTCAAGAAACAAGAAAAACATTGAATGGACAACCTAACGTTACACCTAAAACTGGAAAAGGAACAAACCAAAAAAAAAAAAAAAAAGTAGTAGAAGGAAAGAAATCATAAAGATCTGAGCAAAAATAAATGAAAAAGGAATGAAAGAAACAATAGTAAAGATTAATAAAGCTAAAAGCTGGTTCTTTGAGAAGATAAAGAAAACTGACAAACCTTTAGCCAGACTCATCAAAAAAAAAGAGAATAATCAAATCAACAAAATTAGAAATGAAAAAGGAGAGGTTATATCAGACAATGCAAAAGTACAAAGGATTATAATAGACTATTACAAACAACTATCTGTCAATAAAATGGATAACCTGAAAGAAATGAACAGATTTTTAGTAAGGTTCAATCTTCCAAGATTGAACCAGGAAGAAATAGAAATTATGAACAACCCAATTACAAGCACTGAAATTGAAGCTGTGATAAAAAAATCTCCCCAAAACAACAAAAGCCCAGGACCAGACAGCTTCACAGGAGAATTCTAGCAAACATTTAGAGAAGAGCTAATGCCTATCCTCCTAAAACTCTTTCAAAAAATTGCAGAGAAAGGATCACTTCCAAATTCATTCTATGAGGCCACCATCACCTTGATACCAAAACCAAAGATAACACAAAAAAAAGAAAACTACAGGCCAATATCACTGATGAACCTAGATGCAAAAATCCTCAACAAAATCTTAGCACAGAATTCAGAAACACATCAAAAAGCTCATACATCATGATCAAGTTGGGTTTATTCCAGGAATGCAATGATTCTTCAATACACACAAATCAATCAATGTAATATACCATATTAACAAATTGAAAGATAAAAATCATATGATAATCTCGATAGCTTTTGACAAAATTCAGCACCCATTTATGGTTAAAACTCTTCAAAAAATGGGCTTAGAAGGAACCTACCTCAATATAGTAAAAGCCATATATGATAAGCCTACAGCAAACATTATCTCAGTGGTGAAAAACTGAAAGCATTCCCCCTAAGGTCAGGAACAAGACAAGGGTGTCCACTTTCACCACTATTATTCAACATAACTTTGGAAGTCCTAGCTACAGCAAGCAGAGAAGGAAAAGAAATAAAAGGAATCCATATCAGAAAAGAAGAAGCAAAACTCTCACTGTTTGCAGATGATATGATACTGTACATAGAAAACACTAAAAATAGTATCCGAAAATTGCTAGAGCTAATCAGTGAATTTAGCAAAGTTGCAGGATACAAAATCAATACACAGAAATCATTTGCTTTTCTATATACAAACAATGAAAAATCAGAAAGAGAAATTAGGGAATCAATCCCATTCACCATTGCAACAAAAAGAATTAAATATCTAGGAATAAACTTACCTATGGAGACAAAAGAACTGTACACAGAAAATTATAAGACACTAATGAAAGAAATATCAATAACCCCAGATATGCAGATAACACCACCCTTATGGCAGAAAATGAAGAGGAACTAAAGAGCCTCTTGATGAAAGTGAAAGAGGAGAGTGAAAAAGTTGGCTTAAAGCTCAACATTCAGAAAATGAAGATCATGGCATCCGGTCCCATCACGTCATAGGAAATAGATGGGGAAACAGTGGAAACAGTGGCAGACTTTATTTTGGGGGGCTCCAAAATCAAGCAGATGGTGACTGCCGCCATGAAATTAAAAGATGCTTACTTCTTGAAAGGAAAGTTATGACCAACCTAGATAGCATATTGAAAGCAGAGATATTACTTTGCCAACAAAAGTCTATCTAATCAAGGCTATGGTTTTTCCAGTGGTCACATATGGATGTGAGAGTTGGACTGTGAAGAAAGCTGAGCGCCAAAGAATTGATGCTTTTGAACTGTGGTGCTGGAGAAGATTCTTGCGAGTACCTTGGACTGCAAGGAGATCCAACCAGTCTATCCTAAAGGAGACTAGTCCTGGGTGCTCATTGGAAGAACTGATGCTGAGGCTGAAACTCCAATACTTTGGCCACCTCATGCAAAGAGTTGACCCATTGGAAAAGACCCTGATGCTGGGAGGGATTAGGGGCAAGAGGAGAAGGGGATGACAGAAGATGAGATGGCTGGATGGCATCACCAACTCAATGCACATGAATTTGGGTGAACTCCAGGAGTTGGTGATGGACAGGGAGGCCTGACGTGCTGTGATTCGTGGGGTTGTAAAGAGTCAGATACGACTGAGGGACTGAACTGAACTGAGTGAAAGAAATCAAAGATGAGATAAACAGATGGAGAGGTATTCTGTGTTCCTCGGTAGGAAGAATCAATATTATGGAAATGACTATACTACCAAACACAATCTACAGATTCAGTGCTGCTGCTGCTAAGTCACTTCAGTTGTGTCCAACTCTGTGGAACCCCATAAACGGCAGCCCACCAGGCTCCTCCATCCCTGGGATTCTCCAGGCAAGAACACTGGAGTGGGTTGCCATTTCCTTCTCCAATACAGATTCAGTGCAATCCCTACCAAATTACCAATGGCATTTTTCACAGAACTAAAACAAAAAAATTTCACAATTCATATGAAAACACAAAGGACCCCAAATAGCCAAAGCAGTCTTGAGAAAGAAGAATGGAGCTGGAGTAATCAACCTTCCGGACTTCAGATTATACTACAAAGCTATAGTCATCAAGACAGTATGAAACTGGCACAATAACAAAAATATAGACTAATGGAACAAGATAGAAAGCCCAGATATAAACCCATGCACCTATGGGTACCTTATTTTTGACAAATGAGACAAGAATATACAATGGGGCAAAGACAGCCTCTTCAATAAATGGTGCTGGGAAACTGGACAGCTACATGTAAAAGAATGAAATTAGAACAGTTCCTAACACCATCAGATCAGATCAGATCAGTCGCTCAGTCGTGTCCGACTCTTTGCGACCCCATGAATCGCAGCACGCCAGGCCTCCCTGTCCAACACCAACTCCCGGAGTTCACTCAGACTCACATTCATCGAGTCAGTGATACCATCCAGCCATCTCATCCTCTGTCATCCCCTTCTCCTCCTGCCCCCAATCCCTCCCAGCATCAGAGTCTTTTCCAATGAGTCAACTCTTTGCATGAGGTGGCCAAAGTACTGGAGTTTCAGCTTTAGCATCATTCCTTCCAAAGAAATCCCAGGGCTGATCTCCTTCAGAATGGACTGGTTGGATCTCCTTGCAGTCCAAGGGACTCTCAAGAGTCTTCTCCAACACCACAGTTCAGAAGCATCAATTCTTCAGCGCTCAGCCTTCTTCACAGTCCAACTCTCACATCCATACATGACCACAGGAAAAACCATAGCCTTGACTAGACGGACCTTTGTTGGCAAAGTAATGTCTCTGCTTTTGAATATGCTATCTAGGTTGGTCATAACTTTCCTTCCAAGGAGTAAGCATCTTTTAATTTCATGGCTGCAGTCACCATCTGCAGTGATTTTGGAGCCCCCAAAAATAAAGTCTGCCACTGTTTCCACTGTTTCCCCATCTATTTCCCATGAAGTGATGGGACCGGATGCCATGATCTTCGTTTTCTGAATGTTGAGCTTTAAGCCAATTTTTTCACTCTCCACTTTCACTTTCATCAAGAGGCTTTCTAGTCCCTCTTCACTTTCTGCCATAAGGGTGGTGTCATCTGCATATCTGAGGTTATTGATTTTTCTCCCAGCAATCTTGATTCCAGCTTGTGTTTCTTCCAGTCCAGCATTTCTCATGATGTACTCTGCATATAAGTTAAATAAGCAGGGTGACAATATACAGCCTTGACGTACTCCTTTTCCTATTTGGAACCAGTCTGTTACACCATACACAAAGATAAACTCAAAATGGGTTAAAGATCTAAATGTAAGACCAGAAACTATAAAACTCTCAGAGGAAAACTTAGGCAAAATCAAAGCAAGATCCTCTATGACCCACCTCCTAGAGTAATGGAAATAAAAACAAAAATAAACAAGTGGGACCTGATTAAACTTAAAAGTTTTTGTACAGCAAAGGAAATGATAAGCAAGGTGAAAAGACAACCCTCAGAATGGGAAAAAATAATAGCAAATGAAACAACTGACAAAGGATTAATTTCCAAAATATACAAGTTGCTCATACAACTCAATGCCAAAAAAACAAACAACCCAATCAAAAAGTGGGGAAAAGACCTAAACAGACATTTCTCCAAAGAAGACATATAGATGGCTAACAAACACATGAAAAGATGCTCAACATCGCTCATTATTAGAGAAATGCAAATCAAAACTACAATGAGATATCACCTCACACTGGTCAGAATGGCCATCATCAAAAAGTCTACAAACAATAAATGCTGGAGAGAGTGTGGAGAAAAGGGACCACTCTTGCACTGTTGATGGGAATGTAAATTGATACAACCACTATGGAAGACTGTGTAGAGATTCCTTAAAAACTACAAATAAAACCACCATATGACCCACTCCTAGGCATATACTCTGAGGAAACCAAAATTGAAAAAGACATATGCATCCCATTGTTCACTGCAGCACTATTTACAATAGCTAGAACATGGAAGCAACCTAAGCTAAGCTAAGCTAAGTCATTTCAGTCGTGTCAGACTCTGTGCGACCCCATAGATGGCAGCCCGCCAGGCTCCCCCGTCCCTGGGATTCTCCAGGCAAGAACACTGGAGTGGGTTGCCATTTCCTTCTCCAGTGCATGAAAGTGAAGTCGCTCAGTTGTGCCCGACTCCTAGCGACCCCATGGACTGCAGCCTACTAGGCTCCTCCATCCATGGGATTTTCCAGGCAAGAGTACTGGAGTGGGGTGCCATTGCCTTCTCCGTGGAAGCAACCTAGATGTTCATCAACAGATGAATGGATAGAGTGGGTGAGATGTATGGAAAGAGTAACATGGAAATTTACATTACCGTATGTAAAATAGATAGCCAATGCGATCCAAAAGTCTACAAGTAATAAATGCTGGAGAGGGTGTGGAGAAAAGGGAACCCTCTTACACTGTTGGTGGGAATGCAAACTAGTACAGCCACTATGGAGAACAGTGTGGAGATTCCTTAAAAAACTGGAAATAGAACTGCCTTATGACCCAGCAATCCCACTGCTGGGCATACACACTGAGGAAACCAGAAGGGAAAGAGACACGTGTACCCCAATGTTCATCGCATCACTGTTTATAATAGCCAGGACATGGAAGCAACCTAGATGTCCATCAGCAGATGAATGGATAAGAAAGCTGTGGTACATATACACAATGGAGTATTACTCAGCCATTAAAAAGAATACATTTGAATCAGTTCTAATGAGGTGGATGAAACTGGAGCCTATTATACAGAGTGAAGTAAGCCAGAAAGAAAAACACCAATACAGTATACTAACGCATATATATGGAATTTAGAAAGATGCTAACAATAACCCTGTGTACGAGACAGCAAAAGAGACACTGATGTATAGAACAGTCTTATGGACTCTGTGAGAGAGGGAGAGGGTAGGAAGATTTGGGAGAATGGCATTGAAACATGTAAAATATCATGTATGAAACGAGTTGCCAGTCCAGGTTCGATGCATGATACTGGATGCTTGAGGCTGGTGCACTGGGACGACCCAGAGGGATGGAATGGGGAGGGAGGAGGGAGGAGGGTTCAGGATGGGGAACACATGTATACCTGTGGCGGATTCATTTTGATATTTGGCAAAACTAATACAATTATGTAAAGTTTAAAAATAAAATAAAATTAAAAATAAATAAATAAAAAAAAAATAAAATAAAATAGATAGCCAACAGGAATTTGCTATATGGCTCAGGAAACTCAAACAGGGGTTCTGTATCAACCTCGAGGGGTAGGATGTGGAGGGAGATGGGAGGGAAGTTCAAAAGGGAGGGGATATATGTACACCCATGGCTGATTCATGTTGACATTTGACAGAAGGCAGCAAAATTCTGTAAAGCAATTATCCTTCAATAAAAAAATAGAAAGAAAAAAAAATAAAAGTCATGAATCTTCATCAAATAGGTTCAAAACAAAACATGAACTGGCTGAAATGCATACAGCAACTGACAAATCTGAAAGGAGTAGGAACACTAATTACCTCCCAACCTTTGATATGGACAAAAGGATATACAGAGCAGAATAATACACTTTTGGCCAAAAGGTAAGCTTAAACTTAAAAAAAACTCAACTGGCTGTTGTGTAACAAGAAAATTAGAAATTCAAGATTAAACCGCAGCTATTTATTTTTTTATTCTTTCTAGTTGGAGGATAATTGCTTTATAATATTTATTGATTACTGCTGTACAACAATGCAAATTGGTTAATAATAATAATAATATGGTTTCTCTTTTTATTCATATCATTTACTATTATAAATCATTTGTCCATTTTTTTTTCTGAAACTTGGGTCATGACATTCTTGTACAGCATTTCTCATTGTCTTTTCTTTCTCTTGAAAAAGAAAAAAAATAAACTTGTGCCTACATCATATCTTTAAAATTTCCCACTTTCTTTCTCATACAAATTGTAATGGCACTCACTTTAGTGTCTAATGGAATCATCACAGGACTTTCTGTTCTAATTGCCTTCAGTTGTATTTCAGGCTAGCAGTATAGCTCTCAACATATGGTTTCTTTTTATGGCATTACTGTTTTAGGCCCACTGTTTCTTCGACATCACTTTTTTAAGATTCCTTTTTCATTTTTCTGGTGTATAGCCTCAAGCAACATTTCAGAAACTTTATGGGAGATAAACCTTTTAAATCACTACATTCTGAAAAGCCCCTCTATTTTGCTCTTAGAGTGGGTTGATAATTTAGAAATGTATAGAGTTCTACCAAAATTACGTTCCTTTAAACACTGAAGATTTTTTGACAACCAATAAGATCTGATTTTTCATTCACATGTAGGTAAATCCTTTTTCCTTCTTTTTTTAAAAACACATTTCAGACCTCCTTTTATCCTTGGTGATTTAAAATTTCAAGATAGGTCGATGAGTAGGTTGAATTCCAAATTTGAGGTTATAGTAAGCAGATTTAGAAATCAAATACCAGCAGCCACAGAATTCATCAGAATTTAAGGTTCTCGGAACATAAAACATTTAAGTTGTTAACATATGTTTGTTTATTTCAACAAAGAGAATTGAAAATCTATCACATCCTGGGGACTACTTGAGGAACTTGGGATACAAGAGTGAAATAAAAACAGTTAAAAAATCTATACCTTTCTACTGGCACAAAGACAGAAATATAGATCAATGGAACAAAATAGAAAGCCCAGAGATAAATCCACGCACATATGGACACCTTATCTTTGACAAAGGAGGCAAGAATATACAATGGATTAAAGACAATCTCTTTAACAAGTGGTGCTGGGAAATCTGGTCAACCACTTGTAAAAGAATGAAACTAGAACACTTTCTAACACCATACACAAAAATAAACTCAAAATGGATTAAAGATCTCAACGTAAGACCAGAAACTATAAAACTCCTAGAGGAGAACATAGGCAAAACACTCTCTGACATACATCACAGCAGGATCCTCTATGACCCACCTCCCAGAATATTGGAAATAAAAGCAAAAATAAACAAATGGGACCTAATTAACCTTAAAAGCTTCTGCACATCAAAGGAAACTATTAGCAAGGTGAAAAGACAGCCTTCAGAATGGGAGAATATAATAGCAAATGAAGCAACTGACAAACAACTAATCTCTAGAATATACAAGCAACTCCTACAGCTCAACTCCAGAAAAATAAAAGACCCAATCAAAAAATGGGCCAAAGAACTAAATAGACATTTCTCCAAAGAAGACATCCAGATGGCTAACAAACACATGAAAAGATGCTCAACATCACTCATTATCAGAGAAATGCAAATCAAAACCACTATGAGGTACCATTTCACGCCAGTCAGAATGGCTGCGATCCAAAAGTCTACAAAGCAATAAATGCTGGAGAGGGTGTGGAGAAAAGGGAACCCTCTTGCACTGTTGGTGGGAATGCAAACTAGTACAGCCACTATGGAGAACAGTGTGGAGATTCCTTAAAAAACTGAAAATAGAACTGCCTTATGACCCAGCAATCCCACTGCTGGGCATACACACTGAGGAAACCAGAAGGGAAAGAGACACGTGTACCCCAATGTTCATCACAGCCCTGTTTATAATAGCCAGGACATGGAAGCAACCTAGATGTCCATCAGCAGATGAATGGATAAGAAAGCTGTGGTACATATACACAATGGAGTATTACTCAGCCATTAAAAAGAATACATTTGAATCAGTTCTAATGAGGTGGATGAAACTGGAGCCTATTATACAGAGTGAAGTAAGCCAGAAAGAAAAACACCAATACAGTATACTAATGCATATATATGGAATTTAGAAAGATGCTAACAATAACCCTGTGTACGAGATAGCAAAAGAAACACTGATGTATAGAACAGTCTTATGGACTCTGTGAGAGAGGGAGAGGATAGGAAGATTTGGGAGAATGGCATTGAAACATGTAAAATATCATGTATGAAATGAGTTGCCAGTCCAGGTTCGATGCATGATACTGGATGCTTGGGGCTGGTGCACTGGGACAACCCAGAGGGATGGAATGGGGAGGGAGGAGAGAGGAGGGTTCAGGATGGGGAACACATGTATACCTGTGGCAGATTCATTTTGATATTTGGCAAAACTAATACAATTATGTAAAGTTTAAAAATAAAATAAAATAAAAAAAAAACTATACCTTTCCTGTTCTAGTTTATATTCTACTAGAGAGAGGCAGACAATAAACAATAAATGCAAGCAAAAAATAAGCAACTGTGTAAAATATATAAACATATAAAAAGTAAGCTGATAAATGCTATGGAGAATAACAGGCAAAATATAGGGGATTGAGGATATGAGCAATCTGCAATGGCATGGACTGAAATTTCAGATACAGAAATTAGCACTACTTTACTGAAATGGAAATGTTTGAGCAAAGACTTGAAGAAGGCAAGGGATGCACCTAAGAAAAGAGCATCACAGGCAGAAGGAAGCACTGTTGTCAGTAAAATACCTGGCATATTTGAGAAACAGCACAGAGGCCAGAATAACTAGACAAGAGTGAGTAGGAAAGAAAATTAATAGGAGATAATATACCTGGCGAATATATATAATAGGAGATAACATACCTGGTGAATATATATGTGGAAAAAGCAAAATATATGTGGGGAAAGCAAATTATGTACAGCCTTTTTAAGCCTTGAAAGGTATTTAGAATGATATGATCTAGATTATGTTTTTAAAGAGCCAATGATCAATCAATTAATTATTGACAGATAGACATCATATATACTATATATGCACACTTTCATCTTTTTAAAAAAAAACTTATTTTATATTGGAGTAGGGCCAATTAACAACGTTGTGATAGTGTCAGGTGAACAATTAAGGGACCCATCCATATAAATGTATCCATTCTCCTCCAAACTCCTCTGTCACCCAGGCTGCCGCATAACATTGAGCAGAATTCCATGTGCTATACAATAGGATCTTGTCAGTTATCCATTTTAGATACAGCAGAGATGTTGCTACCATACTCCCTAACTATCTCTTTCCCATTCTTTCCCCCTGGCAATCATAAGTTCATTCTGTTTTTGTAAATAAGTTCACTGTATTATTTCTTTTTAGATTCTTCCAATAAAGGATGTCATACTATATTTCTTCTTCTCTGTCTGACTTACTTCACTCACTGTGATAGTCTCTAGGTCCATCCATATTGCTGCAAATAGCATTATTTCATTCTTTTAAAGGCAGAGTAATATTTCATTGTATTTATGTACCACATCTTCTCCATCCTGTCCCCTGTCAATGGACTTTTAGGTTGCTTCCATGTCTTGGCTATTGTAAACAGTACTGGGTATATTTCCAAGAGTGGGATTGCAGGGTCATATCATAGCTCTATTTTAAGTTTTTTAAGGAACCTTCATATTGTTCTCCATAGTGGCTATACTGATTTACATTCCATTTACCAATAGTGTATGAGTGTTCCCTTCTCTCCACACCTTCTTCAGCATTTATTGTTTGTGGATTTTTTTTGTGATAGCCATTTTGACTGTCATGCACACTACAATCTTTTTCATAAGAATATACTTCTGATTAATTGTTTTCTTGTCTTTTAGCATAACCTTATTTCCTTAATATAAATGAAAACCTCCACAAGCATTCCATGAGCCTCCAGTAGCTAACTGGCACTATCCATGGTGCTGAAGATACTGAGGAAAGTTGAAACAGTTGCTTCTTTCATGGAGAAAATCAAGAAATAATAAACTAGTAAATAAACAATAAAACAATCAGTATATCATTGACTGTGAGGGGTAAGTATAAGACACAGATGAGTTGTAGAATGGCTTGATGGCCACTTTAGAGGTGATGGTTGGGGAACATCACTCTGAAGAAATGGCAATTAAGCTAAGACCTAGGAAGCTATATACAAGATGGTCAAGGAAAGAGCTGAGGGAAAACAAGAAAAATAAACTCACTCTGGTCAAAAAACAAAAGCCATAGTGTAGTAAATCATACTGGTTACCAGGAAACTAGAGACTTAAGTAGGGGGTCACATCATGGGGCGGGGGGACACAGTTTGAATGAGGATGGTAGTAAAAGAGATGGTGTGGACAAATTGAGTTCAGAATAGGACAGGAAGCAACTAAGGGGAAATATAAGGCCTCCTTGACTTAGTCATGCAGGCCTGTAATTCTCTGTGTTGCTAGAGAGAAGATGGTTTTCAAGTCTATGAAATCTTTCAACATTTATTTGGTAAAAAATCTTTGTGTAAGGCATAGTTTTAAATTCCATGGAGTTGCCTTTAATGAGGGCTTAAAGCTCCCTAGAAAAACTTCAGACATAGCAGGATTTTTAAATAAAGCAACTTTTTTTTTTCTTGCCTCTAAAACTGGGACACAATGCCCTAGGTTTGCTTGCCAGGTCAGTGGCAACCAAAGTAAAAGGTGAAAGTGAGTGCAGCCTAATGAAAAAAATGCTGGATCAAAGCAGAGAACAGCCAAACTCGACTTATCCAACATCACTGAGAAACAAGCGTTCTGTGTAAGTGATCCCTCCAGATACCAATGAACTACTCAAACAAAACTTCTTGAAGAAAGCAGCCCTACTTAGATTAGACTTATTTGACTGTTTTATTAAACAGGGCATGGATTTTAGGGTCAAACTGGTGTAAATGTGAATACCAGCTGTTTACTGGGTAGCCATGAGCCAAGGCACTTGACTTTTCTAAACCTCAACTTCTTCACTTACAAAGAAAATAATATATCTACCTCATGTGCTTGTTGTAAGAATCCATTGAGTTAATTTGTAAAGAAACTTTACATAAAATGTCAATACTGTCCAGTGGTCAATAGCTATTTTGTAATGTCTTCTCTGTAAAGTCACTGTCAAATTGTACAGGTAATATAAATTATGTGGGTAGAAAATGATTCAATTGAGTGATCTTTCTTTAACAGCTGGTATGCTAAAGAAAATCACAGAAAAAGTTCCTATTGCTTTCTCAGTTGGAAAAATTTACATCCTAGTAAGTATAAAGATTGTCTTAAACTTCCCTGGTGGTGCAGTAGATAAGAATCTGCCTGCCCAGGCAGGGGACACAGGTTAGATTCCTGGTCTGGGAAGATTCCACATTTTGCGGAGCAACTAAGCCCAGGCACCAAAACTACTGAGCCTGTGTTCTAGAGCCCGCGAGCAGCAACTACAGAGACTGTGTGCTCTAAACCCTGTGCTCCACAACAAGAGAAGCCAACACAATGAGAAGCCCACACACCACAAAGAAAAGCAGCCCCCACTCGCCACAACTAGACAAAGTCTGTGTTGTCCATGACGCCATATTAATAGTTTAACAAAGTAAATGAATGACTTCTTGGAGAAGAGTGATGCTGAGTTTGTAAGATTTTCCACTGTGGAGCTCTCTAACTCCTTTCTTCCTTTTCACTACCTCATATGGTTGACTTGCAATAAAAAGTGATCATCAAATACTGACATGATCAATGATCAGAGAGGCAGCAGAGGTAAGATGGGGAGAGGAACAAGAGTTCTACGCTGAGTACAAGGAATGCACCACTTGCTCTGCTGGATAGTTTTAATCCTTCCACAAATCCTCAGGTGGTAAAGAATCTGCCAGCATGCAGGAAACCTGGGTTTGATCCTGGGTTGGGAAGATCTCATGGAGAAGGGAATGGCAATCCACTCCAGTATTGTTGCCTGGAGAATTCTATGGACAGAGGAGCCTGACAAGCTACAGTCCATGAAGCCACAGAGTCACACAACTGAGTGACTAACACTTTCACTTTCCAACTCTCAAGGAGGATGCTTTTTCCCCTCTTGCAGATGAAGAAACTGTTGCATATAGGAGTTATGTAATGTGTCCCAAGTCGCACAACTTTGAGGAGGCTATGAATAGTCACACAACTATGAATTCGGACCCAACTATGAATTCAGACCCAAGCCTGACTGACTTCAAAGTCCAGGTGACTTCCACCACATCAGGAGAAAAGAGACACCCATCCCAGGCTGTTTGACAGAAGGACAACCAGCAGCCTTAAGGATGGGAGTGATTATGAAAAGAAAGTGAATGTTGCCTAAATAATGACTTCATGAAATCTTAGTTTTTACTTTGTCACATGTTACTTCTCATGTACGTTGTGCAGTCTAGCCAGCATCATCCCCCTCTGCTCTTCCCCTGGTCTCTGCTGCTTGGAGTTCTAAGTGGCTTTAGCTGTGGTCCTCTTTACAGGGCACCTTCAGTACCCAGGACCTAGAGTATTGCCCTCTCTTTCCTCTCACACTCAGTCTTGTCAAAGACTATTTACTTCATATTCTTATTTCAATTTATTTTTCTTCTTGACCATTACAACACAAAATCACTCAACTCTGACTCACAAACTTTCAGTGGGAACAGAAAGGCACCTTTTCATAGAATACAAAAAGGATGGCAACTTTTCAAAAGGAAATTCTCAGAGAAAGAACCATGTAAAGACCCCAAAAGAGCAAAGGATGTTTTCCTTTGTCAAAAATCCTTAAACATTGATTAATGATGTGCTAGAAGATACAGTCACCTGGGACTTTTGAAATATCTTAATATATTTAGTGTGTGTGGAAACCCTGTGTCTGTCCATGAAAATTCTGAGACACATGACTACTCAGCTTTCTCCTAGATACATTTTTCTGGAAACTATATCTTTTTTTTCTTACTATCCTTTTTCTCATTTAAAAATTATCCAGGGCTCATTGAAAGGAAATTTAATTAGTGAAAAGCTAGCCGGGTTTCTCTTAGACTCCTAAATCACAGCCGTGTCCAACAAACATTCTTAGTCACAAATCCATGTCAAGGGAGAAAAAAATAAATAAAGCAAGAATTTAATACCTTTATAATTTATATAGATAATCCAATCTAAAACAATTCTGTTCTCTGTTAGAGAAAATATTGAAAACAATAACACTGAAATCTCTCCTAATAAGATCTTATATTTGAATCATTG
Organism: Bubalus bubalis; assembly: GCF_019923935.1. Taxonomy (NCBI): domain Eukaryota; kingdom Metazoa; phylum Chordata; class Mammalia; order Artiodactyla; family Bovidae; genus Bubalus; species Bubalus bubalis. The sequence continues at coordinate 133,759,798 of NC_059159.1, forward strand.
CTTTAATTTTCCAAAACACTTTCATACCCATTATATAATTTTATGCCCAAAACTATAGAATAAAGGAAAAATAACAGTATTCCTATTTTACAAGTTAGAAAGGTGAGGCATAGGGGTCTTATGTGATGCCCTGAAATTCACACAGCTGGTTAGTGACAGAGCTAGTCTAGATAATTTATTATAACTTCTGAAATTATTTTCTCTCTTAGTTTGTTATTCCTATCATTTTTTTCTATTTACATAAAAGGAATCATTATGCATCCATTCAACAAATATTTGTCAAGCACCTATTATTTGACAGGGGGCATCTGGGAGGCAAAGACGTATTGGTGAAGACAGATAATATCTCCACTCACATGAAGCATCCTTTCTGGTGGGGAAAGAAAAACAAAACAAAGTACATTGAAAAATCAGGGACTTTTCTGGTGGTCCAGTGGTGAAGACTCCATGCTTGCACTGCAGGGAACATGGGAATGGCAACCCACTCCAGGACTCTTGCCTGGAGAATCCCATGGACAGAGGGGCCTGGAAGCTCACAGTCCATAGGGGCACAAAGAGTCAGACACAGCTGAAGCAACTAAGCACGCACACGCACAATGTCCCTCACTAGCCTCAGCTTGTCGGCTCTGTGCCTCTGCTCTTCTGCCTTCCTGTCCCTCAGTGCAAAGGCAATTTACTCCAATCATTTCCCAGCTGATGGCACCTTCCTCCAGGAGTCAGCCAAGCTCTGAATTCAGACCTTGTCTGCAATGTTTTGGGATTTCCATAAAACTCAAACAGATCTCTATATTCATGTCCTTTCAGAACCTCCTATGGTACTTTTTTTCCTATTAAGACTCAGCAAAAATGCTTTCAAGAGCACGTGAATGAAAGGACAGGAGAGCATAACACATAGTTTCTATCAGAAATCAATGGAAACTAAAAATATTCCGTATGAAACACCCTGATGCATCTCTAGTCTCAGCGGAAGTCTTTGTGGAGCACATAGGCTTTGGCTGTGAGGTCTCCTGGGGACACTTCCAGAAGTGAAAGGTATTTTTCTTTCAGGAAAGGACATTGCTTAAATTATGTGCTGAAGCTAATACTTAGATCTTCTCTCAGATAGATATATGCTGAGGCCTACAAAATGCTGTATTCACATAACCATTGATGCAAGAAGACTCAAGAGGAAATCTTTAATGCCAACATGGTTGAAAAACTGCCAATACTTCAGTAGTTGTCAGTGGCTGGTGAATGTCACCAGGTGTTGAGAACCCACAAGGGGAAAAAGAGTGGAAATTTCTATCACAAACACATACAGATCCATAGAGAGTTTACAATGTCGGGCTTGTTCATCTCCTAATGATGCCCCTGGTTTTCATACTGGACAAAAGGAGCTGTTGACCAGTGTGATTATAGTCACCAGATCCTCATTTCTATGTCTGTAATCCATTTATTTCCCTAATTTACGTGCTCTCTAAGTCTCCACAGTGGCTATTTCAAAGCTTAATCTACTCTCATTATATCATCTACCTGCTTCACTCTCAGCACCCATCTTTCAGTTTACTGAGAAAATAGGAGTGTTTAGGCAGGAATTCTCTCAACTGTGTGCTGTCTCACTTGTGGTTAGTTCCCACCATGCCACTCTTTCCTTCTTATTCCTGTTGCAAGAGTTGCCCTGTTTCCCATCTGCAGCTCACCGGTCCACCTGTAGTCTAGATCTCATCCCCTCTTTTGGAGAATGAAAGAAAGTGAAAGTGTGAAAGTGTTGATCACTCAGTCGTGTCTGACTCTCTGCCACCCCATGGACAGTAGCCTGCCAGGCTCCTCTGTCCATGGAATTCTCCAAGCAAGAATACTAGAGTGGGTTGCCATTTCCTCCTCCAGGGGATCTTCCCAACCCAGGGATCAATCCCGGGTCTCCTGCATTGCAGGCAGATTCTTTACCAACTCAGCCACCAGGGAAGATGCTACATACACCAAATATCCCTAAATCTCTCCTTCTGTTGTTTTCTGCTTATCAATGTGGGAAAAACATGTTCAGTAGTCCTACACAGAGGAGGTAAGCACAAAAACAAAACCTTCAGCCCTCTCTTTGCAAGACAGTAAATTGCCAATGTTAAGTATTGCCCTGGGTCTGATTTTTTTTCTATTCTGCACAGTTTCTTTGCATAAACTCAAGCAATCTTGATGCTTCCATTATCCCCCGTTTGCTGATGACACGTAAGTCTCTCTAATCCCCAACGCAGGCCTCTCTTCTGACCTTCAGACTTGTGTGTCCATCTACTTCCTAGACATGGATGTACCACACGGATATGCCACTACCACATGTACAAAACTGAACTTAGCATCTCCTCTCACCGCCACCCCAATTTCCCATCAAACTGGCTACTTCACCACTTCTTTCATTAAATGGCACCACACTCACTCTTACCACCTGAGCAAGGAAACTGGGATCATCCTAGACTTTTTTTCCTCTTTCCTTACTAACCCTGCCACCATGTGTCATCACCAGATCTTTTTGATTCCACTCCTTAGTTTATGCAGAATCTATCAGGGTAATACAGTATGGTACACCAAGCAGAATCCGCCATAGGGCTCCATCATCAAATAGATTAATATTTATGCAAAGAACATATAAGACCATACACAATAAGTGGGACATATAAAGATTGATAAAGCAGACCTGCATAACAAGACATGCAAAGGGTTGGTCTGGAGTCTGAAAAAAAATTTTAACAGATGGAAATAGGGATTTTTCCCAAAAAAAATAAAGAGCATTGGAAGTGTAAATATCTGGCCAAATAGAAAGACTATTTTCCTGTTAATTTCTTTAAAATGCACACAAGTCCTTAAAGCCAGACAGTATCTTATTAGTTTTACATCATCTCAATGTCATCATTTTAATAACTTTTAAAGAAAAAAAAATGTGGTGACCATTTTGTAGATTTTATGCCCTTGTTTTATATTCTTAAAATCATTTTATATCATTTTAGTATTATCTTGTTGGCTTGTACATGTAATTTTAATACATATTACAACAATAGCATAAAAAACATGGCACATCCACAACGGCCATCTGGCTTTGTTTTGAATGCCTGAACCACAGCTATACCATTTTGATTTTTAAATGTATTCTTTTCTTTAATGATTAAAGCAGATGTACAATGAACATTTGACAGGTCAAAACATAGGTTGGTCTAATTATTATAAAGTTTGAGGTAAATTATATACAAGCCAGAATGACTTCCCCATACTTCAATATGTGAAAGTTTCTTCCACTAGTAAATAATGTTTCACTGAATATGAGTACATATATCTTTCAATTAGGATTTTTATGTTCTTTGGATAAATACTCAGAACTAGAATTGCTAGATCATAAAGCAGTTCTAGTATTTTTTTCCTGAGGTCACCATATTGTTTTCAATAGTGGTTGCACCAATGTACTTTTTTCATCAGAAATTGAACTCTATTTTTTACTTTTTTAATGTTATTGAAGTATAATTGATTTACAACATTGTGTTACTTTCTGCTGTACAGAAAAGTGAACCAGTTATATATAGATACTGATATATATCACCACAGTGTTTTAGATTCTTTTCCCAAACAGGTCATTACAGAGTCTTGAGTAGAGTTCTCTGTGCTATACAGTAGGTCCTTTATAGTTACCTATTTTACATATAGTAGTGTGAATATGTCAATCCCAATTTTCTATTTAAATTCCCATCAATAGTGTATGAGGGTTCCCTTTTCTCCACATCTTCTCCAACTCCTGCTAATTCTTCTCTTTTTGATAATAACCATTCTAACCAGTGTGAGGTGATATCTCATCATGGTTTTGACTTGTATTTTCATAATAATTAGTGGTGTTGAACATCTTTTCATGTGCCTGTTGACCATCTGTATTTCTTCTTTGAAAAAAATGTCCATTCAGCTCTTCTGCCAATTTTTAACTGGATTTGACAATTTTTAATTGGATTGTTTGGTTTTTTGTTGCATTGTATTCATTCTTTATATCCTTTGGATATTAATTCCTTATCAGATATATGATTTTCAAATATATTTTCACATTTATCAGGTTGCTTTCTCATTTTGATGATGATTTCCTAAGCCATGCAGAGGCTTTTTAGTTTGATGTACTCCCATTTGTTTATTTTTTGTTTTGTTTCTCTCACCTTTTGAGTCAGATCCACAAAAACATTGCTAAGAATGATGCTAATGAGGTTACCACCTACACTTTACATTCGAGTCTTTAAACCACTTTGACTTAATGCTTCTGTATGGTGTAAGATGGTAGTTTCATTCTTAACCATGTGATTGTCCAGTTTTCCCAGCATCATTTATTGAAGAGATTATCCTTTCTCCATCGCATATTCTTTGCTCCTTTGTCATAAATTAATTGTTCATATATATATGTGGGTTTATTTCTGATCTCTCCATTCTATTTCTTTGATATGTGGTCTGTTTTTGTGCAAGTACCATACTGATTTAATTACTAAGTCTTTGTAGTATAGTTTGAAGTCAGGGAGCATGATATTACCAGTTTCATTCTTCTTCTCAAGATTATTGTTGTTACTTGGAATATTTTGTGTTTCCATACAGATTTTAGGAAATGTGTTCTAGTTCTGTGAAATATGCCATTGGAATTTCGATAGCAACTGCACTGAATCCATAGATTGCTTTGGGTAGTATGGACATTTTAACAATATTAATTCTTCCAGCTCATGAACATGATATATCTTTTCATTTGTATCATCTTCAACGTCTTCCATCAAGGTCTTACAGTTTTCCAAGTGTAGGTCTTTTACTTCCTTGGTTAGTTTTATTCCTAGGTTTTATTCTTTTTGATGCAATGGTTAATGGGATTTTCTTCTTAATTTTGCTTTCTGATAGTTCAGTATTAGCATATAGAATTGTCACTGATTTCTGTCATTTTGAATCATGCAACTTAGCTGAAATATTTATTATTTCTAACAGATTTTAAGTGGGATCTTTAGGATTTTTCTATATATATAGCATCATATCATTTGCAAATAATAGCAATTTTACTTCTTCTTTTCTGATTTGAATGTACTTCATTTTTTTTCTTGCCTAAATGCTCTACCTAAGACTTCCAAGAGAGTTCCATAAAAACATCTATTTCTGCTTTATTGACTATGCCAAAGCCTTTGACTGTGTGGATCACAATCAACTGTGGAAAATTCTGAAAGAGATGGGAATACCAGACCACCTGACCTGCTTCTTGAGAAACCTATACGCAGGTCAGGAAGCAACAGTTAGAACTGGACATGGAACAACAGACTGGTTTCAAATAGGAAAAGGAGTACATCAAGGCCGTATATTGTCACCCTGCTTATTTAAATTATATACAGAGTCCATCATGAGAAATGCTGGGCTGGAAGAAGCACAAGCTGGAATCAAGATTTCCAGGAGAAATATCAATAACCTCAGATATGCAGATGACACCATCCTTATGGCAAAAAGTGAAGAGGAACTAAAAGCCTCTTGATGAAAGTGAAAGAGGAGAGTGAAGAAGTTGGCTTAAAGCTCAACATTCAGAAAACAAAGATCATGGCAGCCAGTCCCATCACTTCATGGGAAATAGATGGGGAAACAGTGTCAGATTTTATTTTTTGGAGCTCCAAAATCACTGCAGATGGTGATTGCAGCCATGAAATCCAAAGACGCTTACTCCTTGGAAGAAAAGTTATGACCAACCTAGAGAGCATATTCAAAAGCAGAGATATTACTTTGCCAACAAAGGTCCGTCTAGTCAAGGCTATGGTTTTTCCAGTGGTCATGTATGGATGTGAGAGTTGCACTGTGAAGAAAGCTGAGTGCTGAAGAATTGATGCTTTTGAACTGTGGTGTTGGAGAAGACTCTTGAGAGTCCCCTGGACTGCAAGGAGATCCAACCAGTCCATCCTAAAGGAGATCAGCCCTGGGTGTTCTTTGGAAGGACTGATGCTAAAGCTGAAACTCCAGTGCTTTGGCCACCTCATGAAAAGAGTTGACTCATTGGAAAAGACTCTGATGCTGGGGAGGATTGAGGGCAGGAGGAGAAGGGGATGGCAGAGGATGAGATGACTGGATGGCATCACCAACTCAATGGACATGAGTCTGAGTGAACTCCGGGAGTTGGTGATGGACAGGGAGGCCTGGCGTGCTGCAATTCATGGGGTCTCAAAGAGTCGGACACAACTGAGCGACTGAACTGAACTGAAGACTTCCAATACTATCTTGAAGAACAATGGTGATAGGCGGCATCCTTATCTTGTTCCTGATCTTAGAGGAAAAGCTTTCACTTTTCAGTACTGATTATGATGCTAGTTGTGGCCTTGTCACAATTGGTTTTTGTTACACTGAGATATGTTCCCTCTATCCCGACTTTATTGAGACTTTTTTTTGTCATAAATGAATGTTGAATTTTCTCAAATGCTTTTTCTGCATCTATTGAGATAATATTGTGATTTTTCACTCATTTTGTTAATGTGGTGTGTTATGCTGATTGATTTTTCAGATGTTGAACCATCCTTGCATTCCTGATATTAATCTTGATATATAATCTTTATAATCTATTGTTTAATTAGGTTTGCTAATATTGAGGATTTCTGCATCTATGTTTATGAGAAATTTTAGCCTAAAATTTTCTCTCTTTTTTTGTGTGTGGTATTTTTGTCTGGTTTTGGTATCAGGGTAGTGTTGGCTCCCTAAAATGTATTTGAAAGTGTTCTCTCCTCTTCAATTTTGGGTGACTTTGAAAAGGATAGGTGTTAATTCTTTAAATACCTAGAAGAATTCTCCAGTGAAAGTCTGGTCCTGAAGTAGGAGATACACAGCCAATGCCCTGTGGACCCAGATAAACTTCAGTTCTACAGTTAAGTATTCTTAGGCTTAAACTGGGCATCTTGCTAGTGATAATTAACCAACTGATTGTGCCTCTGTTTCCTGTTGTTTCTAGGAAATCCAAATGCCAATTTATAGCCCAAATATAGCACCCCATGCTCTCTTTCATGATTATAAATTATGTTCATTTTTAAATGTGATCATGGCTTTCCTTTTTCTTTATATTTTCCTGGCATTGTTTCCCTATTTCTTTATATCATCTATCACTGTTTTATGGCATGAATTTTTATTATTGCAGCTCTTCAGTAGTCCAAGTAGCCAGGAATTACTCAAGACTAGAGATCTTCTTCAGTCTATTCATTGCACTCATTCTGTTCACTCATCTCTTTATTTCATAAAATATATTCAATCTCTCCTCATCTCTGGAAGACTTAAAGTTATTAAAACTGATTTCTATAAATACCTAGTTCTCCTATATGTGATCAAGAATCATTTAAAATTGGAAGTAAATCAATAAAGGGATGTATAATACAGTGTTGAGGATTTAATATACCACTCCTTTTAGGAAGACTAACATACCAAAAAAAAAAAAAAAAAACTGTTTAAACATTGTTAATGCAAGTTAAGCAATTCATGGAAGAGATTCATGAAAACAAGACCTTCCCCAAACCCCTGAGATAAGATCTCCAAAAGTAATTTTCTTGCTTCAAAATTCTAATTTAAAAGCAAGATCATCTGAGCATGTTCAAAACTGTTTCAGTAAATAGAATATTATCTTCTTTCTTTCTCTAATCCAGAAAAGTATTTATATCATGCAGCTTGTGAATCACACTTGTGTACATGAATGGGGAATGAGAAAAAAAATAATAACAGCCTTGCCAAATGAGTAGTGTATGTATGCAAAGAAATTCACAAATTACAGTGATTATTCTGAACATCTGATTCAAGAAAGAATCACCCCCCCACCCAGTCATAGAAACATCTGAAGATGAAAATCCAAGAGTAAATCCTATTGACTCCAGCATATATACTCAATCTGTTTTAAATTTTATCTGCATTAACACCACCCTTGTCACAACGGCCATGAACATTTGCCTGGACTATCCAATTGCCTTGGAATTAGACTCCTTTATTCCTTGCATGTTCCTTACAATCCATTCTCCGGAAAGAATACAGAGAGAATTTTCTAATGCAATGATTCACCCAAGCTTTAGGACAGTACTTACATCTAAAGAGGGAGAAAAGGAGGAAGGCCAGAGGCAAAGAGAAGGGATACTAACTATAGTTCAATGTTTTATCTCTTTTAAAACAGAGAAATCTGAAAGGTATATAACAACAGATATATTAATATCTGTTCTAATTCAGTGGTGGGAACATAATCTCTTTTATTAATTTGTTTCTTTTTTATTTTAATTGTTCTGAAATACAACATAAAACTTACCAACTTAATCAGTTTTAACTGTACAGTTCAGTAGCATTAGGTATATTCACATTGCTGGCTACCACCACCATCCACTCAGAAAACCCTTTTCATCTTGAAAAACCAAACTCGGTACCTATTAAATAACAATTCCCCATTTCCCCCTACTCCAAGCCCCTGGTAACCACATTCTACTTTATGTATCTATGAATTTGACCAATCAAGTTATCTCAAAAAAGTGGAATCATACAATATTTGTCCTCTCCATTTCTTGATTTAATTGACATATACCATTATTTAAATAAAGACTTCTATGAAATAAAGTAAAAGCAAAGCTTTCTTCCATCACGTCTTAAAGAAAATCAGTTTCAAGATTTTTTAATGTTAAGTACTTTGCCAACAAAGGTCCATCTAGTCAAGGCTATAGTTTTTCCAGTAGTCATGTATGGATGAGAGAGCTGGACTGTGAAGAAAGCTGAGTGCCGAAGAATTGATGCTTTTAAACTGTGGTGTTGGAGAAGACTCTTGAGAGTCCCTTGGACTGCAAGGAGATCCAACCAGTCTATTCTAAAGGAGATCAGTCCTGGGTGTTCTTTGGAAGGAATGATGCTAAAGCTGAAACTCCAGTACTTTGGCCACCTCACGTGAAGAGTTGACTCATTGGAAAAGACTCTGATGCTGGGAGGGATTGGGGGCAGGAGGAAAAGGGGATGACAGAGAATGAGATGACTGGATGGCACCACCGACTTGATGGACGTGAGTTTGAGTGAATTCCGGGAGTTGGTAATGGACTGGGAGGCCTGGCATGCTGCAATTCATGGGGTCGCAAAAAGTCGGACATGACTGAGCAACTGAACTGAACTGAACTGAATGTTAAGTGTTTCTATTTAACACATATCCTTCCAGATTTTACACAGAAGGATACAATGGAACAGATTTTCCTATCAGTTTTTGCACTAGAGATATCTTGGTATCCTATTTATCTTTCTCAGGTTATATTATAATTATCTATGTGTAAGTCTCTCTAGTCCACTAGAAAACTGTTCCCTCAATTATGGGAATGGTATCTTACTTCCCTTTTCACTTCCAATGTTAAGCACAGTTACTGGCACATAACAGATGCTTAATAAATATCTATTGAATAAATGAATGAACTAACTTTTCTATTAAGACTGCTTTATTTTTAAATCATTGAACTCAGATCAATAATTTGAAAAACTCTCCTTGAAATATGTTGGGACTTCCCTGGCAGTCCAATGGTTGGAAATTCACCTTCCAATGCAGAGGGTACAGGTTTGATCCCTGATTGGAGAGGTAGGATCCCACGTGCCTCACAGCCAGGGAACCTAGGCATGAAACAGAAGCAATGTTGTAGCAAATTTGGTAAACCTAAGAATGGTCCCCCACGCCCAAGGTAAGAGAAACCCAAGTAAGACGGTAGGTGTTGCAAGAGGGCACCAGAGGGCAAACACACTGAAACCATACTCATAGGAAACTAGTCAATCTAATCACACTAGGACCACAGCCTTGTCTAACTCAATGAAACTAAGCCATGCCCGTGGGGCAACCCAAGATGGGCGGGTCATGGTGGAGAGATCTGACAGAATGTGGTCCACTGGAGAAGGGAATGGCAAACCACTTCAGTATTCTTGCCTTGAGAACCCCATGAACAGTATGAAAAGGAAAAAATGATAGGATACTGAAAGAGGAACTCCCCAGGTCAGTAGGGGCCCAATATGCTACTGGAGATCAGTGGAGAAATAACTCCAGAAAGAATGAAGGGATGGAGCCAAAGCAAAAACAATACCCAGCTGTGGATGTGACTGGTGATAGAAGCAAGGTCCGATGCTGTAAAGAGCAATATTGCATAGGAACCGGAATGTCAGGTCCACGAATCAAGGCAAATTGGAAGTGGTCAAACAAGAGATGGCAAGAGTGAATGTTGACATTCTAGGAATCAGCGGACTGAAATGGACTGGAATGGGTGAATTTAACTCAGATGACCATTATATTTACTACTGCGGGCAGGAATCCCTCAGAAGAATTGGAGTAGCCATCATGGTCAACAAAAGAGTCCATAATGCAGTACTTGGATGCAATCTCAAAAACGACAGGATGATCTCTGTTTGTTTCCAAGGCAAACCATTCAATATCACCATAATCCAAGTCTATGCCCCAACCAGTAACGCTGAAGAAGCTGAAGTTGAATGGTTCTATGAAGACCTACAAGACCTTTTAGAACTAACACCCAAAAAAGATGTCCTTTTCATTATAGGGGACTGGAATGCAAAAGTAGGAAGTCAAGAAACACCTGGCATAACAGGCAAATTTGTCCTTGGAATACGGAATGAAGTAGGGCAAAGACTAATAGAGTTTTACCAAGAAAATGTACTGGTCATAGCAAACACCCTCTTCCAACAAAACAAGAGAAGACTCTACACATGGACATCACCAGATGGTCAACACCGAAATCATATTGGTTATATTCTTTGCAGCCAAAGATGGAGAAGCTCTATACAGTCAACAAAAACAAGACCGGGAGCTAACTGTGGTTCAGATCATGAACTCCTTATTATCAAATTCAGACTTAAATTGAAGAAAGTAGGGAAAACCACTAGACCATTCAGGTATGACCTAAATCAAATCCCTTATGATTATACAGTGGAAGTGAGAAATAGATTTAAGGGCCTAGATCTGATAGATAGAGTGCCTGATGAACTATGGAATGAGGTTCAAGACATTGTCCAGGAGACTGGGATCAAGACCATCCCCATGGAAAAGAAATGCAAAAAAGCAAAATGGCTGTCTGGGGAGGCCTTACAAATAGCTGTGAAAAGAAGAGAAGTGAAAAGCAAAGGAGAAAAGGAAAGATATAAGCATCTGAATGCAGAGTTCCAAAGAATAGCAAGGAAAGATAAGAAAGCCTTCCTCAGCGATCAATGCAAAGAAATACAGGAAAATAACAGAATGGGAAAGACTAGAGATCTCTTCAAGAAAATCAGAGAATCCAAGGAAACATTTCATGCAAAGATGGGCTCGATAAAGGACAGAAACGGTACAGACCTAACAGAAGCAGAAGATATTAAGAAGAGGTGGCAAGAATACACAGAAGAACTGTACAAAAAAGATCTTCACAACCCAGATAATCACGATGGTGTGATCACTGACCTAGAGCCAGACATCCTGAAATGTGAAGTCAAGTGGGCCTTAGAAAGCATCACTACGAACAAAGCTAGTGGAGGTGATAGAATTCCAGTTGAGCTATTTCAAATCCTGAAAGAGGATGCTGTGAAAGTGCTGCACTCAATATGCAAGCAAATTTGGAAAACTCAGCAGTGGCCACAGGACTGGAAAAGATCAGTTTTCATTCCAGTGCCAAAGAAAGACGATGCCAAAGAATGCTCAAACTACCACACAGTTGCACTCATCTCACACGCTAGTAAAGTAATGCTCAAAATTCTCCAAGCCAGGCTTCAGCAATACTTGAACCGTGAACTTCCTGATGTTCAAGCTGATTTTAGAAAAGGCAGAGGAACCAGACATCAAATTGCCAACATCTGCTGGATCATGGAAAAAGCAAGAGAGTTCCAGAAAAACATCTATTTCTGCTTTATTGACCATGCCAAAGATTTTGACTGTGTGGATCACAATCAACTGTGGAAAATTCTGAAAGAGATGGGAATACCAGACCACCTGATCTGCCTCTTGAGAAATCTGTATGCAGGTCAGGAAGAAACAGTTAGAACTGGACCTAGAAAAACAGACTGGTTTCAAATAGGAAAAGGAGTACGTCAAGGCTGTATACTGTCACCCTGCTTATTTAACTTATATGCAGAGTACATCATGAGAAACGCTGGACTGGAAGAAGCACAAGCTGGAATCAAGATTGCCGGGAGAAATATCAATAACCTCAGATATGCAGATGACGCCATCCTTATGGCAGAAAGTGAAGAGGAACTAAAAGCCTCTTGATGAAAGAGAAAGTGGAGAGTGAAAAAGTTGGCTTAAAGCTCAACATTCAGAAAACGAAGATCATGGCATCTGGTCCCATCACTTCATGGGAAATAGATGGGGAAACAGTGGAAACGGTGTCAGACTTTCTTTTTTTGGGCTCCCAAATCACTGCAGATGGTGACTACAGCCATGAAATTAAAAGACGCTTACTCCTTGGCAGGAAAGTTATGACCAACCTAGACAGCATATTCAAAAGCAGAGACATTACTTTGCCGACAAAGCTCCCTCTAGTCAAGGCTATGGTTTTTCCTGTGGTCATGTATGGATGTGAGAGTTGGACTGTGAAGAAGGCTGAGTGCAGAAGAATTAATGCTTTTGAACTGTGGTGTTGGAGAAGACTCTTGAGAGTCCCTTGGACTGCAAGGAGATCCAACCAGTCCATTCTGAAGGAGATCAGCCCTGGGATTTCTTTGGAAGGAATGATGCTAAAGCTGAAACTCCAGTACTTTGGCCACCTCATGCGAAGAGTTGACTCATTGGAAAAGACTCTGATGCTGGGAGGGATTGGGGGCAGAAGGAGAAGCGCACGACAGAGGATAAGATGGCTGGATGGCATCACTGACTCGATGGATGTGAGTCTGGGTGAACTCCGGGAGTTGGTGATGGACAGAGAGGCCTGGAGTGCTGCAATTCATGGTGTCGCAAAGAGTCGGACATGACTGAGTGACTGAACTGAACTGAAGAATGGTCCACATCAAAAGGAACACATGTAAGTCAGGTCTAGTGAGGTGGATGAACCTAGAGCCAATTCAGATCAGATCAGATCAGTCCCATGAAGTGATGGGACTGGATGCCATGATCTTCGTTTTCTGAATGTTGAGCTTTAAGCCAACTTTTTCACTCTCCACTTTCACTTTCATCAAGAGGCTTTTAGTTCCTCTTCACTTTCTGCCATAAGGGTGGTGCCATCTGCATATCTGAGGTTATTGATATTTCTCCCGGCAATCTTGATTCCAGTTTGTGTTTCTTCCAGCCCAGTGTTTCTCATGATGTACTCTGCATATAAGTTAAATAAGCAGGGTGACAGTATACAGCCTTGACGTACTCCTTTTCCTATTTGAAACCAGTCTGTTGTTCCATGTCCAGTTCTAACTGTTTCTTCCTGACCTGCATACAGATTTCTCAAGAGGCAGATCAGGTGGTCTGGGATTCCCATCTCTTTCAGAATTTTCCACAGAGATTGTGATCCACACAAAGGCTTTGGCATGGTCAATAAAGCAGAAATAGATGTTTTTCTGGAACTCTCTTGTTTTTTTCATGATCCAGCAGATGTTGGCAATTTGATGTCTGGTTCCTCTGCCTTTTCTAAAATCAGCTTGAACATCAGGAAGTTCACAGTTCACATATTGTTGAAGCCGGGCTTGGAGAATTTTGAGCATTACTTTACTAGCGTGTGAGATGAGTGCAATTGTGTGGTAGTTTGAACATTCTTTGGCATTGCCTTTCTTTGGGATCGGAATGAAAACTGACCTTTTCCAGTCCTGTGGCCACTGCTGAGTTTTCCAGATTTGCTGGCATATTGAGTGCAACACTTTCACAGCATCCTCTTTCAGGATTTGAAATAGCTCAACTGGAATTCTATCACCTCCACTAGCTTTGTTCATAGTGATGCTTTCTAAGGCCCATTTGACTTCACATTCCAGGATGTCTGGCTCTAGGTCAGTGTTCACACCATCATGATTATCTGGGTTGTGAAGATCTTTTTTGTACAGTTCTTCTGTGTATTCTTGCCATCTCTTCTTATTATCTTCTGCTTCTGTTAGGTCCATACTATTTCTGTCCTTTATCAAGCCCATCTTTGCAAGAAATGTTCCTTTGGTATCTCTGATTTTCTTGAAGAGATCTCTAGTCTTTCCCATTCTGTTGTTTTTCTCTATTTCTTTGCATTGATCGCTGAAGAAGGCTTTCTTTTTTTTTTTTTAAGATTTATCTTTTATTAGATATCTTATATTACATATTCCCAAAAAGATATAAAATCTTCCAAGAGAAAATATCAAAACTTATTGATTTCAAGGAAAGCAACATAATCAAAATGAAAGCAAAGATTTCTTATCTCTTCTTGCTATTCTTTGGAACTCTGCATTCAGATGTTTATATCTTTCCTTTTCTCCTTTGCTTTTCACTTCTCTTCTTTTCACAGCTATTTGTAAGGCCTCCCCAGACAGCCATTTTATACAGAAGTAAGTCAGAGAAAAACAAATATCATATATTAATGCATATATATGGAATATAGAAAGATGGTAATGATGAACCTTTTGTAGGGTAGTAATGGAGAAGCACACATAGAGAACAGACTTGTGGACACAGTGGGGGAAAGAGAGGGTGGGATGAATTGAGAGAGTAGCATTGAAACATACATATTACCATATATAAATCTGATAGCCAGTGGGAATAGCTACATAACACAGGGAGCTCACACCCAGTGCTCTGTGACAACGTAAAGGGGTGGGATGGAGGTGAGAAATGGGAGGGAACTTCAAGAGGGAGGGGACATATGTGTACCTATGACTGACTCATGTTGATGTATGGCAGAAACCAATACAATATTGTAAAGCAATTATCCTCCAATTAAAAATAAATAATTTTTTTACAAAGAATGGTGTACATCAAAAAAAGAGAAACATAATTTGTTCCAAATACATGATCAGTTTTAAGTCATCTTCTTTATCTTTCTTTCTTGCCTTTACAGTAGACTCAAGTCTTCTTGAAGCTTCAGTAGCACAAGGAGATTTCTCTTGCCTGCATTTCATCAGTAGCATTCATTCATATGACTGATCTCTCTACCTTACAGCCTTATCTTGCTACATCACGCATTTGAAGCTCTAAGTAATTTTCAGGCAGCTGTAACTGAAGAGATATTATGGCTGTTGAAGTTGTGCCAGTTGCTGCTTAACCATACCCATAACTCAAGCACAGCACAGACAAGCACAACCTTCATGGGAAAAAAGGCTTATCATTCATTATTTTATAGCAATTACTTCCTTTATTCTGCCAAGCCTGCCATTGCTCAGGATGCCAAGGAAAAATAATTGATCATAATGGATCACAAATTCAAACTCATGGGAAAATGTTAAATAAATGAAATAAAACAAGGAATTAAATTATCCTTAATTAAATATATCAGTAAAAATGAACCCAAATCCAGTCTGTGTCTTAGATGCAGCAACATGGACCAGTGAAAGATCATATACTTTGGATGGAGAACACCTCAACTCATGTCCCATTTTGATGTGTGACCATGGACAATTCTCATAGCTTTGCTAACATTTTATTTCCTCAAGTGGGAAGAATATAGAGGATTAAATGAGAAAGGGTAATGTTAATATTTTTATATACTGTAATCTTACTCTAAAAATAAGATTACATATTTATTAGAAGAATTTGTCAAAGAAATAGCTGAAGACTAAGAAGTGGGTATATCAAAGGGTAAAAGGGTTAAAAAAAAGGGGGGGAGTAAAATTGAGCTCAAATTTCTATGTTGAAGAACATTGACTTTTGTGACAAAGCACTTTCAGCTCAGTTTTCTATGTTCCTCTATGACAATCATGGAGAAGGCACTGGCACCCCACTCCAGTACTCTTGCCTGGAAAATCCCATGGACAGAGGAGCCTGGTGGGCTGCAGTCCATGGGGTCGCTAAGAGTCATACACAACTGGGCGACTTCACTTTCACTTTTCACTTTCACGCATTGTAGAAGGAAATGGAAACCCACTCCAGTGTTCTTGCCTGGAGAATCCCAGGGATGGGGGAGCCTGGTGGGCTGCCGTCTATGGGGTCGCACAGAGTCGGACACGACTGAAGAGACTTAGCAGCAGCAGCTATGACAATCAGAAGGGGATGATGGTGATATTTTAGACTAGCACCTCATTAGGTGATAGTCTAATGACACTCATTAGACTAACAAAGACACCTCATTAGGCTAACAAATCTGCATTCAGAATTTCAACTGGGCTCTCAACATTGTCCAGCAACCCTACTACTGCAGCTACTGCATTTCTTTAGTCAACTCATTTTCTCACTCTCCAAGGTGATTGTATTAAATCATTTGCACCAGCCTCAAAAACAAAGTACAACTTTCAAAACCTCCCTCCATCTCAGCAAATAATCTCTCTTCAACTCCACAGAGAAACTAGAAGCCATCAGAGAGGAACCCTGCTCTCAAACATGCAACATATTTACATCTGTTCCCCTCTCCTTTTCAATTTCTAGTAAAGCCATCTGCCTTCTTCCTACTTAAGGTCAAATCATCTATTTATATGTTGTAGTCCATCTCTTCAAGAATCATATCCTATTACAGTAATTCCTGGAGAAAAAGAAATCCTCCTACACAATTGATGGGAATGTAAACTGGTACAGCCACTATCAAGAACAACATGAAGTTTCCTTAAAAAAGTAAAAATAGAGTTACCATATGATTCAACAATCCCACCACTGGAAACCATCACTGAGAAAACCATAATTAGGAAATGTACATGTACCCCAATTTTCATTGCAGCACTATTTACAATAACCAAGATATGGAGTCAACCTAAATTTCCACAGAGAGATGAATGGATAAAGAAGATGCGGTACATATATACAATAGAATATTCACTTCAGTCACTCAGTCATGTCCCACTCTTTGCGACCCCATGAATTGCAGTACGCCAGGCTTCCCTGTCCATCACCAACTCCCGGAGTTCACTCAAACTCACGTCCATGGAGTCCGTGATGCCATCCAGCCATCTCATCCTCTGTCATCCCTTTTCCTCCTGCCCCCAATCCCTCCCAGAATCAGAGTCTTTTCCAATGAGTCAACTCTTCTCGTGAGGTGGCCAAAGTACTGGAGTTTCAGCTTTAGCATCATTCCTTCCAAAGAAATCTCAGGACTGATCTCCTTCAGAATGGACTGGTTGGATCTCCTTGCAGTCCAAGGGGCTCTCAAGAGTCTTCTCCAACACCACAGTTCAAAAGCATCAATTCTTCGGTGCTCAGCCTTCTTCACAGTCCAACTCTCACATCCATACATGACTACTGGAAAAAACAGCCTTGACTAGACGGACCTTTGTTGGCAAAGTAATGTCTCTGCTTTTGAATATGCTATCTAGGTTGGTCATAACTTTCCTTCCAAGGAGTAAGCGTCTTTTAATTTCATGGCTGCAGTCACCATCTGCAGTGATTTTGGAGCCCAAAAAATAGTCTGACGCTGTTTCCTCAGCCATTAAAAAGAATAAAATAATGCCACTTGCAGCAATATGGATGCAACTAGAGATTATCATCATACTAAGTGAAGTAAGTCAGACAGAGAAAGACAAATATCATATAGTATCACTTATATGTGGAATCTTAAAAAACTGATACAAATGAATTTATATACAAAACAGAAACAGACTCACAGACTTTGAGAACAAACTTATGGTCATCAAAGGGGAAAGATTGTGGGGAGGGATAAATTATGAGCTTGGGATTAACATATATGCACTTTTATAGGCCGTTAACAGATTATTTACAGAAAATAGATAATCAACAAAGCTATGGTTTTTCCAGTAGTCATGTACAGATGTGAGAGTTGGACCATAAAAAAGGCTGAGCACCAAAGAATTGATGCTTTTGAATTGTGGTGCTGAAGAAGACTCTATCCCTTACTCAGCAGGGAGATCCTAAGAAAATCAACCCTGAATATTCATTGGAAGTGCTGATGCTGAAACTGAAGCTTCAAGATTTTGGCCACCTGATGCAAAGAGTTTACTCATTGGAAAAGACACCAATGCTGGGAAAGACTGAGGGCAGGAGAAGGAGGCAACAGAAGATGAGATGATTGGATGGCATCACCTACTCAATGGACAGGAGTCTGAGTGAAGGACAGGGACACCTGGTGTGCTGCAGTTCATGGAGTCACAATGGGTCGGACATGACTTAGTGACTGAACAACAACCGTGCAGCTGCACAACCTGAGGGCCAGTAGTGATCCTAAGGCTGCCTTTGTCCACTGACCTTATCCTAGTTCTTGTGCTATCTCCCCAACTATTGAAATGAACTTCTAATTGCCCCTCCCATCTCCCTCTTACCTCCCTCCAGCCCTTTCTTTACTCAGCCAGAAGGAGTAAGCTTTTTAAAACATTACCAGGTAGCTCAGAGGTGAAGAATTCACCTGCCAATGCAGGAGACAGAGGAGACACAGGTTTGATACCTGGGTCAGGAAGATCCACTGGAGGAGGAAATGGTAACCCATTCCAGTATTCTTGCATGGAAAAATTCCATGGTCAGAGGAGCCTGGCAGGCTACAGTCCATAGGGTCACAAAGATTCAGACACAACTTAGCGACTGAACACAAGCACAAACACACATCTTACACCCTAGCTTGTCTTCCTAGTGCATTTAGGATAAAAATCAAAATTTCTCTAATGGAGTCACCAGGTCCTGCAAGATTTGGTCCCTACCTCCCACCCAATCAAGGTTCTAACTACTCAAAATTCCATTCAGGCCCTGAAAGAGGCACTGTTCCTTCTCGCCTCAGGCCCCCTGCATATGCTGTTTTCTCTTTCTGAAATGATCCACCTTCTACCCACTCAACCCAAGTAACACCTTCCATCCATCAGATCTCAGCTTTAATGACATTTTCTCAGAGAAGCTTCTCTGACCCTCCGTATCCCTAGGAAACAATACTGGGTCACCATCACCATCAGCACAGTTGCAATGGTAACTAAACACCTAAGAGAGTACAGCTGATCCCCTTTGTTCCTGAATTCTTTACTCACTAAAATTTATTTGTAGTCTGAAAATCAGTACTATCAAAACACTCTAGATTTTTTAGTCTTTTTATCCAATTTAATGGGAATCCATTTTTGCATTTGTTCAATAAATTCTTTTAAAGAGTTAACCAACAATGATTACTGAATAACAAAATATACAAATATCAGTTAAATGTTCAACAGGTACTCAAGTTAATTCATCACTGCCTTCTCCCCCTCCAAACAACCTTCTCCCCATCACTATTTCCCCTGTGACCCAAGTCAGAATTCCAGAAGTTATCCTCACATTTCCCAATGCTTCCTATATATATCCACTAGTTCTCCAGAACCTCTTGACGATCTCCTTAGTGAGCACAAAACCTAACTATAGCCCTTCCGA
This sequence comes from Bubalus bubalis, assembly GCF_019923935.1. NCBI lineage: Eukaryota > Metazoa > Chordata > Mammalia > Artiodactyla > Bovidae > Bubalus > Bubalus bubalis. Next base: position 133,779,167 of record NC_059159.1, read on the forward strand.
AGACTCCAAACCTGTCTTCCCACACTCTCCCAACTCTCTCTGCAATACCAGTTTGGGCCAGACTCAGTGATTTCTGGCTCCCCAGGTGTGCCATGCTCTCCCTGAAGCTGGCTCATTTTGGATCACCCTCGAGAATCCCTTCACCTGGGATTGGTTTCCTCCTACTTGCCCTTCAGGCCCCAGCTTACATATTCTTCCACAAAGAAAGCTTCCTACATCCTAGAGGTTGGGTTAAGAGTCCTTCTTCACATTCCTTGTGATGACTCCATTACGCTGCTTACAGGATTCCTATTTTCTAAGTTTATCTCATCTGTCTCCCCTAGAGACTCCTTGAGATCTTAATACATACCATATTTCATGGGTATAGCTTCTGAACTTAGCATAGGGTCAGACTTAAGAAAGTTGCTCATGTCTATTCCTGCCCTGAAAACAGGTTCATCTGTACTATTTTTATGAGATTCCACACATATGCATGAATATATGGTATTTGTTTTTCTTTCCATTTCACTCTGTATGACAGGTCCATTCACATCACTAGAAATGACATAATTTCATTCTTTTTTATGGATGAGTAATATTCCATTGTGTATACATATACCAGCACTTCTTAATCCATTCATCTGTCATTGGATGTCTAGGTTGTTTCCATGTCTTGGTTATTAAAATTTTTAATATAAATTTATTTATTTTAATATGGCTATTAAATTAGTGTTGCAATGAACACTGGAGTATATGTATCATTTTGAATTATGATTTTTAGAGTATATTCCTAATAGTGAGATTGCTGGGCCATGTGGCAATCCTATTTTTAGTTTTTTAAAAAACGTTTATACTGTTCTAAACAGGGGCTGTATCACTAGATGGATGGGATGAGGGGGAAGGTCTAAAAGGAAGGGAATATATGTATATATACATATATGACACACCTTGTTGTACAGCAGAAACTAACACAACACTGAAAAGCAATTCAGTCTCAGTTTCAGTTTAGTCGCACACTCGTGTCCGACTCTTTGCAACCCCATGGACTGCAGCACGCCAGGCTTCCCTACCCATCACCAACACCCAGAGCTTGCTCAAACTCATGTCCATCAAGTTGGTGATACCCATCCAACCATCTCATCCTCTGTCCTCCCCTTCTCCTCCTGCCTTCAATCTTTTCCAGCATCAGGGTCTTTTCCAATGAGTCAGTTCTTCGCATCAGGTGGCCAAAGTATTGAAGCTTCAGCTTCAGTATCAGTCCTTCCAATGAATATTCAGGACTGATGTCCTTTAGGATTGACTAGTTTAAGCTCCTTGCAGTCCAAGGGACTCTCAAGAGTCTTCTCCAATCCCACAGTTCAAAAGCATCAATTCTTCAGCACTCAACTTTGTTTATGGTTCAACTCTTACATCCATACATGACTACAGGAAAAATCATAGCTTTGATGTGATGGGCCTTTGTCAACAAAGTAATGTCTCTGCTTTTTAATATGCTGTCTAGGTTTGTCATAGCTTTTCTTCAAAGGAGCAAGCCTCTTTTAATTTCATGGCTGCAGTCACCATCTGCAGTGGAGCCCAAGAAAATAAAGTCTGTCACGTCACTGTTTCCATTGTTTCTCCATCTATTTGCCATGAAGTGATGGGACCGGATGCCATGATCTTAGTTTTCTGAATATTGAGTTTTAAGTCAGGTTTTTACTCTCCTCTTTCACTTTCATCAAGAGGATCTTTAGTTCCTTTTCACTTTCTATCATAAGGGTGGTGTCATCTGCATATCTGAGGTTATTGATATTCCTCCCAACAATCTTGATTCCAGCTTGTGCTTCATCCAGCCCAGCATTTCACATGATGTACTCTGTATATAAGTTAAATAAGGAGGGTGACAATATACAGCCTTGACGTACTCCTTTCCCAGTTTGGAACCAGTCTGTTGTTCCATGTCCAGTTTTGTTGCTTCTTGACTTGCATACAGAGTTCTCAGGAGGCAGGACAGGTGTCTGGTCTTCCCGTCTCTTGAAGAATCTTCCACAGTTTGTCATGATCCACACAGTCAAAGGCTTTGGCTTAGTCAATAAAGCAGAAGTAGATGTTTTTCTGGAACTCTCTTGCTTTTTCTATGATACAACAGAGGTTGGCAATTTGATCTCTGGTTTCTCTACCTTTTCTAAATCCAGCTTAAACATCTGGCAATTCATGGTTCATGTACTGTTGAAGCCTGGCTTAGAGAATTTTGAGCATTACTTTGCTAGTGTGTGAGATGAGTGCAATTGTGCAGTAGCTTGAACATTCTTTGGCATTGCCTTTCTTTGGAATTGGAATGAAAACTGACCTTTTCCAGTCCTGTGGCCACTGTTGAGTTTTCCAGATTTGCTGGCATATTAAGTGCAGCACTTTACAGCATCATCTTTTAGGATTTGAAATAGCTCAGCTGGAATTCCATCACCTCCACTAGCTTTGCTAGTGATGCTTCCGGAGGCCTACTAGACTTCACATTCCAGAATGTCTGATTCTAGGTGAGTGATAACATCAGCATGGTTATCGGGGTCATTAAGATCTTCATTTTTAATTAATTTATTTACTTTAATTGGAGGATAATTTTTTACAATATTGTGGTGGTTTTTGCCATACATCTACATGAATCACCCATAGGTGAACATGTGTCCCCCCTTCCTGAACCCCCTTCCCACCTCCCTCCCCTCAGAGCACCCCTGGTGCCTCAGAGTACCAGCTCGAGTGCCCTGCCTCATGCATCAAACTTGTACTGGTTATTTATTTTTGTATAGTTCTTCTATGTATTCTTCCACCTCTTCTTAATATCTTCTGCTTCTGTTATGTCCGTACCTTTTCTGTCCTTTATTGTGCCCATCTTTGCATGAAATGTCCCCTTGGTATCTTTAATTTTCTTGAAGAGTTCTCTAGTCTTTCCCATTCTAGTGTTTTCCTCTAGTTCTTTGCACTGATTCCTGAGAAAGGCTTTCTTATCTCTCCTTGCTATTCTTTGGAACTCTGCATTCAAATGGGTATATCTTTCTTTTTCTCCTTTGCCTTTTGCTTCTCTTCTTTTCTCAGTTATTTGTAAGGCCTGGTGAAACAACCATCTTGTCTTTTTGCCTTTCTTTTTCTTGGGGGTGGTCTTGATCACCACCTCCCATACAGTGTCACAAACCTCTGTCCATAGTTCTTCAGACACTCTGTCTATCAGATCTAATCCCTTGAATCTATTTGTCATTTCCACTGTATAATCATAAGGGATTTGATTTAGGTCATACCTGAATGGTCTAGTGGTTTTCCCTACTTTCTTCGTTTTAAGTCTGAATTTGGCAATAAGGGGTTCATGATCTGAGCCACAGTCAGCTCCCGGTCTTGTTTTCACTGACTGACTGTATAGAGCTTCTCCATCTTTGGCTGCAAAGTATATAATCAATCTGATTTTGGTATTGACCATCTGGGGATGTCCTCATGTAGAGTTGTCTCTTATATTGTTGGAAGAGGGTGTTCACTATGACTGGTGTGTTCTCTTGGCAAAACTCTGTTAGCCTTTGCCCTGCTTCATTTTGTACTCCAAGGCCAAACTTGCCTGTTACTCCAGGTATCTCTTGACTTTCTACTTACGCATTCCAGTCCCCTATGATGAAAAGGACTTTTTTTTTTTTTTTTTTGGTGTTAGTTCTAGAAGATCTTGTAGGTCATCGTAGAACTGTTAAACTTCAGCTTCTTTGGCGTTAGTGGTTGGGGCATAGACTTGGATTATTGTGATATTGAATGGTTTGCCTTGGAAACGAGCAGAGATCATTTTGTTGTTTTTGAGATTGCACCCAAGTACTGCATTTTGGACTCTTTTGTTGACTATAAGGGCTACTCCATTTCTTCTAAGGGATTCTTGCCCACAGTAGTAGATATAATGGTCATCAGAATTAAATTCACCCTCTCCAGTCCATCTTAGTCCAAGATGGTGGAGTAGAAGGATGTGCCTTCATCTTCTCCTGTGAGAACTCCAAAATTACAAAGCAGTTATACTCCAATAAAAAAAAAAGTTGCTCAAAAATACTTGGAGTACCCTAATTGGAATGAATGAAACATTTCCTCACTGAATCATAGCTTTACCTTTATGCAGCATTTTTTAAATTTTATTTACTTTTTAATTTAAGGATAATTGCTTTATGGAATTTTGTTGTTTTCTGTCAAACCTCAACATGAATCAGCCGTATGTATACATATATCCCTTCCCTACAAAATATACTAAGATTTATTTCCAGATCCTATTTTGTTTAAGCTATGCCTGCTTATCTTTGCACCAGTGTCCCATTATTTTAGTATATTATGGTTTTATGACACATTTTAATATCTAATAAGGCACACCCTCACACACATTACTCCTATTTTCTCATTTCTTTTGTCCATAAGACAACCTAGAGAACTACATGTTACATTTTTTAAAATTCATTGTAAATTTTCCTTGGTGTTTTAATGGCAATACATTAGATCTAAAGGAAAATTATATCATCTGGAAATAATACTTCTGTCTTTCTCTGAAAATGTTATAGTTCTCATTTCTGTTACTTGAGTTGCTGCATTGGCTAGAACTTTGGGGAATAATAAATACACTCATGATACAGATATCTCTGGAAATGTCTCTTTTGTAACCATATTTTACTAAAATTATAAGGTACTAAATGCTTAAGAAAGACTAATGTATGAGGGAGGGTCAGGATGGGGAACACATGTACACCTATGGCTGATTCATGTGAATGTATGGCAAAAACCACCACAATATTGTAAAGTAATTAGCCTCCAACTAAAATAAATTTTAAAAACAAGACTGCTGCTGCAGGTAAGTCGCTTCAGTCATGTCCGACTCTGTGCGACCCCATAGATGGCAGCCCACCAGGCTCCCCCATCCCTGGGATTCTCCAGGCAAGAACACTGGAGTGGGTTGCCATTTCCTTCCCCAATGCATGAAAGTGAAAAGTGAAAGTGAGGTCGCTCAGTCGTGCCCGACTTTTAGCGACCCTATAGCCTGCAGCCTACCAGGCTCCTCTGTCCATGGGATTTTCCAGGCAAGAGTACTGGAGTGGATTTCCATTGCCTTCTCCAAAAACAAGACTAATGTAGTGCATTACTATATGAAGTAACAAAGCTATTTACAGGAAAAAAAAAAAAAACAGAAACCTAATCTACCTTAATGGTCTTTTTATCCTAAGGGTTTTGATGTTCCCTCAGAAATGTAAAATAATAACTTAACATTCCAAACAGAATATCTGAGAGCTGCTAAGATTCTCATCCTCCATCAGATTTATCTTCCTTTCCAGTGCTGACCTACAGGAAGACATTTTATTGTGACCCTAATGAGAATGGTTAATAAACATCATGGAGTTTTTGTGTTTTTGCTTTGCTTTGTTTTGTTTTGTTTCTGAGAGAACTAGTTTTAGTTCAATTTCTCCACAGCCTTTCTAGAAAATTAGAGGTCCTTCCTCAATCTTTGATTTTGAATATCAAAGTCATACTATCATTTATTGACCTCTTAGTATTCATAGGAACCATGCTAAATTCTTTGCATACATTGTCTCATTTAACATTGTATCAATTGATCAATTGGTATTCTCCAGAAAACAAAACCAACAAGATAGACTGAACATTTCTATTATATGGTGGTGGTGGTTTAGTCGTTAAGTTGTGTCTGACTCTTGCAATCCCATGGACCATAGCCCACTAGGCTCCTCTGTTCGTAGGATTCTCCAGGCAAGAATACTGGAGTGGGTTGCCATTTCCTTCTCCAATATCTATTACATAATATAAGGTAAAATATGAGACATATCTTTATGTGTATGTGTGTGTGTGTGCATGCCACCATATGTCCATAAAATAAATCTCTTTATTATATATGTATATATATATATATAGATATACACACACACACATTTGAATGATAATGCACACACACATGTATATACATATAATCAGCTCAGTTCGGTTCAGTTCAGTCACTCAGTCATGCCTAACTCTTTGCAACCCCATGGACTGCAGCACACCAGGCTTCCCTGTCCATGACCAATGCCCAGAGCCTGCTCAAACTCATGTCCATCAGTTGGGTGATGCCATCCACCTGTCTCATCCTCTGTCATCCCCTTCTCCTCATGCCTTCAATTGTGCCCAGCAACAGGGTCTTTTCCAATGAGTCAGTTCTTCACATCAGGTGTCCAAAGTATACATATAATAAAGATGTTGGTTTTAAGATATTGACTTAGCGCTGAGGGAGGACACTGATACCAACTGCGCTTTGCAGCTGAGCATCTTAGGAAAAGGTGACAGCCCTACTGAAACAGAGGCTAAAAATTATTTGTCACCAGTGTGCCAGTTTGACTTGCATCTGTGTTCATTCACATTTCAGTAACAGGCCTGAGAGAGAAGGCCTCATCTTTGCTCACTGGCACAAGTTCAGAAATATTTCACATAGAATGTGCAAATCACGTGTGTGTGGTGTTCAGTGAGGAAAAGAAAAGAAATTGGCTTATAGGACTGTGGTGACTGGCAAGTTTAAAATTTGTAGGGCAGGCCAACAGCCTGGAAACTCAAGCTGAATTTCCATGTTACAGTCTTGAAGCAGAGTTCTTTCCTCAGTTTATCTATCCCCCCCCCCAACCCTAGTATTTTACTGTAAACAGCAAAGACATGTCAGATCATCTCTTCTGCGTTTTGTTTGGAAATCTCCTCAGCTAAATATCCATGTTTGTCATTCACACGTTCTACTTTCCACCAGTGACAGAGCCATAATTCAGACAAGTTCTCTGCTTGTTTATATCTAGGATCTCCTTTCCTTGAGCGTCCAGTAACACATTCTTCGTTTCCATCTGGGATCTTACCAGAAGCACTTTAATGTTCCTATTTCTAGCAACATTCTGTTCATAACTGTATACAGTCTCTAAGACAATAGAACTCTCACTATAGCTTTCCTCTCCTCTTTCTGAGCCCACACCAAAATTACCTTTAATGTCCATGTTTTTATCAACAATCTCTTCAAGGTAATCTAGATTTTTACTATCAAATGCCTCAAAACCCTTCCAGCCTACATCCATCATTGTTTGTTTTTATTGTTTAGTCACTAAGTGGTGTCCAACTCTTTGCAACCCCATGGACCATAGTCTACCAGGCTCCTCTGTCCATGGGATTTCCCAGGCAAGAATACTGGAAAGGCTTGCCGTTTCCTTCTGCAGGGATCTTCCCAACCCAGGGATCGAACCACATCTCCTTCATTGGCAGGTGGATTCTTTACCACTGAGCCACGGGGATAAGCCCCCACACTCATTACCCAATTCCAAAACCCCTTCCATCTTTCCATGTATTTGTTAGAGCAACATCATGCTTTTCAGCACCAAAATCTTTGTGAGTTCCCTTGGGCTGTCTAAACAAAGGACTGCATACTGGGTGACTCCAAACAACAAAAATGTATCCTCTCCCAATTCTGGAGCGTGCAAGTCACTTATAGAAGCTCTATTGATGATTTATTCAATTTTGGGAAGCAACCATGAGTAACTTTCAATAAGTAAATGGATAAATTAACTGTGGTACATCCCTAAAATGGAATATTATTCAGCACTAAAAAATAATGAGCTATCAAGCCATGAAAAGACATGGAAGAATCTTAAATTCAGAATACTAAATAAAAGAAACCAATCTGAAATGGCTACCTACCATATAATTCCTGGAAAAGGCAAAGCTATGGAGTTAAAAAAGATTAGTGGTTATCAGGAGTTAGAGAGAGATAGGGATTAACAGGTGAAATACAGAGGATTTTTAGGGCAACAAAACCATTTTATATAGTACTATAATGATTGATACATGCCATTTTACACTTGTCAAAACATAGAATATAAACACCAAGAGTGAACCCTAAGGTACACTATGGACATAGTGTGATTATGATGTGTCAGTGCAGGTTCATCAGTTGTCACAAATATACCACTAAGGTGGGGAATGTTGATAATGGGAACAAAGGGTATGTGGCAATTCTTTGTATGTACGTTCTTAGTTTTACTAAAATTGATCTACAAATCCTAAAATTGATCCTAAAAAGTCTTTTAAAAACTGAAAAAGAAATAAAAATGATTCAGATACAGTCTAGAAGCTTAGTTGGGAAGCCTAAGTTTGAAAGACAATGAAAGAAAGCATGGTAAAGCAAAGCGGTGACTGTCACTGATTTACAACAGGACTCAAGACCAGTCCTTCCAGCACATGCTCTCATGTGCCAAGATCATTTGTGCATTCTCAGTAGCAGTCATCTAATGACATATTCTATCAAGGAGGAACCTCCAAGTCCTCAGAACATTTCATCTGGCTAAGGTCTGGAACTGATGGTCACAACATCAAGGTGGATACATGGGTAACAGAAAGACACAGGAACCAAGAAATAAGGCAAGTGAATCTACCAATCTGAGATAGAATCAGATGGGAAACACACAAAAGAGAACAGCAGGCCCATAAACCAAGAAGTGGAAGAAACAGGTGCAGATCTCCAGGAGAGAGGAACAGCCAGGGGCCTCTGAGGGTGCATTGGAGTGACCTCCTTGTGACAGTGATAACACCTTACCCTTGAAACCCAGGCCTGAGCATGGAGAAGAAGAAGCAAAAACACATATTAGCAAATTGAGGAAAAAATCAATCTTATCAGTGCTGCAGTCACTCCACATTAATTAAGCTGGTAGTCCAATGCAAGTCTCTCTGATTGCATGGTCTCTTCTTCCAGCAGCACTTAATGACTACAAGTGGCACATTAAAAAGTCAAGGCAAACCAACATGCATACTTTTATATATTCTCCCATGGTCAGCAGGTTTGAGAAGCTGGATGTCTCTTCTCAGGAAGCTGGGAATGGGTTTATTAAGAACCTTATAAATCCTAAGAACGGTGCCACAGAACAATCAGGTATTAATTTCTCACAGAGCTGAAGTGCAAATTACCTACCTGCAGCTTTCTCCTCTCCAGATTGTCTGTGTTTTTGTAATCTTGGTTCAGATTTAACTCACTGTTAACCGTATTTCTTACTAGCTGTCCCTGCTCCCTGCCCCTGCACTATCTGCTATATGCTAAGGGAATGCAGACTGGAGTAAATGACTGTCTGAACAAAGAGGCAGACCATTGGCATTGAATCAAGTATCTGAGAGGAAATGACAAGCCTGGGACTGTGAGTCAGTCCCTGCTTCCTATTTCAGAGATGTTCTGAATCATGAACATAGGGCCAGTACTATGGAGAAGGCACACTCTGTGAGCAGCTGGAGGGGTCTTCTTGGAGACAGAAGTCAACATTAGAGAGAGGGGCTTGTCCCCAAAGAGATGGCTCTAGGCAGGCCAATAAAATTTAATAAAAAAAAAAAAAAAAGGTGGGGAGGAGTGAGATGTGGGGAAAAAAACACAAGAACAGGAGACAAGTGCAGAATTCTTTTTTTATGCTGTAAGTTATATACCTTTTTTAATCTACCAAAACAGCACTAATTGAAATTTTCAAATGAATGGCCTCTGGATACATGACATTGAAATTCTGCCAGGCCTCCACTAAGATACCAGTAGCTTTTTTTGCTTAGTCATTATGTTATATTGTCATTGAAATCTTTACTGCCTTTTCATTCCAGATCAGGGGGGTTGGTTACTCTTCTATGGAGACTTGCAATTCAGTCTAGGATATGTCAACCTCCCCCTCATTTCAAGGAAGAAGTACAACTCGAGAGTTGAAGAAACAATAGATATGAGTAGCAGGGAACTCCTCCATCACAACCAAAATCTCCTTGGAGGTAAAGTTATTAAAGTTTGATGTATTTGACAATTTGAGAAAAAAAAAAATGTGATGCTGTTTCTTGAGGCAGGAACAAATCACCACCTCCCACGGTAATGATAGACTTTTCCCTAAGAGCTGACAAAGACAATCATGGAAAGACATTCATCAGCAGGGTGGGCGAGAAAAAAATGACTCAGGTATTATATTTTCTGTATTTTAGTCAGGGAATACATCACTCTGCAGATGGATCTAATTTAGTCATGTTATGGAAAACCAAACACAGTTCTGGTCCATAACAGTACTAGCCAGCATTATTTGAGGCCAGTAAGTAACAGGTAAAACTCAGCAGTGGCCACAAGACAGGAAAAGGTGAGTTTTTATTCCAATCTCAAAGAAGGACAATGCTAAAGAATGTTCAAACTACCATACAATTAAGCTCATTTCACATGTTAGTAAAATTATGCTCAAAATCCTTCAAGCCAGGCTTCAGTAGTACGTGAACCAAAAACTTCCAGATGTACAAGCTGGGTTTAGAAAAGGCAAAGGAACCAGGGATCAAATTGTCAACATTCGCTGGATCATAAAGAAAGTAAGGGAATTCCAGAAAAATATTTTATGATACTTCTGCTTCATTGACTATGCTCAAGCCTTTGACTGTGTGGATCACAACAAACTGTGGAAAATTCTTCAAGAGATGGGAATATCAGACCACCTTACCCATCTCCTGAGAAATCTATATGCAGTCAAGAAGCAACAGTTAGAACTGGGCATGGAACAACTGATTGATTCAAAATTGGGAAAGGAGTATGACAAGGTTGTATACTGTCACACTGTTTATTTAACTTATATGCAGAATGAGTGAGTGAGTGATAGTTGCTCAGTCATGTCCAACTCTTTGCAGTCCCTTGGACTGTAGCCTACCAGGCTCCTCTGTTCATGGAATTCTTTAAGCAAGAATACTGGATTGGGTTGCCATTTCCTTCTCCATATAGAAAGTGAAGTCACTCAGTCGTGTCCAACTCCTTGCGACCGCATGGACTGTACACAACCAGGCTCCTCCGTCCATGGAATTTTCTAGGCAAGAGTACTGGAGTGGGTTGCCATTTCCTTCTCCAGGAGATCTTCCCAACCCAGGGATCGAACCAGGGTCTCCTGCATTGTGGGCAGATGCTTTACTGTTTGAGCCACCAGGGAATCTCTCCATATATGCAGAGTACATGATGTGAAATGCCAGACTGGATGAAATCACAAGCTAGAATCAAGATTGCCAGGATAAATATCTACAACCTCAGATATGAAGATGATACCACTCTAATGGCAAGAAGTAATAAGGATGAAACAGGAGAGTGAAAATGCTAGCTTGAAACTCAACATGAAAAAAACTAAGATCATGGCATCCAGTCCCATCACTTCATGGCAAATAGAAAAAGTGGAAGTGGTGACATTTTCTTTCTTGGGCTCCAAAATTACTATGAACAGTGACTGCAGCCATGAAATTAAAAGATGCTTTCTCCTTGGAAGGAAAGCTATGACAGACTCACACAGTATATTAAAAACCAGAGACATCACTTTGCCGACAAAGGTCTGTAGAGTCAAAGCTATGGTTTTTCTAGTAGTCATATACCGATCTGAGAGTTGGACCATAGAGAAGGCTTAGTGCCGAAGAATTGATTCTCTCAAATTGTGGTACTGGAGAAGATTCTTGAGAGCCCCTTGGAAGAGCAAGGAGATCAAATCAGTCAATCCTAAAGGAAATCAACCCCAAATATTCATTGGAATGACTGATGCTGAAGTTGAAGCTCCAATAATTTGGCCACCTGAAGGGAAGAGCTGACTCATTGGAAAAGACACTGATGCTGGGAAAAATTGAAGGCAAAAGGAGAAGGGGGAAGCAGAGGGTGAAATGGTTAGATAGTATCACCAACTCAACAAACATGAATTTGAGCAAACTCCGGGAGATAGTGAATGACAGGGGAGCCTAGTGTGCTGCAGTCCATGGGATCACAAAGTGTCAGACATGACTGAGTGACTGAACAACAACAGATGTAACAAGTATGGTGCATATATTAGCTGTAATTCTCACTCAATTCCTACATAGCTGTACATTTTTAAATTTTATTGATAAATCACCTGTACTCTCAGAGAGTAAGCGATTACTTAAGATCACATGGTTAGCATCACCCCAACACTACCTTCATACCCTTACTGAGACCTATGCTAAAAGGTTGGCTGGGTAAACTAAAACACATCCAAAGAAGCGTGGAACTTTCTCACTCATTCTCTGCAGGTAGCTGAGGACCTGGAAAACAGAAATGCTTTATACTTTACGAGAGGAATAACTCAAGTTATAATGAGCAGAACAAGTTAAGCAGTATAATCCCAGAAGACCATAACCAGCAACAGTGTTTGAGAACAATCACAGAGAATAGAATAATCTAACAATGTCTACACAAATAAGGAGCTGCTTATTCATACCCCATCTAGAAGGCACTCTTTCTGGAAAAAAACAGGCACTAGACCTTTCTGTAGTTTCAGTAGTTCAACAGGAGAGACCCATAGTGCGGCACAATACGTAGATGCCTTCCTTATTCATGTAAAAGTCATTGGTGACAGACGTTTCTCAGAATACAATGGAAGAAGTAAGCCTCTTTCAAAATGCAGTGACTACAGCCACAATTTAAATATTGAACTCTGAGCAATTTCAGACGAGAGACTCTGCAAGCATCCCAGCTCAGGACAGAAGTAACACAAGAGTAGATACAAACATTGAATAAGAATCAAGAGAACACATACAGCAAAGAAGGAGCAGTGGGGTTCAGTGAGGCCTTGGGTCAGACTAGATTCAGCGCATTCACGCCTTACTTAAAGATAACTTGTTCTGCTTCTCATATAGCCATTTATGTTGCTTGTTGAATATTTACTTGCACTAAAGGTGGTAGCAGAATAAATGGGATATGGTAATTTTTTCCTCCTATGTAAGCACTCACTCTCAATGAATAACTACCATCTTAAATTGTGGTGTAAGGGACCTCATATACAGACAGCTGACTTAACCACTCAGCCATGCTATCTTATTGTATTTTATTTTTCTCTTTCATCCCCACTCCTGCTCTAAGAATCTTCCCTCCCTCCTATAGGCACCCACTCTGTTGAATTTTATACATCATCTACATGCTTATGTCATTGTAAAACCATAGTTCTAGAACTTCCCTGGTGGTCCAGTAGTTAAGTATCTGCCTGCCAATGCAGAGGACACAGGTTCAATTCTTGGTGTGGGAAAACTCCACATGCCACAGAGCAACTAAGCCTGTGAGGTTCAAATACTGAAGCCCACTGGCCCTAGAGCCCATGCTCTGCAACAAGAGAAGCCACCTCAATGAGAAGCCCATGCACTGCAACAAAGAGCAGCCCTCACACGCCCCAACTAGAGAAAGCCTGCCTGCTCAACACAAAGACCCAGTGCCCCAAAAATAAAAAAGGAAATTTTTTTAAAAACTAGTTCTGCGTATATATATATGTGTGTGTGTGCGTGTGTGTGTGTATGCTCAGTTGTGTCCGACTCTTGGTGACCCCATGGACTATAGCCCACCAGGCTCCTCTGCTCATGGGATTGTTCCCAGGGAAGAATGCTAGACTGGGTTGCCATTTCTCCTCCAGAGGATCTTCCCAACCCAAGGACTGAACTCATGTCTCCTGTGTCTCCTGCATTGGCAGGCAGATTCTCTACCACTAAGCCACCTGGGAAGCCCATGTGTGTTTGTGTGTTGGGGTTAGGGTGGGGGTTAATTTAGAAATAATATTATGTTTTATATCTTTCTCTGCTTTTCCAGTTTATTTTTTTCTTTTTTTACTAAGCAATAGTGTTTTTAAGATCTCTGTATATGCCATATATATCATTATTTCACTGCTTCTGAATATTGCACAATACCCCACAGAAGGCATTTCTTCTTTTCACTTATCCACCCCACTAGTGATAGACAATCAGATTACCCCACTTCCACAGATATTCTCATATAGGTGCTCTATAAACCCATGAGTTTTTCTGAAGCAAATACAGAAGTGGCATTTTTGGATCTTCAGACGTGTGTGTATTTCATTTCAGTAAATCCTGAAGGAGCACCTTCTAAATGTCTGCATCGGTTTCTACTCCCACTAGGAGTGCTTCCTCTTTCCCTACATCCTCATCAACTCTGTGTTCTATAATTAGTCCTTTTTTGCTGAACTTAAATATGCTGGATAGTATCTTATTTCAGTTTGCAGCGACCGGATGACAAATGAGGTCGATCTTTTCTTCCTATGTGTGTTAACTAATTCATATTTGTTCTTCTTTGATTGCCTGGTCTTCTTTTCTTTAAACCACCTAGGAGTTTCTACCTTTTTCTTACTGATTTTTCTGAAGTTCCTTTATATTCTAGATATTAACACCTTGTCACTTTTACATTGTGAACATCTTCTCCCAGTCTATCACTTGTGTGTTAACTTATTCTATGGGTCTTCTGTCATCTTTATAAAGTTCCAATTTAAAAAAAAACCTTGACTACTGTTATAATTATATTTTAGAGCAAGATGAGTCCTGACAGTTGCAATGAGGATTTGGTACCCACAATGCGCCGACTAGATAACTATTTTAGAGTGTGGTCCCAGGGAAATATATTCCAGTCTGGCTGCCACATTTTAAAAACATTTGGGGACTTCGCTAAACTCACTTAATTTATTTTACAGCTGATGCTTGTCTGCCTCCATTTCCCTAAGACAAACTATTCTGAAACTACAGATAAATTAAACCCATAGCTTGTTGGTGATCTCATCTTTAAAAATTTCTCACTGCCTCATCCCTAACCCCTGACACAACAGGGCACACACTTTCTCGCAGAGCTCACACTTCTTTCACAAATATTATACCTTTCATGATGACTATACTTTGAACACTATTGCACCCACTCTTGTATATCACTAGAATGTGCTTCTCTGCTCAAAAATTCTTGTTTTGGTCAACCTCTCTGCATGGAAGTCTCATAGATTCTTGACCTTCTTAAATCAAGTTTGCTGGAGCACTCTCCCACATTTCCTTGATCCAAAAAAATCCCCTTGTGTTATGCACGGACCTCAACCCAATGGCTGCATGACCCAACATACATTTTTTTTTTCCCATCATATCATGCTACTTTCTCCCATCCAGGCTGACTTAAATCATTCAAGAGAAATAAAATAGCACCTTATCATAGGAACTGTCATCTGGACCAGAAATTGCACTTTGAGAAAAAGCATTAATATAATAAACTATACAAAGTTACTCTTAAAATACCTACAACCAGAGGAATTCCCTGGAGGTACACTGCAGGGGTAACTACAGCTTCCATCCCTGGTCGGGGAACTAAGATCCTGCAAGCCATGTGGTATGGCCAAAAATAAATTAATTAAACAAAATACCTACAACCAGCAATAATTTACTTAGTATATAAAGTACAAAGTGATGTCTCCACAAGACCTCTGTATATTCTATTTCCTTCACCTTCTTTCATCGCAAAATGTGCGGCTTCGATTTTGAGCAACACAGTGAAGGCTTAAGGCATTATCAAATGGTATGTATACTAGCAATCTCCAGGCCTTTTACCGTGAGGAAGAAAAAAGCATTAGGAGTTGGCCTGGCCTCACAGCTAGGCCTGGGAGTTCTCCTGTTGGACATGAACAATTTCTCCAAACATCAATATCAGACAAGCCATTCTGAGGCTGCAATGCACTGAGACAAAAACAAACCATTCCACAGTCATGTCAAAAACAATATGATCTAGAGTAGAGGAAACAATAACCCTGTGTACGAGACAGCAAAAGAGACACTGATGTATAGAACAGTCTTATGGACTCTGTGGGAGAGGGAGAGGGTGGGAAGATTTGGGAGAATGGCATTGAAACATGTAAAATATCATGTATGAAATGAGTTGCCAGTCCAGGTTCGATGCACGATACTGGATGCTTGGGGCTGGTGCACTGGGACGACCCAGAGGGATGGAATGGGGAGGGAGGAGGGAGGAGGGTTCAGGATGGGGAACACATGTATACCTGTGGCAGATTCATTTTGATATTTGGCAAAACTAATACAGTTATGTAAAGTTTAAAAATAAAAAAAATAAAAAAAAAAACAATATGAAAATATTATCCAACTCACAAAATATCAAACATCCCAACTTGTTCAACTACAGGTATGTTCATGGTGTTTTTTTGCTTTTTTGTTTTGTTTTGTTTTTTTGGCTGGAGACCATCAGAATTTCACTAAATTCATGAAATAGTGATAGCATATAGTATAGTGAGAAAAGCATAGACTTTAGGATTTTGCTCTACTTCTTGTTGGCTTTATTATTTGAAAGTGTTACTTGATTTGTCCAAATCTCATCTTTTTCATTCATCAATTAGATTAACTTAGATTGTTCAAAAAGTCTGCAAATATACTTCATATGGGTTTTTCGAGCAGGTCCTCCATGGACAGCCAAGCAGATTGTGCACAGCATGACTCCAAAGGACACCATTCACTTGGACCTGGAATCATTTGTATAGTAGTCCTGTATGAAATAATGTAAGTCAGGTGGTTGGCATCATGTCTCTCATGTGTTAGAGGCACAAGAAGTGGTAACTGGAATCACAAAACATGCTTGAGTTTGTAACAGAGTCAGAATTGTCCTAAGTATCAGTACTGCCCTTCTAATTGAGTAAGTGGCTGCCTACTGATGTGATTCAATTAGTAAAATCAATTCAAAACAGGTGCCAAGACAGACACAGAGAACTGACTTATGGTTGCCAAGGGGGTGGGGGAATGGGGAAGGGATGGACTGAAAGTTTGGGATTAGCAGATACAAACTAGTATATAGAGGATGGATAAACAACAAGGTCCTACTGTGCAGCACAGGGAACTACCTTCAATATTCTGTGATAAACCACAATGGAAAAGAATATGAAAAAGAATGTAATGTATGGATATGCGTAACTGAATCACTTTGCTGTACAGCAGAAATTAACACAACATTGCAAATACTTGAATAAAATAATTGCTTTTAAAAAGAGGTGCCAAGAAATTAGTACCTATAACAAAAAAGCAGCAAACAGATACAGAGAACAAACTGGTGGCTACCAGTGGACAAAGGGAAAGAGGGTGGGGCAGTATAGGGACAGAGAATTAAGAGGTACAAACTATTAGATAAAAAATATGCTGCAAAGATATAGTGTACTACATAGAAAATATAGCCAATATTTTTATAATAAATGGAGTATAACCTCTAGAAATTGTAAATCACTATATTGTACACCTGTAAATATAATACTGTACAGCTACCATACTTCAATTAAAAAATATATTCATATATTTCCCCCAAAAATGTACCAAGAGCACCATCTGGTCTACACATAGAGGATTATAAAATACTCAGCACCCCACAATCCAGACTCTTTGTGATAAAAACTGACGCCTTCTCCTTGAAGACCATAAGCCACAGGAATGATAGCAATCGTATGACATCTCCAGTTACAAACCTTTCCATCCCTTATTTCTTTTAATCCTCACCTTCTCTTGTCAAGGTAAGTATCTAGGGAATGTACTCAGGACACCTATTTCACAGACAATAAAAATATGTTCAGAAAGGTACAGTGACTAATTCAAAAACATACATCAACTCTGTGCAAAAGCAAGATACTAACCCAGATCTTCTGACCCCAAACCCACCGCTCATTGGCAACCACACACACACTAGATTCTCAGTACTGAGAACATCTGGTTGCAAGTGCCAAGCTCTTGGGATGTTATGAGAAAGCTTTGAGAGGGCCCTTGCTAATGGTACGATGTCCACACAGCAAATGAGGACACTGACACCACAAGAGGTCATCTTAGGTGTTAGTCTAATATCTGTAAAGTGGCCTCGATTAGCCACCTCCCAGCTGTGACATGTGAAGATTTAATGATGCTGTAATGAATGCAACCACCCAATCAGTATGCTTAGTACGCCACTGATAGTACCTCTTTGGCTTGCATACCTCTTTGATTTCTGAATTATTGGTCAATCACCTCCAGATCCTAGTCCCAAAGGAAGGAGAAAGGAAGGCTAACACAGACCAAGCACCTGCTAGAGAAGGTGCAGTGCCAAGTGACCGGCAAGCATTATCTCGTTGAAATCTCACAACAAACCTGTGGGATAGGTGTTATTTTTGCCATTTAATGGATAAGGAACTGAGGCTAAAATGTTGTCACTTAGCCACACTCTCAAGGTGAGTGGAGTCAGGATTTTATAATAACACCAGACTATGTAACTCTAAATTCCAGGCACAGTCCACTCACCACCCTGCTTGCCAAACATGAAAAAGTGGAAACATGTCAAGACGGTCTGAAAATGAGCACAGGAAGCACACTATGTTACCCCTTCCTCTTCTAAATGCCTATTTCAAAGTCACTTATACTTTCCAGGGGGCTTCAATGTCTTCATTTAAAATACTGGCTGGCTGGGACTTCCCTGATGGTCCAGTGGTTAGGACTCTGCACTTCCACTACAGGGGACACAGGTTTGATCCCCGACCAAGGAACTAAGATTCCACACAGCATGGCCAAAAAAAAAAAAACAAAAAAAAAGCTGAGTTTACCTATAATTAGATTCTCAGCATAATCAGAAACAGAACTGCCCCACCTCTGAGGAGCACCTTTCACCAGCTACTAGACTCTCTTCTTTAAAAAAAAAAATTCAAGCTAGTTAACATGGGGACTATAGCCAATATTTTGTAATAACTACAAATAAAATGTAACCTTTAAAACTTGCATCAAAGGTTTTATAAGTAAATTTAGTCATATAATTTCTAAATTATAAATAAATAGAAAATCGTGGCTAGTGACATGAATTGTCAGCAGACTAGTGGGAAAGATAGTGAGAGATCCTGAGCCAGAATGATCCAGCTAAGCTGTTTTCCATGGTTTTTCCAGTAGTCACATGTAGATGTGAGAGCTGGACTATAAAGAACGCTGAGCACTGAAGAATTGATGATTTTGAACTGTGATTTTGGAAAAGACTCTTGAGAGTCCCTTGGACTGCAAGGAGATTAAACCAGTCACTCCTAAAGGAAATCAGTCCTGAATATTCACTGGAAGGACTGATGCTGAAGCTAAAACCCCACTACTTTGGCCACCTGATGCAAAGAACTGACTCATTGGAAAAGACCCTGATGCTGGGAATGCTTGAAGGCAGGAGAAGAAGGGGACAACAGAGGATGAGATGGATGGATGGCATCACCGATTCGATGGACATGAGTTTGAGCAAGCTCAGGGAACTAGTGATGGACAGGGAAGCCTGGTGTGCTGCAGTCCATGGGGGTGGTAAAGAGCCAGACACGACTGAGCAATTGAACTGAACCCTTAGAAATTATGTGGGATAATTTCAGAGAGTAAAGAATTTGTCTACAGTACAGGAGACCCAGGTTTGATATTTGGGTTGGGAAGATCCCATAGAGAAAGAAATGGCAATCCACTCCAGTATTCTTGCCTGGGAAACCCCATGGACAGAGGAGCCAGACTGGTTACAGTCCATGGGGTTGCAAGAGTCAGACATGACTAAGCAACTAACACTTTCATTTTCTAATAAACTGTTGTTTTTAAATGACAAAATCTGGGATATTTGTCACACAGCAGGAAATAACTAACTCAGGGAGCCTTTGAGGGATGACTGATTCTTTCAATGTCACCCACACATTAGCCACAGAATGAGGTCTGAATGTCACCCCTTCACTCTTTACTCCCCCAAGTTGCCTCCACAGAAGGCTCATTCCTCACGTGAAGGAAAGCACTGCCAGTCGTTAATGTACAAGAGCATCTCTAAGCTGAGGGACAAGAGGACCGAGGACCCACAGGATGGGGAGGATTAAGGGAGAAGTAAGGGAGGGAGGTTTTAAAGAACTTGAGTCACCTTGGCTTTAGGTTCACCTCTGCTAAGCATTCTCTGAAGCCACGTCTGTTTTTCAGGAGGAAGGAACAAGAACCGTTCACTGAAAGGGCCCGCCTAAATCAGGCGCCACGCAAAATGCTTGCTTGAGTTGTCTCATAGCAGGAGACCCTGAGAAGGAACACGGTGCTGCCTGCTGCCGCCGCAGCAGAAAAACTGACCTGGAGAATCTCGGAGCAGGCAAAAGGAGCCAGGAGACCACCAGCCCATAGTATATCATAAAACTAACTTGGGAGAATTTGGGAGGAACCAATGGGTGGGAGCCATGGTGATTGTAGCCATGAAATTAAAAGACGATTACTCCTTGGAAGGAAAGTTATGACCAACCTAGACAGCATATTCAAAAGCAGAGACATTACTTTGCCGACAAAGGTCCATCTAGTCAAGGCTATGGTTTTTCCTGTGGTCATGTATGGATGTGAGAGTTGGACTGGGAAGAAAGCTGAGCGCCGAAGAATTGATGCTTTTGAACTGTGGTGTTGGAGAAAACTCTTGAGAGTCCCTTGGACTGCAAGGAGATCCAAACAGTCCATTCTGAAGGAGATCAGCCCTGGGATTTCTTTGGAAGGAATGATGCTAAAGCTGAAACTCCAGTACTTTGGCCACCTCATGCAAAGAGTTGACTCATTGGAAAAGACTGTGATGCTGGGAGGGATTGGGGGCAAGAGAAGAAGGGGACGACAGAGGATGAGATGGCTGGATGGCATCACTGACTCGATGGGTGTGAGTCTGAGTGAACTCCGGGAGATGGTGATAGACAGGGAGGCCTGGCATGCTACGATTCATGGGGTTGCAAAGAGTCGGACACGACTGAGCAACTGAACTGAACTGAATGTGTGGGAGGGGTTTCCACGGTGATAAAGAATCCACCTGCAAAGCAGGAGACCTGGGTTAACCCCTGGAGGAGGAAATGGCAACCCACTCCCGTATTCTCCCCAGGGAAATCCCATGGACAGAGTAGTCTGGAGGGCTACAATCCATGGAGTTGCAAAGAGTCAGACAGGACTTAGTGATCAAACAACAGAAGGGAGGAGTTAGCAGCCCATATGTCCCACCTATATCCCAGGAACCCTTGCGCTGGAAACCATCTTAACCAAAAGATGCACAGGCCACAAGTGAAAGTATTAGTCTCTCAGTCATGTCCAGACTCTTTGCAACCCCAAGGGCTATAGCCCACCAGGTTCCTCTGTCCTTGGAATTCTCCAGGCAAGAATTCTGGGGTGGGTTGTTGTTCAGTCACTAAGTCGTGTCTGACTCTGCAACACCATGGACTGCAGCACGCCAGGCTTCCCTGTCCTTCACCATCTCCCCGAAGTTTGCTCAAACTCATGTGCATTGAGTTGATGATGCCATCTGACCATCTCATCCTTTGTCTCCTCTGGCCCTCAATCTTTCCCAGCATCAGGATCTTTTCCAATGAGTCGGCTCTTTGCAGCAGGTGGCCAAAGTATTAGAGCTTCAGCTTCAGCATCAATCCTTTTAATGAATATTCAGAGTTTATTTCCTTGTGGTTAGCCATTCCCTTCTCCAGGGGACCTTCCCAACCAAGGGCTCCAACCCAGGTCACTTTCATTGCCCCAGAGAGGGTGTTGAATTGGACAAAATATGGGCACAGCCAAGATGATTGGCCAGAGACAAATTGGAAAGCTAACCTCGTTACCATAAAACCTAAGACTCCAAGCAGCTTAGCTGAGCAGTTCTTCTGGGTTCCCCCACCCTGCTGCTCTCTGCACTGGCACACTTCCCCAATAAGGTCTTTTGCTTTGTCCATCTGTGTATCTCCTGACAATTCTCAGGCTCTGGGAGGGGCTCCCCTTCCTGTTAATAGATGGAGCATCATTAGAGGAATGTATTCAAAGAGAAAAGCAAAACCCATGTCCGCAGATTGTGGAACAATGGTGGGCCACTAATGAATTTAATTATTCAAAGCAACTCACAACTTGATGGAAGAGCTGCATTCTTAGAAAACTCATCTTCTAATTATATCTCAATCTCCAGATGCTTGAAATAGAGCATCTCTTATTGCAGACCCATCAGTCAAGCCTCAATTAGATACAGAGCTATCCACACTAGGTAACTGGTTTAATTTGTCAGTGTCTTACAAAATAATAATCCTATTAGATAATCCATTTGCAAATCACATATGGAATTTATCTGCAAGAGCCAAAGGCAGCGAGATGCAACTGAGACCATATAAAAGGGCTTTGCAAGATATCTATTACCAGGAGCAATTCTTTCATTGTATGCACATTCAGAAGTACAAGCCAATATCTGTCTACAAAACATAACATCACCACGTGGCTATTTTTTAGAGGAGATGGGGTAGTAACCAGGAGTATTTGGACAATATAAATTCGCATCTGCAAAATGTCTGCCTAGAAAGTATTGATTTTTGCCTTCCCTAAAAGCCTATTAAAGGGAAACATTTTTCTAATGCTTTCCAGAGGGCCTGCAGGAAATTATTACTGGTGGTGACTGTTGTTTTATGATCCTTTGGAATGGGAGCTTTAAATACGAACATGAATGTGAAAAGGAAGGAAGTGATATGCAGAAGCCTGCCTGGGAGCTGCCTTTTATTCATTGTCATCCCCTAGTCTATTTCTCCAGGCAATTAGCTGAAGGTATCATTCTGGGAACCATGCATTAAATAGCTCCTCCTTCTGCAGGAAATTTTTTCAGATCCCAAGGCTGGATTCCTTATCTGGGCTCCCCACCCCCGCCACATCCCCGTCCTTTCTATCTCTTCCTGGAAACCCACTTTTTCCCATCACCAGTTTCTCACTGGGGTTCCTGCTCTCATGTGCGTAGTAAAGCATGACACACACTGAGCCTGGGCTGCAGCATAAGACCAGGAAGAGCTAGGAAAACCTCTGTGCCGAGTTTATCTCTGCACCAGGGTAGGTAGAGGGTGAGGGGCGGCAAAGCATGCTGTCTAAAGGTGTGGCATCGTCAGAAACTGTTGAGATAGGCACAACACATTCTTACTTAACAAGAGATCACCCTCCTGGGATCTTTGTAAACCTTCGAATCTGAAAGCTCCATCCTAGTGATGAGAATGTGAATGATGAAGATGAGGGAGATAAAAGCAGCTTGGTTCTATTGAGTACCTACTGTGAGCACTTGCTCCCTCATGTACCCCTTACAACAACTCTGGGAAGTAGGCACTATCATCCGCAATTTACCAATGAGGGGTACATTTGCCTTTGGTCACTTATGATTACTAAAGTGGGATTCAGATTCAAGTGCAGTGGATTCCAAAGCCCTCACTCTAAGCCACTGACCTCCTCTGAGGGATCAGACTAGACCTGTTCATTAGGTCTTCAAGGCTGCTGGTGGGCTTTCTCTATAATAGTTACAACTGCTGCTGCTGCTGCTAAGTCGCTTCAGTCATGTCCAACTCTGTGCGACCCCAGAGACAGCAGCCCAAACCAGGTTTCCCCGTCCCTGGGATTCTCAAGGCAAGAACACTGGAGTGGGTTGCCATTTCCTTCCCCAATGCATGAAAGTGAAGAGTGAAAGTGAAGTCACTCAGTCGTGTCCAACTCTTAACAACCCCATGGACTGCAGCCTACCAGGTTCCTCCATCCATGGGATTTCCAGGCAAGAGTACTGGAGTGGGGTGCCATTGCCTTCTCCATAGTTACAACAAGCAAGTGCTATTCTCACAGCAGTGGCTTCTCTTGTGGCAGAGAACAGCCTCTAGGGTGCATGGGCTCAGTAGTTGCGGCACAAGGGCTTAGACATGTGGGGGTCCTCCCAGACCAGGGACCAAACCCTGTCCCTTGTATTGGCAGGCAGATTCTTAACCACTGGACCACCAGGGAAGTCCAAGACCTGCTCTGTTCTTGCTCACAATCAGGTTCATCTAAGCCTTGAGAACAGGTGACTGTGAGCTCTCTCCATAAACTTGAGGCACAGCCAGTGGGAACATATTTCACTGAATATTTAATCACAAAACATCTATTCTGTCTCAGGAATGTGCAATGGATATAAAGAGTAAGGATGCTAGAGTGGAGGGGAGATGTTCCATAAACGAATTAACGCAAAAATAAAGACACAACACAATTCAGGATAAAGCTATGGAGGACCCATGTTGAATGCCATTATGTGAAGGGGCCAGAGAGGTCTCTCTAAGAACAGAGGGATGAGCGGGAGTTAGGAGTTAACCATGAAGGGAAGGAGGAGGAAAGAGCAGGTTCCAAGACCCTGAAAAGGGGGCAGAGGATTAAGGCATTTGAAGAACTGAAAAAAGGTCCTTGTGGCTGCCAATGAGAAGCAGGGAGACAGGCAGTCCATACAACTGGAGAGAGGGTAGAGGGAGAAGCCCTTGGAGTCTTAGGGAATTCTGGTATTCTCCTGGGTGAAATAAAGAAGCCTTTAAATGTCCTGGCATGGGAAAGACATTGTTACAATGTGTATTATTAAAAGCTCACTGGGACTTGAGCCAAGAGTCATAAAGAGGCGACTGCAGTGGGATAAAAGAGACAGACAAGATGGAGGTTAGGACCCAGAAATGGGATAGAAATGAAAAGATCTAAGCCTACTTCATTTGATTCCCTGGAAAGAAGGCAAGGGTGTCCATTTCCTAGAGCTGCTATAACAACAAATTACCACAAATCTGGAGGCTTAAATCAACAGCAGAAACTTTTTTCCTTCACCCTTCTGGAGACTAGATGTGCAAAATCAAAGTGTCAATGGGGCTATACTCCCTCCAGAGACTCTAGAGGAGGCCCTCTCCTTGTCTTAGCTTCTGAGGGCTCCCAGCAGTCCTTATCATGTCTTGGTCTGTAAATGCATCACTCCATTTCCTGTGTCTATTTTCACATGGCTTTCTTCCTTATGTGTCTCTTCTGTGCCTCTGTATCCAAAACTCCCTCTCTTTTCCCTTATTTTATAGTTTTTTTATTATGTATTTATTGGCTGCACTGGGTCTTGTGACATGCAGGAACTTTGACCTTCATTGCAGCACGTGGAATCTTTTAGTTTCAGCATCTGTGCTCCTAATCGCAGCATGGGGAACCTAACTTCTCAACCAGGGATTGGGAGCACAGGACTTCCTGCATTGGGAGCACAGAGTCTTAAACACTGGCCCACCAGGAAAGCTCCTCTTCCCCTGCAAAGACATTAGTTATTGGATTGATGGTCACCCTCACCTATAAGGACCTCATCTTACCTTGGCTATGTCAGTAAAGAAGTTATTTCCTAAAAAAAAGTCACTTCACAGGTCCTGGGGATTGGGTACTTGAGCATCTTTGCGGGGAGACAGTTCAACACACTATAGGATGTAAAGATGTCAAGTATAGCTTCCAAATTCCTTTTCAGTTCAGTTTAGTCACTCAGTCATGTCCGACTCTTCGCGACCACATGAATCGCAGCACGCCAGGCCTCCCTGTCCATCACCAACTCCCGGAGTTCACTCAGACCCACGTCCATCAAGTCAGTGATGCCATCCAGCCATCTCATCCTCTGTCGTCCCCTTCTCCTCCTGCCCCCAATCCCTCCAGCATCAGAGTCTTTTCCAATGAGTCAACTCTTCGCATGAGGTGGCCAAAGTACCAGAGTTTCAGCTTCAGCATCATTCCCTCCAAAGAAATCCCAGGGCTGATCTCCTTCAGAATGGACTGGTTGGAAGCATCACTATGGACAAAGCTTGTGGAGGTGATGGAATTCCAGTTGAGCTATTTCAAATCCTGAAAGATGATGCTGTGAAAGTGTTGCACTCAATATGCCAGCAAATTTGGAAAACCCAGCAGTGGCCACAGGACTGGAAAAGGTCAGTTTTCATTCCAATCCCAAAGAAAGGCAATGCCAAAGAATGCTCAAACTACCACACAATTGCACTCATCTCACATGCTAGTAAAGTAATGCTCAAAATTCTCCAGGCCAGGCTTCAGCAATACGTGAACCGTGAACTTCCTGTTGCTCAAGCTGGTTTTAGAAAAGGCAGAGGAACCAGAGATCAAATTGCCAACATCTGCTGGATCATGGAAAAAGCAAGAGAGTTCCAGAAAAGCATCTATTCCTGCTTTATTGACTATGCCAAAGCCTTTGACTGTGTGGATCACAATAAACTGTGGAAAATTCCTTTTAGGTGCAACTTAATCAATTGCTCAATTGTGTCTGACTCTTTGCAACCCCATGGACTGTAGCCCGCCAGGCTCCTCTGTCCATGGGCATTCTCCAGGCAAAAATACTGGAATAGGGTACCATTTCCTCCTCCAGGGGATCTTCCCAACCCAGGGATCGAACTCATGTCTCTTGTACCTCCTGCATTGCCGGGCAGATTTTTTACCACTAGTGCCACCTGGGAAACCCAACTTGGTCAATGTGTGTGCTGTGTGCTCAGCCACTCAGTCGTGTCAATGGAGATATTTAATTTACTAAATTGGGACGAATGAAGGAAAAGCAGTTTGGGGTCCAGTCCAGGGCATGTTATGTATGGAATACCAACGAATGCAGATATTAGACTGATAGTTAATATGAAGATATTAAGCAAAAGAGAAAAGGCTGGAGATAAATATTAAAATCCAAAGGACTCACTCAAGGAGTGAGTATAATAATGCAGTATTATAAACAAACTTTTTTTCAACAAATTTTAATGCCATCAAAAAACTTGCTTAAAACTGCTTTCCAAGTTACTTAGGTTATTTTTTGTCTTCACCATCCCTTTCAATGGGTGATGTAATTCATTTATAATACAGCTAGTTTCCTTTGTTTAAAAAGAAAGAAAGAAAGCATGCTTAATGACTGGAAAGAAGAAATGTATAAAATTGTATATACTATATGTGATTAATTATGTTTTATGTGAAACATATATGGATATAAATATACAAATAAATAATACATACATTTATTTTTATACAGAAGAAGAAAGGAAATTGACAAATATTGATAGTGACCATCCTGATGGCTACTTTTGTTTTCTTATGCCTTGCAGAGGTTTTCAAATTTACTACAACTGATTATGTTTCTTTAATGAGATTTTTTTTCAAAGACAAGCTGTATTGAGAAATGTAATGTGACTGAAATATGGGTGTAAAAAAAGACTGAAAAGAAAAAGGTAACTCTAACTGGTCTAATTTGCTAAACAAAGCAATTTCTTTTTCATCCTATATGCAACAGGGAATACTAAAAGCCTTGAAAAATGGAAGCAGGATGATTATCTCATGGAATTTAGTTAGCTATTTTCCTGACTGTGGAAGTGATACATTCTCATTATAGAGAATAAGAAATAGAGCTACAGGAAATTACACATCCACTGTTAACATTTTTTCAGTATTTCCTCCCAATATTCGATTTTGCACAGATTAAATCAAATTTTAAACAGCTTCCTTTTTTAAATCCACCATAATATGATACATCTTTCACAGTGAATTTGAAAATCCTGAAAGTATAATTTTACTATCTGGCCATACCGTAGAGATAACATTATTTACTTACCTATCCTTCTACATTTGAATATGTTTTGTCATTCCCGATTTTAAATAAATTCTAAATACTGTTTCAATAGGCATCTTTATCCGTAGATTTTCACCAGAACATTTATCAATCATCAGGTATGCACGGACACTGCAGATGTTAAGAAAGACAAGCTGAATGCCATCTCCTGCTCTCCACCTAGTCCTAGAGCTGCTCCTGGTTCCTGACATGCAATAATGCCATCTGCCCAGTAGAGGGAACTCTCCGCATATTTACGTCGGTCTCCTCGGCGCTGAGCTAAAATAGCAAACTGGCCAAGTCAGCCATGAAAAATGTTTTCTTAGCTGGACGGTGCAGTTCAATCCCATTGTCTCTCATTCCAGGCTTCCAGTGCCCCTGTAACTGACATTGTTCTGCTAACGCAGTAAGTAGCTCTTTTGACACTAACCAATCAAGTTGACTCTGATGCTACATCTGAGATGTTCCAGGAGCCAATTGCAAGCCCTCAAGTGCCCTCTGAAGCATTCCTTCCATAAGACCTTTGAGCTTTCTGAAACCACAAGTTTCCATTCATCTATTCTGCCCACCATTTCATTTTCAGTGTCTAGCTTGGTGCCTGATACTTCATGTTGTTGTTTAGTCGCTAAGCCATGTCCAACTCTTTGCGACACCATGGACTGTAGCCCGCCAGTCTCCTCTGTCCATGGGATTTCTCAGGCAAGAATACTGGAGTGGGTTGTCATTTCCTACTCCAGGGGATCTTCCTGACCTAGGGGTCAAACTCACATCTCCTGCATTGCAGGCAGATTCTTTCCACTTTGCCACCTGGGAAGCCCATCTGGTACTTATTGGACATGTAATGAGTATTATTATGTGAAGGACTGAACCAATCTTTTGGTGACCAGAGTGGCTTGACAAAAACCATAGCTTCTCTTGAGTTCGGGGAGGTTAGTCCTTGAAGTCGAGGTAGTCGACTCTTCCCACAAGACTGATTCTGCTGCTTGTTCCGCCCCAAGCAAAGCACAGCTTTCCTCTCTGCAGCCTTTTTTCCTCATTTCCTGTGATGGACAACTCTACCTGCTTTGAACCCAAGGGTGTGTGAACAAACGCAGTCAGCTTATTGATTAGTCACTGGGTACATCACACTCCTATAACCTGAGAAGTATTTTTATAATGCAAAAGCCACACAGTGAAAGGCATCTAAAGATATTTTTTTAATACAAATGTTTATCACAGTCTTCTCCTGCTAGTGCCGGAGACACGAGATTGATCCCTCCCCAAGAAGATCCCACATGCCGCGGAGTAACTAAGCCTGTGTGCCACAACTATTGAGCCTCTGCTCAAGAGCCCATGAGCCGCAACTACTGAAGCTCACTCGCCCTGGAGCCTGGACTCAGCAACACAATTAACCACTGCAACTAGAGAGTAGCCCCCCACTCACCTCAACTAAAGAAAGCCTGTGCAGCAACAAGACACGGCACAGCCAAATATAAATTAATAAATAGAATTAAAAAAAAAAAAATCATGCAGGTGATTCTGGCGGGTGTGAGTACACACACACCTACACACACACACTGGCACACACTCCATGCCGCTCCCATCCCCAGCATTCTGAGAGCCACTACTAGGGCCTAGCTGTTCTATACCTTGGATGCACATCAAAATCACCCAGAGACATTTTTTAATAAATTACATTGATGCCCAACCCAAACCTCAAACAAATTAAATCGAAATCTCTCAGAAAGAGGGTTGGGCCTCATGGATTTACTTGTGCAGCCTTGACTGAGATTTGCGATGCTGCAGACACTTGGAGAAGCTAGTTAAGAGTCACCCTAGCCCCGCCTTGCATACAGAACCTTCCAATTCAATGTGAACAACAAGGAGATTACCACACGATGACCACACCCAAAGTGGCCCGGAGTGCAACCTAGTGAGAAAATCACTGGCCCCAGTGGGCTTAGATTTATCGCTTGATATGTTACTTCTGGTCTTAGAGACTTCATTTTTTCATCTATGAAACAAGAATACTTAACACAGAGATGGTAAAAGGACCAAATAAAACAATGAGGTGAATTATTTGCAAATTGCAAACAGCTATGAATTTGGAAAGGAGTATTATGGGAAAATATCACATAAATATTTTTAGATAATTTTTTAAGTAATTTTTAAAATTAGTTCTGTCTTGGAACTTCCCTGACAGTCCAGTAGTTAAGAGTCCCTGTATCCACTGCAGAGTGCCCTGGTTCAATCCCTGGTCAGGGGAACTATAATCCCATATACTACACAACACAATCAAAATAAATCAGTAAGTTTTTAAAAAACAAAAACCTAAAATTTAAAAAAAATTAGTTCAGTCTTGAAATTGACTTAGTATTTATCGTGGCATCTGTCAGAAGATTCCTGTTTCTTTAGTGTTTCAGGCCTGTTGCCCAGCTTCCACAGTCTTCTCTTATCTCTTTCTTCCTCAGCCAATTGCATTCCCAACTGCTACAACACTCACTGACATCATATCTCCAAAAAGTCAGAGTACCTCTCACCACTGTTTTCATTCAGTTATTTTACATCATCACAAGCTCCCATTATTTTCCTTTATGATATTTTCTATCAACAGGATGCTAAAGGTAATTGAAGTCCTTTATTCCAATAGCAGGCTTTTGAAGTCCCAAAGTAGAGTCTTTGCTGGTGCCATTTCAAGCATCACCAACAAGCCAGTCAGAGAGCTGTTTATGAGCAATGATCTGCCTTTGACTTCACAAACAGTGCCCTTTGGGGATATCAAACCAAAGCAGAGTTAAGAAACTCTGAATAGCTTTCCCACCAAATTCACAGGCTGTCTTTGTCTTAAATAAGTCAACTAGACTTAATTTTGAGATGTGCCATTAACCTAGACACTAATGAAACCAGCATTGGAAATGCTTACATATGTCACATGGATTTTTTTTTCCCTGAATTGTAACTGTAGGTAAGATTTTTGGCCCTGATTTTCCTTAGTGGCAGATCAATAAAATTATATAAACTATGGAGGTGTGATGAAAAGACAGAAGACAGCTGGTTGCGAGTCTGAAACTGGGCAGTAAAGAAAAAACTCAGTATGAATGGAAAGACATTGATGACAGGAAGGAGAACTCACTGTATGTATGTGACACAATCCTACAATGAAGCAAGTGACCCCTCATTTCAACCCCAAAACCCCAACTCATGCTCTGTCTACAAAGAAAAAAGCAAATGAATGGTTAAAGAATTATCTAATTGGAATGGGACAAGCAGATAAGGGTTTTATTATCAATTATATTTAAGGTTTTGGTCACCTCATAGTTTGAAGATAGCGGTTTTTCTGTGTTTGTTTGTATGAATATATTCAGCCAGAGCCATCCAACTTTCCAATGTTATGATTAAATCAAAGAAAGTAAATCCATTTGGAAAACAGAAAAAGTTTTTGAAATCTAATTGAGTCTGCTGTTCAAACTGAGACAAAATATAGTCATATAAGTAAGAGTCAGTTCAAATTTAAGAAATAATCATCAATAAAATAAAAATTTTCAACCCTACTGAATAAACTGGAAGAGTAAAAAGCAAGTAATCCTATTTTACATTAAAGACACTTTACTTAGATTTGTGGTGTTGATGGTCTAGGTCAAGGGAATTTTCTTCCTCCAATGAGAATGGATCTACTGGAGGTCAAGATATACCACACATTTTTATACGCTTTACAACTCCTGGTACAATTGTTCATCATATAAGCGTCACATTAGAGTTTCCTGGTGATTTTTTTAATAAAATAAAAACTGTGTCTTTGTATCTACCCAACTCCTCCTCCGGGTCCAAACATAGGTTCTTATTTTCTGTTTTTCACTTTCCCATACGATTCTCAGTTTCTGTGAACAACTATTCAGCCATTTTCTCAACTGAATTTGAGCAAAATGTGGTGGAAGAGTAGTGACTGGGAATCAAGAAAGCTGGATTCTAGTTTGAGCTCAAATGCTAAGAAGCAAAGCAACTTTCAGAAGACCAGAACTTTGCTATGCCCCATTTCTTTATCTCTGAATTTACAGAGTTGGTCTAAATAAAATATACGAAGACTGCTTTCAGCTCTCAATTTTCTTTGTTCTGTTCAATAAATCAGACTTTTTACAAATTCAGATTTGTTTTTCCTTAATCAATGTGACTCAGGAGAATGTGGAATAATCTTTGAACTAGGACTGAGGCTCAATTTTACTCAAGCCTGCATCTCCAGTTCTTACCACGGTACCTGGCATGGAACTGATCCAATACATACAGTATTTATTGCCATCAACAGTGGAGCTTGTATTTGTTGCAAAATGAGCAGACTTGTATTAGAGGATATATTTACACCAGCTGTAGATGAATGGACATAGTAGATAAATATAATTCCAAACATTTAGCACCTTCTTTCTGACTTTTATCCACCGCATACATGCAAGCAGTCTTCAGTCACATAATGCACTTTGTATTCTCACACTGCAATTCAGAAGATTAAAAAAAAAAAAAAAACAGTGGTATGTAAAATAAAGCTCCACCCCTGGAATTAGAAGATGGGTATTTGGATGTTTAAATTCTGTTTTCTGGGTGATTGACTTTGAACCCATGATGTAAATTTTCCATTTTCTCCTGTATAAACTGAGATCAGATTACCCAGAATCTTTTTTTTTGTTCCCTAATGCTGAGATCCTATGATTTGGAGAATAGGCAAGATGAAGCTAACCAAAGCTTTCTTGTCCAACATTTTTATCTCTAGCAGCTAGGATGGTGATCAAAAACTAGATGGAAGAAGCCATGCTAAGATTAAGAAGAGTTTGTGGGGGGTTTTTCCCCTAAATAATAAGTAACAGACTCAGCAAATATAAAAGATGTCAAGAAGTTGATTACTCAGGCTCTCTTTCACATTATGAGACTAGAACTCGGCAGATCATTCCCCGTTCTTGTTGACATAGATGCTCTGGGGGTAGACTGCCTTATACTCAGTATTCTGGCCCCAAATCTGCCTTGATGCTGAGGAAGTGTTTATTAACTGCCAGACATGTCTTTAGTGAGGTCTAAGAAGAAATCTTGTCTTTATTAAGCTAGTACTAGACCACAAATTTTAATTAGAAAAAATAGGAAGTGGAGTATCAAATATGATACTCAGGGACTTCCCTGGTGGTCCAGTGGCTAAGACTCCCTGCTCAAAATGCAGGGGGTCTGGGTTTGATCCCTTGTCGGGGAACTAGATCCAACAGGCAGCAACAAAGATAGAACATCCCACATATCACAACCAGGACCCAGAAGAGTCAAATAAATAAACAAAATATTTTAAAAATATGACACTCAGCTTTTAAGCAAGAGTGATCTAAGAAGTGATGGTGGTATGAACAAATAAAAGAGAATTTGGTTTCAGATAGTTGAAAATTACCGGCCAGATCATCCTATAGGGGTCTTAAGCAGTTGAAGGTTTAGCTCAAGTACTGAGAATCCATCCATGTATCTATAAAGATGTAAAAACTCTGTTCAGTTCAGTTCACTTCAGTTCAGTCGCTCAGTCGTGTCCAACTCTTTGCAACCCCATGAATCGCAGCACGCCAGGCCTCCCTGTCCATCACCAACTCCCGGAGTTCACTCAAACTCACGTCCATTGAGTCGGTGATGCCATCCAGCCACCTCATCCTCTGTTGTCCCCTTTTCCTCCTGCCCCCAATCCCTCCCAGCATCAGAGTCTTTTCCAGTGAGTCAACTCTTCGTATGAGGTGGCCAAAGTATTGGAGTTTCAGCTTTAGCATCAGTCCTTCCAATGAACACCCAGGACTGATCTCCTTTAGAATGGACTGGTTGGATATCCTTGCAGTCCAAGGGACTCTCAAGAGCCTTCTCCAACACCACAGTTCAAAAGCATCAATTCTTTGGCACTCAACTTGCTTCACAGTCCAACTCTCACATCCATATATGACCACTGGAAAAACCATAGCCTTGACTAGACGGACCTTTGTTGGCAAAGTAATGTCTCTGCTTTTGAATATGCTATCTAGGTTAGTCATAACTTTCCTTCCAAGGAGTAAGCGTCTTTTAATTTCATGGCTGCAGTCACCATCTGCCGTGATTTTGGAGCCCAAAAAAATAAAGTCTGACACTGCTTCCACTGTTTCCCCATCTATTTGCCATGAAGTAATGGGACCAGATGCCATGATCTTTGTTTTCTGAATGTTGAGCTTTAAGCCAACTTTTTCACTCTCCTCTTTCACTTTCATCAAGAGGCTTTTTAGCTCCTCTTCACTTTCTGCCATAAGGGTGGTGTCATCTGCATATCTGAGGTTGTTGATATTTCTCCCAGCAATCTTGATTCCAGCTTGTGCTTCTTCCAGCCCTGCGTTTCTCATGATGTACTCTGCATATAAGTTAAATAAGCAGGGTGACAATATACAGCCTTGATGTACTCCTAAAACTCTGTTACAAATTAGTACTTTAGTTCACAGTCTGAAGCCAATAAGAGTAGGTTTTGAACTAGTAAAATGGGTTCCAGAATGTAAGCCAAGCTGTGTCCTCTATAAATCCAAGTATATCCGAGTATAGGCATATATTTTTCCTATACTGATTCACTCCTTTTCCTTCCTCAACTCCTAATCCCTAGATAGAAAAAGGGAGAAATCAAGTTGCACAAGACTTGTAGTGTTCAGGGCTTCCTCAAATCATTACATTCATTACTATTCTCAGATGATCTCCCAGCCTCCTGACTTTTAGGCAAAGAGCACAATCCTGGAACAAGAGAAGCAGCAAATAAAAGATTGCACCATCAGATTTTCAGAACAAAACTAAGGGTACAAACCAATGTGAGGATCTGGCCAGATTACATTTAAGCTCATTACTCTTGCAGGCATTGAGCATTTCTTTTTTTTAATTACTTTTTATTGGAGTATATTTGGTTCACAATGTTGTGTTAGTTTCAGGTGTACAGCAAAGTGAATCAGTTATAAATACACATATATCCACTCTTTTTTAGTCATAGGGTATTTCTACCCACCTGCCTCAGCAGAGAGGCAGTAGAAGTGAAAAGGCAAAATGATCTCATCTGGAGAGGAAAGGATATTCTGCAATAAATGAACAAGTGAAGGTAGCAGTTCATAAACCAGCTGGAAGCCCCACACACTCCTTCCCAGCCCACCCTCAAATCCACCCATCCCTGATCACATATTCCCACATTTGATAATATCATTTAATCCAGACAAAAGACTTAGAAAGAGGCTGAGGCTCCAGTTACTTAAGAATGCGCTATGGCACTACCCAGATTGGTGTGACCTGAAGGAATTGGAGGAATCAGCATGAAAACCCATGTTTTCCAGAAAGAATGTGCTTTCCAATTCCAGCTCTGTGATTCACTAACTAGAAAGCACTTTCTGAAACCTGGTTATTTTAGTCTATAAAATGAGAACAATACTGAGCTTACAGTGTCATTTGGAGGGTTCAAACTAATGTACATAATAGGATTTACCTTCCTATAGCATTGCTCCTAACTACTGAGCACTCCACCTGCCATTGTTTTAAAGTCTGTCTCTACTGTGGTTTCTCCAGATATTAGCCTGGTCTCATTTGTTTCTGATTTTCCAGGAAAGACTGTTAGGGGAAGCACACTGACTGAAACCGCCCACCCTGGCCAGACACCATAGTAACCATTTGCATGAGTTGTTTTATGACCGGAGATCCTGATAAGGAATAATAAGCCACCACCAACCGGAAGAGTTCGGGAAAGGTTGAAAGGAGACACTGCGTGTCCATCCACTTCCCAGAATCCCTCTCGCTAGCATCCATCTTGGCTGAGCAATGCGTGCACCACCAGGAAAGACTCTGAATTACAGTGATTGGCCAAAGACCACCCGGAAACTAATCCCATTGCCATAAAACCCGAGACTGTGAGCTACGTGGCAGAGCAGTTCTCTTGGGTTCCCTTACCTACTGCTCTCCACTCAGGTGCCCTTTCCCAATAAAATCTCTTGCTTTGTCAACACATGTGTCTCCTCGGACAATTCATTTCTGAGTGTTAGACAAGAGCCCAGTTTCGGGCCCTGGAAGGGGTCCTCCTTCCTGCAACAAGACCACAGTGAAAATGGGGTAAGAGTTGCTTTAAACTGTAGGAGGGCTCTGTACAAAGTCATTCTCACACTCCGAGGCAAGCCTTTATTTATCATCAGATATTTGTCTGACAATATACAGATCCAAGCTGGACACATCTCTAACTCTACACCCTGAGACCTGTGAGGAGTGTTCACAACTCCTAGCCCAAATTTTAATCATTGTAGAACCCCATAGCATGATCACGGATTAGTCAAATGAATGAATGAACACATTTCTGTGAGGCAGTTTAGGAAGACCAAATTGATCAAAATCATTTAAGAGATGATTTGAGCAGTAATGTGGGCCAAGGTACCAGTAATCACGGGTTAATGATGTGATTCTTCTTTGTTTTAGATACCTAGACAGTACCAGGCAAAGAAACAGTCTTAGCACTGGAAGAATTGAGGAAATTTTTAATTGTGAGAACTATAGTTTGTCCCAGAAGAAATAACAAAGTGGAACCAGAGGAACAGTACACTACAGAAAATGCTTATCTTATAGGAGAATTATTATAAACTGTGTGGGAAATAGTGGGATAAATAATAAATAACTCATAATATTGTATTTCTGAACCTTTCAATCTATTCAAAAAAAAAAAAAAAAGGTATCAGTATTTCTGGGCATGATTTTCTACATTTCAATTTTTAATGAGGTATTTAACATTAACCCAAGACACATTCCTGCATTTTTAGTAGCCTTTTATTCAACCACTTAAGAAAATATGTTGTTTTAACGCAATGTGGATTCTCCTCTTGATAGGGTTTTTTCAAGCAAGCTAATTTCCATCTACTTAAAATCATTTTGTCTCAATCATGCCTGGATTCACTTAATCTTTCAAAGAAATTTTCAAGTTCAGACTCCACCATTTTGTTCCATCAGTGGGATAGATCACTACCAATCAGAGGCTAACAAAAAATACGGTCTAAAAAAATATTTTCACAAATACAGCTCATAAAAGCACTGTCACTGACAAATTTGAGTGCTTCAAATCACTTTGGAAATATAAAATGTGATATAAATGCTTAATTAAAAAATGACATGTGACACAGTTGCTATTTTTACTACCTGTCTAACAAGAACCCACGCATGCTTTTCTAAAATAACTGAATTTGAAACCAAAAAGAAATTGAAGCCAAGATATGGAGTGCTGCACTTTGATTTCAGAGGCAACGCATATTCAGACCCCTTGCAATTGTTCTTGACATCCAAGAATGGAGAATATCCTTTAGGGGAAAAAAAAAAAAAGAGACCTCCACTAGGTCCTTGGAAGACCTCCCCTCTTTGATCTTCTTTGAAAACCAAAGGTTCCACCTCCCAACAAGGATCTCCAGCAAGCATCGTCACCAAAGGGCTTTTCTTCCCTTTTCTCCCCTTCTATGCAAATTCACTTAAAGTAGATACAATGCCTACTCAGCAGCAAGCAGAAATCAAAAGGGCAATCGATGAAATTAATGATCGATCACCTGTAGTGCCCAGCATGGAGTATAGACGTCACCTCAAGATAAGAATTCTCCTTTGGGAGCCAAAAGGTCAAAATCAACCATTTTCTACATATTGATTAGAAGAGATCAATGGGAAAAAATAAACTCATTTTTTTCTCCCCTAACTGTCCCCCGAGTCTGTCATCTGATCACCAAACATTAATTGGCCACTGACTCTATATATAAAATGCCAAAACACATAATCATCCTTGTCATTTTACGTATGTTTTAGTGGCTCAGTAGTGTCCAACTCTGTGCGACCCCATAGACTGTAGTTCACTAGGTTCCTCTGACCATGGGATTCTCCAAGCAAGAATACTGGAGTGGGTTGCCATTCCCTTCTCCAGGGGATCTTCCTGACCCAGGGATCAAACACAGGAATCCTGCACTGCAGGCAGATTCCTTACCATTTGAGCCACTAGGAAAGTCCATCTTTGTCATTGGTCCTAGTTAAAATTTGCCTTATAAAGGTGATGTGGCTGTACACTGTCTTCATAAATATGGGAGATAAGCAGAAGTGTGGAAAGAAGCCAGGAGTTCCATTGCTGCCAGTTGTCATTATTACAATCCAGGCACCTGAAATGACCATGACTCCTGGAAGCTGCCATCTTGGTTTTGATTTTGCTTGACCTACACTCTGGACCTAAGGAAGGCATTCCCAAGCAAACATCCTGGGAGGATTCTCCCCAGGAGATCAGGCGGCCAAAACTTAAACTTAAGCAAACCTAATGAAGTTGCCAATCAAAAGGCCAGGAAACAGCAAGGGTCAAAATCCTGTTTCCTCTGAGCCTAGGAAATCTTAACTCTGATGCTTTCTTTGATTTTGTTTAAATCAATGTGTCTATTTATAAAGCACATACTGTTATTTATTATTGTTCTACAGGGTTAGGGACTGAGAGTGGTGGAACATAAAGTAGCATTAAGAAGCAGTCTTTGGTTTCTGCCATACATCATTATGAATCAGCAACACAATATTGTAAAGCAATTATCCTCCAATAAAAAGAATTCTTAAGTAAATTTGAATTAAGGAAAAAAAAAGGTCTGTGGGGACTTCCCTGGTGATCCAGTGGCTAAGACTTCACCTTCCAATGCAGACAGAGCAGGTTCGATCCCTGGTCAAGGAGCTAAAATCTCACGTGCTAAAATCCCACGTGCTTTAAGTCCAAAAAACAAAACATAAAACAGAAGCAATATTGTAAAAAAATTCAATAAAGATTTTTTTAATGGTCCACATCAAAAAAAAAAAAACTTAATTTTTTTTTTTTCTTGAAGTAATCTTTGACTTTAGAAACTGAAAGTTTCCCTGCAGGAACAAGATTTATCCACCAGTTTAATGTAAAACTTAAACTTCCCTTGTGGCTCAGCTGGTGAAGAATCCACCTGTAATGCAGGAGACCTGGGTTCGATACCTGGATTGGGAAGATTCCTGGAGAAGGGAAAGGCTACTCACTCCAGTATTCAGCCTGGAGAATTCCATGGACTGTATAATCCACGGGGTCGCAAAGAGTCGGACATGACTGAGCGACTTTCACTTTCACTTTATTTAATGTAAAATAACAGGAACCAGGAAAACAATCACTAAATCCTGCCACACCAACTGTAGTGCTGGAAGAACTTAAAGGCAAGAAGAGAGGAAGTAATGAAGTCTTCACGAAGAGGTAGAGACTGAAGTGTGTTCTAGCAAATAGAATTTGGATAGGAGCTGAGTCTTTATCATCTGAGCCCAGGTGGTACTAGTGGTAAAGAACCTGCCTGCCAGTGCTGGAGACATAAGAGATACAGGTTCAACCCCTGGGTCAGGAAGATCCCTTGGTGGAGGAAATGGAACCCATTCCAGTATTCTTGCTTGGAGAATCCCACGGAGAGAGAAGCAGGTGAGCTATATATACCCCTAAGAGTTGCAAAGAGGTGGACACGACTGAAGCCACTTAACACAGACACAAACAGAATCTGAGTCATGGATGAAACACTCAGTAAGAACAGAATATCATCACAGGGGAATTCTAAGGATAGTACCCTCTGAACACCCTCCAGTTCAGTAAAATCTCACTTTTTAAAAAAATATGATATTCCTTTTATTTTATTTTTAAATATTTATTTTATTTATTGACTGCGCTGAGTCTTAGTTGCAATATGTGAGCTCTTTAGTTCTGGCATGTGGATCTAGTTCCCTGACCAGGGTTTAAACCTGCGTCCCCTGCATTGGGAGCTCAGAGTCTTAGCCACTGAACCACCAGGGAAGACCTAAAATCTCACTTTTGGAACCGCGATGTGGTGGAGAACACCTTGCTTTGGCATCAGATAGATCTATTTCCAACCCCAGACATGCCAGTATGAGCCCTTTGAGCTTGGCTAAATTGTGAAACATCTATGAAGCTCTGTTTTCTTATGTGGTGTAACGTTATTAATATCTACCTTGCAGAGCTATTGAGATAATAAAACAAGGTGTGTACTGAGCTAGCTCATAGAAGAAGTGCAAACGGCACTAGTTTACTTTCACCTTCAGAGCACACAAACAGTTCTAACTGTAGCACAGAGTGTTATTTATCCACTAAATCTCTCTTTCTTCAATAGTAATAGAGACATAGCATGCGCGTCCCCAGACTGCACTTGCCAGCAACCCTGGTAGCTTCTGTATTTTTAAGATTTTTTAATATTAATGTATTTGGCTGCAATGGGTCTTACTTGCAGCACGCAGGCTTCGTTGCTGTGTGGTATGTGGGATCTTAGTTCCCCAACCAGAGAATGAACCCTGTTCCCCTGCATTGCAAGGTAGATTCTTAACCACTGGACCATCAGGGAAGCCTCCGACAGTTTCCTGATCTGTGTGACTTTGTGGCATGTAAGTGCACTTATAAGCAGAAGGCTTTGTGTCTCTTCTAGGCCTGGACTTGAAAAGATCCTGTCACTTTTTCCTCTTCCTGTGATGTAGAAGATGGATTTGCTGAAAATCAATCGAGACCATGCAGACAAGGACCTTGCTGCTGCTGCTGCTAAGTTGCTTCAGTCGTGTCCGACTCTGTGCGACCCCATAGACGGCAGCCCACCAGGCTCCCCCGTCCCTGGGATTCTCCAGGCAAGAACACTGGAGTGGATTGCCATTTCCTTCTCCAATGCATGAAAGTGAAAAGTGAAAGTGAAGTCGCTCAGTCGTGTCCGACTCTTAGCGACCCCATGGACTGCAGCCTACCAGGCTCCTCCATCCGTGGGATTTTCCAGGCAAGAGTACTGGAGTGGGTTGCCACGACAAGGACCTTAGGCTGTAGCAAAGAAACAGGTTGCAAGGAACCCAGAACCACCTCGATCCCCCACAAAATGACTATGCGGAGAACAGGCTACCTACCTTCCAGGATCAGTACAGAAAAGAGGAACAACCTTCTTTGCCCTTTTATTCACTCTCCTCTTGGATCATTTGTTACATCAACTTAGCCTTTTCATCTAACTAATGCAAGACCTCATTTAACCTTTGAAAAAAGTAGTCTCTTTTTAGGTAGATCAGATATTATCCCCCATTTGACAGAGGAACAAACTAAACCCAAGGAAGGCCAGGCCATCTGACACATCAGCGTCACTGATTCCCAGAGTCTCAGTCTGGGAAAGTTGCATGTGACAACTTTATCACTTCTATTGCCTGAGGTTTCAAACAGAAGAACCATTTAGATTTAGGTGTTGATGAAAGCTTGACAAGCTTGAATATTACATTTCAAATATAGAATCAGGAAACTAGATTTTAAATTAAGCAGCACACTGCAAGTGGTTTTCTTAATTATTGCTATTATACATGTGTTGCTACTGCAAAATTCAAGAAGCCCTGGAAGATGTAATTGCCACACAGAGGTCTGGAATCCAGAGCAGAAATGTTTGGCATTGGGGGTAATTTACACCCATAATGTAATTAAACAGGAGAAACAGGAGGCAATCTGCATTCAGATTTACACGTTACAAGATTTTTTTCTGATTACAAAAAAAAAAATTTTTTTAAGCTTTGGCAAACATAGGAGGTTTCTGAGTGTTCTGACAATTAGTATTTTAGACAAATGACATTGGGAAAGAGGACCTTCTCATCCTTTTCTGGAGCCTTTGCAGTTTGCCAAGAAAATAAAATAATAAGCTGTCTGTCAGATATTTTAATATGAAATATGCTGTGATAAATAACTTTTCACCCCCACATTATTTTTGCTCATATATATTTATAAGATTTCTCTAATTCTCACCTATTGATAGGATCTTCCTATAAATCAAAGATTTGAAAGGCATAAACCTAAACACTCAGGATAGAA
This sequence comes from Bubalus bubalis, assembly GCF_019923935.1. Taxonomy (NCBI): domain Eukaryota; kingdom Metazoa; phylum Chordata; class Mammalia; order Artiodactyla; family Bovidae; genus Bubalus; species Bubalus bubalis. The sequence goes on from NC_059159.1 coordinate 133,820,152, forward strand.
AAGAATTCAAGCATTATACTAGCAAAGAAATTAGGACTTGGGGTGATTTTTTTCAATTTATTGATTATATCAAAAAACTGTATTTGAAAAGGGTACTAGACACAGTGCCCTTCCTTTCACTGCCTAAAAGAAATACCTCAAATATCTCAGTCAAGTATTTCAGCTCAGTATGTCTCACTCTCCTGTTTAAAAAAAAGAAAGAAAGGAAGCAGAAAGAAAAGTATAGTATTATCTCACTTAACTGATGAAAATATAAAGTAAGATATTTACAGAAGTGTGCCCAGCATACAACAGGAGATCAGTAAATACTTCCTATTCTCCAAGCCAGGCTTCAGCAATACACCGTGAACTTCCAGATGTTCAAGCTGGTTTTAGAAAAGGCAGAGGAACCAGAGATCAAATTGCCAACATACGCTGGATCATCGAAAAAGCAAGAGAGTTCCAGAAAAACATCTATTTCTGCTTTATTGACTATGCCAAAGCCTTTGACTGTGTGGATCACAATCAACTGTGGAAAATTCTGAAAGAGATGGGTATAGCAGAACATCTGACCTACCTCTTGAGAAACCTGTATGCAGGTCAGGAAGCAACAGTTAGAACTGGACATGGAACAACAGACTGGTTCCAAATAGGAAAAGGAGTATGTCAAGGCTGTATATTGTCACCCTGCTTATTTAACTTATATGCAGAGTATATCATGAGACACGCTGGGCTGGAAGAAGCACAAGCTGGAATCAAGATTGCTGGGAGAAATATCAATAACCTCAGATATGCAGATGACACCACCCTTATGGCAGAAAGTGAAGAGGAACTAAAAAGCCTCTTGATGAAAGTGAAGGAGAGTGAAAAAGTTGGCTTAAAGCTCAACATTCAGAAAACTAAGATCATGGTATCTGGTCCCATCACTTCATGGCAAATAGATGGGGAAACAGTGTCAGACTTTATTTTTGGGGGCTCCAAAATCACTGCAGATGGTGACTGAAGCCATGAAATTAAAAGATGCTTACTCCTTGGAAGGAAAATTATGACCAACCTAGACAGCATGTTGAAAAGCAGAGACATTACTTTGCCAACAAAGGTCTGTCTAGTCAAGGCTATAGTTTTCCAGTAGTCATGTATGGATGTGAGAGTTGAACTGTAAAGAAGGCTGAGTGCCGAAGAATTGATGCTTTTGAACTGTGGTGTTGGAGAAGACTCTTGAGAGTCCCTTGGACTGCAAAGAGATCCAACCAGTCCATCCTAAAGGAGATCAGTCCTGGGTGTTCTTTGGAAGGACTGATGTTGAAGCTGAAACTCCAATACTTTGGCCACCTCATGCGAAGAGTTGACTCATTGGAAAAGACCCTAATGCTGGGAAGGACTGGAGACAGGAAGAGAAGGAAACAACAGAGGATGAGATGGCTGGATGGCATCACTGACTCAAGGGACATGAGTTTGAGTAAACTCTGGGAGTTGGTGATGGACAGGGAGGCCTGGCGTGCTGTGACTCATGGGGTCACAAAGAGTTGGACACTACTGAGTGACTGAACTGAAATACTTGCTAAGTTGTTAAAGCCAAAACATAGTGAAAGCACTTATTTAATCATAACTAGCATTTATTGTGCACTATTTGAAGGCAACTCCACAAGAGGGTACTAATGTTGTCTCTACCATATTACAGATGAAGATAATGATGAATGGAAGAAGTTGATGTTTGTCTGAATTCACACAGCTGGAAAGCAGTGAAGGTAGGATTTGAACTCTGGGATCCAGACTTTCTAGGTTTTGTAGGTAACTACCAGGCTATATTGGGCTTCCCAGGTGGTGCTAGTGGTAAAGAATCTGCCTGCCAATGCAGGAGACATAAGAGATGCAAGTTTGATCCCTGGGTCCAGAAGATCCTCTGGAGTAGGAAATGGCAACCCACTCCAGTATTCTTACCTGGAGAATCCCATGGACATTGGAGCCTGGCAGACTATCATACATGGGGTTACAAAGAGTCAGACATGACTAAGCACAACACAACAACCAGGCTATATTACATCATCCCATAAAGAGGCTTCCTCTCCTGAACTAAAGTCCACAGGACTTCTGATTTGTGCTTTGCCAAATATATCATGATGGCCATGAGACAAAAGATTTGATCTCTACTCAAGGTCGAACGTTTATTCACAAAGATACATGTTCTGTTCATTTGATTAGTCAAGATATAGCTCATACAACTGTAAACAGAGAAGGAATGGAAATCAAAAAGAAAACAAAATAATAGTAATCTTCCCTGTGTGTGTGTGTGTGTGTTCACTTACCAAGTTGTGTCCAACTCTTTGCGACCCCAGGGACTTTAGCCCACCAGGCTCTGCTGTCCATAGGATTTTCCAGGCAAGAATACTGGAGTAAGTTGTCATTACCTATACCAGGGGATCTTCCCAACCCAGGGATATAACCCATGAATCTGCCCTATATCAGCTTCTATATGTGTTACCCTCAACAAGGCAATTTTCTCTGTCTGCTATATCTCTATGCAAGAAACTTGGTGGGGGAAGGGAGGGAGTATCCTGTTAAATATGTTCACATACTCAGTCATTTGAGAAAATAAATGTTTCTGCTTTCTTGACAGTGAACTATTTGCCTGAGATTAAGTACCCAACAACATTCTGATTGAATAGGTTTATAATCGTCTAAGTTCTTTTTACTGCCAAACCCAGTGAGCTAAAACACATCAGTTTACCTCTCTGCTACCCAGGGGAAAATTCCTGCCTCTCTGACAAATCTTTAAACTCTTCCTGGAAGGGTTACATGACACACCTGTCTTTAACCTTTTCTGGTACCTGGAGAACACATAGCCCATGCCCAGCACCGTGAAAAGCACTGCGGAGGTGAATTAGTCATCACCATCAGAGTAGTAGGAATAACCGTCACTGACTAGGCACTGCCAAAGGCACTGGGCATTTCTATATGCTATTTCATTTAATCCTCAAAACCACATTATGAAGTAGGTGCCATTATTATCGGGCTTCATCTAGTCAAGGCTATGGTTTTTCCTGTGGTCATGTATGGATGTGAGAGTTGGACTGTGAAGAAGGCTGAGCGCCGAAGAATTGATGCTTTTGAACTGTGGTGTTGGAGAAGACTCTTGAGAGTCCCTTGGACTGCAAGGAGATCCAAACAGTCCATTCTGAAGGAGATCAGCCCTGGGATTTCTTTGGAAGGAATGATGCTAAAGCTGAAACTCCAGTACTTCGGCCACCTCATGCGAAGAGTTGACTCATTGGAAAAGACTGTGATGCTGGGAGGGATTGGGGGCAGGAGGAGAAGGGGACGACAGAGGATGAGATGGCTGGATGGCATCACTGACTCGATGGATATGAGTCTGGGTGAACTCCGGGAGTTGGTGATGGACAGGGAGTCCTGGCGTGCTGCGATTCATGGGGTTGCAGAGAGTAGGACACGACTGAGCTACTGATCTGATCTGATCCCTGGTAGCTCAGAAGGTAAAGAATGCGCCTGTAATGAGAGAGACATGGGTTCGATCCCTGGGTTGGAAAGATCCTCTGGAGAAGAAAATGGCAACCCACTCCAGTATTCTTGCCTGGGAAATCCCAAGGACAGAAGGCCTGGTGGGCTACAGCCCATGGGGTCACAAGGAGTCAGACATGACTGAGCAACTTTCACTTTTCACCATTGTTATTGCTGTTTTATAAATAAAGAAAATGAGACATGGTATGGACTGTTTGTCCCATAGACAGTAGGTCTTCCCTTCTAGATAAGGAAATTCAAACACCTGGAAAGTTCTTCATGCAGTAGCCTCACAGACACCCCAGATTCAGCATGTACAGCAGGAGGGGCAGAGTGTGAGGAGAAGGAATTGTGAGAGGAAACAGAGATCAGAGAGGAGAAATATGTGCTGTTACTGACTCTGAAAATAGGGGAGGGGGCCATGAATCCAAGAACATAAAAGCCTCTAGAAGCTGAAGAAGGCAAGGAAATAGATTCTCCCTAGAGCTACCAGAGGAGCTTCCCAGGTGGTGCAGTGGTAAAGAATCTGCCTGCAATGCAGGAGACAAGTGTTCGATCCCTGGGGCAGGAAGATCCCCTGGAGAAGGAAATGGCAACCTACTCCAGTATCCTTGCCTGGAGAATCCCATGGATGGAGGAGACTGGCTGGCTGCAGTCCATGGGACCGCAAAGACTTGGACTTGACTGAGCATACACAAACACACACACACACACACCAGAAGGCACATTGTCCAGTCAACCCCTTGATTTTAGTCCACTGAGAATGAATTTAGACTTTTGACCTCCAGAACCATAAGATAATAAATCTGTGTTATTTTCGGCCACCAGGTTTGTGGCAATTCGTGACAGCAGTCATGGCAAATGAAATAAGGGGATGACCTCGCCATTCATCTGTTCCTCCAAATCTTGTGCTCTCTGTCATTGTCCCTGCCTCTTCTCACCCCCCCTTTCTGAATTGACACCCTTCTCCAATCTCATCTGGATGATCCCAGTAGCTTGCAAACAGATTTTCCTTCTTCCAGTCCCGTTTCATCCTCTAAACTATTCTGCTCATGTTTGTCCACGTGATTTGTCTAAAATTTTTCTTAAGTGCTTCACTGACTCTAATTAGCTTTAAGTTAAATGCAAAGGTCTCATCACTACATAGTCTTGGTCTCTCTTCTGCTTCAACCTCCAGCCCAGACTACTTGTCCCTGATCTTGTCCACCTTGCCTCTTTGTCCTCTTTCTTGTTTTTTAAATTAAAAAAAAATTGGGGGGCAACACTGTGCAGTACATGGGATCTTAGTTCCCCAGGGATTGAACCTACACCCCCTGCCTTAGAAGCACAGAGTCTTAACCACTGGACCAACAAGTAACTCCATATGGCCTCTTTCTATCCTAGATTACCTGTTCCCCTCTTTCCTCTATCCAGGCTGCATTTCCTCCCCTCCAGCCAAAGTTGTAGGATCCCCCTAATTTTACTCACAGTTCATTGAGTGCACTGATCCTACCTTCACTCCAGTGCCTTTGGTTGCTTATCTCCCCTTCTTTATCTAAGCACTACTTATACCTCCAAACTCACCTCAGGTGTCACCTCCTCCAGAAAGCTCTCCCCGAGGCTCTTCGAACCTTATCACCAATTGGTTTAGTTGCTCATCCTCTCATGTTCCCGTGATACACTTTGTTTCTCTCCACTTTATCTCTAACATAGCTAAGGCCTTACCTGGTAGCTCAGATAGTTAAGAATACACCTGCAATGTTCAATCCCTGGGTTGGGAAGATCCCTTGGAGAAGGAAATGTCTACCCACTCCAGTATTCTTGCTTGGGGAATTCCATGGACCAAGGACTCTAGCGGGCTACAGTCCCTGGGGTTGTAAAGAGTCAGACACTCCTGAGAGACTTTCACTCACTCACTCAGCATAGCTAAAGATAGTGGCCCCACAGTTACCCCATGGTAACTATGTCTTTATGTGCCTGAATTCTCCATTGGAATGCATTCATCCGTGAATCCCCCACGGTCCAACGGTTAGGACTCTGCCTTCCATACAGAGGGGTCACAGGTTCGATCCGTTGTTGGGGAACTAAGATCCCACATGCCACTCAACAAAACAAAAACAAACAAAGAATGTGTTCGGGACTCCCCTAGTGGTCCAGTGGCTAAAAATTCACACTTCCAATGTGGGGGGTCCAGGTTTGAGCCCTGGTCAAGGAACTAGATCTGCATGCTGCAACTAATGATCTTGTGTGCCACAACTAAGACCTGGTGCAGACAAGTAAACAAATAAAGTTTTTTAAAGAATATGTTTATCCAAGCTAGAGTTTTGTCTTTCATATCACTCTCTAATATCCAACACAGTGCCTGGTATTGAAGAGACTGGTGTTTGTTGGAAGCAAGTTTTGGAAAGAAAAAAAAAATGTAGAACTTCATTTACTCATTAATGCAATAAACATTGATTTAGGCATCTATTTTTGGTAAAATATTGTGTGTGTGTGCTCTCAGCTGTATCCAACTAGTTGTGATCCCATGGACTGTAACTCACCAGGCTCCTCTGTCCATGGGATTTCCCAGGGGAGAATACTGGAGTGGGCTGCCATTTCCTACTCCAGGGATTTTTCCTACCCATGGATTGAACCCACGGCTCTTGTGTCTCCTACATTGGCAGTCAGATTCTTTACCACTGCACCACCTGGGAAACCCAAACATTGTGAAAAGTCAAAACACTGTGGGGCTCACAAATACAAGACTTACTGTCTACTCCTTGGAATTTTAAGTTTAGTGAGAGAGTTGAGATATTATCTAAATGTCCAGCAGGTGGTAGTACCTAACCAGACCACAAACACAGCCTCAGGAATGGAGAGGAAGAATTCTTCCCTGAAAAAAATGAAAAAGATCTGGAGAAGTGAAAGTTTCCAAGAGCCAAGTCATAGGAGTACAAATGAGACCAGAAACCCAGAAGCATAAGGCTTTCATTGATGTGGGATCTTCAATAAACACCTAAAGCCTTGAGCATTACATGCACATGTCCTGTGTTAAAGCACACTTGTCACTCTTATGAGTTTCCAAGAAAACAATAAATTTCCAAGGTATATCAACATGACAGAAGGAAAGGACCATGTAGACTAGCAGAAAGCAGGAGAAAACACAGCAAATTGTATTGAGTCACAGTGGCTAAGGAAGAATTTCATCACTAGGCATTCAGTTTCTAATAATTTTATATAATCTGAATCCAGAAGCTGATTGCTATCATGACTAATACAAGATACACATTGTTTCTTTTCAAGGTCAACTTTTGTTCAGGAAAAATGAGAAATAGTTCTCTTCTTTGACCTTATATGATACAGCAGAAGCCAAAGCAGATTTATACAAATGAAAATAAGGGTGAGTGAGCGCACTTTATCCCATAAATAACAAAAATGGATTAAGGCTGACTTGTCTCCAGGCAACCTATATAAATACAGTCACATAACCATGATTTTAGTATATGAAATAGATAATCAAGAGATTCACTTAAAATTATTCATGGCTGTCTCTTCACTGATTTAATAGATTTAAAAAGCTGCTTCCCTGCCAGCCATTCCATTGTAAGCCTTCCCTGATGAAGACTGTGGGGTCAAGCTATTTCTTCTGCTGAGATTCAAATGCTTACTATTAGTTTTCTCAAAGCAGATTTGGTTTCAAAAGTTTCACATCTACAAAAAATAGTGAACACATAACGATTAAAGATTTTCAATTTAAGCGTATGTAAGTATATAGCTATATAGCAAATGAATGATATGATAAATGAATGTATAATACAAATCAAAACCTCCTAAAAACTAAACCAAAAGTGCATGTAAACATGAATGATAGATACTAGATAAAATAATAGATAAATGATTAAGAATACTATCCACCAGATCAAGGACTAGAATGAATGAGCTAAATGTCCTTCAAACTACATAGAAGCAAATTAACCTAGGATGAAAAAAAGACAAGTAACCCAGTTTTCATTTTTAATGTTTTTAATAAAATCACAAAGCAAGAAATAATGGTATCTGAAAAATATTAAAATGTTTCATATTTATATAAATGGGTGGAAAAGGCAGCAAAAGAATTCATAGTGTATGTCCTTGGTTTTTCTAATATGATCTAACAGTAAGTAGTTTTAAATGAAAATTTTTAAGATGGACCATATGGATGTTGAAGTAGCATTACACTGCAGTGAGGGTCATCTTTTCTGCAGAGTCCGAAATTCAGTGATTCATTCCACATCTAGCTGTGTGTGGTACTTAGCCTCTCTATGCCTGTGTGCTCAGTTGCATTTTCCCACAAAATGGAGATATAATGGTGTCACCTCAAAGGGTTGTTGCAATAGTTAAGTGTGATAATCCAGTAAAACCTTGGCACAGTGCTGGCCACCTAGTGAGCACTTAATAAATACCAGTTATTGTTGCTGATGTTGCTAATATCTGCCTACCTTTAATTTTCATTGATGCTGGTGGAGACTGGATTTGATGCCCTACTAAAAGAAATTTTATTTTTATGTTAGCCCTGCTATCGGAAGAGTGGGAGGGAGGCTCTAGAGAGAGGGAATATATGTATACATAGAGCTGATTCACATTGTTGTACAGCAGAAACTAACACATCATTGTAAAGCTTTATACTCCAATTTAAAAAGAAGTAAATAAATAAATAAATCTGAGGTCTAGTTTTGGCTCCATCATTTACCAGATATGTAGCCTTGGACAAATTTCTTCACCAGTTTTACCAACTGTAAAATGGAAATAATAATTTATGTTCTGCCCTGTCTATCCCTGGTACTCAGGCCAGATGAGATAACATAGCTTTGTTTTGCTTCTTTGATGTAAAGTGTTATTCACATATAGAATCTGATGGTGATGATTATGATGATGATGGCTTTGGGATTCAGGATACCATTAGAATACAAAGAATACAGTATTCAGACCTGACGAGGCCAGATTACAGGTCACCATTTCTGACTATCACATCACCGCCTCCAACTTCATGATGACACTTCTCTCAATAAAGAAGGAGACAGAGAGGCAGACAGAAAGGAAAAGAGAGAAATTAATACTCAGTCCCAGTTAGATATCCTGATCTATTATTATTACTCTATTATTAATTGTTAATATTATGTTCTCATTCTTGATCTAAATCCTTTCTTAAAGAGGAAAATGAAAGTCAATGTTTAGCCAGAACCCAGATCTCATGACAGAACCACATTCTTTACTCTAAAATAGTAAGGTACGTATTGAGATACATTTATTTTATAAAGTGGGGTATGAAATTCCATAAACAGAAATATCCCCTCTATATTTAAATTACAGAGGAAAAACTAGTAGAAAATACTTCAATTACTATTTCTCTGAATTTTAAATTTCTACAAGTATAAGTTAATTTTAACCAAAAAAGTGAGTTAAAGTATTTTAAAATATTATGAGACTCTTGACAATCTAAGTGAAAAGAGATGCCTGTGACAAGAAGTCCATTTCCTGAGGATAATGAAAGAATACTGCTTTTTTAGAATTGCTAAGATCATGGAGAAAGAATCCAGTCCTGGAACAATAAGAGTTGTTAGGTGAGGCTGCTTTTTGAATTTACGTCCTGGGCTTAGGTCTTCTCAGAAATTTGTTCCAAAGATAATAGATCATTGATCTACCTCAGTTTTATAAGGTTCATTTTAATTAAGAGTTTCTAATAAAAGAATTATGCCTCTTGTTAAGACAAGCCTTGGTAAGCTAGGGATAAAATATACCATAAATATTACACGGCTGCACTGGTGCAAAGTTACATGCGATGCAGGGTTTTAAAAATTCAAGTGCATATTACAAGACCTGCCATTTGATCAGTAAAGCCAACGCTACCCATTAAAAGCATGCTGAAAATGAACACAACAGTGCTATTTCATTAGGCATCTACTTAACTTTATTTTTAGATTCACTTTTAGGAAAGCTACCTCGAATACTTTTTTAAAATTCTAAGTCCTTTTCTTCTGGCTTTCACAAAACTGTTTCCCGGTGGTAAGGTGAAGGCATTACACAGCAAAAAAAAAAAAAAATCAGCAAGCTATATTAAAGCTGAAAGTTAAGTCTTTCCCACATAAAACAAGACATTTTCTGATATAGAATTTCAAAACTGATTAAGCTTATATTTGGAACAATAGAAAGATATAAAATATTTTTAATTTTATAAATACTTAAATTAACTTTTCATAAAAGCAGTCACTCACAGAAATACAAGGCAGTGTTCAAGGAAAAAAAAATATTTGGCAGGAAAACAAAACAAACACCATTTCAGTGCTTAGTGTTAGAAAAAAGACCCTGTGTTGCAGATGGACTTGTTTCAATTAAAGACAATAGGGATATATATGTCCCAATTCTTGGCAAGAAACAGCTTCCTCTTTGAGGATATTTTTATTTTGCTTTCAACATTTCAAATCAAAAAAGACCAAGAGTCCAGGCTGCTTTTCAAGTTTGACATTCCAAGGCTCCAGTAGAAATAAGTATTACAGTTTTCACTTTGCCTGTGTTCCACCCCAAGGGACTCAGTCCCGAGTTTCCTACATCAACAAGCCCTGAAATAATCAGCAAAGGACAATTTATTTTAAAAATTACTTATCATGAGTTCTAGAATCAGATTACAGGAAAAAGGACAAGATTCAAGACATCACAGCAAATTGGGACAAGGTCCAGATCATCTAGTCTGAAATAGATTCAGCCCACCAGTTTCACAGTGGTGTCTTCCATCCGAAGCATCTTGCTTGTTGGCCAGTTCTCACATCCTCCTTAAATTTTTGTGTCTCAAAAACATATTCTTTAAAATGGAAAGAAATATACAAAGGAGGAAGAAAATGTCCAACTTCTTATTTTCCTAACCTTATTTTTGACCCAAAGAATAAACCCCTTATGCAAAGAATATTTCTCCATTATCATTAGATAAGACGTCACAATAGCTATCTCTTAATTACAAAGTCAACATTTTCACGTTACCTACAGAAGGAACACATAGCATGCTGTGTATTTCTCTATAGAAAGAAATCGATTCAAAATACAGTGTACTACTGGTACAGCAACCCAGATATAATTTCATTTAAAATGTCTTTTATCTAAATTGCATGTAACTTCTTGTTTAGAATAAATTATAAAAGTATTATTGTCAGACTCAACAGTGTTGTCAATTCAAATAAATCCTTATGCTTGTTTTCTCTCTCGTTAATAATTTCAGAAGATTCCGTAGCCTTAGTGAATGTCATTAAGGTAAAAAATGCAAAAGCTTACATTTCTTTCTATATAAAATATTAGGGTAGTCAATGTTCTTCAAAAATATGAGACAAAGAGGGGAAAAAGAATGTCATAACTTTCTTTAAAAAAGTTTATATACTAAATTCACTGACCAGCATAACCTTCAAGTCACCTTCAGAAAGAGTGATTAAAGTGAAAAGTCTGATGTAAAATAAAACTTTTTGCTAAATCTGGAACTGGATCAATCTTTTTTTAATTAATTATTTTTATTGAAGTATGTTGATTTACAATGCTGTGTTAGTTTCAGGTGTACAGCAAAGTGAGTCAGTTATATATGTGTTATATCCATTTTTTTCAGATTCTTTCCCCTTATAGGTTATTAGAAAATACTGAGTATAGTTTCCTGTGCTCAGAACAGTATAGTTTCCAGCAGGTCCTGAGAACAATTATTTTTTAAGTCATGGAAACTTTTTCCTTGATAAGGTGACTGTTATAATTCTCTGCATTATCTCATGACCAGACTGAGCAATACTTTCTGTGACACTGAAGTTACAATTTTAAGCTGCAGACACTAACTGGACTTAGCCTGAGTAGTTAGCCTTATTTCATTTGTATATAAGGCTTTCTTCCTTCTGTCATCAGTTAAAAGCTGAACAGTTTCTGAGCCAGCTTAGATACAAGGTAAAGCAGGCTAATTGTGAAGTTAGACTTGTGTTCCTTTGTAAATTTCTCTCTGCAGAGTCATCTCATTTTCAAAATCCTGAAAGAAAACTAACAGCAGCCGCCTGCCGGTTAACCATTTGCTCTCACTGCAGAAAGTGCTTTCAGTGCATGTGCGACAGGAAACTAACAAGGGTTTATATGTTTTTTAATAAGAAAGTACTAAGTATCTAAATAAGGCATAATTACTACACAAGTAGTGCTTAGCTGTATCTGATGACATCTCTCCGAGTCCAACCTGGAGATTGGCAGTACTTTACAGGACAGGGAATTCTCTTTCTTTTATTTTTAATTTATCCCTCTGAAGCCAGAAAATCTGCTTGCAATATTCACCAGTCAGTCCCCTCACTCTTCTGTCACCTGTCTCTCCCAACAGCTGGATACACAGGCTCTCTTTGCTTGAACGATAACCTCTCTCTTAGCAAACTAGAACACCCTCTCCTCACAGAACCTGCAGTGCTGCAGTTTCACATTAATATGCCAAAAGAAATTCCCTGAATTAACCCATTCTATTTTAAAATACAAAAAGACCAAGAGATCTTATAAAAGTAAAAACCTCCAGAAACCCAAGATTTTTCTGATTACTTACTGATTGAGAGGACCTCATCACTTAATAAAACAAGGACTAGAGAAAGCATGCTGTGAAACAAAATACACTGAAGTCTGGGGTCTAGACTTTTCACAAGCAAAGGATTTGTTCTTAGCAAGCATTTTGCAGGCAGTCACTTATGCCTGTGGTCCCAGCAAGCATGGTTATTAAACTGGCATTCTACACTTCACTTTGTCTTGCAGTATTTTGAACTTTTTTTACTCTGAATTACCCCCAAAGCACAATGCAAAATAAAGGGACATTTTAACAGTTAGCAGTGCACCAGACAGCAGGAAGTCTGTGTAGGTTTCTTATTTAAGTAAACATGTTTAAAAATATAGATAATCTATTGCAAATCAGTCACTAAAATCTAAATGTAAGAAAAAAAATCTGGTTTTATTCAAAGTTGTGGTGAATCTGTTTGGGAACTTTCCAATTAATTTGAAATTAACTCAGTGCTTTTCAGTCATGGCAGTTACATACAGGGAGTACTGAACAGAAAGATGACAAAGCAATTGCTTCTGTTCAAACTTATCATAAACTATATTTCCCTGGACTTTTCATCTCAACAGATTCACATTCCCCTTTCCAAGAAGTACTTGACCTTCAAATTTCAAGTCCTGTGTGTCTTGATTTCCTGCTTCCATCATACGTTAGAAAACTCAAACTTGGCTACAAGTATATTATCTGTTACCTGATTTTAAAGAATTTTGTTTTCAAATCTGCAGCCTGTTCTGTGCCAACCCTGCATTGCAGAGAGATCTTTGCGTGCGATCCCAGTTTGGCTCCTTCAAACAGAGTCACTACGAACTGGCTTTTAACCGTATTTACTACAGAAAGCAGGGAGAAAACCCCCGCCAACCTAACAAGACTAGGATTGCTGGGCGACAAACCCCCAGGGCGGCTGAAGCTTCCCGCAAGCCGTGCTGGGCGCTGTCCTTGGTGCTGCCGGCGCCATAGCGAACACAAGCGCCTTACCTTCTGCCCCTGCGGAAGTTGCGGACGTTCCCCAAACGTTAAGCAGAATGCAGCGCCTTATCCCACTTTTATAACAAATAAATACCCCAGCCCATCCGCTTTGTCCCCTTCCCGAAGACTTCAGGCTGACCGTTCCTCAAAGTCTTTTTGTTTTTCTCTTCTAGGCCCAACTCGGGGCCTGCGCTCATCTCGGGCTGCTTTAAGACAGGGAGTGGGGGAAGGGGAGGGAGGCAAGGGGCGACGAGGCTGGAGGAGGGGAGGGAGGAAGGGGGAGGGGAGGAGGGAGAAGGTGAGGGGAAAGGCTGGGGGAAAAAAAGGTCCAGGAGGAAGGGGCTCTGAAAGAAGGGAGGAGTGAGTGGAGCTAAAGAAGGCTTAAAGTGGGAGGTCGAAGAGATGCCAAAAACAGGGGGAAGTGATTAAGCACAGAATATGGGTAAAGAAAAAAGTAATAGAGAAAGGGCAAAAGAAGAGTTAAGTGTGAGGATAAGAGTGCAGAAGGGGAAAAAAAAGAAAAAACAAAACAAAACAAGGTGACCAGGGGGTCGTTAGAAAAGCTGCCCGAACGGCGGGAGAGTGACTAAACAAAGAAAGGACTTTGGGTGAATATTCCCACCAGGGTGTAAAATGCAATCTGAAGGTGAAGAGAAATGGAGAGGGGGACTGCTGGGAAAGACAGGTGGTCTGGCACCGAAAGAAGAGCTGGGGGGAGGGGTCGGGCCCAAGGCAGCGAAGTCCAGGGTCCGATGCAGCGTGGGCCCACGTGGAGCGGGCGCTGAATCACTGCTGGGCTCTCTTCAACCCCCATCCTCCCCCTCCTCTCCCGGCCGGGTGCCCGCAGTCCCCGCCTTCTCGGCCGCCGCCTCCACGGGGCGGGGCCCTGGCCCGGGGACCAGCCGCCGCGGCTATAAATGGGCTGCGGCGAGGCCAGCAGAACGCTGTGACAGCCACACACCCCGAGGCCTCCAAGATGAGCTACACGTTGGACTCGCTGGGCAACCCGTCCGCCTACCGGCGGGTGACCGAAACCCGCTCGAGCTTCAGCCGCATCAGCGGCTCCCCGTCCAGCGGCTTCCGTTCGCAGTCGTGGTCCCGCGGCTCGCCCAGCACCGTGTCCTCCTCCTACAAGCGCAGCACGCTGGCCCCGCGCCTCGCCTACAGCTCCGCCATGCTCAGCTCGGCCGAGAGCAGCCTCGACTTCAGCCAGTCCTCGTCTCTGCTTAACGGCGGTTCTGGGCCTGGAGGCGACTACAAGCTGTCCCGCTCCAACGAGAAGGAGCAGCTGCAGGGTCTGAACGACCGCTTCGCGGGCTACATCGAGAAGGTCCACTACCTGGAGCAGCAGAACAAGGAGATCGAGGCGGAGATCCAGGCGCTGCGGCAGAAGCAGGCCTCGCACGCCCAGCTGGGCGACGCGTACGACCAGGAAATCCGCGAGCTACGCGCCACCCTGGAGATGGTGAACCACGAGAAGGCTCAGGTACAGCTGGACTCGGACCACCTGGAAGAGGATATCCACCGGCTCAAAGAGCGCTTCGAGGAGGAGGCACGGCTGCGCGACGACACCGAGGCGGCTATCCGCGCGCTACGCAAAGATATCGAGGAGTCGTCGATGGTCAAGGTGGAGCTGGACAAGAAGGTGCAGTCGCTGCAGGATGAGGTGGCCTTCCTGCGGAGCAATCACGAGGAGGAGGTGGCCGACCTGCTGGCCCAGATCCAAGCGTCACACATCACCGTGGAGCGCAAAGACTACCTGAAGACGGACATCTCGACGGCGCTGAAAGAGATCCGCTCCCAGCTCGAGTGTCACTCCGACCAGAACATGCACCAGGCCGAAGAGTGGTTTAAGAGCCGCTACGCCAAGCTCACCGAGGCGGCCGAGCAGAACAAGGAAGCCATCCGCTCCGCCAAGGAAGAGATCGCCGAGTACCGGCGCCAGCTGCAGTCCAAGAGCATCGAGCTCGAGTCAGTGCGCGGCACCAAGGAGTCCCTGGAGCGGCAGCTCAGCGACATCGAGGAGCGCCACAACCACGACCTTAGCAGCTACCAGGTAGAAACCGCGGCTGCGCGGCCAGCCTGCGCCAGCGCCAGCGCCGCGCGCCCCCGACACTCAGGCCCGCGCCCCGCCGAGCTCTCCGCCGCGCTCCCTAGCGGCTGCTGGCCAGTGCGCGCGCGCGCGCGCGCCGCAGAGCCAAGTTGGAAGCTCAAAGCTTCCTCGCCCTTCGCATCCCCTCCGCCCTCCTCCCCCACACACCATCCCCAGCTCTAAAAGCCTTGGCCTTTTCCAAAACGTGCTTCTTTTCCTCGTAAGTTCTAGTTTTGTACGCTTGCGAGTTTCAAGTAGGAGGTATACATTGGGGTAGTTGATAAAGCAGCAACTTTAGGAGAGGCGTGAAGAAACTCATGTATTCTCAACTTTTCCAGCTGCGACCCGAAGAATTCCCAGAATTGATTTCAGCCCAAAGGGCTCAGATGGGAAGGGCCAGATCAGCCTTGGGGGTTCCCCATGGATGTTTGTTTCCTGCTGAGACGTTCTAGATCCACTGGTCCTAGTGCGTGACATGCCCAGGAAACGTCTAATCGTCTTATTGATTCTGTTTGTGAATTCCTTCGATTTTTATTTTAAGTGGGGACTGGGTCTGGGAGTAGTACCCGAAGTACGCCAAGCTGGAGGGAGTCGAAGGAGGGGAGGAAGCTGGAGGGGGTAGCAAGTGTTTTTCGAAAGAAGTGGCTGGAAGGATGAGTTTGTGGCTTTGTCGGTTTCAGGACACCATCCAGCAGCTGGAAAATGAGCTTCGGGGCACAAAGTGGGAAATGGCTCGTCATCTGCGAGAATACCAGGATCTCCTCAACGTCAAGATGGCTCTGGATATTGAGATCGCCGCGTACAGGTAGGGTGTTCACTGCGGACGTGGCCAAAGTACTAGCCGCACTGCAGAGGCCATGTTGGCAGAACCTTTACCACTTAAGTTAAAGCAAGTAGGTTGCAGGAATCTTAACTCAGTGCCTGGTTTTCTTTCCTAATTAATAAGTAGTTACTCTAAAAAATTGCAACTTTTATGCAGCTTTTAAAAAAAAAGTAAACAGTTAAAATAATGTATTTGAATAAAACGTGTTTTGAAGGAGAGCGCTGATTAATTTCAGTGCTTATGCTTAACCTTTTTTATTTTAGTGAAAAATACTTTACGAATATTTGAAACAAAACAGTTTTCATTTTTTTTTTATATTTTTCTCTAGTGCTTTCAATTTTTCAACTTTATGATGTCAAGGACAAACACCAGGACATTTCATTTATCTCTTTCTTAGTCACAGCTTACTATTGCCATCATCTGGCTTGGAATAAATATAATTGGTAGAATATATATTTTTTATTCAGACTTGTTTCTAGATCTAGATCGATAGACAACCAGAGAAGGAGAAGAGATTTATATATTATATATAAACTGATGTCACCTTGCTGTTGATTAAGTTGATAGGTGAAAATTCTTGGCTGAACAGTTTTATTTTCCCCAATAAAGTCATTCATATTACAAGAATAAATTGCAGTCAACTCAGAGCCATCTAAGTTTTCAGGAAAGGTGAAAAATTATATAAAATAGACACTTTATGATTAAAATTACAGACTAATTTATACAATACATATATATTATCACCTAGCTATGACATATATAGCCTGAATTCTGACGTATTCTAAATAGCTTTGTAAATTTTTTTAATATTATATTTGTCAAAAGACGTTTCGTATACACCTGAAAGTCCAAATGCTCAAGAAGGTTGACTTTAAGGGGCTTTTGCGGAGCCTCTGGGGAGCTTATCAGCATATTCATGTTGCACCAAATGAGGACTGAGGCAGAGCTGAGAGTTAGTAGTTAGGGGTAGGGAGTGGACTGTTGGGTGTGGCTAGTTACTGCACTGGGTGATTGGCTGATTGTCCCTGAAGATCCTTCTCTGTCATTGAATATGACACAGTGGACTAGTGAAATGATAGTAAGTATTACCTCATGTGATTCTATTTATTCAAAGGTATCCACCACCTTACACATACTGTAATGAAGGTCACAAGGCCCAATGAGATTTTAATTACCTTTTGTCTTCTTTGACTCTCTCCTTAGGAAACTCCTGGAGGGTGAAGAGACCAGATTTAGCACATTCGCAGGAAGCATCACTGGGCCGCTGTATACACACCGACAGCCCTCCATCGCCATATCCAGTAAGATTCAGAAAACCAAGGTAGAGGCTCCCAAGCTAAAGGTCCAACACAAATTTGTTGAGGAGATCATAGAGGAAACCAAGGTGGAAGATGAGAAATCAGAAATGGAAGAAGCCCTGACGGCCATTACCAAGGAATTGGCCGTTTCCATGAAAGAGGAGGTCAAGGAAGAGGAGGCTGAAGAAAAGGAGGAGAAAGAAGAAGCTGAAGAAGAAGTTGTCGCTGCCAAAAAGTCTCCAGTGAAAGCTACTGCACCTGAACTTAAAGAAGAGGAAGGAGAAAAGGAGGAGGAAGAGGGCCAAGAGGAAGAGGAAGAGGAAGAGGAGGCTGCTAAGTCAGACCAAGCCGAGGAAGGAGGATCTGAGAAGGAAGCTTCTAGTGAAAAAGAGGAAGGTGAGCAAGAAGAGGAAGGAGAAACAGAGGCTGAGGGGGAAGGAGAGGAAGCCGCCGCCGAAGCTAAGGAGGAAAAGAAAATGGAGGAAAAGGCTGAAGAAGTGGCTCCAAAGGAGGAGCTGGTGGCAGAAGCCAAGGTGGAGAAGCCAGAGAAAGCCAAGTCCCCAGTGACCAAGTCCCCGACAACAAAGTCCCCTACGGCAAAGTCCCCAGAGGCAAAGTCCCCAACAGCAAAATCCCCGACGGCCAAGTCCCCAGTGGCAAAGTCCCCGACGGCAAAGTCCCCATCGGCAAAGTCCCCAACAGCAAAGTCCCCAGCGGCAAAATCACCCGTGGAGGAAGTGAAACCCAAAGCAGAAGCTGGAGCTGAGAAAGGAGAACAGAAGGAGAAGGTGGAGGAAGAAAAGAAAGAAGCAAAGGAATCTCCCAAGGAAGAGAAGGCAGAGAAAAAGGAGGAAAAGGCAAAGGATGTGCCAGAGAAGAAGAAGGCTGAATCCCCAGTGAAGGCTGAGTCCCCAGTGAAGGAGGAGGTGCCCGCCAAGCCAGTAAAGGTGAGCCCCGAGAAGGAAGCCAAAGAGGAGGAGAAGCCCCAGGAGAAAGAGAAGGAGAAAGTGGAAGAGGTGGGAGGGAAGGAGGAGGGAGGTTTGAAGGAATTCAGGAAGGAAGACATAGCCATCAATGGGGAGGTGGAAGGGAAGGAGGAAGAACAGGAAACTAAGGAGAAAGGCAGTGGGGGAGAAGAGGAGAAAGGAGTCGTCACCAACGGGCTAGACGTGAGCCCAGCAGATGAAAAGAAGGGCGGTGATAAAAGTGAGGAGAAAGTGGTGGTAACCAAAATGGTAGAAAAAATCACCAGTGAGGGGGGAGATGGTGCTACCAAGTATATCACCAAATCTGTAACCGTCACTCAAAAGGTCGAAGAGCATGAAGAGACCTTTGAGGAGAAACTAGTGTCTACTAAAAAGGTAGAGAAAGTCACTTCACACGCCATAGTAAAGGAAGTCACCCAGAGTGACTAATATTTGAGTCCATCGCAAAAGGTTAAGCCATATGACAATTTCAAAAATGCATGTGATTGACAGCTTCAAAACAGAACGGGTTCTCCCATGGGGGCTCCAGACATTGTATTTTACTTTGTGCAATATGAAGGACCTGCATGCAAGCTCAGGGTGCTCCCCACCCCCAGTCTTTGGGTGATTCAAATGCATGATAACTGTCTGTACCTGGGGAATTGGCCAATTTCCTAAGCTGTTGGAAGGGGGGCACTCGGGGAATGTCTTGAGATGTATTATGCAAAGAACCAACTGAGCCAAAAATAATAAATGAAACACAGAACTCTCTTAGCCTTAAGAAAGCTATATATGAATAATTATGTTTACCTCACTGGTGCATTTAAAAAGGACTTTTGTTCATGGGAGAACCTCGTTGACATGCACAGTTTGCAACTTTTAGTTGATTGATGTTAAACGTCACAGCAGTACTTGCTCAATAAAGGTCATATTGGAAACATAGTCAATTGTTTCGGGTTGTGTCATTTTGAAGTGAATTCTCCACTGCCTGACCCTTCTTTCCCTAGAACAGAATATTTGGGGGGCTTATGAACAACTTGCATTTCTTATCACTATTTCCCTGAGAGTGGTTACTGGAAAAACTGCTGAAAAAAGCATCTGTAAAAAGGTAAAAATAGGGGCATGGAAGTCTTCCATCTTCAGGTGTTCTGATGGAACTCAGAAAACCTCAAGGTAGGAGGGGCAAGAAAAGAGTCTTAACTTGCTCCTTGGAGTTGGGGCAAAAGGACTTCACTGCATTTATATAAATGTGTTCAGAAGAAGCAGGACTGGAACCTCTAACAGTCTTAAGAGGAAACACCCAGCCTCAAATGCATGATTCTGGTACACACACATGCTTATCTGCAGCACTGATTCTTAATTTGGTCAATAGAGGTTTATGCTTTCACTGTTTTCCTAATTGGGGAAAATAATGCCCCAAATAAAATATTCCTCCTAGAAAAAGTAAAACAGGATTCTCTGATAGGAGCAGTAAATGTTTTTAGTTTGGAGGGGGAGGTTGTTTTAAGTCCTGGGAAAAAAATAAAAATTAAATTAAAAAAAATTTAAAGGTCTGATCTGACCATGGAAATAATACCACACCTTTTTCAAAATATATCTGTTATAAACCTTTAAAACCACTAAACATATATTTGTTCCAAGTCTGTCTTTCTTTTCTTATCAATAAGGATCATCCCAATAATACAATCCAGGATGATCTCCTTAATAGCTTTCCAAGATATCTCAGTTTTAATCCCAGAATACATCCAGGAAGTTTGTTGTTAATGTCAATCATTGTAATGATGTCTTCCAATCATCAGTCCTTTACCAGTCCTCACAATGCTTGCTATTTCTGCATATCATTTGAACCATTACTTAGTTACATATTTTTTCTTTAAAACCACCATGTTTTATGTTAATACAATCTTTTTTCTAAAGCAATAACATCCAAAGTGAAAAAGAATTTTTCAGTGTAATCAAAAAAACTTACTCTAGTTATGTAGAATTTTACACATTGAAAAGAGTATACTGGAAAAATACAGCATAAATTCTAGGATGGAGGGATCAGTCAAAGAGGCATTTGGTGGAAAGGACAGTTCTAGGAATGGAGATAGCAGAAATCATCAGGCAGTCACATGGCTAATGGAACTTGAGACTTTGTCACTTCTTTGGAAAGTCAGAAAAAGAGCATGCATTTGACCAGCAGAGGAAGAAGCACTTTGACTGACAGCCCCATTAAGATTGATAGCAGTATTTCCCCAGAGAAAAGTCTGGGAGCTGCTGCCTGAAGTAGGAATAGGGCCTTCCCTGGTGGTTCAGATGGTAAGGAATCCATCGGCAATGTGGGAGGCCCAGGTTCGATCCCTGGGTCGGGAAGATCCCCTGGAGAAGGGAATGGCTACCCACTCCAGTATCCTTGCCTGGAGAAGTCCATGGACAGAGGAGCCTGGTGGACTACAGTCCATGGGATCGCAAAGAGTCAGACACAACTGAGCAAAGTATATATAGAGAGAGAGAATAGGCTGGGCTTCCCAGGTGGCATTAGTGGTTAAGAACCCACCTGCCAGTGCAGGAGATGTAAGATACTTGGGTTTGATTCCTGGGTTGGTAAGAACCCCTGGAGGAGGGCGCAGCAACCCACTCCAGTATTCTTGCCTGAAGAATTCCATGGACAGAGGAGCCTGGTAGGCTACAGTCCATAGGGTCACAAAGAGTCCGACACAACTGAAGCAACATAGCATTCTCTATAAAAGAGGCTACTTGAATTTTAAAATACATTGGAAAAGACTCTGATGCTGGGAGGGATTGGGGGCAGGAGGAGAAGAGGACGACAGAGGATGAGATGGCTGGATGGCATCACTGACTCAATGGATGTGAGTCTGAGTGAACTCCGGGAGTTGGTGATGGATAGGGAGGCATGACGTGCTGCGATTCATGGGGTCGCAAAGAGTCGGACACGACTGAGCAACTGAACTGACTGACTGACTGACTAAATATATAGCCACTGCTATAAAAATCTTCATCTGTCTACACCTAAAACTCTCATAACAGTGCTACCTCGTGAGTTTAGAAACCCCTTTGTGTAGCATATGCTGTCTAAAAATGATAGGATCAATCAACAAACACCCGACCACCCACCCAAAGGTCAGCACTAGACACACTCCTTCAGCTCATAATTTTATTTTTAATCATCTCATTTTCTTTCCTGAGAAGGAAAGAATTTAATAATATTTCTAAATATTCCAAAAGACAGACCATTGTTTTGCCCTCTTTAAAAATAACAGAACAACATACCCTTGATAAGCCAAGAAGACATTTCTAAATATCAAATTGCTCAGTTGATTCCTAAATTTAATGAATATTTTACTGTGGACTATGGCTCAGGTAAGGGGCTTCCCTGGTGGTTCAAGGGTAAAGAAATCAATGCAGGAGACATAAGAGATGTAGATTCGATCCCTGGATCAGAAAGATCCCCTGAAGTAGGAAATGGCAACCTACTCCAGTGTTGTTGCCTGGAAAATTCCATGGACAGAGGAGCCTGGTGGACTACAGTCCATGGGGTCGCAAAGAGTCAGACATGATTGAGCACACACACCCATGACTTGGGTATACAATGATCTTACCTTGAAGAATTCACTAATTCTGTTGTCAATGTCAATTATTGCACGGCTATTTAAAGAGAAAGCAATTTGAAATTCATGTTTCCAATTATGTTCAGTGACAGGGAGAGGCTCTATTCAAAACTAGGCACAAACTTCCAATTTATTAGGAAATTAGGATGACTTTTCTCTGCCTATAGTCAGTCCCTGGCTGCAGAGGCATCAAGCCACTGATAATAGGATTTCTACTTTTCCAGTAAATTACCTTAGACATACTGTTTTGTTTTAAGGCTTGTAAGAAGTCCTAAAGCTGATTAGCTCTCAATCTTCAAGCATAAGGAAACTGAAGCACAGATTTTCTTTTTAAGCTTTCTTTAGGTTACACAGCTAAAAGAGAAAACCCACATCGTCCAGCTCCAGAGCATATATTTTTTCTTTATTTTTGGTGGATAATTGCTTTACAACATTGTGTCAGTTTCTGCCATAGCACAACAGTGAATCAGCTGTAAGTGTGTGTGTATATATAGCCTCCCTCTTAAAAAAATATTTTTTTTTGACCACACTGTGTAGCATATAGGATCTTAGTTTCCTGACTAGGAATCCAATCCGTGCCTCTTGCAGTGGAAGCACAGAGTCTTAACCACAGGATCACCAGGGAAGTTCACATATCCTCCTTCTTAAGCCTTCCTCCCACCCACCCTCATCCCACGCCTCTAGGACATCACAGGGCACTGAGCTGAGCTCTGTGTGCTATACAGCAGCTTCTAAATAGCCATCTGTTTTACACATGGTAGTATATATACATCAGTGCTATTTTCTTAATTTCTACCCTATCCTTCCCCCACTGTGTCCACAATCCCATTCTCTATGTCCAGAGCACATATTCTTAACCCCCTGTACTATTACATTGCCCCTCAAACCCATCCATCATGGCCATCTCAGTTTATGAGGATTTACTGCATCCTCTTTCTTTCCAGCTTGAAAGAAAGAAAATAGATCTATGCCATGCATCTTTCATTTAATATGCTTACAAATCTCTTCACATTAAATAAAAATGATGCAACGGCACTCTTTGCGTCATAAGAAGAATAAAACATCCAGATACAACATAAGTGGTGATTCTTTCTACCACAACAGCTTGCAGTGTACAAAAATGTGGCAGCCACTTTCTCCTGGTAACTTTAATAGTCAATGGAAAAGGAAAGTGTTATTTCTAGCACCGCCTTCTATTGCCAGTCAGTGCAGAGACAGTATTAAAACACTAGGATATTCATTTCCACAACAGATAGGTTGGTCGATCCAGTTTGGAGCAAGTTATTTTTTCTTAGTGGTTTATGTAATTGGCCCAAAAGAAAAGAGGAGCTATTTTTAAGTGAATTATTTTATCCAATCAACACAAAACTCATCTACTTCCAGGGCTCCTCTGCCCTTAGAAGTGTAGAGCTTTTGCAAAGACACTGAGTCAATAGACAGTAAAATTGTGTGTTGTGGGTCCACTATATTATTAATGCATAATATATACTAATTTATTAATATATAGTATAGATATTATATAATATATAATATAGATATATGTAATATATAGATATATAATATGTGTATATATATAATATATAGATAGATAGATAAATAATATGTTTGTGAAGTTTGTGTTCCTTTGGATGTGGGGCCAGTATAAGATGATAAGATCATGAGAGTGGGGCCCTCATGAACGGGATTAGTGTCCTTGTTAGAGACCCCAGAGAGTTCCCTTGCTCCTTCCACCACATGAGAGCATTGAAAAGACAGTCATCTATGAACCAGGATATGGGTTTTCACCAGGTACAGAATCAGGAGCCTTGGACTTTCCAGCCTCCAGAGCTGTGAGAAATAAATTTCTGTTGTTTGTAAGCCACTCAGTCCTTGAAATTTTGTTAAAGCAGACCAAACTAAGACAGCTTCCACTTTCCTATCTGTAATATACGGGCACTAACATACTCTTCAAAGGGTTGCTGAGGGACTTCCCTGGTGGTCAGGTGGCTAAGACTCCATACTCCCAATGCGGGGGGTCCAGGTTCCATCTCTTGTTGGGGAACTAGATCCTACATACAGCAACTAAGAGTTTGCATGTCACAAATGAAGATCTGGCCTACCACAACTAAGATTTGACACAGCCAGATAAATAAATAAATTTTTTTTTTAATAAATGGCTCCTCAGGTCATTAAATAAGATAATATCTGTAGAAAGTGCCTAGCATTGTAATAAGTACATAGTAGCTTGTCAAAATCATTTGTTGAATGAATTGAATTCAAAATTGAATCAAAGCTATAGGTATAGAATTTACTTGATTTGAAGATATTAAATAGAACATTAGTTTCCTTACATATTATTTCAATACAGACTGCATTGCAATGAGTTAACAAAAATAAGCACACAATATGGATATGTACTCATATGCACATATATTCCTTCTTCAGTGTATTCTGATAATACATTGTATAATATATTTACTGTTCATATAGAGAACTGGGGTGGAAAATAATTGCATTTTGCGCTGCAATAAACTATAGAAATTACTTAGACAACCAATAATCCACCTACATAATCATGGGGCTTAAATTTTTCTTGATGCAAATTATTTAAAACAGTATTGAGAGTAGGAGAAACAGTTTTGCACTAGGCCTATGAAGGCAACTTTAAATCCCCATATCCATGTTGGTTGTGCTCAGCAGCATACTGCAAGGTTCTCAGAGTTCTCTTCAATTTCTTATTTGAGATCACTTGAAAACCATCACATCATATTTCAAATAAATTACTAGTTTTAGGTAATACTCCTTAAGTCATTTCTGTAAGTCAAGTTAACATTTTTAGGAGGGAGCATAGTTTTAAAAATTAACAGGTGACTTGGTCAAAAACCCTTTTTAAAAATAATACTTAAGGGGAAGGTGATCATTCTAAAGACCATTGGAATTTAGACCACTGACATAGGCCCTTAGGCCTATAGCTTTGTTTTGGGGGGCAGGTGTTGTAGGGAGATGAGTAAGTACCAAATGAAATTATTTCCATACATCTAGTTAGTTTTGTCGGAGAAGGCAATGGCACCCCACTCCAGTACTTTTGCCTGGAAAATCCCATGGATGGAGAAGTCTGGAGGGCTGCAGTCCATGGGGTTGCTAAGAGTCGGACACGACTGAGTGACTTCCCTTTCACTTTTCACTTTCATGCATTGGAGAAGGAAATGGCAACCCACTCCAGTGTTCTTGCCTGGAGAATCCCAGGGACGGCAGAGCCGTCTCTGGGGTCGCACAGAGTCGGACATGACTAAAGTGACTTCGCAGCAGCAGCAGTTAGTTTTGTACAGTTCTGGTAAAGTGTACCTTGAATATAACTTGTTAGAAATTTGGAGAAATTTGGACATGTCACTTCCACATCCCACCCGCTATAATCTGTTACTATCCTAGCTTGAGACTGAATTTCCTTTGCTGGGCATTATTGCCCAGCTTAATAATTACCATGTTGCTGTGAAAGCAGTTAACCATGTCCACCCACTGAGCTCATTCCCTTGGCCATTATAACTAGAAGCAAATTGTGTGTCCATGACATTTGGAGAGCTGATGCCCATTTTTTATTCATCAGCCACCCATGGAACAGCCACCAGTATTTCTAAAGTGATCACTTTCTCATTAGCAATTAGCAAGTGCTTTGGCTCATATTCTTGGTGAGAAATTTGCTTACAGTTCTCAGGAAGACATGTGGATCTCAACATCCTCATTAAGAGATGCAACATATAAGATACAGGGAGGAAAAGTGAAAGCTCCCAAAGTATCTACCTTCTCCACCAATTTCGTAGAAAGAAGTAAACTCTTAATGGAAAAAGGAGAAAAGAAAGAAGTCGCTCAGTCGTGTCCGACCCTTTGCGACCCCGTGGACTGTAGCCCACCAGGCTCCTCCATCCATGGGATTCTCCAGGCAAGAATACTGGAGTGGGTTGCCATTTCCTTCTCCAGAGGATCTTCCTGACCCAGGGATCAAACCCAGGTCTCCCGCATTGCAGGCAGACACTTTAACCTCTGAGCCACCAGGGAAGCCCTAGGAAAAAGGAGAAAGACTTGACAAAGAATGAGAAAAGTAAATAACATTAAAAATGTGTCCCTTGCCCACATTAACATTCAAAATACTATGTGCTCTCAGAAAAAGAAAAATACATAATTCACCACCAAGCTAACATGCCATGCAGTTCCAGACTTAACATGTCATTGAGGGATAGATTTCATAAAGTGGAAAGGAATACATCCCAGAGGTAGTGTGCATACAATACCCCCTGCCCCTTTTGCTGCCACTTTATTTTTTTTTAATATTTATTTATTCAATTGGCTGCACCAAATCTAGTTCCCTGATTAGGGATCGAACCCCAGCCCCCTGCATTGAGAGCGCAGAGTCTTAGCCACCGGACCACCAGAGAAGTCCCTGCCATCACTTTCAGATAGAGCAAGACCACGAACTGATGTATTCCCTCTCCAAACATCCCCCACCTCAAACCTCCACTTGTAACTATAAAAGCGGTATCCGAAAGGTCATATGGAAGCCTCTGAAAACTTGAAACTTTTTTCCCATTTCCATCTGTCTTGGTGACACTGGCCACACAAAGCCTTTGTTATTGTTAGTTGAGCTAACTCATGTCCGACTCTTTTGTGACCCCCCAAGAACTGTAGCTGACCAGGCTCATCTGTTGGTGGGATTTCCTAGGCAAGAATACTGGAATGGATTGCCATTTCCTTCTCCAGTGGATCTTCTCAACCCTTAGGATCAAATCTGTGTCTCCTGCATTGCAGGCAGATTCTTTACCTCTGAGTCACCAGGGAAGCCCACACAGAGCCTTGGCTTCATATTATTTACTTGCCCTTCCCACCCAATCTCTACAGACAACCAAAACAATCTAGGAAGCACAACAGCTATTAAGAGCACAGATTTTGGTGTCTTTTCAGACCTTGGCTGGAATCTCAGTTCTGAACTTCTGAGTGAGTCAGGGGCCAGAAGAGGGAAACAAAAGCACAAAAACATCATAGGGGTTTCAAACAGGAAGCAGGAATTAAATGCAGGAAAATGGCGTCCCAGAAGTAAAGAAAAGGAGCAAATGTGATATATTTGTCAGCTTGTTTATTAGATATAACAACATAGCATAGGCTGGGTGGCTTGAAAAACCAAAACTTATTTTCTCACAGTTCTAGAGGCTAGAAATCCAAGATCAGGATGCCAACATCGTCATGTTCTGATGAGATCTCCCTTCCTGGTTACCTTACAGATAGTCACTTTCTCCCTTACAGGCAGGGGAGAGACAGCCTTTTCCTGTCTCTTCTCTCTTTTTTGATTGGAATATAATTCTTTACAATTATGTTAGTCTCTGCTGTACAATGAAGTGAATCAGCTATATGTATACATATATCCTCTCCCTCTTGGATTCCCTCCCACCCCTCCATCTCACCCATCTAGGTCCCCACAGAGCATTGAACTGAGCTCCCTGTGCTACACAGCACCTTCCCATGAGCTATCTATTTTATACATGGTAGTGTATATACGTCAATTCTACTCTCCCAATTCATCCCACCCTCCCCTTTCCGCCCAGTGTCTAAATGTCCGTTCTCCACGTCTGTGTGTCTTCTTTAAGGACTCTAATTCAACCAGATCAGGGTCCCACTCTTACGGCCTCGAGGGGGAAATGGCAACCCACTCCAGTACTCTTGCCTGGGAAATCCCATGGATGGAGGAGCCTTGCAGGCTACAGTCAGTGAGGTCTCAAAGAGTCCTGAGCACTGAGCAACTGAGCACACATTGAGCTAGCAACTGAGCACACACTCATTTATGGCTCATTTAAACTTAATTACTTCCCTAAAGACCCTATCACTGAATACAAGGGGTTAAGGCTTCAGCATGTGAATCTGGAAGGGACACAATTCAGTCTACAGCAGGAGATACAAAGCAATGGAAAGAAACCCCATTAATCACCTCTGAAATTGGAGTGACACCCAGAAGTAAATGTTGTTACCAGAGCCCAGGAGCCAAGGCCAACAGCTGGAGATAGAACCACAGCAGCAGAGGCAGCCTAGTGAGAACTGAGACCCTGGAGGGAGGAACAGTCCAGAAGACAGAATCCAGAAGGAGATGCAGCTGCCTGAAGCAGGGTCATGATGGCAGGAAGACATTCTCTGGTTCTCCCCTGGGGGTACCCCCTCCACCCTTTCCACTCTTTCACTAGTACCTCTAGCAACTCCAACTGGCCAGTGTTACCAGGAATCCTCATCAGGGGAGCCTGGGACATGTAGTTTCCTGCCTTGCAGGACAGAGGGGCACAGGTGAGACACTGAGCTGAGAACACACTGACAGAGGAATGGTACACTCACTGTGTAACCTTGGGCAATTTGCTTTTCTGAACAGCAGTTTTTGCATCTGTAAAATGGGACCAATAAAAGAGCTATTTTAAGAATTTTGTAACGTATTTGTTGTTATGGTGATGGTTGTCGCTCAGTCGTGTCTGACTCTTTGCAACCCCATGGACTGTAGCTCACCAGGCTCCTCTGTCCATGAAGTACTCCAGGTAAGAATACTGGAGTGGGTAGCCATGTCCCTTGTCCAGGGAATCTTCCCATCCCAGGGTTAGAACCCAGGTCTCCTGCACTGCAGGCAGATTCTTTACTATCTGAGCCAACAGGGAAGCCTGTGAAGCATTTAGGACAGTATAAATTTTCTATGATAAGAGCTCAAAAAATGCTACTTATTGGTAGTCAGGGCATGTTTAACTCTTGTGTTAACAGTGACTTTAATGTAAAAAAATACGAAACAGATATTTTGATATTGATTAATTAGTTGATGCTATTCTGGAAGCATTGTTAAAGTTCTTTAAAATGATCATAGTGTGGTTATCTTTTTAGAAGAGTCTTTTGAATTTTAGAGTTACATACTGAAATACAGATAAATGATATGATATTCGGGGATTTGCTAACTATTATCTAATGGGCATGGAGAGTAGGAATGTTGTATAGCTAAAAGAAATTTGACTAATAAGCTGATCATTGTTGAAGTGGAGTCATAACAGACTTTTATATATGTTTACATTTTTCTGGGCTAAAATTTTTGTAAAAAAAAAAAAAAAAAACATAAAATACAGAAAAAATGACTCTGCCTAATCAGGAAACTATGGTCAGCAGAAGAGGATCAATAAACCAGGAAGATCCAAAAGTTGGATTTGTAAAATGGAACTTTTAAAAAGGTGAGAACACCTGCAGTGTCCTTCCCAGCTTCCCTTCTGCTTTTCTACTTCTTTTCTCCTTCTTATACACATCCATTGGAGGACCCTGCCTTCTTCTTCCCCTCTTAGCCAAAGGCTCCACAATTGTGAACATGTATGCCTTTGTGTGGCCATCAAGGTCATTCATTATTGGATCAATCGATCATTCATCTATTCAGATTTTTCCCCACTTCCCATCTTAGACA
The DNA here is from genome assembly GCF_019923935.1 of Bubalus bubalis. Classification (NCBI taxonomy): domain Eukaryota; kingdom Metazoa; phylum Chordata; class Mammalia; order Artiodactyla; family Bovidae; genus Bubalus; species Bubalus bubalis. The sequence goes on from NC_059159.1 coordinate 133,849,373, forward strand.
AAGGGAATGCTTAGGCCTGCAATGTAAATACTCTTCTTTATGAAATGGTTCAAAATATTCAGGAATGTGGGTCTTAGCAGATGTCCTTTGGTGATAAAGGATGAATAATGGGCAATAGAGCCACTCAGCATATGCCCCACCATCACGCACTGCTTGTCAAGGGGAAAGTTGTATCATTCTGCTAAGGTGATATCTTTCCCTACCAGGAGGAGCAATGCAGCAAAGATGGCAAATGGAATGGATCTCACCTACTCTGTGTGTCTCTCTCTGGAACAACAGCACATCTCAGACCAAAAGAGGCCCAAGGCAGAATGCCACCAGTCAAGCAGAGGCCCCCAAAGAAGGCTCCAGCTATTCCCCACATGAATCAAGGTGAGGGCACCTGTTCAGCTTTGGAACCAGAAGAATGGTAAGAACTGGATGAAAGTATAGGAAGTAACCAGGCTTCCTTGGTTGCTCAGTGGTAAAGAATCCTCCTGCCAATGCAGGAGATACAGGTTCAAACGTTGGATCAGGAAAATCCCCTGGAGAAGGAAATGGCAACCCACTCCAGAATTCTTGCCTGGAGAATCCCATGGACAGAGGAGCCTGGCAGGCTACAGTCCATGGGGTCACAAAGAGTCGGACTCAGTGACCAAACAACAGTAAGTAATCAGGACACAGCAGCGTTGTCAAGGAGAGGAGGGCCAGAGATAACAGATGCAAAATTCACAGTTTTACCTACTTGAAATAATGCTCAAGCAGGAATCATTCAAGGACTAATATGCCAGGAAAATGAAAATCTTGCTGAAACCAATAGTGATCACGTGTGCTCAGTCGCTAAGTCACGTCCAGTGCTTTGCAACCCCATGGACTGTAGCCTGTCAGCCTCCTCTCTCCATGGGATTCTCCAGGCAAGAATACTGGAATGTGTTGCCATGCCCTCCTGCAGGGGATCTTCCCAACCAGGGACCAAACCCACATCTCTTGCATCTCCTACATTGGCAGGTGGATTCTTTACCACTGCACCAAAAACAGTAGTGTTTTCTCATTCCAGATCTTCCTATTTCACTTGAGCACATGCAGTGTGGTCACTCGAGAGGGAAATGAGACTTGAGTATTTCTACCCCAAAAAAGACAGACAGTCAAAAGATATTCTGGGCAAGAGCCACATCAAAGATAGTTGTTCACCTGAGTCTCAACAGCAAAGCCAATAATTAAATCATCTGAAACCATACATTTCTCTACAGTTTAGAAAGCAATTGCAGATACATCATCCTGCTTAAACTTCACATGTGTAGAACAGATGTTCTGATTTCTCTTTACAATTTGCACAAAACAGAAGCTCAGAGAAGTGATTTATCTCCATGAGAGGAAAGCCTGCAGGACTCTTTTTTTTAATGAAAAGCTATTTACATTTTCAAATTCAAAATACAACAAATATTCCTTGTAGAATACTCACCCACATGTTGGCCATCTTAGATAACTGCTTATTTCAGTGTATTTCTACCTTTCTTTTATGCACAAATTTGATAAGGCTGTGATCATTCTGAAAATATCATTCAGCAACCCACTACTTCAGTAACAATATGCTATAATGTTCTCACATTTTATTTCAAATTCATCATCATGACAAGGTATTGCATGAACCCCTGGCATTTATCACATCCCCCTCCATCCTCCTGCACATAACTCCCTGTGTTTATGGCCACTGTAACCCTTTCATTCCAGTTGATTCAATAGTCTCAAAATCATGACACAAAAGCCCACAAATATTCAAGTTATGAAAATAAACATGTTCGGTTGACAATAACAATCTTTATTATGACAAATATTGTTATCCTCGACCCTTTCTTGAAACCTGGGCAACCAATGCTTATCAACAGATGTTTACTGAGCATCCAGTTTATGCAGAAGATATATCAGCTCTAGGAGTGAATGAGTTGATATTCTATTCATCCCACGTAACAGTGAGTCACTGTAAGCAATCTGAGGCGACATTGTTTTTGGTTTAAAAATTGACATTAGGCAAAATAACTATCAGTGGCAAAGATCACAATGTAGGCGAGATGGGCTCGAGAAAAAAAATTCAAAATAGAAAGCAATCCGAGAGACCAAGGGAGAAATCAGGAGAGGCAAGAATCTTCCTAGAACTAAAGAAGAAATCCTGAAGGGAAGAAACTGACGATATATAGGGTTGGCCAAAAAGTTCATTCATAAGACATTATGGAAATCTCTTAACTTTTTGTCCAAATAGTCTGGTGAGAAAAGCATGATCTAACTAAAGTCAATAGGTATGTTCATCACTCGGATGGCCTTGGGCAGGTCCCCTACAGCTTCTCAGTATCCTAAGGCTGGAAGGGGCATTAGTATCATATATCATGTTTGTTATGAATTTATTAAGTATCAGGAACCAGGGTAACTGCTTTACATAGATTATATTAGTCATAACCACCATATATGGTTATAATGTATAACATTATAATGTATACATGGTTATACACCATGTATAAAATGTGTTATGATTTTGAGACTATTGAATCAACTGGAAAGGGTTATAGTGGCCATAAACATGAGGAGTTGTGTGCAGAAGGATGGAGAGGGATGTGATAAATGCCAGGGGTTCATGCAATACATGAATCCCTCCTAATCCTAAGGGATTGCGGTTAGGAAAGTTAAATAAATTATCCAAAGTCACAGAACCAGTAGGTATCAGGGAAAAGACTCAACCCAGTTCTCTCTGACACACGCTCTCTACTCTACACTATGTTGTTTTCCTTGAAGGACATCAAATCTGGTCAAACTCCTGTGACCTTTCAGTCCATTTATATCAAACTGCCAATATGGGAAATTTCTTCGAGGATGGGATCTCCTGGCTACTTAGGCAGCCCATTCCATCTTGGAATATCTCTGAACTCGTTAACTCACATTCATTCATTCAACAAGTATTTGTAAGTACAAATACTTTATGGGACAGGTGTAGTGCCGGGCTACCCCCAGGCAATATAGGAGTGACCAGATTAAGTCCCTGCCTTCATGGAGTTTATACTCCTGTAAGAAGAAGGGAAAATAAATAAATAAATAAAGGTTTGAAGTGAAGTGAAGTCACTCAGTCGTGTCCGACTCTTTGTGACCCCATGGACAGTAGCCTACCAGGCTCCTCCGTCCATAGAATTTTCCAGGCAAGAATACTGGAATGGGTTGCCATTTCCCTTCTCCAGGGGATCTTCCCGACCCAGGGATCGAACCTGGGTCTTCCGCGTTGCAGGCAGACACTTTACCATCTGAGTTACCAGAGAATCCCTAAATAAAGGTTTAGAGGGTGATAATTGCTTTGGGAAAAAAATAGAGTAAGGAGGTTTAGGAGAGGGGAGAAACAGTTTGTTATTTCATATAGGGAAGTTAAGGAAGGTCTCTCTAATAAAGATATGAGACATTTATGACATAATATGCACATATCTATGAGAGATTCACAGAGATAGATATATATATATATATACATGAGAGAATCCATTCCAGGCAGAAAAAGAACAAGTACAAAGGCTCTAGGTAAAACCTTATTCAGCATAGTTGTAGAATAATAAGGAACCATGGTGGTGGAAACAGAAAGGGCAAGGAAGCAGAGGTCAGAGAGATGGGGGACCTGATCAGTAAAGCTCTTGTAGTTACAGTCAGTGTGGAGCTTTAGAAGGTTTTGAGCAAAGAAGTGACACAGGTATATATAGAAAGAATCACTTCAGCTACTATGCTGAGCACAAATAGTCCAAAATAGTCCAAGAGAACAAAAGGGCCAGTTAGGAAGCTATTATACTCCTCTCCTGGCTCAGTGGTCAAGAATCCACCTGCAATGAAGGAGACTGTCTCTGATTCAGAAGATATGAGTTCAGTCCCTGGGTCAGGAAGATCCCCTGGAGAAGGACATAGCAACCCACTCCAGTATTCTTGCCTGGGAAATCCCATGGACAGAGGAGCCTAGCGGGCTACAGACCATGGGGTCACAAGAGTCGGACAGGACTTAGCAACCAAACCACCACCACAGGAGACTATTACAATAATGTAGGCAAAAGAGTTTTGTGCCTAGAATCCAAAGGTAGCATTGGTGATGCAATCCACTGGTCAATTCCATACGATTTGCTGATGGAAATTTGTAAAGAGTAGGACAAAAGAGAAAGCAAAGGTGATGTGAGGGGTGTTTGGCCTCAGAAACAGGAAGAATAGGGTTTCCATCTATTGACATGGGAATGACTGGGAAAGACTTTAGAAAAGGGCAGGAGGGGAGGGAAGAGAAGGGAAAACAAGACATTGACTTTCCCCTGGGAAGTTGACAGCTGCCCATGAGACATTAATAAGCAGATAGGAACTTCCCTGGTGGTTCAATGGTTAAGATGTCACACTTCCAATGCAGGGGATACGGGTTCAATCCTTGTTCTGGGAACTAAGATCCCACATGCTGCTCGGTATGGCCAAAAGGTAAAAATTTTAAAAATAAAAAAAAATAATAACATGCAGATGGCAGCTCAAGGGAAACTAATTGCTATAAACCCCGTGCTCTAATTTTACCTGTAAAATGTGTGGAATACACATCCTCCTAGCTCTCAGTGTTAGGAGAAAAGATGTTGAGTGCTCTCGAAAGTAAAGCACATGATCAAACCAAGACTTGATCCTGATGATAATTTTTTATAATCATAGAAGTTAAAATCTCAACAGTGAAGAATGAAAGGAACACACAGATGGGGAATGTGGCCCCATATGGGTAGTAGGATGAGAACAGAGGAGAAAACAAGCCTGATTGTGGAGATGTAAAATGAATGTATTGGCTTTAATGGAGTGCTGTAGCCTTGGAGATGATGACTCGCTTGGGCAGCTTGCAAGCTCCACGTGATTAGTTAAGTCTTTCAAAGCCATTTTCTCATTCTGATGCTTCACAATCAAGTAATTCCTGGCAAGAAAGATCTGCTTTTATTCCTCAGGAATGATGACTGCTCTAAAAAGAAATGTCTGGCTTTATTCCATGGCCTTTTCATGGGCCTTATTTCATGGTCCACGGCACCTCATGCTTCAGCTTCCTGTCCCACACGTCTCTGGAGAAGGGGACTCTCACAATAGATACAGCTTCAGACTCCATGTTGCTAGAGTGACAGCCATATCTTCCAAGGTGACAGCCCTGGTGGGTATCACCACCTTGCTCTCCACGCTGGAATGCTGGCTCCGCCTCTCAGGGAGGAAGAGCACAGTGTGGCCTCTCTCTGTGTGTGAACTTACACACAGTGTGTAAGTTCCGATTTACTCAAACTAGTTCACTGAATTCAAAACTAGGCAGTTAAATTCAGCTTGTTTATTTCAAAAGCAAATTGTTAAAAAGAAGAACATTTCAAGGGATTCCTCAAACTGCATTTTTTTTTTTTACATAAACAATTCATTGTTGATTTGAAGAGCAAAAGCAGACGAATGAGTGTTCACAACACTTGGAGCTGGCCTGATTTTAGTTTTGGCAGTGGGATTTTTTTTTTTTTTTCTGCTCATGGGATCTTAGTTCCCTGACCAGGGGTTGAACCTGGGCCCTCAGCATCAGCAGTGAGAATTTGGAGTCCTAACCACTGGACCGCCAGGGAATGCCTGGGACTGGCCTGATTTATACACTTACTTTTACTTAAATCAAGGTGACCTCTGATAGAACTGTTTTATGCATCAAAGTGTGTGTAGGTATGTGCCCAATCACATCCAACTATTGTGCAATCCCACGGACTGTAGCCCAATAGGTTCCTCTGTCTATGGGATTTTCCCAGCAAGAAAACTGGAGTGGGTTGCCATTTCCCCCTCCAGGGGATCTTCCCAACCCAGGGATGGAACCTGAGTCTCCTGCATTTCCTGCACTGGCATGCAGATTCTTTAGCACTGCATCACCTAGGAAGCCCAAATAATCAGTAATAAAGCCAAAAATCCCAGAAAGAGAGGAGAAAGAAAGAAAGAAAGAAAAAAAAAAAAAAAAAAAAAAACCCAGAGACAGAAGGGAAAGAAAATTCCATGTTAAAATGGTATCAATCTGTTCATTGTTGTACTAATGCTGCTATAACCAAACAAGACTATTTTTCACTAAGCAACACAGTCTACTAAAATCTGGGCCATCAATAAAGAGCTGAAATAACAATAACATTTTTTCTGAGGAGGCAGCACTCTGTAGGTCAGGGAAAATACACTGCAATCTTAGAATCTAGTTCCAGCTCTGCTAAAACCAATGACATCATGTTTGGCAAGTCAATTTACCCACCCTAAATCTCTGTTTCCTTGTATTTAAAATAAGAAATTATTTCTTAGGTAGCTTCTCACTCTGGAGTTCTATCATCCTATTATATTTTAAGTGCTTAGAGTACTGAAGGGAAAATTGCAAAACACTAGTAAGGGAACCGCCCTCGCAGTCCAGTGGCTGACTTCTCCTTCCAGTGCAGGGGGTACAGGTTTGATCCCTGGTCAGGGAACGAAGATCCCACATGCTCCTCCACCAAAAAAAAAAAAAAAAACTTAAAAAAAAAAAAAGAAGAAGCAATACTGTGACAAATTCAATAAACACTTTAAAAATGATCCACATCAAAAAAAAAGTCTTAAAAAAAAAAAACTAGAAAGACTTGTATCTCAAGCATTGAACTTCAGACACACATACCTGGCCACACCAGCCTCTTCATTCTTATTCCAACCCACTTAGCATTCTCCTACCTCAGATCCCTGGATGGTTGTACCCTTTACCTGTATGACTTTTGTATGACAGTGGTGAAGAATCTGCCTACCAATACAGGAGACACAGGAGATGCAAGTTCAACCCCTGGATTGGTAAATTCCCCTGGAAAAGGAAACGGGAACCCACTCCAGCATTCTTGCCTGAAGAATCCCATGAAAGCATGCATGTTCACAACGTCCCTCTAGGATATGGTGGGGGAGGGGCGTCTATCAGGCCGATGACCTCACTTGTGCTAACCAGATGATTTCTGATGATTTCTGACTGGTTTAATCCTCCATTTCTGGGAGAGACCAAAACTGTAATTGAGTCTCAATTTGATGACATGGGACTGAGCGTAAGTGACTCCATTTGCGGATTACTGTCTTGTTTTTAACAGGAAAATTATTTCTTGTGCATTTTTTTAACATCACCACCTCCATCCTGGGGAGATGACAAAAGAACATACACTGGTAACTTTTATTCAGATTCCCCTCTGAGTTCATATGGCTCTGCCATAGGGGCCTGGGCAGCCTCTACCGTTCAGAGAAGGAAGGCTCCAGAACATCATACAAAAGAGGTGCCCAGCCTTACCTCAACAGGCCTTCAGAGGGAAATGCACACTGGCCCTCATTATTCTACACTGGTCCTTCCGGCCTGAAGTATGGGTTAGTGAGTGGATGTTTAGAAAACCAGGGGATAACCTCTTGCCTCCCTCCAGTATTTGGTGAAGTGAAGTCGCTAAGTCGTATCCGACTCTTTGCAACCCCTTGGACTGTAGCCTACCACGTTCCTCCGTCCATGGAATTTTCCAGGCAAGAGTACTGGAGTGGGTTGCCATTTCTAGTTACATGCAAATGAAGAACATTCATCCTCTTTTTAAGCAGCAGTGTTCTACCTTCTTCAAGGCCTCCCCTGCCACATCCACGAGCATTACGTGGTGGTGGGAGTAGGGGCTGGGATAGGGGGCAGTGAGCGGCAGTCCCCAACGCAACACTTTACTAGAGCTTCTCATTACCTACTCCTGAATCACCTGCTGCTCCTGCTGCTGCTGCTAAGTCGCTTCAGTCACCTGAGTATTTGGTTAAATGCAGCGGTGCTTCCATTGTCATTCCTTGCTTTGGGCTTCCCTGGTGGCTCAGACAGTAAAGAATCTGCCTGCAAGGCCGGAGGCCTGGGTTCAATCCCTGGGTCTGGATGATACCCTGCAGAAAGAAATGGCAACCGACTCCAGTATTCTAGCCTGGAGAATTCCATAGACAGAGGAGGCTAGCGGGCTGCAGTCCATAGGATCTGTATTACCCTATGGACTGTCTGATTCGACTGACAATTCATAGCGTCTGTCCATAGGGTCTGTACAGTCCACAGGGTCTGTATGACCCTATGGAATCTGACACGACTGACTGACTAACACTTTCACTAATACTAGTTCAGAATGCCTGGATCCGAGGGCTCTAGGCTCGCCGCGTTCCTTCTGCGTGATCTCCTCTCTCCAGCTGCCACACCCACTGCAGCATGGCCACAGCCTCAGAGTCCGGCTTCTTTATTTTAAAATCGGATTTCAGAACGCCTTGAGCTCCAGACCAAGCCTCAGTGGGCAGGGGGTGCGCCCTTCCTTTTTCGCTCCTGGGCTTCCCGACCTCCCCACCTCCCACGATCTCTCCGGTTACAGAGAAGAACCGGTGATATAAGTTTCCAGAAAGAACTCCCACCCACCTCCAAGCCTCTCCTTTCAGCAGCGCGCTGCGTTTCTGGCGATGCTCCTGGTCGCGCCAGCCCGCCACCAGGACGCAGTGGGCGTGGTGCCTCTGCGGCGTTCTCTGGGCGGGGCGACCTGGAGAAAAATCTAGCAAAAAGAAGATTCCGGTAGCCTCTCGCATTCCTTTCTCCGCTCCGTCCCCAAATGACTTCCTGATGAAAAAAAATGTGTCACCCTGTCTTGCTCTAAAATATTTTTAATCTCCGAGCCATACTATTTACGCGGGTGGCGTGGAGGTGAGGGTCTTCAAAGGGTAAGATTTAGCAGCCGCGGCTTTTTGCACTTTTTGCAGAGCTCGAACTCAGCAGGGAGATGCGGGCTGTACGCAGTGCAAAGTTTCAGGCAGAAAGCATCCTTGGGCTCCGTCTAGATACCCGGCGGTGGAAGCCGCCTTATAGCCCTTTCCTCCCCCCATGCCCCATGAAGAACAGTGACCTGGGGCTACTGGAGGCTGCGGTGGTTCCGTGCTGCTCATTTAGTCGTGTCCCACGTTTTGCGACCCATAGACTGTAGCCATCCCCCCCTCGCCCCTCCCCCCCCCCCCCCCCCCCCCGCCCCGCGCAAGGCTCCTCTGTCCATGGTATTTCCTAGGCAAGAATACTGGAGTGGGTTGCCATTTCCTCCTCCAGGGGATCTTCCTGACCCAGGGATCCAATCCGTCTCCCCTACATTGGCAGGCGGATTCTTTACGACTAAGCCACCAGGGAAGCGGTGACTCCGAGGCAGAATTTAATGTGCAGAAACCAAAGGGGAATGTCTGCTCTTAAAGGGGGGAGGAAAAAAAAAAAGCTAAGAAAAAAGTGATAGCAGAAAGTTTTGATTTTTCAAAGTCTTTCAGTTCAGTTCATTAGATTCTCACAGGCTAGGGAGGTTTGTTGTTAAACTACAGAAAGATGATTAAATGTTACATATTTCCAGTGAAATCCTAAACACCATCAAATGCTCTCGGTCCTGTCAGGGAGCACGCCCAGCTCTTCACAGAGGAGGCCACACCAAGGGCTGGCAGGAATCCAGGAAGGAAGAAGTGGGCGGGGAGTAGAGGGAGGCCTTCTTTCCCCCACACCGCAGGCTGGGGTGGAAGTGTCCGAGCATCTTGTTGCCAAGAGGTCCAACCTGGGAAATGAGAAAGATATCTTCGTCAAGAAGCAGACCTCCGTCTCCTCGAGAAACAGCCAGTGGGTTAAAGGAAGCAAGTTTCTTCTTCTCGTTTTGTTTAAATCATCCCTGAGTTTGAGCAGTGTTGTTTTACAGGTGGGCAGGGGAGGGGGCGGGGCTTCAAGGCTTCTAACTGGAAAGGCAAGAAGCCTGTCTTGCCTCTCTGAGAATAAGCTGAAGACGTTGGTCAGTTGCTCAGTCGTGTCTGACTCTTTGCAACACTAGGTACTACTGCAGCACGCCAGACTTCCCAGTTCTTAACTATCTCCCACAGTTTGCTCAAACTCATGTCCGTTGAGTCCATTCATGTCCACTGAGCTAAGGATACGGGGTCTAAATAATATCCCTCCCACTCCCCCTCTCTCCAAAGAAACGACCTAGTGATTGCTTGATTTGCCTGAGAAGGGGCCATTTGTTTAAGGGTTGTGAACCCATCCACACCCCTACACACACCCAGAAGTGCCCCATGGATGCCCTAAAACCTGAAATCAGCTCCCTGTCTATCGTCTGGAGAATTCGGAGATTCTCAGTGGTTAAAACACTTTAAGAGATCATCCTTCCCAGTTTCTGCTATTTGGAAGAAATTAGGAGGAATCAAGGGCAGGACAGTGGAGAAGGAAATGGCAACCCACTCCAGTGTTCTTGCCTGGAGAATCCCATGGATGGAGAAGCCTGGTAGGCTGCAGTCCATGGGGTCGCACAGAGTCGGACACGAGTGAAGCGACTTAGCAGCAAGGGCAGGACAGAGGGGAAATGGAGCAAGCTCAGTCTCTTGTTCCTTTATTCTTCCATCCCAGGTTCTCTAAGTCACTGAGGTAGCCCTGGTTCACTATCCACCCCTCGTCCCCCTCCTCCCGTGGACACAGGACATGAAATGCCATGTTTCCACGGTTCTTAGTCTTTGGAACCCAGCCAACCCTAGAGGCCTACCAACTAACACCCTGAGTCCGTGTCCGGAGAAGGTGGTGCTTTTTACTCTCACCTCAATATCACCTTCTGATTTCACACTTCTGACACCAGTTTTTCTGTCTCAAAGTGAGAATGATTTGTGACTTACAGTTGAGATGCTGTCTTCCACATATTCTCCTGTGTGGTTGTCTACATGGGAGGAAGAAAAATAAGAAGCGGGGGGGCATCTTTCTCCTCTGAAAAAGGTGAGATTCTCCAGTAAATAAATGACTCCAAACAAACCAACAAGTCAGAATGAGCAGATTATTATTTCCTCTTCAGCCATGCAGGTAAGTTGCAAGTAAAATGCAGATAAAGATTTTAACGTAGGGTTTCTGTCTTTCCTAGTGGGCTGGTTATAGAATAAAAAGAGAGTATTTGTTTTGCTGCATCAAAGTATCCTTCCTGCTAGTTGTTTTCTTTTAAATGGGCATATCAGGAAATGGTCTGTACTCCACATGGAATTAATAAGGATGTGGGGCGGTTATAGACTGAAAGAATGGCATTAAGCTAAAAGCAAAGGAATTAATGGTCATCAGTACACAAGCAAAAATTTCTTTAATAGCTCCAGAAACCCAAGCTTCTCAAAGTGAGAAACATACAGCATTTCAGTTTTTTTATAAAGCCATTTCATATTTGATTATTCGTAATCCATATAACTTGTGTTTATTAGATATATCCAATTTAAAGTCATGTGTGTACTATATCAGAACTGAAGGTATTAAAAAAATCAAAGGTGTCAACTCAGATGGGTCTGACCATCTAACAAAACAATAAGCACCTATTTTTCATAACACCTTAAGTTCTGTATTAGCTGCCACTGTATTTATCTCAGTTAACTAGACTAATATTGCATTTCAAATGAATTAATGCAGGGAAGGTAAGGCCTTGAAGTATAGCTATGATGCTTTATAGGAAAAAAAAAAATGTGGAGACTTCCTTGGTGGTCCAGTGGTTAAGAATCTGCCTTCCAATGCAGGAGATGAGGTTCGATCCCTGGTGGAGAAACTAAGATTCCACATGTTGTAGGCCTTCCACCGCAACTAGAGAAGCCTGTATGCTACACTAAGGACCAATGGAGCCAAGTAAATATGTAAATATAGTTTTACAAAAAAATAAAAAATGTGGGGATACATACGAGGAACTAATGTACCTAGGACCCTTTGAACAGATATCCCACAAGGGGTATTAATAAAGACATCCTTCATTAGAAGAACAAACTGAAGATAACCATTAATATATTCATTACCAGACTGTCCATAGTTTTTACAAACATATTTTTAAACCTAAATTAGGACACATGATCAGGTAAGAATGAGTACATGAATGAGAACGATAGAGCACGCTATTTGAAGCTGAAACGGTTTCAGAATTTCTTGAGTTGATGATTGCTATTCATAAAAGAAATAATGCCCACAACTTTATGGAAGCCCCTGGTGACCTTCATACTCAATGCTCACGTCCTTGTGTAGTTCCTTCCCACAATGAATCAGACAGACTGGTCTCTGGACCAATAGAACAATGGTAGTGATGATGTGTGTCTTTCTAAACCAGGTCATAAGAGGCATAGCTTTGATTTCGTGAATGTCTTGCTCCAGGGGCAGCCAGCTGCCATGCTGCAAAAATCTGCAAGCAGCTGCCCAGAAGAGCCCACACGGATGAGGAATTACCATCCTACTGAGTGAGCCACCTTAAAGTAGATTCTGGAGGCCTAATCAAGCCTTCAGATAGATAACAGTAACCTCATACAACATCTGACTGCAACACCACTAGAGACCCAGAGCCAGAACATCCCAACAAGGCCATCCCTAAATTCCTGATTTGTGGAAATTAAGAAATAAATTATTGGGATTGATCCTAAATGTTTGTGATCTTTGAAAATAAACTTCAAATTCATCTCTATTTATAAAACCTGGTTCTTGTCTTCCTGCAGCTTAAAATTTGGCAGAAGAACTTATATGGACATAAATAATCAAAGGATTGGAAGAAGAACTTAAGCATTCTCAGTAACTGCAGTGGAACACTGTGAATGCAGATGTGCCCTTGAACTGTACAAAGACTGTAAGAATGCCGGTAATTGTGTGAAAGTTTCCAAGGTGCTGTCACAACACAAGCCTTTGAAAATATGCTCTGATTCCACAAGGAACCAGGTGCTTCCCAAGCTGGACTACAAAGGATAGTCAGTGCAATAGTTGGTTAAGAGCATGGACTTTAGAGCCAGCATGGGATATTTGAGGGGCTCTCCCCAGGGGGTGCTAGTGGTAAAGAACCTGCCTGACATTCCAGGAGACATAATAGATGCAGGTCAGATCCCTGGGTTGGGAAGATTCCCTGCAGGAGGACATGGCAACCCACTCCAGTATTCTTGCCTGAGAATCCCATGGACAGAGGAACCCGAAGGGCTATAGTCAATGGGGTCACAAAGAGTTGGATAGGACAAAACAAATTAGGAGGCATGCATGCATGGGAGATTTAGATCTCAGCCTGCCACAAACTAGATTGTGACCTTGGTCAAGTCACTTAACAACTCATCTGTAAAATGGGGATGATAGTCATACTGAACTGATAACATTGTCATAAGAAATAAATCGATGAGATGATACATATTAATAATGCACTTAGATCAAGGCCTGGGACACGGCACATATTCTGATAGCACTACAATCTCCATGGAGGGAAAAAAGCAACCCAATTAATTGCTAACCAACTTAATGCTAGGGAAGAAACTTTACATGAAGTTAAGCAATTCCCCTGTAAGAGATGGACTTTAGTGTGGACATAATAGTGATATGTACATTTCCCATTCAGCCATTTGTCTTGAACTTTTAAAAGCTTTTCAGAAAATTTTGAATCATTAATCTAGAGTGGATCTGAGAAATCAAGTGCTGAAGCCTTTTGTAGCTAAGAAGACTGAGGCCAGAGTGGAGGTGGGGCTGGGGATGGCCCGCCATCCACAACAAACAACACTAAAACCAAGAATAGACAGTTGATTTTTGGTTCTCTGCTCTTTCCACCAGTGTTCACTGGACTGGGACTGAGTATTGAATACTCTTGACTTTCTAGTCACCCCAAAGGCATTTTAGCCTACCAAGAAGTTATTAATTCAATCAACATTTACTGTGATGGCTCAGCAGGTGAAGAATCCTCTTGCAGAGCAGGAGACACTAGAGACATGGGTTCTATCCCTGGGTCAGGAAGATCCCCTGGAGAAGGAAATGGCAACCCACTCCAGTATTCTTGCCTGGTAGATCCCATGGACAAGGAGTGTGATGGGCTATAGTCGAAAGGGTCACGAAGCGTAGGATCCCACTGAGCGACTAAGCATGCACAGTGATAGGAATGATGCTAGATGCTGGAGAGCAGAAGGTCTGATTGCCATATTTCTGAGGACCCCTCTACAGTAGAGGTTGCAGACATTTACTAAATGATTGTGAAAATAGATGCCACCTCCAACCGTGTGTTGTTCAGTCACTAAGTCATGTTTGACTCTTTGCAACCCCATGGACTGCAGCACACTAGACTTCCCTGTCCTCCACTAGCTCCCAGAGTTTGCTCAAGTTCATGTCAATTGAGCCAGTGATGCTTATAAACACACTTAGTAGAGGAATTTGGCTCCATCAGCAAAGATTTCCCCAAGGGAATGACAATTGAGCCTAAATCTGGGCAAGGCTGAGGACAGTATAGAAAAGATGAGTTGCTCTAGACAGAGAAAGCAGCCAAAACCTTGTGGCAGATGGGAGAACAGAGGGCTGGGGTGGCTAAAACACCAAAGTGAGGGAAAGGAAAGGGGATACACAGAGGGTGAGGCTTGAGAAGTAGTTTCAGGTCAGGTCTAGACAGACCTTGAAGATCATCTTAAAGATTTGGGGTTTTATATTAAAAGAAATGGATAACTACTGGAGAGTTGTAATCAAAGAGACCGTGTGATCAAAATTCCCTTTTCTAAAGATTACCTTCCTCTAGAACAGGAGTCCCCAGACTCTGGGATCTAATGCCTGATGATCTGAAGTGGAGCTGATGTAATAATAATAGAAACAAAGTGTACAATAAATGTAATGCTCTTGAATCATCCTGAAACCATCCCTCCTCCCTTGGTCCATGGAAAAATTGTCTTCCACGAAAAGAGTCCCTGGAGCCAGGACACAGAGGTTCCTTAGGGTGGTGGCAGTGTAAATAGGGAAATGTGGATGGATTCAAGATACCTAGGTAGTAAAATCAATAGGCTTTGGTGATAGATTAGAACAGAAAGATTGGAGAGAGGAAATGAGAGGATGATGTCACTGAGACAATTCTACAGTCTCTGGTCTGTAGAATTGGATGGCTGGAGAGTGACATCATTAACTAGGGGAGGGAATACAGAACAAGAGTTTGAGAGGAGCAGAAGGGAGAGGGAGATTGGCCAAGGTATCACATTTGAGGAATATTTTTTTTTAAAAAGACTCCAAATCCATTCAGTTTAGATTTTTCAGTATTTTATTATGGCACACAGGATAGAGTATGGTACAGTGTTCTTACTTCAAGAAATTCTCAAACCAACCACTTCCATTTGGCTAAGGTTACTTTTTCACACATAATTTGCTTCTGTCTGAAATTGACCATATGCAGCATCCCATGTGTAAGGAACATAAATGTGAAAAGCTTGATTTCTGAGGCAACTCCTAGTCTTTACAGAAGCCAATGTACAGAGAATCCTTGTGGTTCAAATCCATAGCATCAGGGCAGATAAAGCAATATTTTACCTATTTGCTTTGGTGAGATATATTTAACTCAAAATATGTGGTGTGATGGGATCTGTAAACTTTAAATGGAGACCACTTTGCTTCCAGATTAAATTCATGACCTTTAAGAGGTCTCTAAGCAACAAATATTGAACAAACTTAGCTGACAAAGCAATTGTCTAAGAACAGAAGCAGAACAAAGGATAATCAGCAACTTCATTGACATTCCACATCAAGTGCAAGTGCAAGAGCTTTCATACCTTTACAGTGAACAGGATGGACGGGTGGGGGTGTGTATATGATGCAGTGTCCAACCAGTTGGAGCTATCACTGAAATCCAAATAGTTCCCAATAAAGACATGCAGACCTATGGCAATGTAACACACAAGTATAGAATCCCCCCTTTAGTGACTGATCACAATTTCATTATCTATATCTGTAGTCCTTAAAAAGTTTGAAATAGGTGGTATTGAAGGCTACTTGAGGCAACAGAATTAAGCTAACTACACACTCAATCATGAGCTCAGGATTGCAGGCAACATGTTTGCAATGGCAAATAAGCTTCAATATTCTTAACTCCCTTAAAAATTACACATTGAGAAAATTTTATTCCTTCTGATTACATCATTTGCTTGGGCTTCAACTTCTGCTCATGATAGTTAGGCTATACTTTTTAAATGTGGTTACAGTGACAGATGAGTGGGATTCACATTCTACCCATATGCTTTTACTATTATATATTAGTGTTCAAGTTACCTGTTTACCATAAAGGTAGACACGATTTCAGACTGCCTCCAAGAAAGCCATTCCCAACATTATGCAGTACACTTACGGGGCAAAGTATATTGCTATTTACCAAAGAAAAGGAACCCCAGGGATTCTCATTTATTCAAGTTTATTATCAGTAAAATTTTCGAGGGGAGAGATTTCATGAATGGTCATGACCTAATCATATCCTCAGAATTACCAATTAAGGGGTGGAAATGCACTGTAATTGTTAAAATTTTGACTTGAAAAAATTTGGAAGTCTATAGTCTACATCTAGTGTCTGCTATTGGTGCCCTCTTTAAGATATCTGAATTAAGTCAACAAGCACAGCAAGGAATGTCATTCAGTGTAACTTTATTTACTATTTATTGCACATAATTCGAGGTCTTTAATTTATAACCACCAAAGATTCAAAGGACTATTTTTTTTCCCATGAAGTTTAACATTAACATTAGTGAATTCATTTATTCATGGTGTGGTTTTTTTATTGTAAACATCTGAATTATTCACATTGCCATAGATCCTGAACTCATAAGCGTGGACCATGCACAGGCTGGCAGCAAGCCAGGAAGCCACTCTGCAAGCAAACAGATACTCTGCGGAAGGAGAAAAGTCATAGCACAACATTTAATGTCCAACCTAAGTCATCTCAGAATTATACATATATTGACTTCTTATTCATATAGTATCTGCAACTCAACTGGTTGGTTGGTGATAGGGTTGACCTGATTTCGGGAGAATTATTCCTGGAAAAATTAAGGGAAGAGAAGGGAAGGGTTCAATCTTTCTTCTTAGTGGCTTGCTCCTCCCCAGCACCTTCATCTTTTTTCTCTTCCTCCTCTGCTTCTTTGGTTTCTTCTGCTTCTTCGCCTTCACCTCCTTCTTCTTCCTCCTTTGCTTCCTCAGCATCTTCCTTGGCAGCTTTAACATAAAAAGCAAATGTACAAACTCCAAATGCAGGGTGAGTCCAATCAAAACATTTCTGCTTTAATTTTGTGGGGAAACACAAGTGTCAGAATACTTTCCCCAAACCTCTTTCTCCATGCAACCAAGACCTGCTGGGCACAATCTGCCACTGAACAGATATTTAAATAGAATGAGATTAGGTTCTAGGTACTAGATGCTCTGTTCTTTCCAGGACCTTGGGTTTTCCTTTATTATGTGTTCGGAATTCATTTTTGTTTTTTAGGACACCAAATGGCTGAGTTAAAAGAATAGATTTTAAAATGTTTCATTAGGAATAAAAAGCAGCAGGAGGATTTTCTTTTTTTATGTTACTTTCAAAAAAGTACCATGCTAATAAGAGACTGTGTGTCTCTGGGAGAACAGCCAATTTGAGCAATGAGGTGCTTACTAAAGATCTGTTGAGGAAATAGAAAGATGTATTTTCTTTTAAAGATTATCAACTCCTATCTGAATAATATTTCCTGGGCATAAGTGAGGTTTCATGTATTTTACCCAACTCCTAACCATAATCCATGCCCACGCTTCCCCTGGAGTCACCGGGTGGTTTTGCTTTTTATTTGGTTTTGTGTTTTGTTTTAATCCTACCTTCTTCCTCTTGGGCTCCCTCCTCTTCCTCGGCCTCAGCTTCGGCTTCGGCCTCAGCCTCAGCCTCAGCCTCTTCCTTCTTCTCCTCTTCCTCCGCTTCTCCTTCAGAGGGCGGCTCGTCCTTGGCTTCCTCAGCTTTAGCAGCCTCGATGGTCTCCTCCACCTCTATCTGCTCCTCCTGGACGTGGCTGGTGTAGTAGGACGGGAAGGAGCGGGCAGACATCAAATAGGAGCTGGTCTGCAAACCTCCATAGGCAGATCGGCCAAAGACCTGGGAGCTCTGGGTGTAGCCGGTGGTTAGGCTGCCCACACTGGTGAAACTGAGCCGGGTCTCCTCACCTTCCAAGAGTTTCCTGGGGAGGCAGGGGTTAACAAACATGAACACCGGAAGTGTGCTCAGCCCACCACTCATCACCTCCCCCAAAGCCAGGCTGAAAGGCAAAGGCAGGGTTGGGAATTATCATAACCTAATGACTGGGGATGCTGTGACTGAGTCCAGGAGAAATATACAAAACAACAAAAAAGCGCCTTAAAATATAGTCCTGTTCCTTACGCTTGAAATGCAATGGGAAGCTAAGAACAGGCCTCATTATTACAGGATTAAATTCTTCTTGGAAAAGGCCAAAAAGTAACACAATTACTCCAAAGGACTATTTTTGAAGGTTTCTGATTCAACAGAAAGGAAGTCTGATTTTCTTTCTAAGGTTGACAGGCTGCTACCTTGGCACTTCCATTTTTACCTGTAAGCTGCAATCTCAATGTCCAAAGCCATCTTGACATTGAGGAGGTCTTGGTATTCCTTGAGGTATCTTGCCATTTCGCTCTTTGTGGTTCTCAATTCATTTTCCAATTTGTTGATTGTGTCCTGTTGGAAGACAACCGAAAAAAAAATCTAAGTGTAAATCTCCACTGCTATAATTTTACTACAGCATAGCTGCAAAGGCCTAGGTTTAATTAAAATCAAAGTGCACATCCTAGCTAAAATCTCCCCTAAAATAACTGTCTTTTTTCTTTTTAAACCTTTCTTTGCTTGCCTTAAAAAAAAAAAAAATCCAGCTTCACAAAGCTAGAGATGAAAATCAAAAAAATGATAGGAAAAAAAATTGATAGAAGAAACATTTTTTTTGTTTTCATTAATTAATACACCTAATGATCATCATAAAATGCCTGCAAAGAACTAAATGGATTTTTTAAAGTTGTTTCTCACTCACTAGTTAGCTTTATCAATTTTATCCAGATTGTATACAGGAAATCCACTTATTTGTAGGAGAATGAAGTAGATAAATTTAAATTTATTTTCTCTAAAATATTTTCTATGTATCTTATTTTTTCTTCTCTCCAGAAAAATGGAGATCCTTAAAAGAAAAAGAAATGTTTTACTATGACCATCATCACCACTGCAATTTTGACTGTATTCCTGTCTCACTGCTAAGGGAAGAGAGTAGTTGGTAAAACTAGTCAGAAAGGATAACTGGTCACAGTTATCCTTCAGAACTAATGAGAGCTCATCGCTATATTTATTAATCAGATGATCCAACCTCTGCAGCAAAGCAACTTGCGCTGAATGCAGGACAGCTGAGAGGCAGACCAGAGGCAAAGTCCAGGTCCAGTCCCTCCTCCCATCCCCACCCAATATCCTGCAGGGCTGGGCAGCTTTAAAGAGGAACGGAGATTCAACTGCACGCAGCATCTATTAGCACACCGCAGTCGCGCCCCCGCCCCGCCTTCCAAGTGCCCCACCCCCTCCCACACTGCCTCCAGGAAGTCAAGTTCCACCCCTCCCCTTAATATCTGCTTGCTAATGCCTCATCTCTGATCTTCTCTTTGTAGGCGCGCCCTCAAGTCTCCGCCACCACCCCCACTCCGGCCCATCCTAACTCGATTCTGCAGCACCCTCCCCGCCCTCTCTGCCTTTCGCCCGGCGCCTCACCTGCATAGCGCTAATGTCGGCGTTCTGCTTGTCCTCGAGTTCCTGCAATTGCTTCTCCAGGGCTTCGTTCATGCCCCGGCATGCTTCGATCTCCAGGGTCTTGGCCTTAAGCAGGCGGCGGCTCTCGGACACCTCGTCCTTGGCGGCGCGCACAGCATCGGTGTTCTTGGCGGCGCTCTCGGTCAGCACCGTGAAGCGGCTCTTGAACCATTCTTCGGCATTCTGCATGTTCTTGGCGGCCAGCTTCTCATACTGGGCGCGGATGTCCTTGAGCGCGGCGGAGAGGTCGGGCTTGGAGGACACGTCCATCTCCACGGAGATCTGTGCGTACTGGATCTGCGCCTGCAGCTCGGCGATCTCCTCTTCGTGCACTTTCTTCAGAAAGGCGATTTCGTCCATCAGGCTGTCGATGCGCTTTTCGAGCTCGGCGCGGGCGAGAGCCGCCTCGTCGGCCCCTTTGCGCGCTTCCATCAGCCGGCCCTCGGCGTCCTCACGGCTCAGCACCTCCTCTTCGTAGCGCGCCTGCAGGTTGCGCAGGGTCTCCTCCAGCCCCTCGCGCTCGCCCTGGAGTGCCTGCTTCTCGTTGGTGGCGTCTTCCGCTGCCAGACGCAGATCGCGGATCTCCTGCTCGTAGAGCGCCCGGAAGCGGGAGGGCTCGGAGTGCTTCTGGCGCAGCACCAGCAGCTCGGCTTCCAGGACCTTGTTCTGCTGCTCCAGCTCGTGCACGCGCTCGATGAAGCTGGCGAAACGGTCGTTGAGGTCCTGCAGCTGCGCCTTCTCCTGGGTGCGGATCGACTTGAGGTCGTTGCTGATGGCTGCGACCTGGCTCAGGTCGAGGCTCTCGAGGCTGGGCATCAAGGAACCGGAGCTGGAGGAGTAGCTGCGCCGCACGGACAGCGAGGAGGAGACGGGCGCGGAGTAGCTGGAGTAAGCGGAGCGCGCGGTGCTGTAGCCGCTGCGCACGCTGGAGATGTGCACCCGGGGCGTCTCCACGTAGCGCCGTTTGTAGGAGGTCGAGTAGTACGGCTCGTAGCTGAAGGAACTCATGGTGCCGGTCGGTGCCCCCCTGGCCGGCGGCGGAGATGGGGGCCTAGAGAGAAGAACGGGGAGGAGTGGGAGAAGGGAGGATGGATGGCTGTGTGCGGCTCAGCTCGGTCCTGCCACCCCTATTTATACTGAGAGAGGACTCTGACGCAGCTGCGATCGATCACGGCGCGCCTGGCCAGTGGGGGCAGCGCGCTGCTGCAGCCAAGGCAAGGATTCTGCGCAAAAGGAAGGTGGGGGCGAACCACGGCCCGCGGGGATGCTGCGGCTGTAGTCCTTTGCACTTTTCTCTGAGACCCTCTGTTTTCTCTCAGACCTCGAACCCCCTCACTCATTTCCTTTCCCTACCCCCACCCCATCCTACTTAATCCTTGACCCCTGTATTACTCGGATTCGATCGTGCCTCTAATAGCAAGTTATCATTCCCAACTGACACCTTAGTTTTCCATACCCCACCCAGTACCATGGAGACACACTACCCCTCTAAGTCGCCCCTTCCCCACCAGGGTTCAGCATGCCTCTGGTATTTATGGTGCCTTCTGGGCACTGGAGATACAAATGATTGTCTAAGGTTGCATGTATGCGGCATATATGGAGGAAAGTTTTCTATTTCTCTGTAGCTCTTTCTGGAACTTTCTTTATCTCTTTAACCCGATTTTTTTTTTTAATTCTTTCATGCGCTCCTCCTACACACGCGCGCGCGCACACGCGCACACACACACACACGTGAAACTGCGGCACTCCCGCTGTTGATTTTAGTGTTTCTAAACCCTTTGCGCAGTTCATATCAACCTTATAGTGTTCCTAGATTTTCTCATTTCTTTCTGGGGAATGAAGCCTCGAATACTTTGAGCGTATTGAAGCGTATAAGTGGAAGGGAGCTGAGAAGGCGTTTGAAACTAACGGCAGAAAATCGACTTGCAAAGGCAGCGGCCAGCTCTGCAGCGGGGGAACTTCGACTGTCACACGTTGCCTGTAACTTCTTCATCCCTAAATTCCTGCTCCACACCACTAACTCCATCACATTGAAAGCCCCTTTCCCTCTTTTTAGACCCGTGTTACACCCAACCTGATGATTTCAAGGAGCTAGGCAGGTGGCTGATTTTCAGGGGGAAGCTACTGCCGCCGCCGGGAGGGCGGAGCGTGTCTCCAGGGAGCAGAGCTCCGACCGAGACACCTTGTTCTGGGACGGGTGGAAAATAGCCGTGTGGTTCAGCCACCGAACCCCTCTGATAAATACACAACAGATACAGTCCGAAATCCATTGTTTTATTTTAGGGAACACCCAGGTACCTGAAAGAGTGTGCACGCCGTAATGCACACTGATAAAGCCCTGCGGTTACAGAGCATTTTCACACACGTTATGTTAGGGAGTCCTCCGGTTTCAGGGACAGATTGCAGAGATATACGTAGGACACCTAAGCTTTTTCTAAGCAGGCATTTAATCTGTGTTTTCTTTGTGTAAGAGTAGCATTTGCGGTGCAACATACTGATTTTTTTAAAGAAGCAAAGGAAAGGGAAACAGTTTTCAAACAGAGAAGCCGGTATCGCTTTCTCTGTGATGCTGAGAGGGACGAAATACTTGGAGCTGGTACCACAGAAGCTGCTGGAGCAACTGCAACCTCTCCCCTGGACAGGGCAAGATGTGGTTCTTTATAACTTTAAAAAACCTTTCCCTTTTCGTGGTCAAGACTGCAGCAGAGAACTTGTATGAGATTTCTAAACAATCTTTAAGGTCTCAAGTAATACAACTTTAGAAACATTAACATTAGTAATTTAAATCTATCAAGCGGTCCATCCACACTCAGTCATCCTGGGATCTTCAAGCCGAGTCTGTCCTGCATTTTGCCTGACCCTGGCAGATGTGATTAGGCACTTACTATGATGCCTTTTTCAGCCCAGGCATCTTTGGTCTTCTCATTGATCAGTGACTCAACAGTGGGAAAGGCTTCTCTGGGGAAAGAGAGGGGAGTGTTGGTAAAACTTCAGTAAGCCGTATTTTTATCTGCTCCCAATTACCCATATGTGGATGACAAGTGACAATGGATTTTTTTTACCTGCCCCCATTTAAACCACATTGTTTCACACTCACTGTGTGCGAGTCCGCCTATGCCACACTCTTAGGTATTCATGAGATCATTTCCTTTGTGCCAGCTCCTTTCCCTCCGTTTCAGGTCACCCTCAGAGATCTTAAGTCCATCAGCAGCTTTTTTTTTTCCTTTTTTTGCCATGGCTCCTGGCTGAAGCCTTTGACTGCGGAGGAAGTGGCTCAGAAAGAGGGAGGCGGCTGACTGATGCTGCAGGGACACTGAGATGCTGCGGAGAGAAGGAACCTGTGGGCCTCTGCTGCAGTCCTTTGAGCAGCTGAAAAGAAAGACACCCTGGAGTGTGAAGGGTAGGAATGAGAGGGCAGGGACCCTTGTCTTTGCTGAACCTGGTGAAAAGGGTGTGGGGAGAGGGGCAGATCAACTCTATTTATGAATGTAGAGCTCTGGTCTTTTTCAATAGCTCCACTACAGCTTTGCTTTAGAGGGGCTCCCAGACCCAGCCTGTGTTTGAGTTTTGGTGACTACCTTCAGCCTTCCTCTGCTAGGTACCAGCTCCTTTTTAAAATATTCTGTCCACTGAATGAAGTAAGTCAGCCAGAAAAGGAAGAATATCGTATGACATTCCTTATATATGGAATCTAAAAAGAAATGATATAAATGTACTTACAAAACAGAGACTCACAGACTTAGAGAACGAACTTGGAAAAGGGAACTTGGAAAGGGAAAGGATGGAAGGAAGGGATAGTTAGGCAGTTTGAGATGGACATGTACACACTGCTCTATTTAAAATGGGTAACCAACAGGGACCTACTGTATAGCACATGGAACTCTGCTCAGTGGTATGCAGCAGCCTGGATAGGAGGGGCGTTTGGGGGAGAATGGATACATGCATATGTATTTGTATACGTATGTATGTATATGTATATATAGATAGACAGATAGATATGGCTGAGTCCTTTTGTTGTTCACCTGAAATTATCACAACATTGCTAATTGGCTATATGCCAATGCAAAATAAAAAGCTTAAGTAAATAATATAAAATATTCTGTCTAGTCATTCTTCTTTCTAACTCCTCTTCCCAGCCCTTTGTTCTGGATACCCATGTGGCATCAGTTCTGTGTGTCAAAGCAAAGGTAAAATGAACAACTTTAGGTCATCTGTTTTAAAAAAGAATCTTGACTTTTCTTCCCTTATCATAAATGATTCTGCATCAGTGCTGTTTGCAGGGGTGTCATTATTTCTTTAGAAGAAGGCTCTGGGGTCTTGTTACACACCTGTGCGTTTATTCCCCTTTAAGCACATTCTCAACCAACATGAAACTGGTTGAGGACTGCCAACAAAACCCACTCCTAGAAGATAAAAAATATTTTAAAAATAAATAGACAAGTATGTTGATGAAATTCAGAGAATTTCTACTACTCTGGTTACCCCTGATAGCTCTGTAATTCCCCTAAATGACTGTTTGAAGTAGTTTAGTTTAAAAGTAATATGTTCTAACATTATCACAGAGCTCATAAAATATAACTCTTCGAAGCACTGAAAAAATTTAACCCTCTCATGCTGGGAGAGTCAGAAGTTTCAGATGGCTAGAACCTGGTGCCTTTTATTATTTTACAACCCTTTGTCACACGAGAAGTACATATTGGCGTTTCTTTCGAAAAGCTCAGCTCTAGGCTAAGATTCTTATGAGGCAGATCTCCTGAGAACATCAGCCCTGGGGTCAAGAGAACAAAGTTCTGCCACCAGTGTGCAGCAGGAATAGTCCTCTTCCCTATCTGGTCTCCACTCCTCACCTTCCAGTAGATACATCACTGTGAGCAACATTGGCATCAATTTGTCCATGCAAAGAAGGATGAAGGAGATAAACATGTGCAGGATGCCTACCCTAAGAAAGGCATTTGATATCTTATCATTTAATAATTCCCACATCTCCATGAGATGGTTATTGCTTGTTCTGAACCAACAACTGAGGCCCAGAGAGGGTAAGTAATGTGCCAACTCACCCAGCTACTCCACACCTAAGCTCAATCTGCTTCCAGTCTGACTAGGCCTTTATTCATTATACACACTGCAGCCACTGACATTTGCTGCTTCTTTCAGTCTCTGTGGAATGTGATAATTGCATGCTATAGTCTCTGTGCTTGTGCTAAACCACTCATGTTTGCAGGGGAGACCAATATGAACTGATTTATACCGTGAAGAAATTGTTCATGAGCCTGTTTTATTTGGACACCTAGTGCTGGCAATAAACTGCAGAATTATTATAGGTTTCTTAAGAGTTCCAAAATAAAATGGAAGCTACCCGCAGAACATGACACATAATTGATGATGTGACTTTCTTGACACTACTCTAAACATCAGTTTACAAGACACCTTTTCTGGAATGAATGACCTAAATGCAACTTTGCTGATTTAAACTCTTTAGAATAACTACATTATGACATCTACCTTTTTACTAATTAAAATATCTTTGTTTTCCACCCTTGTAATAGGTCTTCTTTAGCAAAATGACCTTTAAAATTGCTCTAAAGAATAAAAGAAGAAATGCTGGCAGCCAACATCTCATTATGGGAGTTTATCATGCTTTATCCACATCTTTACCTTTTTTGGAAAGAAATACAAGTAAAATCAACAGAAAATGTATAGCATGTGGAAATTACAAATGTATTACCTCTCTGCTTTTTAGAACCAGTTTATTTCCTGATATATTATGCTCACCATTGGAATCATCATACACAAATCTCTCCATCCCTGGGGAAATGTATTTGAAAGAAAACTTTCCTCCTTGTAATATAAAATATGACTAATTTTACAGCATCACATTCTGAAGTGATGCATCGTAAAAAGTGCTATGCAGCGATATAACGCAGACGGCGGCAGGAATGAGAATGTCACTTGAATAAATTAAAAAGGAACAGTACGCTTGTATTCAGGACACGTGCAATATTGGAAATGACAGGAAGTTGCTGTTGTCCAAGCAGAAATGATGACCATAGGTTTAAACTCCTAAATGCTTGCTGCATGGAACCAGTCAAGGGAATGTATGTTCTCCCCAGAGACCTGTTTCACAGTGCCTTGCCCTTAATCACAGCCAAAGATGCATAGGTAAAAAGAGGCTATAAAGGGGACTTTAAAGGGCTTCATTTGTAGTCAGTTCAGGCAGGTCCCCGCCCTATGGGTCCAAACCAGCAGTACTAACCCTGTTTGTTGAATTGTGCTTGCCTAACTGCCAGGATCACTCCAATATCCTTGCCTGGAGAATCCCATGGACAGAGGAACCTGGTGGGCTGCTGTTGATGGAGTCACAAAGAACCAGACATGACTGAAGCTACTTAGCACACATGTGAGTGCAAAGAAGTACATGCTGCTTCTGCAATCTGGGTAGCAATTAGCCACAAAGACATGCCGGGAAGCACCTGGATTTCTTGGCCAACCTTTGCAATGGTTTAATAAATCAGTCGGAGGAATGTGAGGTTTACTGTTTGCAAAGACAGCGGATAAGCATTTCCATCTGCAAGAGACAGAGACCCAAGGTCGGCTCTTTCACAGCCAGGCTGGAGCCCCAGGCAGAGCAGCGGTTCCTTTCACTGCCGTGGGAATGCAGCAAATGCGGTTGCAGCACTGCTTATGGGCGGATCCCTGGGTTTTTCCGGGACAGCAGACAGACTGCTGGCACCAGGATAGATGCGTAGCACTGGTGTTTGGTAAGTTGAATGCATAAGAGACAGTCTGGATTAGAAAAGCAAGACCAGATTGTGTCTAAATGGCTTCTTGATGAATTAAATAACTCCTATATGCATTTATACACTGCGTCACCGAATGCCATTAGAACACTTAGAATACACACAATTCTAAGTGCCCAGTGAAGTGGGGGCCTGCAAGGAGTTAGAGCAGACTCCTGCCTCCAAGGGCTTGAAAAATACCTGAGCAGGAGGAGGGAGGAGGGTTCGGGATGGGGAACACGTTTATACCTGTGGCAGATTCATGTTGATGTATGGCAAAACCAATACAATACTGTAATTAACCTCCAATTAAAATAAATAAATTTATTTTTTAAAAAAAGAAAAATACTTGAGCACAGTAGAAGCATCAGCTACTGATACACAGAGCGTGGATTAATCTGATACTGAGTCCAAGAGGTCTTATACACTATGCATAAAAGGATACATAGTAGATAATTCCATTTATATGAAATTCTGGAACAGGGGAACTAAGCTATGATGTTTTCCATCGTAGATTTCCAATCTGATTTCCGATGTATCCTTTAATACACTCCATTTATATGAAATTCTAGAATAGGCGAACTAATCTATGACGGAAAACATTCAGAGCAGTGGTGGCTTCAGGGAGTGTAAGGTGAGGAATGACTGGGAGGAGGCACAAGGGAATTTTCTGGGGGAAGGGTATTGTTTTAGGTCTCAATGGATGGGACAGATGTCTGCATTTTTCAAACCTCAGAACATAGTAGGATTTCTGCATTTCATTGAATATAAGTTTTACATCAGTAGAGAAAAATGTAAACCATACATAGACATATACACCTATAATTATAAACATAAATTTACAATATAAAATATATTTACAAGTAAAAAGCACATAACCAATCACTTTAAAAAGAGCTAAGCAGACAAAGCCCATGTATGTGAAATTTCAAAGAACTATGCAAAAGTCATTAATAAAAAGCAAAATTCTAGGCATTGTCTCAAGGAGGAGAAGAAAGTTACAGGTGATGTTTGCCATGATCTCAGAGAAAGGCCACATTAATGAAAGGAATCAGCATTCTGCATCTGGCTACTGTGCCAGGTGCTCTGTGCAGAGTTCAAATTTAATTCCCACAGTAACTCTTTGAAGTGGATGGTTTTTTTCTTCTAAAGATGAATAAGTGGGGGAGGGAAGGATTGAGAGATTGGGATTAGCAGATGCAAACTAGTACATACAGGATGGATAAACAAGGTCCTATGGTATATAGCACAGGGAACAATATTTAATATCCTGTAGTAAACCATAATGGAAAAGAATATAAACAAGAATATTTATATATATGTGTGTGTGTGTGTGTGTGTATAACTGAGACTTTGCTATAAAACAGAAATTAACATTGTAAACTGGCTATTCTTCAATAAAATTTAAAAATTAAAAAAATAAAGATGAGTAGGTATTGTATTTCTGTTAGTTCATCCCAATATTGCATTTAACATTTTTAGCCATCTTGCTTTGCTGCCTCATACTGAATTTGTATCAACTTAAAAAAAACCTTGAAAGCTAAGGCTATTCACTTATACTGTGACTTTTATAAAAACCTAAAAATATACCTTTTGTTTATTTTCTTCAAATCTAATCTTTAATATAAATGCTTTGAGTCCATTGGTCAAACCTGCTGTAATAGTTATAAAACCTTCCAACTTTATATCAAATTCAATAATGGATGAATTTCCTAATTTTTAAAAAATTAATGCCATTATAATGGGTTTTTTTGTGTGTGTGCTGTATTTCATAGACTTTTGGGATTGGGAAGTAATTTACATGCTTTCCACTCAGGTCCTCCAATGGCTGCTTCATCTTCAGCAGCTCTTAACCTTTCCTTTGCTTGTCCCATTTTGCGGAATGAGTTATATCTTCTTACCCTCCCCCCACATCGAAGCCACTGGACATTACTTTTAAACAGAGCTGAAATTTCTAGAAAGGCAGCAACATTAGTGCCCCAAATGAGCTTTGGTTTTTCACTTTTTGTTTCTCATTATGCTCCAGTTTCTTTTCCATGTGATTCAAGAGCATCGTCATATAACAGAGATGGTAACAGCGATATTTATGTGGAGAACAGAGATTTTCCCAGCACTTCAGCATGAAATCACTGGATCCTTGTAACCATGCTGTGAGACCAAAACAGTTCTACAAAGGTTACAGTCCTTGCTTCCTAAATAAGGATGCTGAGAAGTCTTAGCAGAGGCAAAGGATTTCCTCCCAAATCCTATCCCCTGTAACAATGAGGCCAGAGCTCTTACCCAGGTTATCTGTCACCAAATTCACTGGGAATTTGTCCTCCCCATCTTACATTTGCCTATGTATCAAGCCTATCATTTTCCAGATCCCTTCCTAGTAACCCTTCCGGAAAGACAGGGAAGCTCCAGGTGCTTCTCACTTTTAGGTTGGATTCTTCTTCTTTTTCTTTTAGTGTTTATTTATTTGGCTGTGCTGGGTCTTAGTTGCGGCATGCAGGATCTTCAATCTTCATTGCAGCATGAGGGATCTTTAGTCGTGGCACATAAACTCTTAGTTGTGGCAGGTGGGATCCAGTTCCCTGATGAGGACTCTGCATTGGGAGCACAGAGTCTCAGCCAGTGGACCACCAGGGAAGTCCCTCAGATTGGATTCTTGATGTAAAATTACTCAAATCAAAGCTTCATCTCTTTAGCTTGCACACCTGTTAAAATGCCAGTATCAATAGGAATGGTAAGAGTTAAAGCTGATATTAGTCCTTTATACCTAAGACTAAATATAGGTTAATAACTCGTTTTGAAATAATGAAAGTTTGAGAACCTTGAGCAGTGAGGAACTGGAAAAGGACAATAAGTGTCATTATCATAAAGAGTCTGGTCAGAGAATAAGCCAGAATGTTGGCAGGACTAGAAGCAGAATATCCTTGTAGACACTGAGTTCACACCCAAAGCAAAGGCTCCTATTTCCCTGATATAATTTGACCAGGATATAATTCATATTAGTCAGAACCTATGAATTCTGGGATGACGCAGATGTATTTAAGTCAGGGAAGAGACTCGAAGCTTTATTTTGAGATGTCTTCTCCCATCTGAACTTTGGCCAATGAAATTCTTGCATCGATAGACATTTGTCTGAGCTTCTTTGCTCTTACATCTTCAGGAAGGTACCAACCAACCAACTGGGAAAATGTCAAATGGAGAAAGAGACGGAAAGAGAAGAAGTAAAATGGCATAATAATGCACATACCAAGTACCCAAGTCTGAGCAAGGAAATTAAAGCATAATCCTAAATTTAAAAAGGAATATGGAAGTTTTGCATGTATTAAGCATAATTGCATGCAATAATATTAATAGAAGCTTTATATCAGGCACAGTCCTAAGTCGTTTTCTTGGATAATTTCCTTTAATCATCACAAAATTTGATGAGTTGGGTATTTTTTATGTGGATCATCTTTTTAAAAGTCTTTGTTGAATTTGTTATAATATTGTTTCTGTTTTATATTTTGGTTTTTTGGCCATGAGGCATGTGGGATCTTAGCTTCCCTGCATTGGAAGGCGAAGACTTAACCACTGGACTGGTAGGGAAGTCCTGAGTTGGGTATTTAAATAGTCCTCATTTTAAAGATGTGCAATATAAGGTTTAGACTAGAGCCTACACCATATACCTAAATAATTCAGGTATATGTCATTGACCTCTAATGAATTATGTATTACTATCATTCCATAAGGAGGAAGAAGGAAAATGAGGTTCAGAGAGTTTAAGAATATTGATCAAGGTCGCACAGCTGGGTCAAGGTCTGTCTGAATTCTCACACTTCCTGTTATGACCGAAGTGCCAGAATGTTTGTGAGAGGTGCTAGGCAAATAGCATCACTCACTGTATTTTTCCTGTGCAGTTTCAATTTGTAGACTGATACAAGAAAATGCTGCAACAGAATTGAGGTTGCACAAATCATGAGCAAGGAAAGTAATCCATATAATGGTCATTTAGACAAAGCACCACAAACACACACCAAATAAGTCATCTCTTGGTTTCATTAGCAGGCTGTAAAAATAGCCATCCATCACTGCAGTCATTTACAAGAAGCAAATTGCATTGGACCATCTCTCTCCAGACACAGGCTCCCTGCCTTATTGTTAACTAGCAATTTCTTTTATTATATTATCTGGAAGAGAAAAAAGCACACTGAAAAAGATTCCCTGCACCTTTCAGTATCACTTTATCCTACAAATTTAATAAACTGCACTACCAAATCTCATTATAGCCACAGATGTGCTGTTAAAGAGGTCTGAGATATTTCAATTTGAAAAGTGCTTTCTTTTCCTTATGCCAAAAAATTTTTTGCCCATTACACTGATTAATACTTACTTTAGCAGTTTCCAAATTAAAATTTTCTTCCAAATGAATTCCCCAATTCAGAAAGATCACTTAAGTAAGGCGCACAGCTCTGTCTTAACAATTAAATATACAGATGAGTGTAAGACTTGGTGGAAGAGACTGGTCCGGGCACAAAGTCACAGCAGTTCAGAAAGTAAGCACTTCAACTCTGAACTGGCCTTGACCTTAGATGGCTTCTCAGATCCTCTGCCAACCTGAGATTTTCTGATTCAAAAGTATGGAAGAGGCCAAAAGCGCTGAGTAAGCCTGGACCAAGGAGAGCTCTCACCTGTTAAGTGATGACAAATGAGAGTTCAAAAGCATAGGGTTACAACAAAAACTGAGACTTGCTAATATCTTACTTTAGAAGCAAGCCAGACAGAATATGAGCAAATGCCAAAAGAATGAGATTTTTGAGGGAAGAAACCATTACTAATTGCAGGGAATATATATTTGCTTATTTGTATTAAAGTCATCTTTCCTGGGGCTTCCCAGATGGCTCAGTGGTAAAGAATCTGCCTGCCAATGCAGAAGACACAGGAGATGTGAATTTGATCTCTGGGTCAGGAAGATTCACTGGAGAAAGAAATAGCAACCCACTAAAGTATTCTTGCCTGGAAAATCTGAGGGACAGAGGAGCCTGGTGGGCTACAGTTCATAGGCTCGCAAGGAGTCAGACACAACTGAGCGACTGAGCATGCACGCTTGCACCTTTCTTACAGCACAGAGCTAATAATAAACAGCTGAACAGCTATCAATATTTTATCAGTTGAATTGGTTGCCATTCAGCTAAGACAATAGAATTCATTTTCTCTCTTCTGTTGTTTACCTAACACAATAGGATTCAACTTCTCGTTTCCAATTTTTTATTTTCATGGGTTGATTATGAAAGAAATGAGAGAAAAACAGATCCTCCTCTTAAATCTTGCTCCAGGATTAAGTGTTGAAACAGCATAGACTAGGGCTATTGGCATTTTTTTCCCCTAGGACCCAAACCTCAGGATGAAGAATAGAAACAACGTCTCACACTGTGTCTTTCTTCCTTTCTCCTTTTTAAAGTCTTTAGTTCTTTCTCTCCTCCTGAAATGTATGTATTGCTGGTTTCTCTTTGAAGAAAGGAACCTAAGCATTTGAACTCAATGCCCAGGAAATGGTAGGCTGTGGAGTTTGGAGTTAAAGAGAGGACAGGCAAATAATCTCTAAGTATCACTATGGTAACCACTTTAGATAGTGAGTGGAGCCTGCTGTTATTTAAAAAAAAAAAAAAAAGACAAACAACTCAAAGAAATAAACAAAAAAAGCTAAATGTATCAGATATTATCTTTTCCAGATAATGAAATTTTTTGGATGCACTGTTGTTCTACAGCTCATACAAAGTCCATATAATCTTGGCAGACAACACTGAAGAGTGGGAAAGCGCTGGATTTGAGCCTGAGGTATTTGATCCTAGATCTAGCTCTGTCGCTAACAAAGCATAAATGCCTTTGAACTGGGCCATCTGTTCCCCTGAAGGGATTGGAAGACTTTCTAAGGGGTTCACGGAGAACAAGTAGTGCTAAGGGAGTCTATTTCCAGATCCCCAATTGCCATATGTAGTCTTTTGTAAAATCTATCTGCCGGAGAATTTGTGCTAATTCTGCTTTCCCACCTTTGCTATAAATTGAATGAGCTAAATCTGCAACAACAAGCTTTTGACAAAAATGAATTTAAATCACATGGGAAATAAGATAATTTTATTAATAATGTATTGATAAAGATGTATTGAAATTAAAAGATTAAAAGTATTCATTATTTCAACCCTTTCTAAGTTTGATGAGTTAAGTAAGGTGCCTCTAAGTGAAAATAAACAGGTATAATTAATAGTCATTTGATAAGATTTGGTGAAGCCTCTTTTGGTATCCTCCCAGAAAAAAAGTGAGTAAATTACTTTAACTATGCAGAAATAAATCTTTATGCAAGCTAGGTGCTTTCTAATTCTATGCTTTCAGCAAAATTAAAGGAGCACTTAATTAATTAGCAGATATATCATTAAAATAATTATTTTATTTTTTAATTGAAGTATGGTTGATTTGCAACGTTGTGCTTAGTTTCAGGTGTGCAGTAAAGTGACTCAGCTATATTCCTTTTTGTAATCTTTTCCCTTATAGGTTATTATAAGATATTCAGTATAATTCCCTATGTTATACAGTAGGTCCTTGTGGGTTATCTATTTTATACATACTAATATATATATGTTAATCCCAAACTCCTATTTTATCCCTCCCCAATATTTTTATAATAGGTCAATATGTGCTTTTTGGCTTCAAATTTGGAAAGATTTTAAATACTGAGTAACATTGCTAAAGCAATAAAAACAACACCAATATTTCTATTCCTGTATACTTATATATATTTTTACTTTTATACTTGTATGGGTACTTATATACTTCTATATTTATTTAGGTAAACAAGATTTCTGCAATTATATGTTTTATATTTGTGTGTATATAGTTATTTAAAAGAAGGGAATTGTTT
The DNA here is from genome assembly GCF_019923935.1 of Bubalus bubalis. NCBI lineage: Eukaryota > Metazoa > Chordata > Mammalia > Artiodactyla > Bovidae > Bubalus > Bubalus bubalis. The sequence goes on from NC_059159.1 coordinate 133,882,591, forward strand.
TATTATTCATTCTAGCCATCAGTACTATTCATTTATAAATGTATAATTAATTGAGATGCATTCTAAATAAAAGTTCATTCTTCATTTTAACTCTGTATTTCCATTTTGCCAATGATCAGGACTGTCGAATTCATGTCTCATCAACCACTCATATACCTTCTTTGGGGAATGTCTATTAAATCAGATCCAGCATTTCTACTCCTAGGAATCTACTCAGAAGAAATGAAAACATATGTCTACACAAAGATTTGCATATGAATATTCATAGCAGCATTTTTCATAATGGCCAGAACGACTGAAATGCCCATCAGCTAGATAAATAAAATATATTTTAGTGATGGAATATTATTTGGCCATGAAATACATGCCATAGTGTGGACAAAATTTGAAAACAGTATGAAACATTATGTGAAAGAAGCCAGTCACAAAAAAACACACAGTCGATGGTCCGTTATATGATTTCTTGAGTGAGAGAATGAGATTTGGGCTTTGTGAGCTGCCTTGCATCACTACCACCAGAATGGTAAAATGTAGAAGACTTTATTCTGAGGCACTTCTATAGTTCTCCCTATACAATTTGGTCAGTTTCTTCAGAAAAGCTCTCTCATCTTCCCATGGTATTATGTAGTCTGAGTGGGGAGGGGAAGGGGTCCAAGTGACTGAATGCCTGAAGGACCTGGGCTGGGCTAGGCTGGTAATAGGGAGTTAAGGAAGAGAATGGGGGGATCAAGTGTTTCATAACAGCACCCATCAATCTCAGGGTTCTGTGCCCCTGTCTACCCTGCTCCTTTGTTTTATCTTCAGTCTCTACACAATAGCTTCTCCAGGGCTGTTCCTGGGCAGGTCAGCAGCCTTCTTACTGCAGGGCCCTCCATGCAAATTGTGGGCTTTGCCTTCTTCACTTCACAGATCAAAACCCTTTAATCTACAACTGACTTTCAGAAATGTGTTGAACTCGGGGAAAGAAGAGGGTGGGACGGATTGAGAAAGCAGCATTGACATATATACACTCTCATGTGTAAAATAGATAGCTAGTGGGAAGCTGCTATGTAAGTAACACATGGAACCCGGCCCGGACTTGCACTCTGACAACCCAGAAGAGTGGAATGGGAGGGGGCAGGGAGGCTAAAGTGGGAGGGGATATATATATGTAATTATGACGGATTGACATAAACCAACACAACATTGTAAAGCAATTATCCTCCAATGAGAAAAAAAGAAATGTGTTGAACTCTTCTTTATTCCCTGTCCAGTCTCATAAGCTGTTGTGAAATTTTATCTTTACTAACTTCTTCAGTTCAGTTCAGTTCAGTCACTCAGTTGTGTCCAACTCTTTGCGATTAACTTCTTAATTATCATTAAATAGTGTCTCAGAAGAGAGGATAAATATATTCAGTTTAACATCTTGAATTAGTTTTATAATTCTATTATTGCATCTCCTATGTCGAAAAAAATTTTTGACAGTGTTTAAATCAGCTCTGTCTGCATTTTCACCAGTCCAATCCTATGATTAGTGTCAGAGCAGATAATCAAAATCAGTAAGTAAAAAAAATACCAGTAAGCACCAAGGGCCTATATATACATACATATATATATATATATATACATATATATATATGTATATATGTGTGTGTATATATATTTCATGTGCCATATTTCAATCCATTTCCTTTCAGGATCAAACAGTGGTAATCTAAATTAAAATTTGAATGACAGATTTTTATTGAAAATCTTCTAGCAGGCACGATCAGCCCCTGGAAGGATTTTTTTTTTAGTTACAGCTCACAGAAAAATATAAAAAACATTATAATAAGCACCATATATCTCTTGCTCATCTGTCAAACTTTAGCATTTTATCAGATTTAATTAGAATCTTAAAACAAAAATTACGGGTACCATCAAAGACTTCTATATAGCTTTCCTCAATCTCTTTCGTCATCTTTTTTTCCCAGAGAGAAACAATGAACTGAGTTTAGCATTATTCACTCCTTTGCATGTTTACAGTCCATGGAATTCTCCAGGCCTTTCCCTTCTCCAGAGGATCTTCCCAACCCAGGGATCAAACCCAGGTCTCTCGCACTGCAGGTGGATTCTTTACCAGCTGAGCCACAAGAGAAGCCCAATAACACTGGAGTGGGTAGCCTATCCCTTCTCCAGCGGATCTTCCCAACTCAGGAATCGAACTGGGGTCTCCTGCATTGCAGGTGGATTCTTTACCAACTGAGTTATCAGGGAAGCCTGTTTTTGAAACTCATATCTATAAATAATATGGATGTATCTATAATAACATAGACATAGTCACTAATAAACACTATCATATTTTTTTTCCTTATTCTGTAAATGTGATCAATTAACTTAATGTTTCTAATGTTAATTCATCTTTACATTCTTGTGATTAGATACAGATATACAATATTCATATTCATATATATATACATATATTCAATCTTAAGTTCAGTTTGCCCATATGTGTTTAAGATTTTTGCATATATATTCATAAAGTCAGGTTAACCTCCACTTTCTTCCATATTCCTTGCCTGAGCTAGGCTAACCTCATTAACTGAGTTTAGTAGTTTCCTCATGTTTTACTTTTTGGAAAGATTTACATAACTTTGGGCTATTGGTTTCTTGGATGTTTAGTAGAATTTGCTTATAAAATCATTCACATATAGTGTTTTATTTTGTACAAATTTTAGCTATTAAAAAAATCAATATCTTAATGGTTACAGGATCATGAAGTTTCTCTATTTCTTCTTGAGTAAGTATTAGGACTTTATATTTTTACAGATAATTATACATTGTAAGTTTTCAGTCATGTTAATATCAAACTATTGGTATTGGTGATATTCCTTTATTACTTTCATGTCTTGGGTGTTTTGAAAGTTATACAGCTCTATAAACCCACTTTTTGTTTTTTGTAAAGAGAAATCTTTACTTCTTGCTTCTCCTCACTTTCTAAATATATACACTTAGCATGCTCTTTTCCCTCTGTCTGAAGTGCTTCTCTCTCAACTCTTTTCATAGATGTTCAATCCTGTTCTTAGGGTATTATTTTATTTCATTATTTTCATATTCTTGCCTTGAGAACACCATGAATAGTATGAAAAGGCCAAAAGGTATGACACTGAAAGATGAACTCTCCAGGTCAGTAGGTGCCCAATATGCTACTGGAGAGAATGGCAAAATAACTCCAGAAAGAATGAACAGACAGAGCCAAAACAAAAACAACGACCAGTTGTGGATGTGACAGGTAATAGAAGTAAAGTCCAATGCTGTAAAGAGCAATATTGCATAGGAACCTGGAATGTTAGGTCCATGAAAGAAAAAGAAAGAGAGAAAGTGAAGTCTCTCAGTCGTGTCCAACTCTGCAACCCCATGGACTGTAGCCTGCCAGGTCCTCTGTCCATGGGATTCTCCAGGCAAGAATACTGGAATGGGTTGCCATTTCCTTCTCCAGGGGATCCTCCCAACTTAGGCATCGAACCTGTGTCTCCTGCGTTCGGGCAGACGCTTTACCATCTGAACCATCAGGGAAGCCATGAAGGTCCATGAATCAAGGCAAACTGGAAGTGGTCAAACAAGAGATGGCAAGAGTGAACGTCGACATTTTAGGAATCAGTAAACTAAACTGGACTGGAATGGGTGAATTTAACTCAGATGACCATTATATTTACTACTGTGGGCAGGAATCCCTTAGAAGAAATGGAGTAGCCATCGTAGTCAACAAGAGTTCGAAATGCAGGACTAGGATGCAGTCTCAAAAGCGACAGAATGATCTCTGTTCGTTTCCAAGGCAAACCATTCAATATCACAGTACTCCAAGTCTATGCCCCGACCAGTAATGCTGAAGAAGCTGAACAGTTCTATGAAGACCTATAAGACCTTCTAGAACTAACACCCAAAAAAGATGTCCTATTCATTATAGGGGACTGCAATGCAAAAGTAGGAAGTCAAGAGATACCTGGAGTAACAGGCAAATTTGGCCTTGGAGTACAAAATGAAGCAGGGAAAAGGCTAATAGAATTTTGCCAAGAGAATACACTGGTCATAGCAAACACCCTCTTCCAACAACACGAGAGAAGACTACACATGGACATCACCAGATGACCAATACTGAAATCCGATTGATTATATTCTTTGCAGCCAAAAATGAAGAAGTTCTATACAGTCAGCAAAAACAAGACTGGGAGCTGACTGTGGCTCAGAACATGAGCTCCTTATTGCCAAATTCAGACTTAAATTGAAGAAAGTAGGGAAAACCACTAGACCATTCAGGTATGACCTAAATCTAATCCCTTATGATTATACAGTGGAAGTAACAAACAGATTCAAGGGATTAGATCTGATAGAGTGCCTGAAGAACTATGGACAGAGGTTCGTGACATTGTACAGCAGACAGTGGTCAAGATCATCCCCAAGAAAAAGAAATGCAAAAAGGCAAAACGGTTGTCTGATTAGGCCTTAAAAATAGCTGAGAAAAGAAGAGAGGCTAAAGGCAAAGGAAAAAAGGAAAGATACACCCATCTGAATGCAGAGTTCCAAAGAATGGCAAGGAGAGATAAGAAAGCCTTCCTCAGCGATCAATGCAAAGAAATAGAGGAAAACACTAGCATGGGAAAGACTAGAGATCTCTTCAAGAAAATTAGAGATACCAAGGGAATATTTCATGCAAAATTGAGCACATTAAAGGACAGAAATGGTATGGACCTAACAGAAGCAGAAGATATTAAGAAGAGGTGGCAAGAATACACAGAAGAACTATACAAAAAAGATCTTCATGACCTAGATAACCACAATGGTGTGATCACTCACCTAAAGCCAGACATCCTAGAGTGTGAAATCAAGTGGGCCTTAGGAAGCATCAATATGAATAAAGCTAGCGGAGGTGATGGAATTCCAGTTGAGTTATTTCAAATCCTAAAAGATGATGCTGTAAAAGTGCTGCACTCAATATGCCAGCAAATCTGGAAAACTCAGCAGTGGCCACAGGACTGGAAAAGGTCAGTTTTCATTCCAGTCATAAGCAAAGGCAATGCCAAAGAATGCTCAAACTACCACACAATTGCACTCATCTCACATGCTAGCAAAGTAATTCTCAAAATTCTCCAAGCCAGGCTTCAACAGTACATGAACTGTGAACTTCCAGATGTTCAAGCTGGATTTAGAAAAGGCAGAGGAACCAGAGATTAAATTCCCAACATCTGCTGGAGCATCGAAAAAGCAAGAGAGTTCCAGAAAAACATCTATTTCTGCTTTATTGACTACACCAAAGCCTTTAACGGTGTGGATCACAATAAACTGTGGGAAATTCTTCAAGAGATGAGAATACCAGACCACCTTACCTGCCTCCTGAGAATTCTGTGTGCAGGTCAAGAAGCAACAGTCAGAACTGGACATGTAAGAGACTACAGATCTTTGGAACAGACCGGTTCCAAATCAGGAAAGGAGTACGTCAAGGCTGTATATTTTCACCCTGCTTATTTAACTTATATGCAGAGTACGTCATGAGAAATGCTGGAGTGGATGAAGCACAAGCTGGAATCAAGATTGCAGGGAGAAATATCAATAACCTCAGATATGCAGACAATACCACCCTTATAGCAGAAAGGGAAGAAGAACTAAAGAACCTCTTGATGAAAGTGAAAGAGGAGAGTGAAAAAGTTGGCTTAAAACTCAACATTCAGAAAACTAAGATCATGGCATCTGATCCCATTACTCCATGGCAAATAGATGGGGAAACGATGGGAACAGTGAGAAATTTTGCCATGATATTAAAAGATGCTTGTTCCTTGGAAGAAAAGTTATGACCAACCTAGACAACATATTAAAAAGCAGAGACATTACTTTATCAACAAAGATCTGTCTAGTCAAAAGTATGGTTTTTCCAGTAGTCATATATGGATGTGAGAGTTGGACTATAAAGAAAGCTGAGCACCAAAGTATTGATGTTTTTGAACTGTGCTGTTGGAGAAGACTCTTGAGAGTCCCTTGGACTGCAAGGAGATCCAACCAGTCAATCCTAAAGAAAATCAGTCCTGAGTATTCATTTGAAGAATTTATGCTGAAGCTGAAAATCCAATACTTTGGCCACCTGATGAGAAAAACCAACTCATTGGAAAAGACCCTGATGCTGGGAAAGATTGAAGGCAGGAGGAGAAGTGGATGACAAGGGATGAGATGGTTAGATGGCATCATTGACTCAATGGACATGAGTTTGAGCAAGCTCCAGGAGATGGTGATGGACAGGAAAGCCTGGTGTGCTATAGTCAATGGGGTCACAGGGAGTCAGACATGATTGAGGGACTGAACTCACTCATTCCTGTTCTTAGGGTATTATTTTTTTTTTCATTATTTTTAATGAAGTATCATTGACCTGTAATTACATTAATTACATTAGTATCAGGTGTACAACATAATGATTTGATATTTGCATATATTACAAAATGATCACCTCAGTATCATGTCTTTGTTTTATCTGTAATTATGTCTTCTTTTTCATTACTCCTCTGCATCTTTTCTTGTTGAAGTATAGCTGATTTGCAATATTTTGTTAGTTTCAGGTATTCAGCAAAGTGATTTGGTTATAAATATACATATATGGCATCCCAGGTGGCTCAGTGGTAAAGAACCCACCTGTCAATGCAGAATACGTGGGTTCTATTTCTGGGTCAGGAAGATCCCCTGAAGAAGGAAATGGCAACCTACTCCAGTATTCTTGCTTGGGAAATCCCATGGTCAAAAGGAGCCTGGTGGGGAATAGGCCATGGGGTCGAAAAGAGTCAGAGCCAGACACAACTTAGCTACTAAACAACAACAAATATATTATGTATATTCTTTCTATCAATTCTTTTCCATTATAGTTTATTACAATGTAGTTTCCTGGGTTATGCAGTAAATCCTTGTTGCTTGTTTTATACATGATATTATGTATTTGTTAATTTCATAACTCTTAATTTACCCCTTCTTCTTTCTCCTTTAACAATCATAAGTTTGTTTTCTATAGCTGTGAGTCTATTTCTGTTTTGTAAATAAGTTTATTTGTATTTTTTTATATTCCACATATATGTGATATCATATTTGTCTTTGTCTGACTTACTTAACTTAGTATGCTAATCTCCAGATCCACTTATGTTGCTGCAAATGGCATTATTTCATTCTTTTTTATGGCTGAGTCCATCATATACATACCACATCATTTTTATCCATTCATCTGTTGAAGGGCATTTAGGTTGTTTCCATTTCCTGACCATTGTAATTAGTGCTGTTATGAATATTGGGGTGCATGTGTCTTTTTTAATTAAAATTTTCATTTTTCTAGATATATGCCCAGGAGTGAAACTGCTGGATTATATGTTGTTATTGTTGTGCAGTCACTCAGTCGTGTCTGATTCTTTGCAAGCCCATGGACTGCAATACACAAGGCTTCCCTGACCCTCACCATCTCCCAGAGGATCATATGTAGGAACCTGCATGCTGTTTTCCACAGTGGCTGGACAGATTTACATTTCTACCAATGGTGTAGAAAGATTCTTTTTTATCCACACCCTCTCCAGCATTTATTATTTGCAGGATTTTAAGCATCTTTTCTTTCTAAAAATTTTAATTGTAGTGAAAGACATGTAACATAAAATTTATGTTAACCCTCTTTCCATATACAGTTAAGTATAGTCATACTGTTTTACAACAGGTCTATACAACTATTTTCATCTTGCAAATCTGAAACTCTATAGCCATTAAACAATAGCTCCATGTTTCCCCTTCCCCTATGCCTTGGCAGCCACCATTGCATTTTCTGTTTCTATGACTTTGACAACTTTGGACACCTTATATAAGTGGAATCACATAATATTTTTTTTCTGACTGGCTTATTTCATTTTGCATAATGCTCTCCAGGTTCATCCATGTTGTATCATATGACAGGATTTTCTTCTTTTTTAAAGCCTAAATAATATTGCACTATGTTGATATACCATACTTTATTTATCTATTCATCCATCAATGGACATACCTATTGCTTTGACTTCTCGGTTATTGAGAAAAATGCTGCAATAAACACGGGTGGGCAAATATCTCTTCAAGATCCTGCTTTCAGTTCAGTGTTGCCCATCAGTGCTTTTATTCCACCAACGCACTCAGGTATCTGCATGTGGGTTTGTTTGTGTGCCCAATAACATCATTTCCTCAATGAAAATTCCCATGTGGGTAGCTGCAGTGTGGGAAAGGGACCCTGGATTTCAAGCCCAAAGCTGTGCATTCACATCTCAGTTTCACAACTTACTAACTGGAGGGTCTTGAAACAACTTTTCTGAGTTTTAATTTTCTGTACACAGAGTCAAATATGTCTATCAATATGTTGGGAAGGCTAAATAAGATAATTGTGTAAACCATCTATTATGTTGCTTGAGTAATAACTGGTGGACAATTAATATTTGGTAGCTTCTCTGTTGTTTTACTTTCAATGTCTTGATCTTGAGTCCCGAAAACGATTTTATGTTTTGATTCCTTTGTAGATGAAGGTGTATTGCTGATTATTTTGTGTGCTATCATTTTTTGCTGTTTTGGTTATAAGAAATCAGCCAGTTTGCAAGCCATAAACCTGTGTATCATCTTCTAAACAAAGAAAATGAATCAATGCTCTCTTCTAAACTGGACTGCTAAATTTCCCCACTTTCCCTCAGCTTGCTAAGTTTTCCTAGAGCTATATACATGTAATTGCACAGGCATTTTCCTGATAGATTAAACATTCAGGCCAATAAAGAAGCATGACACAGATCCATTTTACAGTTCACTTATTTTTGTTGCTGTTAGTCAACTTGATTGCTGAAAGGAAGCAGGAAAATTTCAAAAGGCAGGCTTATTAAATGAACTAAGAATAATTTAATTCAAATAACATAAGTGCAAATTATCTCAGTGCAAACCCCATGCTGCTAAGGTCAGAAGATCTTAGCTTCTGTAATAACCTACAAGACTCAGTATGGTTTTGGAATCAGAGACTTCGATTTTGTTAAAACCAAGTAATTCATGCCCAGAACTCTGAATGAAGACACAAGTACAGTTTTAGGAAGCACTATAAAGTCGTGGCTTGAATCTGTTTGATTAATTCTTATACAATTATCTACGCTATTTATCAAGAATTAATCGGATAAGTTGGATGTTTTTAAGGAGTTTTCTATATCTTGAAAAGTGCCCTTAACACTTTTTCTGAAGGGCAAAACAACCTTTCAAAGTTATCAAAACGGCAAGACCAACATCTAGTGGTGAAATAAGTATACTGCAGGATGAATTTAGACCTTTAAATGTCAGCAATATTTCCAATTCTTCCAGAAAGAGGTATCTGTTTTAAAAAAAAAAAACAGGGGCCTAGAGAGTTACCCCAAAAGACTGTCAAAAATTGTTAAGAAGACAGTATAAGTGATTCAGACTTAAACACTTCATGAAGCAGTCTCCAGAGAACTGAAAAATGGGACAAAGATTGTAAACTTTTATAGGAAAAAGAAAAAAGAACAAGGAATATAAAAATAGAAGTAGACAGTCTCCAATCAGAGGACTGCAAAATGGGACAAAGATAGGAAACTTTTATATGATAAAGAATAAAGAACAAGGAAGAGAAAAGTAAAAGGAGAAGGTATGGAACATATGTTGGCTGAGGCCACATGGTCAACCTTGATTGGGGTAAGAAAGAACAGGAACTAACTGTGGAGCCCAGAGTTGGCTTGGTGTCTGGGAACTGGCTGACTGGATGCACTGTATTTCTGGTCAAGTGGAGGAATGTTTACCGGGATGCAAAATTTACCTGACTTCTGGCTTGCTGTGTAGCACCGAGAGCAGGAGTGACTCAATCTTGGCCCTAGAAATCTACTTTAACACGACTAAATCATTAGTGGTAGAATTTCAGGTAATTAATTGTTAAACAGAGGGAATCTTTGGGAAAAAGTTGAGAGTGGTCTTTTGGTGCTATCCTATACAATAAAAGCAAATGACTAACCAACTTATTTTTAAGAGCTCTCCAAACTGAAAGAAGCTGTGCCAGGATTTTAGAGAAATTTTATATCCACTGTAGAAGATGCAGCTTAAAAATCATTTATAATTTTTACTGATGTCCTGGCACACAGTAGAACCAATACTGCTTTAAATAAATGTCTGATGTAAAAGTTAGCTTCTCATCAAGTAGTTAACTACTTTATACATTATTTTTACAGCTAGATTGCCTCAGCAAATAAATCTGTTTCTCCTGAATCCATAAAGCTCATTAGGAGCACTTACGAACCGTATTCTTTATAATTTACATCTCAGGATCATTATTATTCGGATGCATGAAACTGCTTCATGGGAGCCATAGAAGGTTAAGCCTAAGACAATAAGTCTGAGACCATTTGAAGAGCCCCCGTCCTGCCCACATGTTCTCAGTGACCGCTGCCTACCTACTCATTCCTCTTTCACCCTGGATTTTTAGAATGTTTCTCCATCCTGAGCTGCTTGAGGGCCCATTTGCTGTTGGCCAGAAATATAGACAAAAGCCATCAGGGCCAAACTTGCCACGATCCCAAGCCAGCTTCAGTAGCTGTAGGGTGTTACAACAACTCATTTTGCCTTCAGAACACAAATACATCTTCCAGTTGGCCAGCTCTGGCTGGTTTCCTGTGACTACCATGGGTAAAATAGGTAGCTGGTGAGAAATTGCTCTATCGCACAGGGAGCCTAGCCAGGTGTTCTGTGACGATCTAGAGGTGTAGGATGAGGTGAAGGGAGGGAGGTGATATGTGTATAATTATGGCTGATTTGTGTTGTTGTATGGCAGAAACCATCATCACATTGTAAAGCAAATTTCCTCCAATTAAAAAATAAATTTAAAAAAGACAAATGTATATCTCTGTCCATTCTTCCCAGGAACTGACTGGGAGGCCCACTAAGCACATTCAGTGGGGTTCTGGGTGCTGGTCCTGATGGTTTCTGACTCAAGCACAGTGTGGAGGCTGGCTTGCCTCCATTGCCCCGTCTCAAATTGCTCTTCTCCACTTGAGCAACTAACAGTTTCAACTTCACAGAAATGAAACTGTGACAGTCTTTTATAAATAGTGCTGCATAAGCTTTGTGTCCTCCGTTGTGTCTGACTTTTCACGATCCCGTGGACTGTAGCCCGCCAGGCTCCTCTGTCCATGGGATTTCCCAGGCAAGAACACTGGAGTGGGTTGCTATCCCCTTCTCCAGGGGATTTTCCAGATCCAGGGATAGAACTCTCATTACACGTAGATTCTTTACTGCCTGAATCACCAGGTAAGGTTTAAGGGTTGCTGTTTAGTAAGTTCTCTTTGGCTTCATCACATATGCTTTGTTCAGCCTCCACATCAAGAAAGAAAGGGTGAGGGCATTGTAAACAAATAGCTCTCTTCATCAGGTTATGTTATTCACTGGTTTGGTGTCTCTCGCTTCGATGACTCACCCAAATTGAGCTTTGTGCTCTGACTTCAGCCATCATATGGCTTTTCATCCCTTCTCTAATAATGTTCTGTATCTGGATTTTGATGCTAAAATTAACACCAGGATTCAGGACAATCCAACAGAAGAACCAATGGCTGCATACCTGAATACAAATCATTTAAGAGAAAACAGGCTCCCTGGGTACTTGATTCCTGAATCACATTCAGGAATCCAAAGTACTCAGTCCACACACTCACTGTGTAAAGGGCAGATATGATATTGTCATCAGTCCCTGATCAGCATCGTCCTTGGCTCTTAAATGCCTGCTTGCTTCCCTTTCATGACCTGCACCAAACTTCCCCTTGCCTTGCCCACACTGTGGCCTTTCTTTGCGCTACTTTTCTCCCCACCCTTCAAGGTTGAGTTCAAATGTCTGCTTGTTTATCTCCTCTGAACTACGGTAACTCAGATCCCATATCTTTCTATTTTGTCTTCGAATATTTCCTTATTCACCTCATTCTTTCATGTAGCTATTTGCTTGGGAGGTGCTATAGTTTATCTTTCTCACTTCTGAACTCCCCAAGTCTGGTGCTTGTGTGTGTATGCTAAGTCACTTCAGTCGGGTCCAACACTTTCTGACCCCATGGACTGTAGCCCACCAGGCTCCTCTGTCCATGGGATTCTCCAGGCAAGAATACTGGAGTGGGTTGCCATTTCCTTCTTCAGGGAATCTTCCCAACTCAGGGATCAAACCTGTGTCTGGCAGGTTCTTTACAACTAGCGCCACCTGGGAAGCCCCTGGTGCTTCAATAAGCAAACATCTTTTAAAAAGTGCAGAGGTCCAGTGACTTTAGCTTGGGGAGCCTCCTACTTAGCATATGTCCACTTTGAAGCCTTGGCTGCAGTATGAATATAAAACAGAGGGCTTCATCCTCATTTCTGGAGAAAGTGGGATGTCTCATTCTCCTATATCCTTGACAAATGAATCCCTCCCTCCACTCCCTGTCTGAGTAAAATGCAGCAATAAGAGCTAAGTTGAAAATATATTGTAGAAACAGTCCATGACTGGCATAAATTAAAGTGCTGGGATGTGAAAGATACCAAAATGCACACGGACAGTGCACCTTGTGCCCGCAAACTCAGCAGCAGACTGATGAGAGCGGTATGAGTGGCACAGACTGTCTTTTTCTTTGTCCAGAGCAAAGTGCCCTGTGATGAAGGTTTGGGGGACAGGACCAGCACCTACTCACAGCTTCCTTTGGTTCTATTAGACTGGCCATTTGAGGATTAAGATACATTTTGTGTGGTCTGGCATCTGTAGAGTAATGAAGGACTTCAATTTCATCCTCACAATAATGGCCCCCACAGACTGCTCTCATGATGCACTCAAGACTGGGGTGAGCTGTGAAATAGGCACTGCGGTTACCAGCATTTGTGGCTTCCCTGGTGGCTGCGACGGCACACGAGCGCAGCGGCTGCGAGCACGGCCAAGAGGAGCTACCCCGCGCCTGAGGTCAGGGGCAGTGGCCGAGAGGAGCTACCCCATGTCCGAGGTAAGGAGCAGTGGCTGCGATTTGCTGGAGCAGCGGTGAAAAGAGATCCCACGTCCAAGTTAAGTGAAACCCAAGTAAGGTGGTAGGCGCTGAGAAAGGGAATCAGAGGCAGACAAACTGAAACTACAATCACAGACAACTAGCCAATCTGATCACATGGACCACAGCCTTGTCTAACTAAATGAAACTAAGCCATACCATATGGGGCCACCCAAGACAGACGGGTCATGGTGGAGAGGTCTGACAGAATGTGGTCCACTGGAGAAGGGAATGGCAAACCACTTCAGTATTCTTGCCTTGAGAACCCCATGAACAGTACGAAAAGGCAAAAGGATAGGACACTGAAAGATGAACTCTCCAGTAGGTGAACTCCAGTCAGTAGGTGCCCAATATGCTACTGGAGATCAGTGGAGAAATAACTCCAGAAAGAATGAAGGAATGGAGCCAAAGCAAAAATAACACCCAGTCGTGAATGGGATTGGTGATAGAAGCAACGTTCAATGCTGTAAAGAGCAATATTGCATAGGAACCTGGAATGTTAGGTCCATGAATCAAGGCAAATTGGAAGTGGTCAAACGGGAGATGACAAGAGTGAACATCGACATTCTAGGAATCAGTGAACTAAACTGGACTGCAATGGGTGAATTTAACTCAGATGACCATTATATCTACTACTGTGGGCAGGAGTCCCTTAGAAGAAATGGAGTAGCCGTCGTAGTCAACAAAAGAGTCTGAAATGCAGTACTTGGATGCAATCTCAAAAGCGACACAATGATCTCTGTTTGTTCCAAGGCAAACCATTCAATATTACAGTAATCCAAGTCTATGCCCTGACCAGTAATGCTGAAGAAGCTGAACAGTTCTATGAAGACCTATAAGACCTTCTACAACTAACACCCAAAAAAGATGTCCTCTTCATTATAGGGGACTGGAATGCAAAAGTAGGAAGTCAAGAGCCATCTGGAGTAACAGGCAAATTTGGCCTTGGAGTACAAAATGAAGCAAGGCAAAGGCTAACAGAATTTTGCCAAGAGAACACACTGGTCATAGCAAACACCCTCTTCCAACAGCACAAGAGAAGACTCTACACATGGACATCACCAGGTGATCGACACCAAAATCAGATTGATTATATTCTTTGCAGCCAAAAATGGAGAAGCTCTATACAGTCAGCCAAAACAAGACCAGGAGCTGACTGTGGCTCGAATCATGAACTCCTTATTGACAAATTCATACTGAAACTGAAGAAAGTGGAGAAAACCACTAGACCATTCAGGTATGACCTAAATCTAATACCTTATGACTATACAATGGAAGTGAGAAATAGATTTAAGGGACTAGATCTGATAGACAGAGTACCTGATGAACTATGGATGGAGGTTCATGACATTGTACAGGAGACCGGAATCAAGGCCATCCCCAAGAAAAAGAAATGCAAAAAAGCAAAATGGCTGTCTGAGGAGGCCTTACAAATATCTGTGAAAAGAAGGGAAGTAAAAAGCAAAGGAGAAAAGGAAAGATATACCCATTTGAATGCAGAGTTCCAAAGCAATAGCAAGGAGATATGAAAGCCTTCCTCCGTGATCAATGCAAAGAAATAGAGGAAAACAACAGAATGGGAAAGACTAGAGATCTCTTCAAGAAAATTAGAGATACCAAGGGAACTTTTCATGCAAAGATGGGCTCGATAAAGGACAGAAATGGTACAGACCTATCAGAAGCAGAAGGTATTAAGAAGAGGTGGCAAGAATACACAGAAGAACTGTACAAAAAAGATCTTCACGACCCAGATAATCATGATGGTGTGATCACTCACCTAGAGCCAGACATCCTGGAATGTGAAGTCAAGTGGGCCATAGGAAGAATCACTACGAACAAAGCTAGTGGAGGTGATGGAATTCCAGGTGAGCTATTTCAAATCCTGAAAGATGATGCTGTGAAAGTGCTGCACTCAATATGCAAGCAAATTTGGAAAACTCAGCAATGGCCACAGGACTGGAAGAGGTCATTTTTCATTCCAATCCCAAAGAAAGACAATGCCAAAAATGCTCAAACTACTGCACAATTGCACTCATCTCACACACTAGTAAAGCAATGCTCAAAATTCTCCAAGCCAGGCTTCAGCAATACGTGAACCTTGAACATCCAGATGTTCAAGCTGGTTTTAGAAAAGGCAGAGGAACCAGAGATCAAATTGCCAACATCTGCTGGATCATGGAAAAAGCAAGATAGTTCCAGAAAAACGTCTATTTCTGCTTTATTGACTATGCCAAAGCCTTTGACTGTGTGGATCACAATCAACTGTGGAAAATTCTTCAAGAAATGGGAATACCAGACCACCTGACCTGCCTCCTGAGAAACCTGTATGCAGGTCAGAAAGCAACAGTTAGAACTGGACATGGAACAACAGACTAGTTCCAAATAGGAAAAGGAGTATGTCAAGGCTGTATATTGTCACCCTGCTTATTTAACTTATATGCAGAATACATCATGAGAAATGCTGGGCTGGAGGAAACACAAGCTGGAATCAAGATTGGTGGCAGAAATATCAATAACCTCAGATATGCAGATGACACCACCCTTATGGCAGAAAGTGAAGAGGAACTAAAAAGCCTCTTGATGAAGGTGAAAGAGGAGAGTGAAAAAGTTGGCTTAAAGCTCAACATTCAGAAAACGAAGATCATGGCATCTGGGCCCATCACTTCATGGGAAATAGATGGGAAAACAGTGGAAACAGTGGCTGACTTTATTTTTCTGGGCTCCAAAATCACTGAAGATGGTGATCGCAGCCATGAAATTAAAAGAAGCTTACCCCTTGGAAGGAAAGTTATGACCAACCTAGACAGCATATTGAAAAGCAGAGACATTACTTTGCCAACAAAGGTTCGTCTAGTCAAGGCTGTGGTTTTTCCAGTGGTCATGTATGGATGTGAGAGTTGAACTGTAAAGAAAGTTGAGGGCCGAAGAATTGATGCTTTTGAACTGTGGTATTAGAGAAGACTGTTGAGAGTCCCTTGGACTGCAAGGAGATCCTACCCGTCCATCCTAAAGGAGATCAGTCCTAGGTGTTCATTGGAAGGACTGATGTTGAAGCTGAAACTCCAATATTTTGGCCTCTTTTGCAAAGAGCTGACTCATGTGAAAAGACCCTGATGCTGGGAAAGTTTGAGGGCAGGAGGAGAAGGGGATGACAGAGGTTGAGATGGCTGGATAGCATCACTGACTCAATGGACATGGGTTTGGGTGGACTCTGGGAGTTTGTGATGGACAGGGAGGCCTGGCATGCTGCGGTTCCTGCTGTCGCAAAGAGTCGGACACAACTGAGCCACTGAACTGAACCTGGTGGCTAGACAGTAAAGAACCCATCTGCCAATGCAGGATCCTCGGGTTTGATCCCTGGGTTGGGAAGATCCCCTGGAGAGAGAAATGGCAATCCCATGGACAGAGGAGCCTGGCAGGCTGTACTCCATGGGGCCTCAAAGAGTCAGACACAAGTAAGTGAGTAAACAACAACAACAAATGGATATTTGGGACATAAAAATAACTTGTCCCAGGGTCACAGCTGGTGAGTAGGAGGGAAGATCTTGTGATCAGGTCTGGCTGCTCCCAGAGCTCATGCTCCTAATCTGTGTGTTTCTCAGCTTCCCCCAAAGGAGCACCCAACAAAGAGTCAAAGTGCCTGCAGTTCAAAGTAAACTCTCTCTCATTTGCTGTTGACTCTAGATAACTCATTTCATTCCTTCTTCAGCTATACAATGTGATTTTCTGCCATGCCTATCTCATGTGAAGCCCAAATGAGATCATGGTAAGTAAAGGTAATACTTGAAGGAATAAATGAGCTGTAAAATATCAATCATCCCTTTACTTATTAAATGCCTGGTTGCCAGCTCCTGGGGCTTCCCTGGCAGCCCAGACAGGAAAGAATCTGCTTGCATTGCAGGAGATCTGAGTTCAATCCCTGGGTCAGGAAGATCCCCTGGAGAAGGGTATGGCACTCCAGTATTCTTGCCTGGAGAATTCCACGGACAGAGGATGTTGTACTGTCAGTTCAGTCGCCCAGTCGTATCTGACTCTTTGCGACCCCATGAACTGCAGCTCGCCAGGCCTCCCTGTCCATCACCAACTCCCGGAGTTTACTCAAACTCACATCCGTCGAGTTGGTGATGCCATCCAGCCATCTCATCCTCTGTCGTCCCCTTCTCCTCCTGCCCCCAATCCCTCCCAGCATCAGAGTCTTTTCCAATGAGTCAACTCTTCGCATGAGGTGGCCAAAGTACTGGAGTTTCAGCTTTAGCATCAGTCCTTCCAATGAACACCCAGGACTGATCTCCTTTAGGATGGACTGGTTGGATCTCCTTGCAGGCCAAGGGACTCTCAAGAGTCTTCTCCAACACCACAGTTCAAAAGCATCAATTCTTTGGCACTCAGCTTTCTTCACAGTCCAACTCTCACATCCATACATGACCACTGGAAAAACCATAGCCTTGACTAGACGGACCTTTGTTGGCAAAGTAATGTCTCTGCTTTTGAATATGCTTTTGAATATGCTCATGGTCATAACTTTTCTTCCAAGGAGTAAGTGTCTTTTAATTTCATGGCTGCAATCACCATCTGCAGTGATTTGGAGCCCAGAAAAATAAAGTCTGACACTGTTTCCCCATCTATTTGCCATGAAGTGATGGGACCAGATGCCATCATCTTAGTTTTCTGAATGTTGAGCTTTAAGCCAACTTTTTCACTCTCCTCTTTCACCTTCATCAAGAGGCTTTTTAGTTCCTCTTCACTTTCTGCCATAAGGGTGGTGTCATCTGCATATCTGAGGTTATTGATATTTCTGCCACCAATCTTGATTCCAGCTTGTGTTTCCTCCAGCCCAGCATTTCTCATGATGTACTCTGCATATAAACTTTTCAAGGTATTATACTAAAAGATTTAAAATGTTTTCTTCTAGAAAAATAAATGTCTCATATATATTAGCTACTGTAGCAGGCATTTGATATGAAGAATTTAGGTTCACAGTCCCTGTCCTGGAAGAGTTTTCAGTCTCAAGAAGGAGATAAACAATCTGACAGTAGCTAGTATAGTAACTGCTCTGCCAGGGCTGGCACACAGGCCACTGAACCATAAGTAAAACACAATGTCTTTAGGCCAATGGTGGGAAAGGAAGTGTCGGGGAGGACTTCCCATCCGACAACAATCAGAGCCAACGTTCACCAAGAGCTTAGCTGTGTTCTCCTAAAGATGGTAAATGTTCTCATGAATTATTTCATCTCAGCAGCTGCCCTCCATTGAAGGTTCTCCACTTGTGCCCATTTAACAGATGAGATGCTTCTTGAGGTTAGGCTGCATGTTCATGGTTACAGCGGCAGGACATGGAGTAAAGTCTGTCTGATATGGAAGTCAGCATGCTTAGTGGCCTTACTGCAGCTCTGCCTTCCTCCTGAAGGCAGAAACAACCCGAGTGCTGACGGACATATATCCACTGTCCAGGTCAATAACCAAGTGTATTCTGGATAGAAGGAAGAGCATGAGCAGAAGCTTAAAGATGACAGTTGGGACAGTTTAAGGACCAGTTTGGCTGGAGCTTAAGATGCCTTTGGGAGAAGCAGCCAGGGTGGAGGAGTGGAGATTAAACGGTTCCCTGGTTCTGAAAGTTCTCATCCAGTTCTCTTTAAAGCTAGGAACCTTGACCTTTCTGATGGCCCATGGAGAGTGTCCCAGTTTCTCAAAAAGAAATGAGATTTGATTCGATGACTCTAGTACTGTTGGTAGGTAAGTCAATAGACTGCTGAAAAAAATGCACTGGGTTTCCAGAACAGACTTAGCAGGACTCCTGGTGTCTTTCTCTCCTTGAGCGCCTAAAAACATCAAAGCAGTCACTAGAACTAATTAAGGTGTCAGGAAAGATCCACTGGAGCCAAACACACCATTTGCAAAATTGCATGTAGAGTCATAAAACACTGGATCCATGAAGCATTCATTTTGGGAAAGGAACCTTTGACACGTTTCTCTGTTAATGCACTTTTTCTTTCCCCCAACCCTCAGTCAAGGGCTTTCTTTTGGTGAGACAGGGTGTGTATGTGTATGTGGTGGGGGAGTGTGGTGTGCAGCACACTGATGGGGCGGAAGCCTGGGCTTGGAGGCAGCCAGGCTGGCTCAGAGTCGGCCCCTCCCACATGCTCTTGCTGTGACCCAGACCAAGTTAGTTAACCACCGTAAGCCTTTGTTTCCAGGTCTATAATTGAAGCTAACTGTTCTGCTCCTTCCCGGAGAAGGCAATGGCAACCCACTCCAGTACTCTTGCCTGGAGAATCCCATGGGCTGAGGAGCCTGGTAGGCTGCAGTCCATGGGGTCGCTAAGAGTTGGACACGACTGAGTGACTTCACTTTCACTTTTCACTTTCATGCACTGGAGAAGGAAATGGCAACCCACTCCAGTGTTATTGCCTGCAGAATCCCAGGGACGGGGGAGCCTGGTGGGCTGCCGTCTATGGGGTCGCACAGAGTCGGACATGACTGAAGCGACTTAGCAGCAGCAGTTCTGCTCCTTCAGAGGAGGCTTGGGGGAGCCAGAAGTGCACAGATGCCCGGCACAGTGCCTAGCCTGTTGTTGTTGTTTACTCACTCAATAGCGTCCGACTCTTTTCGAACCCACGCACTGTAGCCCGCCAGGATCCTCTGTCCATGGGATTTCCCAGGCAAGAATACTGGGGTGGGCTGCCATTTCCTTTTACAGGGGATCTTCCTCACCCAGGGATCTAACCCGTGTCTCCTGCATTTCCTGCACTGGCGTGTGGCTTCTTTACCACTGAGCCACCAGGGAAGCAAGTTGTTAGGCCTCTATTAATGATAAACATTATGATAATGAACCACAACTCCTCAGTTACCATCCAGATTCCCAACCCCACCAAACACATAATGACCATGAAATATCCACTCCATACGGAGGGAACCCCAAACTGGTGCCAACTTCAAACTTACATCACAGGGCAATTCTCTGCGGAGAAGGGCAGGGACGGCACTCTTGTCGATACCCCCACTCCTAGATGTAATCAAACTCATATAGGCTGAGTTCAGTGTCTGGAAAGTGTGCTGTTGATCTGCACAGAAGCTGCTTTTCATTGCACTAATCATTCTATTTTTGCTGGTCATGGACATAATTGCTCCAGTGTGTCTCAAATTCAACTCTTTTATTTTAAAAAATTTATTTATTAATATTTATCTTATTTTTAATAATTAAATTTATCTATTCTAATTGAAGGATAATTGCTTTATAATACTGTGTTGGTTTCTGCCAAACATCAACATGAATCAGCCACAGTGTCCCCTCCCTCTTGAATCTCCCTCTCAACTCCCTCCCCATCCCATCCGTCTAGGTTGTTTCAGAGCCCAGTTTGAGTTCCCTGAGTCATACAGCAAATTCCCACTGGCTGTCTGTTTTACATATGGCAATGTACGTTTCCATGTTACTCTCTCCCACCCTCTCCTTCTTCCCCCCTCCCCATCGTGTCCATGAGTCTGTTCTCTATGTGTCTCCACTGTTGCCCTGCAAATAGGTTCATCAGTACCATCTCACTAGATTCCACATATACACATTAGTATACGATATTTGTTTCTCTTTCTAACATACTTCACTCTGTATAATAGGTTCTAGGTCATCCACCTTTCAAGTTCAATTCTTATGGCTCTTATTTTGAGCCAATAGTGGTGATGATTGGGGGAGAGTGGGGAGCAGGAATCAGTCCTCAAGGCCATGGGAGAATGACAACCAAGTGTAATTTTGAATCATTGTTTTTTTTTTCAATATATGTGCAGCTAAGGATTTCAATTGAACACATATCCTACAAGTGACTCCAGAAATGAATCACTGGATATTACACAATCTGTTCAGCATTCACTCAGCATCCAACAACATTGACCATGTGCCTGGGTCTCTGAAGAACAGATATTAATATACTGAGGATTTCCCTCATGGTCCAGTGGTTGAGAACTGACTGTCAGTGCAAGGGACATGAGTTCAATCTAGTCAGGGAAGATTCCACATGCCATAGAGCAACCAAGCCCATGGGCCACAACTACTGAGCCCATGTTCCTAGACTCTGTGCTCTGCAATAAGAAAAGCCACCACAATGAGAAGCCCATACATTGCAACTACTGAGTAGACCCCACTCACCACAACCAGAGAAAGCCCATGTGCAGCAACAGAGACTCATGGCAGCCAAAAATAAAAAAACAAATGAATAAAGATTATATATAAAAAAGATACTGACAGAGTCAGTTGGGCTTCTATAATGGAATATCATAGACTTCGTGGCTTAAACATTTATGTTACAGTTTATTTGCACTTCAGGAGGCTGAGAAGTCCAAGATCAAGGTGCCAACAGATGTCTGTTTGTTGTCTGGCAAAAGCCTACTTCCTGGTCTTCTTGCTATGTCCTTACATGACAGAGAGAGAGAGAGAAAGAGGGCTTATCTCTTTCATGTCTCTTCTTATTAGGACACTAATCCCATAGGTGGCACAGGGGTAAAGAATCCACCTGCCAGTGCAGGAGATGTAAGAGATTCAGGTTCAATCCCTGGGTCAGGAAGATCCCTTAAGGAGGTAATGGCAACCCATTCCAGTCTTCTTGCCTGGAGAATTCCATGGACAGAGGAGCCTGGCAGGCTACAGTCCATGGGGTTGCAAACAGTCAGACATGACTGAGTGACTGAGCACATACCCATTCAAGGGGGCTTCTCCCTTATGACCTAATTACCTCTCAAAGGCCCACCTCCAAATGTCATCCCAATAGGAATTAGTGTTAGGAGAGGACGTAAACAATCCACAGCAGATAGCCACGTCACCCACCAGTAACTTTATCTGTAGAGCTTATAGTATGTGAATAAATTATCTTAAGGAAACTGTGAATACTGTAGGAGAGAGAGAACCAAGTTAAAGGAGTTCACAAGACTGAGAAAGAGATTGTTTCTGGTTGAGGACTCCGAAAAATATCCCCAAAGAACCAATATTTATTTTAGGCTTTGACAGAAGGAGGGCTTCTGTGACTCCAGTGGTAAAGAAAGCACCTGCCAATGCAGGGAACTCGGGTTCAATCCCTGGTCCAGGAACCCTGGAAAGGGAAATGGCAACCTACTCTAATATTCTCACCTGGGAAATCCCATGAACAGTGGAGCCTGGTGGTCACAAAGAGTCAGACTTGACTGAGCAACTAACTTTGCTTTGTATTTACTTTGGAGTTACTGTCTCCAAAGTAAATACAAAAGTTACTTCTGAGAAAAATTGGAAATCTCTCTTATTTGCTTAGATTTTGCCTCTTCTGGCTGGATTTCTGTCATGTGGGTCCTTGCTCACAGTGGAACGAGTCTTATAGTGGGATCAAGATACCATGTGCCCTCTAATTACCTAAGTATCAGTTTCCTTGCTGTGAGCCACAGATGCCAGAGTAGAGATAATAAAGTCCCCAGGATTGCATTTGCAGTCAATTATTTTTAATGATATGATAGAAGTCAGGTCATCAGATTGAAATCCCTCTGCGTATGGTAGAAATGTCTCATAATGCATTCTGTGAGATCAGGGCAAAGCCTTCAAAAAGCTCACATTCTGTTCTAGCCAACTCTTTTTTTCTGCTAGCAAAAAATGACACATGCAAACTGTAGAAGCTACCAAAAATGTATACTGAAGAAAATATGGTTTTCAAAAATCTTCACACAGTTAATTTTGATAGGTTTTCTTTAAATGTATGTATATTATAGTCAACTAAAGATATTTACATAGTTGGGTTTCCCTGGTGGCTCAGATGGTAAAGAATCTGCCTGCAATGAAGGAGACCTGGGTTTGATCCCTGAGTTGGGAAGATCCTCTGGAGAAGGGAATGGCAATCCACTCCAATATTCTAGCCTGGAGAATTTCATGGATAGAGGAGCCTAGCGGGCTACAGTTCATGAGTTGCAAAGAGCCAGACATCTCTGAACAACTAACACTACCACTATTTCATAGTTAGCAAGTCTATAATATCCATGTATGATGTTTTCACTTAACTTCATATCAGAAGTCTTAAAAAGGAGTTTATTTAGTACTTGAACTCTATAAAGAAGATAGCATTGAAGTGAATTGCATAGGTTCTCCTATGGACACTTGGGTAATACAGTACTCAACTCATTTTATCCCACCATCACAGGAAAGTAATAAGTCCAGATATGTCACTGGCAGCCAAGAAAGCAGCTTCCAGAACAAGTGATGGATCACCACTGTCTCAGCATAGCCGGAAATATCTTCTGAGCCTAAAAATAATGGGCCACGTTAGCTAATGCGGAACAGTTATTTGGCTAAATTAAACTTCAGCTACTATCAAGAGATTCATTCCCAAATGGGATTCTTTTTTTTAAGTAATAATAGTAGTGCCTTATTAATTATTTATAAAATAATTATGGTTGAGCCCCTGCAGTTTCCATCTATCCAAATGGTACCAAAACTGAGGTGAAGGAAGGAGATAGATAGGTATATACTACCCCCTTTTTATTTTAAATCAAAGATGGTATTTTTAGAGGCTGAGAGTGGGTCTCAGTAAAGGGTATAATCTAAGATTTTTATAACTTTTATATGGGTGTGTTTTGTAGAGGTGATTTTCATCACATGTCTGACATTCTATGATGTTACAAGCTTTTCTTTAAATTCATAAAGTATACTTAGGGCAAATGAAGCTGAAGACAGGAACATCCGAACACATCCAATTACGGGATGCTACTAGTTACAATTTCAGTGACAGCAGACAGCCAGTTTTGTGTGCTGTAGCTGAAATTCCCATTTACTTGCTCTCAGCTGAGACTCAGGGCAAAGGAAATATACAACCTCCTCCTGACAAACCCACTGAATGAAGACTTCATCAAGTCTCTTGTCTAGAAAACTCAGTAGTAAAATTCTGGGACAATGAATGCTCCACTGAGGCACAATACCAACAACAGCAAGAAAAGAAAACACACAGCCAGCTCTCTGACCTAGCAATAAGCCCCAGGTCAGTAGCTGGAATAGGCGTCACACACATACACCTGCCTAATAATAGCTAAATGAATGGTCATGATGTTCCTTCCAGTCTCTTTTAAATTCACAAAGGATGAGAGGTGATGGGTAAGTGAGGAGGCGGATGTGGGGTGGCTTCAGAGTCAAATATGCCTAGTATAGAAAATCCAAAACAATTTTGCACAAGTAAAATTCTTAGAAAATCACCAAAGAAAATTGCTGTTAATATCTTAGCATATTCTGGTTCAGACTTTTCAAAACATTCATGCATGTTTCTGTGATATTTTACCTAAATTGGGATTATGTCTATTGTAATGTTAAATCTTATTTTTTTAACTGAATATTATGTATTTTTAAAGCATACTTTCAAGTAGTTAAATATCCATGACTCATTTTAAAAGCTTCTTAAATTTCTTTCACATGTCGTGAATTATAATATGTTAACTTTATCTCATCTTGTTGAACATGAGACTAGATTTCCAGTTTCTTATTAATATTAATAATATGGCAATAAATATCTCTACACATACCTTTTTGTCCCTTCTTATACTGTTACCTTATAATATGTCCCTATACCTTATTTTGTTCAGAGTAGATGAACAGTTTTCAAGCCTACACTCCCTCCACCAGAGTATGGTAACATCTAATTCTCAAAATATTCATTAATATTGAACATAATCATTATTTAAATCTTTCAGATTAGGCAAGTGAAAAATTTGGGAGATGGATGATGGTAAGAGTTGCACAACAAGATGAATGTCCTTAGTGCCACTGAACTGTTCAGTTAAATATGGTTAAAATAGTATGCTTTATAGTAATGTGACTTTCACCACAATAAAAAAAAAATTTAAGCAACCAGATGAAATTTGACATCAATAAATCTAACATCTTAAAAATAATAATATTAATAAATCTCATTATTTAATAGGCAAAGTACATATTGTCACTGCTTTGACTTGTCCTTGCCTGATTAAATACATAGCTAAATGGTTGTTTTTCATTTTGTTCTGTTTTTTCTTGTTCTGGAAATAATACATTTATGTCCACTCCCTTCCCATTTGGATTGTTAGCTTATGTCTTATAAATTTCTAACCAAATGCTTTTATTATATTTGTGGTAAATAACTAACTGGTAAGTAGACAAGCATTTTCCCTTTGCAATTCTCTTTATGGCTTTTGAGCATTCTTTGGCATTGCCTTTCTTTGGGATTGGAATGAAAACGGACCTTTTCCAGTCCTGTGGCCACTGCTGAGTTTTCCAAATTTGATGGCATATTGAGTGCAGCACTTTCACAGCATCATCTTTTAGGATTTGAAATAGCTCAACTGGAATTCCATCACCTCCACTAGCTTTGTTCGTAGTGATGCTTTCTAAGGCCCACTTGACTTCACATTCCAGGATGTCTGGCTCTAGGTCAGTGATCACATCATCGTGATTATCTGGGTTGTGAAGATCTTTTTTGTACAGTTCTTCTGTGTATTCTTGCCACCTCTTCTTAATATCTTCTGCTTCTGTTAGGTCCATACCATTTCTGTCCTTTATCGAGCCCATCTTTGCATGAAATGTTCCCTTGGTGTCTCTTAATTTTCTTGAAGAGCTCTCTAGTCTTTCCCATTCTGTTGTTTTCAGGGAGGCCTGGCGTGCTGCGATTCATGGGGTCGCAAAGAGTCGGATACGACGGAGCGACTGAGCTTATGGGTTTTACATGCAGGAAGTTCAGCCTCACGCTAAGATAAGATACATCTTTGTGATTACCTATTAAAAGTATACATGTGCACACACACTGCATCAATCCAGTGAGTCCAACCCTTTTGTATTAACTCATGGTTTGCTTTAAAAATTATTTTCAAATGAGCACAGACTCAGTCTCCCCACCTTGAAAAATGCCGAGATGAATGGATCCCTTTCCCTTCCCTTTGAGGCTTAGTTGAGACATGCGCTTATGTGTGGGCATTCCAGCACACACCTCGATCTGGTAATTGTGAGCAGCCAGGGGCGTGTTCATTCTAGTAAACCTACTGGAGTTGGCTTAATTTGCGATAATTTGCATTCTACTCTACCCCTCCTGTGTTCGGTTTTGATACAATGAGAGATCATTTTTACTTGGTTTTTTTAGAACTAAAAGGTTAAGGAAAATTAAATTAATCTAAACTGTGAACTGGTCTTCCAAGAGTACCCTTTTAAAAAAAAGAATCAATGCCCAGATTTAAATCGAGAGAAAACTATGCCTAAATTCTCAGCCTTAACCAAATACTACTGGGTAATTTAGACAAGGACCTCTCCTCTTGTTAGGGCTTGGTTTCCTTATTTATGAAGCCCTAGTTTACATCACTGCATGATGGTTAAGCAAAATAATGTTCCTAGCCCAAGGCTTTAGTAAATTGGCAGTTAATAATGTGTGCTGAATGTAAATTTAAGGGAGGGTGAATAAAAGTAATGACAGCTGCGTGCATGCATGCCCAGTCACTAAATGGCTGCTACAAGGCTTTAAATTCCAGCCTGGCAAGATTCAGACCCTCCGTTCTTTCCTTAATCTTAAAGTCCTCTTCTAGAGCGTAATTTACTGCAGTTACTGGCACAAGAACTGGGGACATTGGAATGATATGTTCCAAATGACTTGAAAACTTTTTTTTTTTTGGCTACACCACACAGCTTGGAGGATCTTAGCTTCCTGATCAGGGATTGAAGCCAGTCCCCTGCAGTGAAAGTCCAGAGTTCTAACCACTGAACCGCCAAAAAAATTCCCTTGAAAACTTTTAAAGAAGAAAATTATTCAAGAAATGAAAAACAGGAAACATAAGTATATAAATAAGAAGCCTGATCTCCTAACACCTAGGTTTGTGTTCAATTGTAAAAGGAAAAATAATTATGGTGAAGATGTATTGAGGGCTGACCATGTTCCAGACACTAAGTAAGCAGGACATTTTCTCGACCTCCCACCACCCTGGATGGGGTGGGCCTGTTGTGAGCACCGTATGACAGATGAGAAGACAGTCTTGTCTATGGCCATACCACCCTGAACGTACCCGATCTTGTCTGATCTCAGAAGCTAAGCAGGGTCAGGCCTGGTTAGTATTCGGAAGGGAGAAAACAGAGTCGTGCCCAAATTCCAATAACTAGTAAGGGATAGAGTGGGGACTCTGCAGATGTGACCCCAGCACCCAGGCTTCTAAGGGCTATACAAATACAGCCGTGCATTCATAATAATTGATGCTTTTGAATTGTGGTGTTGGAGAAGATTCTTAAGAGCCCCTTGGACTGCAAGGAGATCCAACCAGTCCATCCTAAAGGAAATCAGTCCTGAATATTCATTGGAAGGACTGATCCTGAAGCTGGTACTCCAATACTTTGGCCACTTGATGCAAAGAACTGACTCATTGGAAAAGACCCTGGTGCTAGGAAAGATTGAAAGAGAAGAAGGAGGAGAAGGGGACAACAGGGGATGAGATGGTTCGATGGCATCACCAACTCAATGGACATGAGTTTGAGTAGGCTCCGGGAGTTGGTGATGGACAGGGAGGCCTGGCGTGCTGTAGTCCATGGGATCACAAATAGTCAGACATGGCTGAGCGATTGAACTGAACTGAACTGAACTGATTCATATTAATAGCTTGTCATCCAATGAGACCACACCTCCACCACTTACCCAGCCAGGATTATTTCTAAGGTGTTCTGGAAGGAATTTCTGCTTCCCAGATACCTTCTCTATTCCTCTTATCAAAATATTTTATGTTCTGGAATCCAAACCTTTTAATTTCAAACTCAGATATGTCTTAAAATGTCACTGCCCCAGTGGTGCTTCTATTCTGATGTATGTTCCCATGAAGGTGTGACTGTTGCCAGATTCTTAGCTAAGAAAAGGTTTGGCTGGGTGAGGAAAAGCTTGTGAGGAGATAAAGGGCAGGTGAAGGGCAGACTGGAGGAGCCAGGGAACTCCAAAATTAAAAAAAAAATCTTGATTCCACAAGCTTGCTTTGAACTGCCCTGAATACAACATAACATTTTTTTAAATGTATTAGAATCAAATTGGCAGTTTGCTATATGAAGAATTAATAGAGAAGAAAAAACCTATTTCTACTTTACCTGGATTTTATTTTTCCTCTTAATCAATAGGACATCCCAACACTTTAAAATTTTTTAATTTTGTAATTTTTTATTAAAGTATAGTTAATTTGCAGTTTCAAGTGTACAGCATAGTGAATCAGTATTTGTAAGGATTATGCTCCCAAACTCTTTCATTAAATTCCTTAATTAAAATCTTTCACTTCTTAAAAGTGGAATTTTGGCTAAAATATGAAGATATAGAAAAATATTTTTTATTTGAATATTCCCTCTTCATCTGCTCATAATCTTTATTCCTTAATGTTCTTTCTGGAGACTGTCATGATTGAATATATTGAGTCTCTGTTCTATGTTTGAAACACAAAATCACCAAAGGGCTTTTATATTTAATATTTCTTGCCAAAGTCAAATCTGAACAAATTTAATGGCCATATTATACATTCAGCTTAGTTTATTTGTTTCCCTTCTCTTCTCATAATACAACCTATGCATCACGAAGCATGGAATTATGGTAAAATTTACAACATCACTCAGGGACAAATGTATTCTTTTAGCCAGAGGGGTGACATTACAAGACCCAAGGGGACTGCAGGAGACATGACTATGGGATAAACATCTTTGATTTATTGGTGAACTGTCTTTGTGCTTATTATTTAAAAAGAAGAAAAAAGGTAAGTGATCAGAGATGTCCATATTTCTTAAATTATGTTCCTGTCTATCCTAGCCGATCTTTGACTCCATAAGGTCGTGTGGCTGACAAAGCATTATTGCCTATAAGACTCCGATTCGTCCAAACAATGTAAAAGTGCACAAAGGACTAGGAAAAAGTCACCATAAGATTTAGAACCTGAAGCCCAAATGCCATTTTCCTCATTGGTCCACCACAATTGCTCTGAGTAGCTCCCACTTTGCAAATCTGGGCGTAACTGTGTTTATTCCCACAGCCCTTCTTAGTCAGCTCACCTCCTTAAAGCTGACTAGTGACTGCCTGCAGCAGGCTCATTTATGAAGAAAGCTTTTAGATGGATTAAAATGTCAGACTCTCAGACAGTTTAAATTGAGAGCTAGGGCTGTTTACCTACGTATGTAGCTCTCTGCCGCATAAGGATGGCCCTCACCGCCCCTTACCCCCACTCTTCAGCGGCCAGAAGAGAGATGAAGAGGTTGAAGAATGGTAAGCAGTTCATCTTGGCAAGTCTAAAGCAATTGTTTGAGCTGTACACCGACTGGAACGGGACTGCGATGTGTCTGCCTTCCAGCCAGACTGCACATTAGGCAGGAATGGTCCTCTGCTTCTTGACCTACCCGCTGTCTTCAAGTGCCCCAATGTGTCAACTGGAAGGATATCCAAGAGACTCCATGGTGACAATATTTTCACAACCCCCTCACCCACCCATCCCGGTGCATCTCTCCTTCCTTCAAGACATTGCCTGATGATTAATTTACTGACTTGTAATAGTAAAAGAATGTGAACATTCTTTTACTATTAAAAGTGTTAAAAGGTAGTATTGGGACCTCCCTGGCAGTCTAGTGGTTAAGACTTTGCCTCCCAATACAGGGAATGTGGGTTCAATCCCTAGTCAGTGAGTTAAGATCCCAGGTGCCTTGCGGTCAGAAAGCCAAAAAAACATAAAACAGAAGCAATGTTGTAACAGATTCAATACAGACTTTTTAAATGGCCCACATCAAAAAAATATTATTTAAAAGAAACTAATATTAAAAGATATTAGCACATCGACCTTCCCAAAGATATATGTGTGTGTGTGAGAGAGAGAGAGGCAGAGCATCATGGTTTCCCAGGTGCTCAGGGGTAAACAGAAGACACAAGAGACACAGGTTCAATCCCTGGGTTGGGAAGATCCCCTGGAAGAGGAAATGGCAACCCACTACAGTCTTCTTGCCTGGAGAATCCAACGGACAGAGGAGCCTGACGGGCTACAGTCCATGGGGTCAAAAAGAACTGGACATTACTGAGTGACTGAGCACAGACACAGCACACACAGAAAAAAACATAGCAAAGAGAATAAAGAATCTTGGGTTCTAAAGTTAGAACTAAATAAAGTTAGCCAGCCCCTTAACCTGCCTGAGCCTAGTTTCCTATTCAGAAAAGGGGATACCTGGACCAGTACTCCAAAGTTCTCCGGCATATTTCAGCCTAAAGGAAGCTGTATTAAAAGCACAAAGTCCTTCCTGCAGCGCTTTGTCTTTATGTGTAGCACTGGCAATGGACTTAACATGCCTGCCTGTAAACCAGGCGCCTGGTCTCTCTTGAACTGTATACATTCTGATGGGTCAAATTTGCAACTTGACTGCACTGTCCACAAATAGCACATCTTTTGATCAGTCTCTCAGCAGGAGAAAGCACAAAGCAGTGTGTTTCAGAGTTGTGCCAAGAAGAGTCCACAAAGGGATCTGAGGTTGGTCCAGCCATTAACAGGTTACAGCCCAAGTTCATCCTTTCCACCAGAGACATTATCTCATTGGCTGGTCTCGCCAGAGGCCCAAGTTGTGTCTCATTAAGATTCTCCCAAGCACTGAGAATCTGCTTTGTCACAGACACTCATTTAGTTTATAGTTCTGCTATGTCATTAGGCAACCTTTCCGTAGGGACACAGCAAAAAAGAGGCTTCAATTAACCCATTCAAGGTAGAAAGGAATGAATAACAATCACAGAAGCACAGAATACCCAAGATAGTGACAAAAAAATTCAAATTTCTACGTTAAGGAGAGACTTGAGGGCATGGATTGCAAAGAGAATGCCCAAAGCATGTAAAAATGACTGAATGAATCACCCTTTCTCTGCTAGGCATAGGGTAAGGAACTAGTATGAAGCACTAGAAAACAACTTGGATGAGTGGGGGGAATTATGAGGCTGGAGACCCCACCCAAAGAGAAACTGAGAACAAGTCAGAGGAACTGGGGAGGACGGACACACATGGATCTGGATAGGAAAGGAATTAATAGACTTTTTCTAAAGATTATTGGCTGCACCAAGAATCTGGGATAAATATTTAAATAGGTTGGGCTAGAAAGTGGAATAAAATAGAAGGAAAGAGGTGGCCTTTACTTACATATAATATTTTCTATTAACTGGGCTAATTAAGTTTTCAGCCTGTCAACTAATGAGAATCAAAAAGAGAAACTTGACTGTTTTGAGTGCCTTTCTTTTTTAAATTAATTTTATTGTTGTATGAAAGTGAAAGTCTCTCAGTACTGTCCGACTCTTTGTGACCCCATGGACTATACAGTCCAAGGAATTCTCCAAGCCAGAATACCGGAGAGGTTAGCCTTTCCCTTCTCCAGGGGATCTTCCCAACCTAGGAATCAAACCCAGGTGTATAGTTGCTTTATAATGTTGTGTTACTGTACAGTAGAGTGAATCAGCTATACATACACACCCTCTTTTTCGGGTTTCCTTCCCACTTAGCTCACCACCTCCCTGGACTTCCCTGGTGGCTCAGACGGTAAAGCCTCTGCCTACAATATGGGTTCAATCCCTGGGTCGGGAAGATCTCCTGGAGAAAGAAATGGCAACCCTATTCCAGTATTCTTGCCTGGAAAATCCCGTGGATGGAGGAGCCTGGTAGGCTACAGTCCATGGGGCCGCAGAGTCGGACACGACTGAGCGACTTCACTTTAGCTCACCACTCTTGCTTTTGGAAATGCTTTCCGGGTTTCCTCTTCCCTGAACCATGCAGTTGTGCCCAGAACGCTCTGTGCCGTGCCAGCCTCCCCATTTCCTTGGAAAAACTCTCCACCGCAATCGCTGCTGCCCACTCCTTGGAACAGCGCTTTGCGACAGCGCCCCTCCTGGTGAGATTCAGAAGGGCGCCGAAGTGGGGACAGCAAGTGCCCAGGGCGCAGACCCGGCTCCCAAGGCGTCGCCTTCAGTTTCTGCAGAGAGTTGGGTTCCCCATCAATGCGCTGTTTGGTGGAAAACATGTGTGGGAAATCTTTGTTTCACACTGGCTTCCTCCTCCGCCCCGGGGTGGGACGCCTGCGCGGGTACCCAAGCCTCTCCCTTGCCTCGGCTCCCCGCAAGCTGCCGTTGCAGCATCCTTTAGGGTCCAAGTTCAATACTGCTGCAACTTTTCTGGGAAATTAAAAAAAAAAAAAGAGCTGAGAGCAGGTGGGTGCGAGGGAGAGCGAGCCAAACGGCGCTGCTGAGGGGTGAAGGGCAGTCCCACGAGAAAGAGGGGCAGCTGTGCTGTACTTTATCTCTCCCGTGAGGGCTACCACAGGGCGGCCAGCCAACCTTGTATGGACCCAGGGTCGCGGAGTGGATCACCCGAGACGCTGCATCCGGAGTCCGCGGGCCCCGGGGCCAGAGAGAGAAGGGCGGTTCCTCGGTCAAAAGAGACATCCAGGTTGGTGGCAGCCCAAAACGCCAAGCGCGGGGGAGCTCGGGCTCTGGGCGGTGCCTGTCCTCTCCCGCGCGCGGCGGAGGATGCTGAGTCACCCCTTCTCTGCAGCGCGGGCGCGCCCCCTCTTCTTCCCACTCGCAGAGGGAAGGCGTCCTAGCTGTGGCCCAGGACCCCGCCCCTGTAGTGTAGACCAGCTAGGGGGCTGTACAGGAACCACCTAAGAATGCGCCCCATCTGATGTGTATTTGTGCACTGGCGCGTTTCTGGGGAGAAAGAATAAATCGAGCTTTCATTTTCATTGCCTTATAAAGGCGTTCCTGACTCCGAAAGGACCTTGGATCTGGCTGCTCGGAGCACGGCCATTGTTTCACAAACGACTTTCCCAAGCCTCCGGTCTCCGGTGCGTGCCCCTTTACGCTCAAGTTACTGCTCTAGCTTTTACGTTTTGACAGCTAGAGACTCCCTGGGCTCTGTCCTTTTCCCCATCTAATTACTCCCCTCCGTGGTTGGCCAGAAGCATCTTCTCTGTCCATTTTTAGTTATTTCTGCGGTTTCCCCACAGAGTATTCCTCTGCCCATCCCCAGATCTGTTTTCTCTTCAGAGGGCTCCACCCTTTCATCACACCGGTTTTGGCCCTGGGTTACTGCTGCAGGCACCAGAAAAAACCCTGGAAAAGGTGTGCTGTGCTGTGCTTAGTCGCTCAGTTGTATCTGGCTCTTTGTGAGCCCATGGACTGTAGCCCACCAGGCTCCTCTGTCCATGGGGTTCTACAGGCAAGAATACAGGAGTGGGTTTCCATGCCTTCCTCCAGGGGATCTTCCCAACCCATCAATTGAACCCAGGTTTCCCGCATGGTGGGCAGATTCTTTACCATCTGAGCCACCAGGGAAGCCCAAGAATACTGGAATGGGTAGCCTATCCCTTCTCCAGGGGAACTTAGCCACCCAACAATCAAACCAGAGTCTACTGCATTGCAGTCTGATTCTTGACCAGTTGAGCCACCCAGCAAGCCTGGAAAATGTGTGCTGGTCTGTGCAAAATGCTGCAGTAACCAGTCCAGGCACACCACACACACACACACACACACACACACACACACACACACATACACAAACACACCTCCTTCTGGAACCTGTTAGTGGTTTGACTTTTAAGGAACTTTGTGGAGTTTTCTTTTTTTCAATTTAATTTTTTTAATCTTTAATTTTATAGTGGAGTATTGTTGATTCACCGTGTTGTCTTAGTTTCAGGTGTACAGCAAAGTGATTCAGTTATACATATACATGTATCTATTCTTTTTCAGATTCTCCTCCTGCATGGTATTGAGCAGAGTTCCCTGTGCTATACAGTCAGTCCTTGTTTCTGCTCTTCTTGATGACAGCTTCCCAGGGTGGAATAAGGAGGTGGTGACTGTGGGTGGGAGGAAAAAGCCAATCCTAAAAGATCTTGTATTGCATATATTGGGCTTCCCAGGTGGTAAAGAATCTGCCTGCAATACAAGTGGCACAGGAGACTTGGGTTCAATCACTGGGTCGGGAAGATCCTCCTGAGGAGGGCATGGCAACCCACTCTAGTATTCTTGCCTGGAGGATCCCATGGTCAGAGGAGCCTGGCGGGCTACAGTCCATGGGGTTGCAAAGAGTCAGGCATGACTGAGCAACTGAGCAGACATTGCATATAATACAGCCCCTCGCTAATGTGCCAAGCATCAGGTCACAGAACCAGGGTGACCCTACCCTTTCTGAGCATGGTATACATAAAGACTCTCTCCTAGGGTATCCACGGGCAATGTGTACAGTCCTCATTGTATCCTAAACTGTCCAGCCCTTCCACATTAGTCTGATCTTTTTAAACCAAGGAGAGTGCCCAGAGTAGAGTGCTTAAGCTGCTGAAGCAGAGGTGGGCACTAGGGGCCAGGGGTGTGGAGCATACAGTCCCCCCCGCATTTCCAGTCTCCTGATCCCATTTCTCTACTATTTCATTTCCATTGAGTTGGTCTGGTCTTCCAGGATCTCAAGCTTTCACTCCAGTTTTTGCTAGTCGACTGAACATGGCTCCATATTAATCACTCATCCTTGAAACTGTTTGAAATAAGATCCATATTCTAGTGGTTTAAAGCTCTTCTCTCTGTTCCAGGAATCAGTTTATTTTTCTGCCTTTCTTACCAGACTTACAAACTAACTTTAGATTTCTCCCATGGGTTTTTGGCACAGCCCCCAGGCAAACTGTATTATTTACTTTGTCATTGTAGAGAGCTGGGCTACTCTTTAGTTGTGTGTCTTTGACCGCCCTATCTTTGTTCTTGAGTAAGCAGCTGTATTCCATAATACATGAAGGTTTTATCTGAGAGCAGCATCACTCACCCGTATCAGCCAGGGGTAGATAAAATTAACTAGAAGGTCATAGTTGTATCTTCTGGGCACTTGATTATTGCTGTAATCATACAGGTAGTGAGCATTTGACCGTCTTCTCTGTGCTCACACATTTTTAACCCTCACAACCCTGGCAAAAGAGGAATGATTTTTCTCTGTTTTTTCGTCTTCTTTTTTTGGGGGGGTCATTATTGTTTTCTGTTTTGTTGTTGTGTGTGTGGTTTGGTTTTGTTTCTGGCTGCAACTCAGCTTTCAGGATAGTTCCCTGAGCCAGGACCCCTGCCGTGGAAGTGCAGAGCCCTAATCCCTGGACCCCCATGGAATTCCTGATTTTCCTCAATTTTGTAGAGGGTACCAAGATCTGGATTTGAACCCAAACCTATTTCAAAGCCTTTTCCATTGGCTAGGAAGAGATTTGGGGGCATGAAGGCTAAGAGGTCAAGAATATTGGGAATTACTTCAAATTCCAGGATTATGGAATCAATATTTTTTTTTTTTTAGGACAGAGGCAATTGGTAATGAGTACAGCATAGAGATTGGAAGTACAGGATGAAGTCTCAGGGCCTGCATTAGACTCTATGCTGATTACCAGCTAGTGGAGGTGATGGAATTCCAGTTGAGCTATTCCAAATCCTGAAAGATGATGCTGTGAAAGCGCTGCACTCAATATGCCAGCAAATTTGGAAAACTCAGCAGTGGCCACAGGACTGGAAAAGGTCAGTTTTCATTCCAATCCCAAAGAAAGGCAATGCCAAAGAATGCTCAAACTACCACACAATTGCACTCATCTCACACGCTTGTCAAGTAATGCTCAAAATTCTCCAAGCCAGGCTTCAGCAATATGTGAACCATGAACTTCCTGATGTTCAAGCTGGTTTTAGAAAAGGCAGAGGAACCAGAGATCAAATTGCCAACATCTGCTGGATCATGGAAAAAGCAAGAGAGTTCCAGAAAAACATCTATTTCTGCTTTATTGACTATGCCAAAGCCTTTGACTGTGTGGATCACAATCAACTGTGGAAAATTCTGAAAGAGATGGGAATACCAGACCACCTGACCTGCCTCTTGAGAAATCTGTATGCAGGTCAGGAAGCAACAGTTAGAACTGGACATGGAACAACAGACTGGTTCCAAATAGGAAAAGGAGTACATCAAGGCTGTATATTTTCACCCTGCTTATTTAACTTATATGCAGAGTACATTATGAGAAACGCTGGACTGGAAGAAGCACAAGCTGGAATCAAGATTGCTGGGAGAAATATCAATAACCTCAGATATGCAGATGACACCACCCTTATGGCAGAAAGTGAAGAGAAACTAAAAAGTCTCTTGATGAAAGAGAAAGTGGAGAGTGAAAAAGTTGGCTTAAAGCTCAACATTCAGAAAACGAAGATCATGGCATCTGGTCCCATCACTTCATGGCAAATAGATGGGGAAACAGTGGAAACAGTGTCAGACTTTATTTTTCTGGGCTCCAAAATCACTGCAGATGGTGACTGCAGCCATGAAATTAAAAGACGCTTACTCCTTGGAAGGAAAGTTATGACCAACCTAGATAGCATATTCAAAAGCAGAGACATTACTTTGCCAACAAAGGTCCGTCTAGTCAAGGCTGTGGTTTTTCCAGTGGTCATGTATGGATGTGAGAGTTGGACTGTGAAGAAGGCTGAGCACCGAAGAATTGATGCTATTGAACTGTGGTGTTGGAGAAGACTCTTGAGAGTCCCTTGGACTGCAAGGAGATCCAAATCAGCCCTGGGATTTCTTTGGAAGGAATGATGCTAAAGCTGAAACTCCAGTACTTTGGCCACCTCATGCGAAGAGTTGACTCATTGGAAAAGACTGTGATGCTGGGAGGGATTGGGGGAAAGAGGAGAAGGGGATGACAGAGGATGCGATGGCTGGATGGCATCACTGACTTGATGGACGTGAGTCTGAGTGAACTCCGGGAGTTGGTGATGGACGGGGAGGCCTGGCGTGCTGCGATTCATGGGGTTGCAAAGAGTCGGACATGACTGAGCGACTGAACTGAACTGAGAAACTACTTATCTCCCCAAACATTATTATTGTAATCTGAAGATAAGGCAAAATAATAATACACACCTCACAGGTTCACTGAGAAAAGTAGGTATGTTTGCAACAGTTAGGTCAGGGGCAAACAGAAGGTGCTTAACTGATGTTAGTGCTTATAAATATTAAGATAAAAGAAAGGTGAGTGAAAAATTGGCTTCCTAAACTAACACTTCGATATTGCCTTTCTTAGCTTGTCCTCTTAGATGTAGATTGGCTGATTTCAGCCTTAGGAAAATTGTACCATTTCCTATCTATTTCTGCTTCCTCAATATTTGTATGCGAGTAAAATCAGTTTAAACCAAAGAGTAAGCCACAAATAGATAGCCCTGTGAATCATGCACCTATAGGAAGGCAGGAGCCAGGACTTCCCTGTTGGTCCACTGGCTAACATTCCGAGCTCCCAGTGGAGGGGGCCTCATGTTCAATCCCTGGTCAAGGAACTAGACCAGGAGCTACAACCACTGAAGCCCATACACCTTGTGGCTCCACAACAGGAGAAACCACCTGGATGAGAAGCCCACATACTGCAACTAGAGAGTAGCCCCCACTCTTTGCAACTGGAGAAAAGTCCACACAGGAACGAAGACCCAGTACAGTCATAAATAAATAAATTATTTTTAAAAAGTGAAAAAAGCTTTCTCATTAAAAAAAAAAATCAGCTTCCACCTGCTGAGAGTCCCCCATCACACTTCAGCTCCCCTTGGCTTGGAAGTCTCTGTCCAAAGTAGGGGATAACATATGTCAGTGGCTGTTTTCTAATGTTAAGGGAAAATGTTGAGTCTCTCAGAAACTGATCATAATGGGGGAAATTGTGTGTTAGGTAAGAGGCATAACAGGTTCCCTCTTTCCTACTCAGTGCTCTGGAGATTCAAAATTGAAGAATATATCCTACCTGCTCTCAAAGAGCAAATGGTCCTTCAGGACAAGACACTTCTGCATTAAAAGAAAATGCACCTTCTAAGAAAGCACAAAAGAGCAGCACAGATGGTAAGCACTAGAGGTGTGTAGATGGGGGAAACTATGAAGACTTCTTGGAGGAGGTGAGATGGAGCATGATTAGAGAATGAGTGCAGGAAAGGAAATTCAAAGCTAAGAAACCAAGAGATGGGTTGACTTCACAGGTAGACTTGGAGAGATTTGTGAACTTACCTACAAATTTCCCTACATCTGTGCATTTTTCTAGAGAGAGGGACCATCTATAGCATAAGATTTTCAGAGGAGTCTTTAACAACCTCAAAAGTCAGAACAAGTACTGCAGGGGCTAGAGAATTATGAGCAGCTTATCACTGGTCTCACAGTGAGACACCAGCTGCCTTGATGTCTTTTTTTTTTTTTAATTACCTATAACTAATTTAGATGTAGATCATTTCAGAACTATAGGGAGGGTGCCAAGGCCAGCAGTGGGGGAGACACTGAGGACAGAAAGTTCTTTGGGCACTTCTACCACATGGGTTAGGAGAAGGCAATGACAACCCACTCCAGTACTCTTGCCTGGAAAATCCCATGGATGGAGGAGCCTGCTGGGCTGCAGTCCATGGGGTCACTAAGAGTCAGACATGCCTGAGCAACTTCACTTTCACTTTTCACTTTCATACATTGAAGAAGGAAATGGCAACCCACTCTAGTGTTCTTGCCTAGAGAATCTCAGGAACGGGGGAGCCTGTGGGCTGCCACGTATGGGGTCACACAGAGTCAGACACGACTGAAGTGACTTAGCAGCAGCAGCACACGGGTTATTGAAGTGGCTGCCTCTTTGAGAACCAGCTGTGCTCATTAATTCTGGAATCAGAACACCTGGGGTCTCCAACAGGAAACCATGTCTCTTGATTTGGAAAATGTCAGCTATGGTAATTTTCTGGTGTGTTTACATGAATAATACTTGACCTACATGTGGAAATGTGAAGATTTTCATCTTTCTTTTTTTTCAGGGCAACCCCAAGAGGACTGCAGTGGTCAGTAGCCCCTAGATCTTTGAAGAAGCTTATTTAATATTCTTGCCCTCCCTTCCCCTGCCCACAGCAACCCCATCTTCCACTCCAATTCCAAATTTCTCCTATTTCTAGGAGTATTTGGGGATGCTGCACCTCCTTGCCTGCTTTCAAGAATATTATCCTCTAAAATCTGAAAGCTTTTTTTTTCCTTTAAATTTAGATCAAAGCAGAGAGGAGAGCAAAGATATTTTGCAAATATCTTTACTAGATAGTTTAGTCACTTTCAGCTGTGAGTTGATTAATTAGAATTGATTTTTGTCAGGAAAATGAGGCTGGAGGATTTTCTGGTGTTATACTCAGGCATGAGTCGTGACGCCCATACTACAATGACTCATCACTTCAGAGAGAGTCATTTTGATGCTATGAGGGTTTTGCTCCACTAGGAGTTTCATAGGAAAGTTCTTTTCGTTCTCACTTAGACACCAACAACAGGCAACCTGGGCTTTGCGCAGATACCACATTTTCTTAAATAAAATCTGTCTTCACTTTCAGGGTAGGATTTTTTTTTCCCTCTCTCCTTTGCCTCTTTTTGAGAGAAAGAATCTTTAGACAAGAAAGAGCTCTGAGCTACTAAAAAAAAATTCTCCCTAACTTGTAGAAACGTATTTCACTCTGAAACAGTATAGAGAAGCATAAGAGCCTCTTGGTTGAGGAGCAAAGCAGAGAGATAGTGAATGGTGTAGGAGTTTAATCTTCCACCCTGATACCATCTCAAGAATATTGCACTCCTGGGGTTTCTTTATTGCCATCTATTGCTTAATGCCAGGACAAAAGGAATAATTTGATGACAAGCAAGGACAGCACAGTCTGTTCCTCCTGGTTTTGAGTTTCTTTCAGTTTTTCTGTCATTTTTTAAATTATTTTTTTAAATGGCACTCAAAATGTATCAGGTACCACATGGACGCTATTTATTACCTCAGGCTGTATCTCGGGCTGTATTGCAGACCCTGCGTTAATTTAAGGCAATGGATGAAAGGAGCTCTCTGCTTCTTGGGTAGTTAACAAAATGATAAAAGGATCCTGCATGGGATATTTGATTCATTCTCCCTTGGGAAAGGAATATATGTTACTCTTAATTGCTGAGTTATGGATCTGTTATAATTAGTTACTAGGAAATAAATGGGCTTCTCTGGTGGCTCAGATGGTAAAGAATCTGCCTGCAATGCAGGAGACCCGGATTCCATCCCTGAGTCGGGAAGTCTGCTGGAGGAGGGCATGGAAACCCACTCCAGTATTCTTGCCTGGAGAATTCCATGGACAGAGAAGCCTGGGGGGCTAAATCCACAGGGTTGCAAAGAGTCAGACATGACTGAAGCAACTTAGCATGCACGTTCAGTATACCAGACACTCTCTATTGGATTGGAAAGGGGACCAGAAAGAGTAAGGTAGTAAACATGAAAGGCAAGTGGTGCTCAGCAGGCACCCATACAGGAAAAGGACAGAAATGATAGTAGAAGTCATTTCCCTCCAGTGGAGTTCAAGATTAGGACACACCAGATGCTGAATCTCAAACATGGGAGATGCTTAAACAGCCTGTACTTTAGGTTAGGTTCAAACTTGTTCCAGAAACTGAGGGTGGGGGAAAAATCGTAAGTGATGAGCAGGTAGGGAGAGAGAAGGCGTTCAAAGTCCCTGCAAAAGGCAGGTACAGAATTCAGGAAGTCACATCCCCCTTTGCATTTCACTTGATTGTGGCCAAGAACAAAGAGAAAGAAGACTGTCTTGTTCCTATGCCCCACAAGACAAGCCACGCCCCTTCCTTCCTACCCTCTCTGTCCACGCCCCATTCCAGAAGGGACTGAGTCATTATGAACAGAAGAAACAAGTCACAAAGGGGTGAGTGCTGGCAGATGGATGCTATGCTCACTTCCTTTATCTGAGATGGAGGAGGTACCACAGCAGACTGTTCCTGTGTATGTGTGTCTTCCGTGTGTTTCAGCTGCAGCAGTCAGGTTCTAGGTTGTTCCTCTCCAAGTTCTTTAGAGTCCATTTCCAGCTACCAGTAACCAAGATAATGGTTACTAAACACTAAACACTAAAACAATGCCCCAGGGTGTGTTAAACCCCAGGAACAACTATGGGGATGGCACCAACAAGAACTTGATCAGAAAGGAATGCTGGACACCAGATGGAAACCAAGGTCACTAGATCAGAGGCTGACTTTGCTATTCTCACACCCAGGACCACGAACTGGAGATGTGATGGGGAAGACTGGATAAATACTTCTTCAGTAAGAAAAAGAGTCAACTTCTTGGTTCTCTTTCAAGCTGTTATGGAAGATCTTTTCTTCACGGGCAATATGAAAATGAAAAGATATGTCATGCTGCGGATGTAAGGACACTAATTACCTGATAACCCATGACTGTTTCTTGTAGTTGATTTCCACTTAATATTCCTCATAAGCTAGTGTGCAACAGAGGGGTTCCCTGTTGGCTCAGTGGTAAAGAATCCACCTGCCAATGCAGGAGACCAGGGTTTGATACCTGGGTCGGGAAGATCCCCTGGAGAAGGAAATGGCAACTCACTGCAGTATTCTTGCCTAGAGAATCCCTTGGACTGATTTTTTCTTTGGGCAATGACTGTGCATTTACTTCAATTCTGTATGATGGGAACAAGTGTCCTTGAATCATGCCTGATCTCTCTTTGAAAGAATCTTAAAAGCGAACATGTATTTACCAGAATTGGGGTGAAAATTTCAGACAAAGAGCTTAATCTCATTTCTGAGGAGAGCAGAATTCTGCCTTAATAATCAGCCCATTCTCAGAGACAGCTGCTGCTGCTGCTAAGTCACTTCAGTCGCGTCCGACTTTGTGCAACCCCATACACAGCAGCCCACCAGGCTCCCCCGTCCCTGGGATTCTCCAGGCAAGAACACTGGAGTGGGTTGCCATTTTCTTCTCCAATGCACAGAAGTGAAAAGTGAAAGTGAATTCACTCAGTCGTGTCCGAATCTTAGTGACCCCATGGACTGCAGCCTACCAGGCTCCTCCGTCCATGGGATTTCCAGGCAAGAGTACTGGAGTGGGGTGCCATTGCCTTCTCCGACTCGGAGACAGCAATTACAGGTTAAAGGCACACCTTCTTGATACAACTAATAAACAGTCCCTTGTTTCTAAACGAGGGAGGGATGTAATCGTGCTTAGGACTGAAAAATGCCTAAGAGTTCTGTCATCCTCTTTGGTTTGCAAATTGATTGAAAGAGAATTTAGAGAAGAGGTCAAAGATTTTTCTTGTTTCTTGGGCTCTACAGGAACTACAGTGTGGCTATTCATGTTCTATTTCTCTTTTCATTGATCACAAAGGTTCAATATTGGTTCACAGAGAACTCTTAAAACTTTAGTTTCTAACCAAAAAAAAAAAAAAAATTGTCTCCAAAGTCTTGGTTATCATCTTTTTCTTTTCCCACTCCTGCCCTCTCATTATAAGTTACTTTTCTTTAGTGGTTGAGGGGGTGGGTGGTAGGGATGGGTTACACTGGGGACTGGGTAAAGCATAGCCAGTTAGTAAATGTTGTATACTAGTGTTTTGCAAAAAAGACATCAGCCTGGCTTCTAGTCTAGTCTACAGGATTTTGCACTCCCTCAGCCTTCCCATCTTTATGTGGAGGAGTTAATAGAAAATCACTTTCAATCTAAAATCCTGTGATTCCATAAGTGTTGAAGTTTCTCATGTAGGCTTCTAGTTTGGGTATTTTTTCCCCTGCACACACACACACACACACACATACACCCTGCTCCCTGACTTTCTATGAATAGGAGAAACAGGATCTGGTTTATTTTGAGATCAGAACCACAGAAGGAGTTGGCGTCTCTGTGCTGTCAGAGTCTGGAGGTTGTTTTGTCCTCTCTGAGCTTCTGATGCCTGAGCCCTGAGAAGTATGACTCAGGCGTTTCTGTGTCTGCCGTTCTCACTGCAGCATTTCTGCAGCAGTCAGTCCTGGAAGCAATCAACTCCGGGCTTATAGCTGGGCCATCAAGCAAGGTACTTGGACCATCAAGCAAACCATTACCTCCACAAAAGCCGGCCACCTCCTTGATAATCTAAATGGCCTCATTGTTAAAGTAATTTACTCTCCTAGGAACTGCCACAAACCTGGTGTTTTCTAATCGCTGAGTGTTAGAAGGGGTGGAAATCTTGGAAACCAAACCATTGACACATTTTGCTGTTGAGAAAACAGAGACCTAGAGAGAGGGTGTGGCTTATTCACCTACATCCTACTCCTGGCTAGAAGCAGAGCCTAGGCAGGTGTCAAGCTACTAACTTGGGCCTCCCTAATTGCACCTTCTTTTATACTGGGATGCCTGAACAATGAAAGCAGGTGACCGGCCAGAGCCCAGAAGGAAAGAAGGATGCAAGAGGAGGAAACTGAAGAAACCGTGACAAATGGTCTACACCATGGTGTGTCTTTTCAGTGCATTTTTGTCAGAATGCAGTAGATACCAGCCCTGTGCAAGGTGACTTTCATCTAAGCTCTGCCTTATACCTGCTTTGTCACTTTGACCAATTTCTTCTGTGAGTCTCCATTTCCACACTCTTAGAGAATGCTCAGTGGCAAAGAATTCTCCTACCAATGTAGGAGTCACAGGAGACTCAGGTTCCATCCCTGGGTCGGGAAGATTCCCTGGAGGAAGAAATGGAAACCTACTCCATTATTCTTGCCTGGAGAATCCCATGGATAGAGGAGCCTGGTGGGTTACAGTCCTTGGGGTCGCAAAGAGTTGTACACAACTGAGCAACTGAGCAATTTCCTCACAACACTGGATTATTGAAACAATTAAAATAACTTGTGTCAGTAATATCTGACACACAGAGAATCAATAATTGGTTATCTTCTTCCTTTCATTGTGCCTTCCTTTTCTCTATTCCCCCTCTGTTTTGAAAGGAAAGGGTTAAGGTTATGTTTTTTCTGAAGCAACTTAGCATGCACATGTTTTTATCTACTGTGGAAAAGTAGCAAAAACACATGCTTTATCTGATTCTGGGTTCTCCCAAACCCATCCTAGCATTCATAATAGACTTTCTATGTGAAAAT
Source organism: Bubalus bubalis (assembly GCF_019923935.1). Taxonomy (NCBI): domain Eukaryota; kingdom Metazoa; phylum Chordata; class Mammalia; order Artiodactyla; family Bovidae; genus Bubalus; species Bubalus bubalis. The sequence goes on from NC_059159.1 coordinate 133,926,474, forward strand.
ATAGCACTACTCTCTATTAGATTAATAGGATGCTTGTCTGAAAACGATCGCTTACCATTATCATGAAGTATTTATTGAGACCTCCTATATGGTACTGTGTGATGTCTCTTACATGGAATTACCACCAATATTTTTCAACACAGTTATTGTAGGAAGATATAAACAGAAAACCACACATAGAGATTAGACAATTTTGCCCCACATATCGCAAACAATTATGGCCCCTGGCCTCTGTGAGTTCCTCACGTTGTTACTGAGAAATACAGCATAGGGCTTAAGAACATTTTCAGGGCATTTCCATAATGCAGAGATCAGGCATTTTTAAGGGCACGGTATGAATATCAATGTCCTTCCCGTTACTGCTATTTCATTGACTGGAACTGTCATGACACCTGTGATATAATGACACACTTACATTTTTTTTTTCTGTAAAATAAAATGGTTCATTAGCCAAAAAGAAGGATGCTCAGTACTCATTGATGTTCAGGGCCTTGTTATGTGAAAGTGAATGAGTGTGTTTTATTAAGACGATCAAGCATTAAGTATGGAGGAGGCAGCCAAACCTGCCTGCACTATTCTCAATGCAGTGAGGAATACAGGACATATAGGAAATGATTCTACTCAGCCTTGAAGAGTCTGGTGAATTTCTGTTATGCATAAGTAACAGCTCCTCTTTAAAAATGCCTCTGAAAGCTTCCAGCAGAGGACTTGATAAAATATTTTGTTTCACTTATGGCTTTCCTTTGTGTTCCATGACACTCTGAATAAAGCTCTACCATGAACATGATTGTATTGTATTATTGTAATTTATTTGTTGTCTTCCTCATTAGAGGGATCAGGAGCATATGCAACTTCTGACTCATTCTCATTTCCACTGGACCAGGCATCCAACCCCCAGGATGGAAATACCCTCATCTCTCTACCCACTGATGAGGGAGTGAGTTTTCTCTGCACAACCATTCATCAAGGCTTCCTTGCATTCCCTGTTCTTCACTAGTTCCATAGAAAAATATGATCCTTACCACTGTCTGATCTTTCCCCCTTCCTTTCTTGTAGTTAACCCCAGAGTGAAAGTCTTTCACATCCTTTATAGCCTAACTAGAAGCCAACTTCCCTTTGATCAGGGATCAGGTAAAATTATACTTGTATGTCATGTAAGAAATTGGAGACACTTCCCATTTATCAGAATGAGACTTTCAGCAGATATGAAATGTCTTTCTCCCTCATACCACTAGCCCACAGGCATAATGCATCTCTTCCTTTTTTATAATCTATATTCGGAATATAATCTGTATTCCATTACGTGAAGGCAATTGTTGCTGAAATGCATAAGCAAAGCAAAAAGTCTGTGTGCTGTGTGCAGGAGCAGGGTCTGAGAAATTGCAGGCTGAAAGAGTGACGGCTGAACAGAGGAACACAGGAAATGGATTTAAACCAGGTCCAGAAGATATATTACCTAACTATGCTTTAGAAAATGCTCTCCTTCTGAATATGGGAGGACTGATAAGGAGTGACAGAATCAGACTGCAACTGAACGTATATATTTTTAGTAATTTCCTTTGAGTCTCTACATGTACGTTGACTAGATCTTTGATATTTCATTCTATATTGTAGGCTATCTTTCTGGTCTATATAGTATTCATTTAAAAAACTATATTTTTTTTTAAGAAAGACACCAGAGCAGATCAGGTTGACACAGATAACACTGTGGTTATTATCCTGACACCAGGTTGAAGTGAGTAGTTCTAAACACGAATTATTCTCAGTTGGTGCAGATAACAATAGCTACAGTATATTTAGCCCTTTAACCACATGCCAGGTACTGTACTAATTGCATTAATATACTGTGTTGAATATTCATATAATGTGGCCAGATTGGTAGGTTTTATCATCATGTTACATTTGAGTAAACTGGTGCAGAGAGGTAAATAATTCATACATTTGATAAATATTTATAGAACATTCACTGTTTGCAGGAACGGGGCTGAGTGCTGGGGTTACATTGGATGAAGAAGACAAGCTTATAACCTAATGGTGTTTTTCACTTCTTTTTTCTTCTCCTTGTGAGTTTGGTACTTTATGAGAAATTAAATACAGCACTGAAGAAACAAAAATCAAAATATCAGCAATATTATTGATAAATCCTATTGTACCTTCTGCCCCATGGGCACTGGCCCTGCAGGACAAGTACAGACCCACTTTCTTTCAAGGATATGCCTCTTACCCAGGATGACATTTCTGCCAGCAAACAAACAGTAGAAAAATTCACAAAGGACTAGGTCACATCCACCCAGTTCTTCCACTCATCTCTCGAAACTTGAGAATAGAAAGAGAAAGAGGCACCAGGATTACTTCATAGAAGTACCTCCAAGTGAAAACAAGCCAGAGGAAAGGGTGTTGCCCCCTTCCCAGCAAAATCTAGTGTGGAAGACAGACATTAAACCAAAAAATTAAATTTTCACTTAATTTTTGGCTCTGTGGTGTAGAATCCTCCTGCCGATGCAGGAGATGCAGGTTCAATCCCTGGGTTGGGAAGATCCCCTGGAGAAGGGAATGGCAACCCACTCTGGTATTCTTGCTTGGGAAATCTCATGGAGAGAGGAGCGTAGCTGGCTACAGCTCATGGGTTTGGAAAAGGGTCAGACAGGACTTAGCAACTAAACAACAAGCAATGAATCAGAAGCAGAGAATGCCACAAGAGTATATAACAGGAAAACTTCCCAAGACTTCCAAAGGAAGTAATATGAATGAATAGGAAGTGTCTAGGCAAAAAGGGAGAATATGCTCCAGGGAGAAAGTCTCTGTACATGCTAAGGCCCTGAGGCAGGAAAGGATGTGTAGTGTATGGGGAAGCAAAAAACCAGTAGGCTCTCCTACAGTTCAGTTCAGTCGCTCAGTCGTGTCCAATTCTTTGACACCCCATGGAATGCAGCGCACCAGGCCTTCCTGTCCATCACCAGCTCCCAAAGTTGACTCAAACTCAAGTCTGTTGAGTCAGTGATGCCATCCAACCATCTCATCCTCTCTCGTCCCCTTCTCCTCCCGCCTTCAATCTTTCCCAGCATCAGGGTCTTTTCAAATGTGTCAGTTCTTCACATCAGGAGACCAAAGTATTGGAGTTTCAGCTTCAGCATCAGTCCTTCCAATGAATATTCGGGATTGATTTCCTTTAGGATGGACTGGTTGGATGTCCTTGTGGTCCAAGGGACCCTCAAGAGTCTTCTCCAACACTACAGTTCAAAAGTATCAATTCTTTGGTGCTCAGCTCTTTTTATATCCCAACTCTCACATCCATACATGACTACTGGAAAAACCATAGCTTTGACTAGATGGACCTTTGTTGGCAGAGTAACATCTCTGCTTTTTAATATGCTGTCTAGGTTGGTCGTAACTTTTCTTCCAAGGAGCAAGCGTCTTTTAATTTCATGGCTGCAGTCACCATCTGCAGTGACTTCAGAACCCAAAAAAGTAAAGTTTCTCACTGTTTCCATTGTTTCCCCATCTATTTGCCATGAAGTGATGGGACCAGATACTATGAACTTAGCCTTCCCTGTAGGGCTGTCCTACAGGGAAAGAGAAAATTTGTTAGAAGAGCTTGGTGTGGTCTGAATTGTTCATGTCCTTCCCAAATTCACATATGAAATCCTAGCCCCTGAAGTTGATGGTAGTAATAGATGGGGACTTTGGGAGCTGTTTAGATCATGAAGGTGGAATTCTTATGAGTGGAATTTGTGCTCTTGTGAAAGTTACTCCCCAAGTCCCTTCCATCATGTGAAGACACAGCAAGAAGGTACCAGCTTGAGGCAGGAAGAAGGCCCTCGTCTCATTATACTCACACCTGATCTTGGACTTCCTGACTTCCAGAACTGTAAAAATCACATTTCTGTTGTTTATAAGCCTCCAAGTGTGTGGTATTTTATTATAGCACCTAGGACAAGGCTGCAGAGATGGACAGAAGTTCTTCCACCATGCATGTCTTTGTGGAGGGCAAAGGATTTAGAACTTTAGATTAAAAACCATGTATGTGTGCTAAGTCGCTTCAGTTGTGTCCAACTCTTTGAGACGTTATGGACTGTAGCCTGCCAGACTCCCCTCTCCATGGGATTCTCCAGGCAAAAATACTGAAGTGGGTTGCCATGCCCTATTCCAGAGGATCTTCCCAACCCAGGGATCAAATTCACATCTCATGTCTCCTGCATTGGCAGATGTGTTCTTTACCACTAGCGCCACCTGGGAAGCCCATGAGAGGGCAGGAAGTCACTAAAATGAGAAGTCATTAAAATGTACTAAGCAGGGAGTTGAGGTCAACAGAATTGTCCAAGATGACCTTGCTTCCATAGTAATAATCAGCAATTGTTGTTCAGTCAATAAGTCATGTCCAACTCTTTGCAACCTCATGGACCACAGCACACCAGCCTTCCCTGTCTTTCACTATTTCCTGAACCAATTATTAGCAGGTTAGAATTTTCAAAGAGCTTCCGCTTTTCTTTGCCACCAGGTACTAATTCTCTCCTCTGGTACTGTCTCATGCATTCTCAGCAATCTTACAAGTTTGCTGAGAGCTCTGAGGTTATTTTTAGTTTCATGATGAAGTGGTATCCAAAGGGGCTTCTAGTGTGTTCTGGAGCTTTCAATAGATTCATTTTCACTTAATAGGCTGGCCTTCAACCAATGATTTCATTTATTCATGCCTTCCTTTTAAAATTTTAATTTAGCAAAGCTTAGATGTCAAAGCTTATTACTTCTTGGTCTGTGATTTAGCAAGTCTGCCTTTGCTGATAACATGTTCCAATCCATCAATATCACTGTACATCTAAGATCTCTGGGTCTGACATGGTCGCTGCTGTTGCTCCCTGACTTTCACGTGAAAATGTTTTCTTCCAGGAAATGTGCTCTGCTTTAGCGAACTGCTTTTGTGCATATTTGATGCCTCTTTTTTCCAAATGTTATATAGTTGACTCAACCAACACAGATTTGAATGGCACGGGTCCACTGCAGATTTTTTTCAGCAGAAAATACTACAGTTTTACATGATCCACAGTTCATTGAATCTGTGGATGAGCAACCAGGATACAGAGGGCTGACATTTTTTTTCCTTAAAGAAGTATTCTGTCTTTTAAAAAAAAAGTAATTTTATTATTTATTTTTGACTCTGTTGGGTTTTAGCTGCTCTATAGGCTTTTCTCTAGATGCAGCAAGCGGGGCCCTCTCTTCATTACAGTTTGTGGGCTTCTCATTTCGGTTGCTTCTCTTGTTGTGGAGCACAGGCTCTAGCTGCTCGGGGTTCAGTAATTGTGGTGCATGGGCTCAGTAGTTGCAGCTCCGGGACTTTAGAGCACAGGCTCAATGGTTGTGGCACACAGGCTTAATTGATCCTCTGCCTGTGGGATCTTCCCAGACCAGGGATCGAACTTGTGTCTCCTGCACTGGCAGGTGGATTCTTCACCACTGAGCCATGCCACCAAGGAAGCCCAAGAAGGCTGACTTATACTTGAATTTTCTACCTTGCAGAAGGTCAGTGACCTTAACCTCCACATTCATTGAAGAATCAACTGTAATTCCAAAATGTGGATAGTATCTGAGGAATTCTTCCTTACCTGGATGAACCATCTAGTATTTGTTGAACATCTGTTGGAAATAACAAATCTAAGTGCTGTGGGAAATTTGAAGGAAAGGTATACATAGGTTATCTACAAAAACCTATATATTGTAGGTTTTGCCTTAATTCTGCTTAAATTCTAGCTGCGAAGGAAAACACACACACATTAAAGAATAACTGCTCATGCAAGGCAGTAGATGATACTTGTCTTATATTATTTAATTAATATCATTTAATAAATGACATTAAACGCAAATACTGCAGGAGTACAGGGAAGAGAGAAACCCTAGTAAAGGAAATGGATTGACTAAATGGATCTAGGGGCATGGATGGGGTTCAATGGGCAGAGAAGGTGGCTAGAGCTTTATAGATGGAAACAAATTCCCAATGAGGGGAAATGGTATATGAGGAACAGTCAGAGAAGCTGGGGTTTGAGTGGTTATTTGAGGAACAAGCAAGATTTAAATGGTAAATGGTCATAGGATCAGATTATAAAGGATCTTCCATGTAGTAATATTATTAGATTAATTAGTAAGGAAAGCACTGGCACCCCACTCCAGTACTCTCGCCTGGAAAATCCCATGGACGGAGGAGCCTAGTAGGCTGCGGTCCATTGGGTGGCTAGGAGTCGAACACGACTGAGCGACTTCACTTTCACTTTTCACTTTCATGCGTTGGAGAAGGAAATGGCAACCCACTCCAGTGTTCTTGCCTGGAGAATCCCAGGGACGGGGGAGCCTGGTGGGCTGCCATCTCTGGGGTCACACAGAGTCGGACACGACTGAAACGACTTAGCAGCAGCAGCTTTAACTACAATGTTTTTTGAAATGGAAGCTGCTGCTGCTGCTGCTGCTGCTGCTAAGTCACTTCAGTCGTGTCTGACTCTGTGCGACCCCATACACGGCAGCCCACCAGGCTCCCCCGTCCCTGGGATTCTCCAGGCAAGAACACTGGAGTGGGCTGCCATTTCCTTCTCCAATGCATGAAAGTGAAAAATGAAAGTGAAGTCGCTCAGTCGTGTCCGACTCTTAGTGACCCTATGGACTGCAGCCTACCAGGCTCCCCCATCCATGGGATTTTCCAGGCAAGAGTATTGGAGTGGGGTGCCATTGCCTTCTCCATTAGAAATGGAAGAGATGATGTCAAATCTCACTTTTTTAAATGAGGAAATTAAAACTGAAGATGAATGTTTTTTTTCAGTTTCTATCTATATTTTATATTTTATCTACTTACAAAGCTTTTGAGGTGTTTCCACCTTGCCCAAGTCATTACTTCGAGTGTTGTTCAACCAAGCAGAAAGATAACTTCAAAATAATCTCCTGTTGAATATGGCTATTGTAAACACCAAAGTTATTTGGTTAGCCTAGAGTTTTTAGTGTAGGACTATAAAGAAAACTGAGCACCGAAGAAATGATGCTTTTGAACTGGGCTATAGCTATGTATGCATAGCTATGGTAAGTAACTTTATTAGAAACTATCAAAGAGCTTTCCAAAGTGTCTGAAGCAAAAGCTACTCCCATCAGAAAAAATATAAATATTGCAATTGTTCATCATTTTCACCAATTTTTTTGTTGTCTGCCCATTTAATTTTAGTAATTCTGAAATTTTAGAGGTACATCATTGTGGTTTCCGTGTTACCTGATATTTCATGATAAACACCTATTTGTATACTTAAGAAGTCTTCAGATGACATATTTTCATGTCTATGGTCCATTTTTACACTGGATTGTCTTTTGACTTGTAGGAATTCTTTATGTATTTTCAACACAAGTCAAATATATATATATATATTTCAACATTTTCTCCCAGTTAGTGGCTTTCCATTTGACTTTTTGACATTGTCTTTCAGTAAGCAGAAGTTTTCTCATTTGATGAAATCCAATTCATCATTTTTTATTCTAACAAAGATTTCTTCACTAGTCTTTATGATTAGTGCTTTCCATGTCCTAAATAATCTTTGCCAGTCAAATATTAAGAAGATATTCTTCTAAGTTCTCTTTAAAAACTTTATAATTTTAACTTTTACTTCTAGGTCTAAGATGCATGTTAAACCAAGTTTTAATGTGTAGAGTGATGTATGAATTGAGGTAATTCATGTGGTTATTCAGCTCCAGTGCCATTTATTGAAAATATCTCTATTTCACAATGAGATTTCTTATGCCCTTTGGGCTTCCCAAAAAGCTTGCCTTTTGGCTCAGATGGTAAAGCATCTGCCTGCAATGCAGGAGACCTGGGTTTGATCCCTGGGTCAGAAAGATCCCCTGGAGAGGGAAATTGCAACCCACTTTACTGTTTTTGCCTGGAGAATCCCCATGGACAGAGTAGCCTGGCAGGCCTCAGTCCATGGGGTCACAAAGAGTTGGATATGACTGGGAGACTAACACTTTGACAAAATTTTAACTCATGGTAGTAAGCTTTGAAATCTGACAAATAAGCCCACCAGCTGTGTTCCTTTTCTTCAAGATTGTCCTGGATACTCTCTGTCCTTGCATTTCAGTACATATCTTGGAATCAGCTCATCGACTTCTACAAAAACAAAGACTGCTGGGATTTTAACTGGAAAACCATGTATCTATAAATCAATTTGATAAGAATTGACATCCTAACCCTAATCTTAATCCGGTTTCAAATAGGGAAAGGAGTACATCAAGGCTATATACTGTCACTCTGTTTAATTAATTTATATGCAGAGTACATCATGCGAAATGCCAGGCTGGATGAAGTACAAGCTGGAATCAAGATTGCCGGGAGGAATATCAATAACCTCAGATACACAGATGACACCACCCTTATGACAGAAAGCGAAGAAGAACTAAAGAGCCTCTTGATGAAAGTGAAAGAGGAGAGTGAAAAAGTTGGCTTAAAAGTCAACATTCAGAAAATGAAGATCATGGCATCTGGTCCCATCATGTCATGGCAAATAGATGGGGAAACAGTGAGAAACTTTATTTTTTTGAGTTCCAAAATCATTGCAGATGGTGATTGCAGCCATGAAATTAAAAGACGCCTGCTCCTTGAAAGAAAAGTTATGACCAACCTAGACAGCATATTAAAAAGCAGAGTCGTTACTCTGTCAACAGAGGTCCATCTAGTCAAAGTTATGGTTTTTCCAGTAGTCATGCATGGGTGTAAGAGTTGAACTATAAAAAGAGCTGAGCACCAAAGAATTGATGCTTTTGAACTGTAGTGTTGGAGAAGACTCTTGAGAGTCCCTTAGACTGCAAGGAGATACAACAGTCCATCCTAAAGGAAATCAGTCCCAAATATTCATTGGAAGGACTGATGCTGAAGCTGAAACTCCAATACTCTGGCCACCTGATATGAAGAACTGACTCATTTAAAAAGACCCTGATGCTGGGAAAGATTGAAAGTGGGAGGGGAAAGGGATGACAGAGGATGAGATGGTTGGATGGCATTACAGACTCAATAGACATGCGTTTAAGCCAGGTCTGGGAGTTGGGGAAGGACAGGGAAGCCTGGAGTGCTTCAGTCCATGGGATCTTAAAGAGTTGGACATGACTGAGAGACTGAACTGAACTGAACTGACATCCTGACAATTTGAGTGTTCCAGTCAGCCATCATGATATATCTCTTCAATTATTATATATTCCTTAAGATCTCCCAACAGTGTTTTGTATTTTTCAGTATAGAAGTCTTGCTGGTATTTTGTTAAATTTATTCACAGAGGCTCCAATCAAGATGGTGAAGTAGAAGGATGTGGAATTCACCTCCTCCCACAAATACATCAAAAACACATTTGCAAATGAAACCGTTCACATAGAACACCCACTGAACAAGGAGGAGGAGAAGACCTCAAACACCTAAAAAGACAAGAAAGATCTCCATGTAACCAGTAGGGCAAAAGGGGAAAAAAGGAAGGACCTGAAAAAGAGAAAAGGTTCCCATGCTGTGGGAAGCCCCATTGCTAGTGGGGAGATCAACCAGGACAGAAGGGGAGCTTCAAGAGGCTCAAAGGAGCACAAAACAACCCGTTTTTGGTAGGCAGGACAGAGAGAGCCACACACAGATGGTCCCGGCCACCGCCCTGGATGCCCCAGCCTGAGACAGTACCACTGGCGCGAGCGGGGCTGGGTGCTGGAATACCTGTTTAGGTGACAGGTGACACCACAGAGAACACGCTTCCAGGGTTTGGGAGAGGACTGCTGTTAGCTGTGTGGAGACAGCCTGAAAAGGCTGGGGCTGGAGTATAGCACGGTTACAGCTGGGCATGTTCCCAGAAGCCCAGGCTGGCCATGCAGAGAGGAGTCATGTGTTAAGTAGCCAGAAGGGAGGGGCGGGGCCGCATTTTCAGCCTTTTTCTCCACACACCGGCCCCGCCCCCTCAGGCTCCAGAGAGCTCAGAGTCGCACACTGGCTCAACACAGTACACTGTACGCCTCAGGGGACTGCAGCGCAGCCTCCAGCAGGTTTCTCAGCACAGAGGCGGGACTGAAACCATAGCCCACTCCTAGGGTCCATGTCAGCTTAGGGCTGACATCTCTCCCATGGGCTTTCAGGAGCCCCGGGTTTATACCTCTGCTGTGGGCTTTGTAAGTACGGAGTCTGAAGGCCTTCCTAAGGGTCCGATAGCGGGTGCGCCTGTGATGGACAGGTCTGGCCTTACAGCTGTGGGCATTGTGGGCCTGGGCTGGGTCAGAGCTAGAGTGGCCTCCATATCTCCCACAGTGGGTCCCCATGCCCAACGACTGAGGTCCTGGGACCTGACTTCAGTAGCCTGGTAAAAAAACAACGACTAAGGGACACCGGGGACGATGGTCGGCATTCCCAAGGTTGAGGCGGAGTGGAGGGTGGCGCCAACAACAGTGTACTGTGTCACCGCCCACAGGTGACAGGTGACACCGCAGAGAACACGCCCCGATGGGCAGCACCTCTGCCAGGGAGCGCTCCCATCCCAGCTACCTAATCCCACAGCTCAGAAACGGGTCCGGAAGCTTCTATTCCAAGTTCGAGAGGGCAAGGCCTGCCCCTGACAGGGCAGTTACAACCATAGAGCAAAGAGAAGGCCCCAGCTCAACATCCAGTGCAGGCTCTCAGCACCGCAACACCCATCATACTTCCTAGCAAGGGGCTAATGGCTAGCATATGCTGAGGAAAGAGGTGGCAGTCATCCACTCTAAAAACAGCCTTCACACCAAAAATATGAAACCCAAGCAGGCTACATGGGGATGCTCCCACTTAAAAAATAGCTCTCCAAGACCACAGTAGATAATTGTTTGTCCTAAACTCACAGAGCAAAAGAAATATAAGTAAAATGAAGAAGCAGAAGAACCACCACCAATGAAAAAGATCAAGAGAATTGCCTTGAAGGAACAAACAATGAAATAGACTTCTTCAGTGTAATAGACACAGAGTTCAAAAAGGAGATATTGAAAATACTGAAGGGACTCAGAAGGACTACTGATAGAAATGCAGATTACTGTAAAAAGGGAGCTAGAGGCTATAAAGAGGAACCAAGAAAAATTAGAGAATTTATTTGGCTATACAAAAGCTGAGATAAATGCAATGAACAGCAGAATGAATAAGGCAGAGAATAAATAAGTGATTTGAAAGATAGAATAATGGAAATCACACAATCATACCAGCAGATAGAAAGCCAAATGAAGGAAAAAAATGAAAGCAATAGAAGAGACCTATGGGATACTATATATCATGACAAATTATGCATAATAGGGATCCAGGAGAAGAAAGAGAAAAGGAGATTGAAAATGTATTTGAAGAAATTATGACTAAACACTTCCCAAACCTAAGGAAGGAAACAGATATCCAGGTACAGGAAGCACACGGGGTCCCAAACAGACTACACCAAGACATAATTAAAATGGCAACAATGCATTCCCAGATATTAGAGGAGTTTTTTGATACTCTTGTAAATGGTGGTATTCTTTTTCATTTTTCAATTTTTCCTTGCTCATAATAGAAGTAGCAGTAGATTTTTGGATATTGATGTGTATTCCCCAGCTTTGGTGAAAGTGTTAGTCCATCATTCATGTCCAACTCTTTGCAACCCCATGGACTGTAGCCCGCCAGACTTCTCTGTGGGATTTCCCAGTCAAGAATACTGAAATAGGTAGCCATGCCCTGCTCCAGGGGATCTTCTTGATCCAGGGATCAAACCCAGGTCTCCTGCATTGCAGGCAGACTCTTTGCCATCTGAGCCACCAGGGAAGCCCCTAAAGTTACTTAATAGTTCAAATTGTTTATAGATTCTTTGAGATTCCCTAACATACAGTTATGTCAGCTTTGAATTGAGATACTTTTCCTTTTTCCTTTTTAAGCATTGGTCCTTTCATTTTTGGGGGGAACTTTCCACTGGCTAAGTCTTCTAGTACAACCTTGAATTAGAAGTAGTGACAGTAAAATTCTTTCTCCTTTCCAGATCTTAGAGGGAAAGCATAGAGTGTTTCACCATTTATATATTAACTATAGCTTTTTTACAGACATACTTTACAGTATACAGTTTGAGAAATTTTCCTTCTTTTCTCTGGTAAAAATTTTAACCATAGACAGCTGTTGAATTTTATCAACATTCTCTACATATATTAAGATGACTATATGTTTTCTCCTTTATTCTGGTAATGTAGCAAATTATATTGATTGCTTTACAAATATTAAACCAATTTATATTCCTGAGATGAATTTCATCTGACCATTATATACTACCTTTTTTCATATTTTTGAATTGCTAATAATGATTGATAACTTTTTATCTATATCTACAAATGATATTCATCTATATCTTTCTTATAATGTCTTTGTCAAGTTTTGATACCAGGATTGTGCTGACCACATTAAATACATTGAGAAATAGTACCTCTTCCTCTATCCTCTGAAATGATTTGTTTAAGATTGGTAGTATTTCATCACTAATTTTTTTTTTTTTTTTGCAATTTATAAGTAAAGACATGGACTGTAAAGACAGTACAGGCAGTATGTTTAAATTTACAATAAGAGCAGTAAAGTTTAGAGTTTTTCTGTGAAGTTTTTAATTACATTATTTTCTTTTTTAGTTTTTAATTAATTTTTTTATGGCTGCACTGGGTCTTCATTGCTCCCATGAGATTTCTCTAGTTGCAGTGAGCAGGGGCTACTCTCTAGCTGTGGTGTGCAGACTTCTCAATTGCAGCATGTGGGATCTTCCCTGACCAGGGATCAAACCCATGTCCCCTGCATTGGCGGGTGGATTCTTATCCACTGGACCATCAGGAAGTCCTACATTATTTTCTTGAATAGATATAGAACTATTTGGGTTTTCTACTTCTTCTTGAGATTCAATTAAAGTTTGCATTAAAAGCAAGGGAAGTTAAAACTTAATTCTGTGTTTTACAACTTTCAAAAACATGATCTGGTTGATTCTTATTTCACAGCATCTTCCCTCCAAAGGACCAGCTTCCTACCATGGAGACCTATGGAGCTCCTGGAATAGCCACCAAGTCCTTCAACATCCCCCTGGAAGCACTGGAAGTAAATTAAGTAAGTTACATTACTCTCAGTCCTCAGTGATGTGTTTTAGCCCATGAAACGGCATCTGTATATCACTCGTGATCAGTGTAGATCTAATCACACTTTAGATACTCTCACTTTCTAAGCCATTCTCCCAGGACTTTTTCTTGTATTTTCGGTGAGATTATTGAGAACTGGGCATATGTGTCTTTGCAAGTTACAGAGCCTTGGAGCCACTGTTCCAACTTGCATTAGTGAAGTGTTATCTCACATACCCCACATGGGACTGCTGATTGTATCCCAGTCATGGGCACTTCCTAGAACTGTAGACCCCAGAGCCATTATCTTACATCATTGACTCAGATGCTATCTATATGAAATACATTATTTATTATTATCTCCATCACTAGATTTTAATATTTGGAAAGCAATTAGCATGCTTACAATATAGCCTAAACAAATAAAAGTATGTCTCATAGCTACTAATCCTGAGCTGGGTCGGCTGCAATGAATGTTTGTTTTCACTGATTTGGCTTGCAGAGTTCTGCTTTCTTTAGGAGGTAACCTTGAAATTTCTTTTTCTGTTGGGAATCATTTACTGAAGAGGACATTGGAAGGGGAAGTGATGAGTACATTCATAGAGGTTTTTACAATGCAATTTTGAAGGAAAAAAGAAAGAAAACCAAGGAGGCCAGGAAGAACCCTGGAACAATATTCCAATGTGTAGAGAATGAAAATAGCTCTGACACATGTACAAAAGGGGATGATGTGGTCAGGGAAGAACATTCTGGTACATTTGTATATGTTATGATGAGATGTTCTCATGAGCAGACCTAAGGCCACAAACCCAGTGTATCAGGGTTTGAGAGCTGCTTATTTGTGTGCGAGCAGGGAGGATCTCCTCTTAGAAGATACCAGGGGAGAAAGGAAGATGATGCTCTCTATTGCATCCTGAGACTAAGTTTCTCTGCACTTTGGGGCTAGAGTAGAGGTGACGCAAGAGCTAAGAATCCTCACCTCAGTAAAGCAGCAGTCAGCTATGGACCATGAGACTGGCTGTCATGGGCTTGCTCTTCTGGGGAAGCCAATAATGAGCCCACTTATTTTGGCTCTGTTTGCTCTTTGGATTCTTGGCATTGGATTGAACTTTAACAAAAGGTCTTGACTGCATCTCAGAACCTATTTTCTATTTTCTGCTCTTTTCAGTTAAGCTCTTTTTGGAGTCTCTCAGTTTCTCTCCAAATCTTTTACCAACTCCCATGTTAGCTTGCATTTTTCTACCTGTTGGCTTCAGCCTCCTGTTGCTGTCTCACCCCAAAAAGCAGCATTTTTTTATATACCACTTCACCTTGAATCAGCATCAATAGAAGTATCCATGGATGTCTGAGCGTTGGTCCAGCTCCAAAAAGAATCACTTAGAGTCATAAGAAGTCCCCATTCTGAGTCGGGGAGTGGAAATGGAAAGTCTATAGACTGAGAAGGTAGTCAGAAAAGCCAGAGAACATAGTCAAGAGCTGGGCAGATACCTTAAGGTTTACATTTCCACCAACAGCATAAGAGGATTTTTTTTCTCCACACCTATTCCAGTGTTTGTTATTTATAGACTTTTTAATGATGGCCATTCTGACCAGTGTGAAGTAATATCTTATTGTAATTTCAATTTGCATTCTCTAATTAGCAATGCTAAGCATCTTTTCCAGAGAAGGCAATGGCAAGCCACCCCAGTACTCTTGCCTAGAAAATCCCATGGATGGAGGAGCCTGGTGGGCTGCATTCCATGGGGTTGCTACGAGTCGGTCACGACTGAGCGACTTCACTTTCACTTTGCACTTTCACGAAATGGAGAAGGAAATGGCAACCCACTCCAGTGTTCTTGCCTGGAGAATCCCAGGGATGGGGGAGCCTGGTGGGCTGCTGTCTATGGGATCGCACAGAGTCGGACACGACTAAAGCGACTTAGCAGCAGCAGCAGCAAGCATCTTTTCGTGTGTCTATTGGCCAATTTGTATGTCTTCTTTGGAGAAATAAGTTGTATGAGCTGTTTATATATTTTTGAAAGCAGCCCCTTGTCAGTTGCAACTTTTGCAAATATTTTCTCCCAGTTCAAAGGTTTTCTTTTCAATTTGTTTATGGTTTCCTTTGCTGTGCAAAATCTTATAAGTTTGATTAGGTCCCATTGTTTACTTTTGCTTCTATTTCTATTGCCTTGGGAGACTAACCTAAGAACACATTGCTACAATTTATGTCAGAGAATGTTTTGCCTATGTTCTTTTCTAAGAGATTTATAGTGTCCTGTCTTATATTTGAGTCTTTAAGCCATTTTGAGTTTATTTTTTGTTGCATGTGAGGGAGTGTTTTGACTTTACATTTATATGGCTATCCAACTTTCCCAACACTGCTTGCTGAAGAGACTGTCTTTTCTTCATGTATTTTCTTGCCTCCCTTATTGAAGATTAAGTGTGTGAGTTTATTTCTGGGCTCTCTATTCTGTTCCATTGAGTCATATGTTTTGTGTGCCAATACCATGTTATTTTGTTTACTGTAGCTTTGTAGTGTTGTCTGAAGCAGAGTTGGCCCTTCTGAATTCAATTCTCTGACTTGCTAGACTTATAGTGCTATCATCTAAGTTTTCATTAGCTTTGGGGGCTTGGGTCCTTAAATTGGGCTTGCAAACTTAGATTTTAGTTCCTGAGGTGGCCTAGACCAGGGCCTAGACTTTTCTAACAGTCTGAATCCACCAGCCTAAGGGTGGTGTCCATTTTGCTTTGGTGGGTTTACACACCCTCCTAGGTGTAACTTCATTCTCAACCTCACTACTGTTTGGTCCACTTCTACCTGGGTTTTGAGCTTTACGTAGTCTCCAATTTCTCAGTTACACTGGAAGTTTGTAGCTGAGAAGTCAGGATTGTCTGAAGTCCTCATCAGTCACAGAAGGTTGGATTTATCACTCTCTATGCTAGTCACTAACTCAAGTCTTGGCATGAAGAGATTAATCTCCTAAACCCATTCAGTGGCAATAGAGGTGGGGTTGGAAATGATTTATTTTATGTAACATTTCTTTTTCTTTGAGTGGTGCAAACCTCTTAACACTTCAGTCTGTTGGCTGGGAATTTTGCAATGTGATAGGTTTGATTGGCCCATCTGGGAATATAGAGTGATGGAAACATATCTTCAGGAAATGGAAAACTTTCATAATGGCCAATACAAAGTGCTTTCATCGAGATAGTCTTTGTTTTACTCATCTTCGTACCTACCAGTGTCCAGAAGAGCACTGAGTCCCAGTAGATATTCAGACAATATATATTCCAAAAAGGAGCATTCTAGTGAGCCAAACAAGCTACAAATTCATTTCCATGACATTGTGTAAAATCACTTATTACCAGTATTCTATGAAGCACTACAAATCTGAGTGAAATTTGAGCCCTGCTTTCAAAAAATTCACAGTGTGGTAGGGAGACATAGATGTGCTTGTATTAGTTTGCTTGGGCCACCATAACAAATACCACACACAGTGGGGCTTGCACAACAAAAATTTATCATCTCACAGTTCTGGAGGTTAGAAGTCCAAGACCAAGGTCCTGACAGATTTGGTTTCCAAGGAAACCTCCACCTCTTGGCCTGTTGCTGTCTTTCCATGGCTGTCCCTCTGTATACATGTGCCCCTATTGTCTGAAATTTCCTCTCCTTATAAAAGACACAAGTCAAATTGGATTAGAAGCCATCCTACCAACTCATTTTAACTCCATAACCACTTTCAAGGCCATATCTTCAAATTCTGAGGTACTAGGAGTTGGGGCTTCAACATATGAATTTTAGGGGGACTCAATTCAACCTATGACAATGCTTGTATTATAATATGACTGGGTTATAAGGTGAGATGTTTTAGCAAAGAATAGATTTTACTAAATGAAGGACAATGAGTTTTAGAAAATAATAGCCTTGCTAGTGCTAAAGCTCTTCAAGGAAGAGTAAGAAAAATTATGTTACTACTTTCTCAGTTAATCCCTAAAAATCACTTTGAACTAAGTAGAACCCAGATTGGAGGTGCCATTTGTTCTTGTTTCTGAAATATTATTTTCCTCTTAATTTAAAGATTAAAATGTATTAAATAAAATAAAAATATTATTTTTCTCTTAATTTAAAGTGGCACATGTTTAATGTATCACTTCTAGGAAGAGAATCAGAGTTTAATTTACCTTTTCATGGAGACTTATATTGTTTCTTTAATGAGTCAATGTAAAAATCATTTGGCAGGGGTTTACTCTATCATTAAAATTCAGATACTAAAGTTCTGTTTAACATAGTTTCACCCGAAAGTGATTGAAGGTGTGTTTTGATCCCAATAGTTTATTTATGGGAGTCTATTCCAGGATTTGTCTGGAGGTGGAAGGAAATAAAATATTAGGTGTCCCTCACCACTCAAATTAAAGTGCAGAGAACTGAGCACAGTATGAAACTGAATCAATAGACAAAATCAATCCGTCAATCAATGTTTGATTTATTTATCCAACAATTTACTTAGACAAGTGTTTGTTAAATGAAGGAATATTAAATCAATGAGATATTTATTGAACACCCCCTATTTGTCAAGATTATGCTGCACTCCCAGGAGAGCACAAAAGCTATTTAATAGATGAAATAAGAAATTTACAATTACAGTGAGAGATAAAACTACCAAACATAACATAGAGGACAATTAAATGATTAATCATGTGGTAGTAATGATAAATTAGGAGTGAAAAATTAGTAAAGATTTTATAGAAGAGACTACAAAAACAGAATCTTAGATGATGCCTATAATTTGATTCAAGGGTCAATAGGACATGCTAGGTGAAGAAATAATATTACACAATGTGGAAACAACACCAAGCGTGGAAAGTTGGTGGGGCACCCAGACAGCTTGACTAAGGTGATATGGGTTGAGGAAGAGTGGGAGATAACATTGGAAATGTTGGCAGATGGCCTTAAACATCAGACTGAGAAGCTTCGACATGAAACAATAATATACAGTAAGTCTCCTACATACAAATGTGTTCTGTGCTGAGAGCATATTTATAAGTCCAGTTTGTTCATAAGTCCAACAAAGTTAGCCTAGGTACCCACCTAACACAATTGTCTATATAGTACTATGCTGTCATAGGTTTATAATACTTTTCACACAAATAGTACATAAGAAAAAAAAAAAAACACAGAAAATAAAGAAGACATTTTTGATCTTAAAGCTTAGTACCTTGAAAAGTACAGTTGTACAGTACAATTGGCATACAGGGGCTGGCACTGAGTGAACAGGCAAGAAGAGTTACTGACTGGAGGAAGGAGAGGAGGTGGGAGATCGTAGAGCTGAAGGATCATCAGCAATAGGAGATGGAGGGCAAGCTGCAATTTCACTCACACCTGATGTTGGTGAAATGCACATTTGCATCTTTGAAAGCTCACAGCTTGAAGGCTCATAGGTAAAGGATGACTGTATACAGATCTCTTGAATCTGCCTTTCCAAAGAAATGACAGGATAAAATGTGCTCAGGTAGGATAAGAGAAAAAGAGTGAGAATTTGATTGGGCAGCACAAGGAAGTTCCAGCAATCTGGGCAAGTAGTAAGGCAACCTGAGAAGTAGGGTGGAAATGGAAACAAATGATATGAGATATGGTGAAGAAAAAAATGCAACTATGTCACAGGAAGTTTTAGATTTGTTAAGTCTGAGTAACTTGCAAAATATCTGTACTGACAGAGTGCAGATAAAGAGATAGGATTTGTTTGGCAGAAGTAGTCAATGATTATATTTGATAAGCTTGGGTTGCAAGTGAATAATTCAAGAGGAATAACCCATAAGCTCTTGGAGATAAAGAACTGGAGTTTGGGTAAGAAAATTGACTCGGAAATACAAGCATGTCACATAAAAATTTCTGCAGTTAGGTGTTTTGTATGTTATCTTTCAATGGCATAGAATGTAGATATAACTTTGAAGGGCTTGCCTGTTGGCTCAGATAGTAAAGAATCCATCTACAATGCAGGAGATCCTGGTTCAATCCCTGGGTCAGGAAGACTCCCTGAAGAAGGGACTGACAACCCTCTCCAGTATTCTTGCCTGGAGAATCCCATGGACAGAGGAGCCTGGCAGGCTATAGCCCATGAGGTCACAGAGTCAGACAAGACTGAGTGACTAAACACACACACACACATAGCTTTGAAACACAATTTATGTGTATAGTATCAATGGAGTAAAAATGTCAACACAAGTTAGGAGCATGAATGTACTTCCTTAGCCAAAGAGAGTTGAGCAAAGAATCAGTTCAGGAGACTGAGGGAAACTCAGAAGAATAATAGGAAAATCAAAAGAATGAAATGTAATGAGAACCGAAGGAGGATAAAATTTCATAGAGACAGAAAGCAGCCAGAGGTGGGGGCAGTGATGTGGGGAAGGAGAACCAACAATACTGTCAAGTTCAGCAGAGAGTACAAGATAGTGAAGAGCTAAGAACAGACCACCTGATTTATAAAGCACCACCTCCAAAAGAGAGTTGCTTTGATAGAATAACAGAAACGAAACCTGGGGACCGAGAATTAAAGGTTAAGAATGAGACAGGGAGAAAGAAATGCATGTCCTATCACAGATACTTGACAATCAAGTAGGTTGAGAATGGGAGCTCAGAAGCTCACATTATTGGGAACTTCCTTGATGGTCCAGTGGTTAAGAATCCACCTTGCAATGCAGGGGACACGGGTTCAATCCCCAGTCAAGAAAATAAGATCCCACTTACTATGGAGCATGCTCTGGAGCCCTTGTGTCACACCTAGAAAGCCCGAATGATGCCATGAAGATCCCACATGCTGCAACTAAGACCAGACATAGCCAGAAAAATAAAAAATAAATATTTCTTTAAAAAAGAAGCCTGAATTATTTAGAGCTTTATGGGAAGTGGAACACACCCAGCTATCACCCCAGTAAGAAAACGTTTCCTTCTGGGACTGGCAGATGTTTAATAGTCTAAGTTGGTTGTACCAAGAGCATGAGGGCTTCCCTGGTGTCTCAAATGGTAAAGAATCTGGCTGCAATGTGAGACACCCAGGTTCAATCCCTGGGTTAGGTAGATCCCCTGGAGAAGGGAATGGCAACCCACTCCAGTATTCTTGCCTGGAGAATCCCATGGACAGAGGAGCCTGGCAAGCTACAGTCCATGGGGTTGCAAAGAGTCCGACACAATTGAGCGACTAACACTTTCACTTCACTTAACCAAGAACATGAACTGGCAGGATTCCATCCCTAGAGGACAGCAAGTGAAGACAATAACCCAAACTATGAAAACTGAATGACTACTGCTTAGCTATTTACAAAGCAATTTGAGGACTCCGAGAAATAAGTATCTTTGCCTCTGTGAAACAAGCTCAGTAGAAGGACAAGCAGCCGGGACAGTTAGCAGACCGCAATGTGAGCCCAGGCTTATCCAGTGCAATCGATTGTGTTCTGTGCTGCTGCCCTCTTGATTAAAACACCTAGTGACGCCCCTGAATGGTTCCAAAGCTGACACTTGAAATCAACCCGTACAGTTTCACAGAAATTACTAAATTACGGTTAACAAATTGGCTTCATCTCGTGTGACAACTCTGATAAGCTGGTTGTGGCTGTTATGTGTACAGTGTTAAGAAAGAATCTGAAGTTTCTCTGGAAAGGGTATACTTTGATTGCAACTTTTAACCTGGGCCTTCCTATAGGAGGAAATGGCAAGCCACTCCAGTATTCTTCCCTGGAGAATCCCATGGACAGGGGAGCCTGGTAGGCTACAGTCCATGGGGTTGCACAGACTCAGACACGACTTAGCAACTACACACACCTGGGCCTTATAGGGGGATGTTGTAGCATTGATGTTTCCCATCTTCGGCCTTCTTATGAAATGACTCTCTTACAATGCAAGATACGTGAAACCCATGACTTGATAAAATTTGCTCTTTATCCTTTCTACATATTAAGTTTAGGTGAGGCAAAATCTGTGTTACAAATGCAAAAGAGACTCATGATAGAAAACAGAGTATGAATAAAAAAAGAGTCTAGAAGTGAAATTCAAAGCATAGTGATTAACAATGAGGGTGGGGTAGAGAGAGATACAGGAGAAAGAAAGGGGGATAAACTGATAAAGGAAAGGGACAGAAATTAAATAGGTCTCTGTCCTCGTCACACTTTTTTCTTCCTCAAGTCCTCTCTTATTTGCTGCTTTCCTGTTTTCAATCTGAATTTGGCAGCCTGGGGTCCACAAAGCATGTTCCAGACCATCTTGCTGCAATCTGGTAGAACTCCCCAAATCTCAGAAGACATCAAAATCACATGACAACTGCGTTAAAAAGGATTCTTCCAGTCAGCAACTAAAACCTGCTTGAATCTTTTTTTTTTAAAGACTTTTTTGATGTGGATCAGTGTTAAAGTCTTTATTGAATTTGCTACAATATTACTTCTGTTGTTTATGTTCTGGTTTTGGGGCTGTGAGGATTGTAGGATTTTAGCTCCTATACCAGAGATTGAACTCACACACCCTATACTGCAAGGTCAAGTCTTAACCACTGAACTGCCAGAGAAGTCCCAGATCTTAAATGTCTAAAACCTGTACCTTTTACAGATAACAGATAAGCCAGCAATTTAACCATACATGTGGTCCCTTTTACTGACCTGGGTTTTTAAAAAAAAAAAAAAGGTCCAGAATCTCCATTTAAATTCCAGTCTTGGTCCCTGAAAATGTTCTGTGCTTACACATCCAACTAGAAGCACTATGAAATATTTATTTAACCTTCAAGACTAGGATTTTGCAGCAAATGGACTTGTTTTGACCATACTAAAAGCTTACTGCAGTCATTAGTGGCCTTCTGAGTTTAATTCAAGTGTCACAAAAACAATTCAGACCAGGAATGGAAAAAAAAATTCAAAACCACTTCTTGTCTTAATATCTGAATGTAAATTATTTATACTGTCTCATCCTGGAGACAGTGAAAGGAACAGAATGACTCAGCAATTTTCTTTGTGAGGCTGTGGGGGAGAATATAAAGCATCAGCATGGATGGTATGAGACAGAAAGGTATACATTCTTTACCGTAATGCTTAGCTTAAAACCACAAATTGGCCTACCGTTTTGGTATTTCCTTTTAAAGTGACCAGACCACAGTCCAGAAATAGGCTTCCCAACTAGCTGGCAGCTTAACTCACCTTGTTGCCTCACAGCAAGGTGTTTCCTATGTATGCTGCTGCTGCTAAATCGCTTAGTCGTGTCCGACTCTGTGCGACCCCATAGACGGCAGCCCACCAGGCTCCGCCGTCCCTGGGATTCTCCAGGCAAGAACACTGGAGTGGGTTGCCATTCCCTTCTCCAGGGGATCTTGCCAACCCAGGGATCAAACCCATGTCTCTTGCATCTCCTGCATCGGCAGGTGGATTCTTTACCACTAGTGCCACTTGGGAAGCCTCATCCCAAAGAACATCCCCAACGAAAGGCGAGATAAGACAAAGTGTCCACCTCAGCCTTATCGGAGCCCAGGGACATGCATCCCTTTGAGAAATAAGAAAACAAATGATATTAGTTTCCAGAGAGAGGTTCTTCTCATGCTATTTAGAGCTTCCTTTGGGAATTCTGATCTTTACCCCCTATAGTGAAATTATGAGCACAAAGCCTCGCTCTGGCTGGAGTAGGAACTCTGATAATGAAGGGAAGAGCCTTGAGGGCAGCAGTGAACTTGGCAAGTGAGGACATTCCTTCTTCTGTCTGATGTCATTTACTCACGAGTTCTTTCACTGACTAATTCAACAAACCTCCTTCACAGTCAAACTCTAATACTTACGTAAAGAATGGAGACACAGCCTCTGGGGGCTTCTGGCCCAATGAGACAGACACTTAGAGAGGGGATTCTTCGAATGAGTCTTGATTTTAATGTGATTTATTGTTTTCTTTAGAGTTCTCACAATACCTTCATTATCAAAAACTTGGATACAGAAAAGCACAATACAAGGTTCAAAGTCACTACCTAAACAAGGTTAAAAATGAGACAGTATCTCATTGGGTGCAAAACTCCTTTATTCCTATGTGTGTCTGCACATACTACCTGCTGGCTTAAGCTTTTTTTTTTTAATTGAAGTATAGTTGATTTGCAATGTTGTGTTAATTTCTGGTGTACAACAAAGTGATATAAATATATATATACACACACACATATATATACTTATATATATATATACATATTCTTTTTCATATTCTTTTCCATTATGGTTTATCACAGGATATTGAATATAGTTCCCTGGTGCTATAGAGTAGGACCTTGTTGTTTATTAATCTTATATATAATACTTTGCACCTGCTAATCCCAAACTCCCAATCCATCCCTCCCCCACTCCCTCTCCCCATTGGCAACCACAGGTTTGTTCTCTGTCTGGGGGTCTGTTTTTGTTTCATAGATAAGTTCATTTGTGTTGTATTTTAGATTCCACATATAAGTGCTATTATATGATTTTTGCCTTTCTCTGCCTGGCTTACTTCACTTAGTATGATCATCCATGGATCCATCCATTTTTAAACCTTAAAGGTAGAGACTAGGTGATGCCTACTTTCATTCCAGGTGATCTTGGGGACAATCTGCTGTGTAATTGTCAGTCAGTCACTTAACCAGTCTGTCCTCAATTCCCACTTCTCTACAGTTCAAGTGGGTGGACTCTCTGAGGTTCCTGACAGGTTTAGATCCCTAGGTTCAAGACTGGTCTGTTTAAATGTCACATTGTCCAGGTGAAATGGGAGTTGTAATTCAATATCCAAGCATGACATACTTAAAACACATAGGCATTGGGTATAAAAAAAGATAACTGGGACTTGGCTTTTATTTAAATGTCTCTTAGATGCAAGAATCCTCCGTAAATAGCATCCTGGGGAAAGTGCCACTTAATACAGAGATGAACTCCTTTTATGTACAGAAGAGTTAACCTCTAAGGCAAGGCTCCTCTGAATTGTGTTCTGAACAAAAGCTGCTATTGGGAACAGTCGCTCCCTGACAACCTCCGCCCTGCGGCAGTGTTTTGCTGCATCCATTAGCATTCAGCAGCAGATCTCCTGCAGTCTGGGCCCCACATGTGGTAGAGGCCACGCTGAAATTTCAATTTGTTAAGAGGAATTGACTTGGCTTGAAGAAGGTGATGGATCACAGGAGCTATTAGCTAATAGCCTGCATCACCCAAAGTCTTGTTCTTGGCAGATAATAAGCAGCGAAAACAAGGGTGAATGTTCACAGTCACATATCTGTTTGCCTTTTCCTTCAAACCTTGTGGATGTGAGGGTGGATAAAAGGATTCAAGTTCATGAGACCTGGGAGCGTCGTCTGAGCCTCCATCTGGCCTTTTGCTTTGGGTCCCTCCCAGCTTAAGCCTGATGATCAATAAACTCCTTTCTATTTTTCAGTACCTAGCAGAGCTGATTTTTAAAAAGCCTTTGATGTTAATAATCCTGGGTCTAAACAGCATGAAGTCAAGTGAATGTAGGTAATTTGATTAGTATCAATGAATCATCCTCAAAAATGCAGTACACAGTCTCCTGAATTCTTAGGAAACTGAAGTTCAGAATGGCTGCCTCTAAGGGTTCTTTTTCTGCTCCAGTGATGCTGCAGAAAAGCACTTTAAAACATTCCCTGCTTACAAATGCACTCAGTTGAGTCTGGAAATCCCAGCAAGGGACTCTAATCTCCAGCAAATATTCTATTCTTGACAACTAATTCCACTGAAGAATTTTTTTTCTTAGATCTAATGGGATTTAACATCTTTTGTGATACAAATGGGCTTCCCACATGGAACTAGCTATAAAGAACCCACCTGCCAATGCAGGAGACAAGAGATGTGGATTTGATCCCTGAGTCAGGAAGGTCCCCTGGAGAAGGGAATGGCTACCCACTCTAGTTTTCTGGCCTGGAAAATCCCATGGACAAAGGAGCCTGGTGGCTTGCAGTCCATAGGGCTGCAAAGAGTCAACACGATTGAAGCGACTTAGTATGCATGCATAATACAAACATCATTTTTAAGGAGGATGGCCATCTTTTAAAATAAGCAGCTTAGGTCTAACTTATTATGCTGGTAATGATTTGATCATCTCACTAACAGGTTTTAAAAAGATACTCAGATGCTTCTTAGAGCCTTTTGAATAGATATGGTTTAAAGACGAATTATGTTAATCTAAGCCAACTGGTCACCTCCCACATTTGATTAACCATTCTATGGACCTAACAGGAGATTAGTTATTAGATTATTTCTTAATAAAAAAGAAAGGAAAAGAGACAGACCCTGATGGATTTGTAGGTCTCTCTAGAGAAGACACCCTGTGGCCTGAAAGCACTTAGAGGCCATGAAAATAGGGAGCCTTCTGGAAACATCCATCAAGCCTTTCTGTACTGATTATGGTAAATTGCAGTCCCTACGGGGATGAACCAGTGCCTGTCTTGCTCTTACCCACTAAATTTTAAACACAAGTCACCACTATCTGTGTCCAAAGGCCTCTGATTCAGAGGAGTTTCTTTCCTGTGGGGCTAGTAATTTTCTTTCATATTTCTGACCATCTCAAGTGAAGGTAATTAAACATATGAAGTGATAGGGTGCCCTCCACAGACCACAGTATCTCCAGGCAGAATTAGGCTAATGGCCTTGAACAAAGCAATTAGCACCATCATTCTGTAGTATAGCATCCTGCAGCTTACTTAGAGTTCTCCTCCTGGAAACTTTGTAAACAGAATTGCATACCCTCCAAGTTGAGTCACTTGGCTTCATCAATAGCCCTGAGGGCATTCAGTGAGGAAGCAGCCAGGGACTCCACGCCTTACAGAAGTGAACTGACGTCCATCTTGCTGCCTGTGGCTAGTACCTTGAAAGCCTGCTTCTAGATGACAGATGAAAGCTAGCTGAAAACTCAAACCTGTGAAAAGTGTGCTCATGATAGAATATGCACAGGAGGCAGTGGCAGAAGTCCCTAGCATTTTTCAGATAATGAGGTAAGTCTGCATTCCTAGAAGCCTTGAGTACAGGCTTCCCTGGTGGCTCAGATGGTAAAACTCTGAAGTTCAGAAGGCAGATTCTTGAATTCAGGGTTCGATCCCAGGGTTGGGAAGATTCCCTGGAGAAGGTAATACCCACTCCAGTATTCCTGCCTGGAGAATTCCATGGGTAGAGGAACCTGGTGAGCTACAGTCCATGGGGCTGTAAAGAGTCAAACATGACTGAGCAACTAAAACTAATAACCCACTATGGGGTTAGGTGGAATGTCCTAGCAATGCAGTCCTTCATTGGAGTAAGGAATCTTTTTAAAAAATATTTTTATTAATGAGCTGCCCAACTCACTTTTTAAAAAATATTTATTTATTTGTAAATATAATTTATTCATTTTGGGGTTCTTCATCATTGTGCATGGGCTTTCTCTAGTTGCAGAAAGTGAAATCTACTCTCTAGCCGCAGTACGAGGGCTTCTTATTGCAGTGACTTGTTTTACTTAGTTATATGCATTAATTTTTCTCCATATCCTTTCATAACTCAATAGCTCATTGCTTTTAGCACTGAATACTATTCTTTTTTCTGGATGTACCACATTTCCTAATTTGTTCACCTACTAAGGCTATCTTGGTTGCTTCCAAGTTTTGGCAATCATGAATAAAGCTGCTATAAACCTTCATGAGCAGGTTTTGGTGTAAAGATAGGTCTTCAACTCTTGTGAGAATTCACATTTTTTTTTTACTCCCAACGGAGTTCTTTTTTTATGCCTTGAACTTATTTCCTCTTTTATCACTTCCCTATGGAATCCTGGAACCTAAAATTTCTCTCCCTGCTGGGTCTATGACATCCTTGAATCAATAGATGTCAAGGGTTAAAAGAAAACTTTTGATCCTCACTCTAGCTCCTTTATTTTATAGAAATGAAAACCAGCCCAGAGAGATTTCGTCGTTCGTCCCAGGGAACATCCCAGAAGGTGGCCTCTGACTCTAGGACCCATGCTGTTCCTCCATACAATGCTGCCCCCACCCTTCATGAAAGGGGTTGCAGATCCTTCTTTCTTAGGTTGTTTTTGTTCTGGCTGAACTGGGTCTTCCTTGCTGCACATGGGCTTTTCTCTAGTTGTGGTGAGCGGGAGCTACTCTCCCGTTGCAGTGTTCAGGCTTCTCATTGCAGTGGCTTCCCTTGTGGAGCACAGGCTCTAGGACACTTGGGCTTCAGTAGTTGTGGCGCATGGGCTTAGTTGCTCCACAGCTAAGTATGTGGGATCTTCCTGGACCAGGGGTTGAACCCATGTACCCTGCTTTGGCAGGTGAATTCTTGACCACTGGACCACAGGGAAGCCCCAGGGTGTTTTTTAATTGACTAAAGTTATCTATTTGGTATGATGCAAATGTGATCTTGTACAAAGCTAAGAGGAAAGACCAAGTCTAGAAGATCTCACCTGCTAGAGGTAATTTTTGTTGTTACCTTTTCCTTGACTGCTATCATAGTGTCTCCGTTTATTCTCTGGGAAGTAGAACAAAGATTTTGATCTGATTTTATAAAAGAGAAAGTGACACGGCAGGTCCAGGGCCAGAATATTCTGCATCCTGGTGTAATGAATGGGGCAACACTTGTTCCTTTCTAAAGGGTATAACAGGGGCTTCCCTGGTGGCTCAGCGGTAAAGAAGCCACCTGCCAATGCTCAGTCGCCAGGTCGGGAAGATCCCCTGGAGGAGGAAATGAGAACTCACTCCCATATTCTTGCCTAGGAAATCCCATGGGCAGAGGATCCTGGCAGGCTACAGTTCATGGGGTCACAAAGGGTCAGACATGACTTAGCAACTAAACAACAACAAAGGCTGGAAGAGAGAACTCTGATGCCTGTGCACATATAAGATGAGGTGTGATCTCTAAATTTGCTGGAAGGGAAGAGTTTCCATGGAGGAATAACAGCTCTGAAAATCTCCTACTTTGCCCACTATGCTGGCTAACTGGATAAACATGTTGAGCATGGTGGTATCCAAAAACCTAACTCATGATATTGAAATTATTTGTTTACAAGTCTTCTCTTAATCAGACTACAAGGTCATTAAGGACATGGCCAAAAAATAGCCCATCAGTAGCTGTATGCTGAATGGCATTTACGTATAATCTAGAAACTACTCTTTTTGAAGAGTGCTGACAGCTAAAGAATTGGAATAAAAATGTGATTCTTTTATAATTTTGCATCCGCATTACTGGCTGTTTAGCATGGGTTATTACAACTATCTCATCTGGAATGTCTAATCTATTTTAATAAATGGTTTGACTGTACTTCATCCTCAGGCTTTTCATCACAGGAAGCAGTTTTATAGATCAGATGGTAAACAAGGGAAAGTCACTTTTAAAAGCACTAGCCATTTCCCTGAAGAAAAGATTTATGTGGATACTTAGGAAAAAGAATATTGTTATACTGAGTGTCTCAGCTGTCAGGTTGTGGAAGGAAAAAAGTATTGGAGATGGTGGTGTTAGCAAAATGTTACTTGTCGATACCTCCAACAATAGCATCTTAATCAAGGTGAATGCGAAACGATAGAAGTGGAGAGAGTGCCATGTTAAGAGAGTAATATAGCAAGATAACTGATAAGAGAGAAAGAACGAGAAAAGATGATAGAATTAGAATGATTTCTTGAATGAGTCAGCTGTTTGCTTGAACATTTTCACTGATGCTGCTGCAAGATAATCCTGCACCTCCAATATCCCTGATCTTCAATACAGCTGAACTTGGGGTACATGTACTTGGGGTAGGCAGCTTGTGTGTGTGTGTGTACACATGTTCGGAGGTATCAGGAGAATCATAAAAGCAAATCAATGAGCTTTACATCTTAAAAGTTCAATCCTCAGAAGTGACTCATTTCTTCCGAAAGAAGCTTCCCTTCGTGATGGATAGGTAGTCAATTCCTGTCGGCTAATGCCTACATCTCCCCACGGTCTGGGAACTTAAAGCTGTTCTCTCGGAGAAAGGACGTAACAATAGCTCTTTTATGATGATATGCAAAGAGAACACAGAAATAGGATTTCAGCTTTTTGAAAGATGGCGAAGGGAAAACACAATCACAAAGCACTGAACCGTTGGAAGGCTCTGTTAGCCTGCGCTCTGCTGTTGGCTGCCTATGTGACCTTGGACTCTATAGGATCTTTAACATCCTTCCTTAGATACTGCAGTTTAGAGCTACATTGCATTTCCTCACACACTTTTCAATCTGCAATTGTCTAATAGAATTTCTTCTGTATAGTCAGCTACACCGTTCCTTCATCATGTGTTATTTGATCCAACTAATGCTATCCAACACTATGGTATGCTGAACATCATATTGTAACCTCCCTAAAGGCAGTTTCATTTTCATATTCTCTACTGTCTAATCCACTGTTATCGAAGGCCCAGTAATTATTTGTTGGATTGAGTTGAATGGTGTCCTTTGGTCAAAGGCTAGACATGCTGTTTTTTTGTTTTTTAAAAAAACTTTATTTTATATTGCAGAATAGCTGATTAACAATGTGATAGTTTCAGGTGGATAGCAAAGGGACTCAGCCATACATATACATGTATCCTTTCTCCCCCAAATCCTTCTCCAGGCTACTATATAACACTGAACAGAGTTCCATGTCCTACACAGTAGGACCTTGTTGGTTATCCGTTTTAAATATAGCAATGTATACGTGTCCATCCCAAACTCCCTAAGTATC